>NC_134313.1:58491612-59206112 GCF_964195595.1 Calonectris borealis
ATGCATTGGCAAACCTTCACCTTCTCATTTTTAAATACATTGTGCTTTGCAGTAGGGGGGCAGTTGAGACTTCTGAGGCCAAAATAGATTCTTTTTGGCACATGTTTATCTGATTTGATATTTTTCTAAGAATGCCCAAAGTATCATGAGCTAGCTATGCTTCCAACACACAGAAGTTCAAAATATGGTTAAAGTCACTCCTTGAAGATTTGGAAGTAGAAATCATTTGTTGAAAAAAACAAGCCTTCTATCAAGTCACAGTCATAAAATCAGGCATAAAACAAACAGGTTATGGGAATGCCTTCATTCTGGTCAAGGATATAAGGGTTAAATCCACATATTTGTAAGATGATTGAGAAAACCTACTGGAAGCATGATCAACCCAAGGCCGCCACCACAGCTTTTTTTTGCCCTTGGCTTTCTCTTTGTCTGCTTCTCCTAAAATAAAATATGTTCAAATATTAATTTTACAAAATGAGAAACATGTTTCTTACACTGATTAATAATTTTTAATTTCTCTCAAAAGAGCTAAAATTTCATGACCACATCAGATGTCAGATCTTCTGAATACATTTAATATTAAAATCATTCAGAAGCATGACCACTAAGCAGAAATTACTCTGGTTTATGCAGCAGTTAAAACAGCATTCTACTCTAAAACAGCTAAAAAGTTCAGGTTTGTGTTTTAAAACATACAATCACAGTTGACTGTAATTTCAAGAAGAAAATATTTTCCCTCCTCTCAAATCCCCTTACATTTCAGGCTCCAAAACTTTTAAATCCAGTAAGTGCTAGAAATGTGGCACTAGATAGGTATCATTTTATCTGTTCCCATGTTTTAAACAACATTTAAAAGTACTCAAACATTTCAGTGACTGAAAAAACCTCACAGCATCCAGAAAACGTTTCTGGAAAAATGTGGATGCTACCTGTTTGTAACACTGTGGTTTATAGATAATGGCTTTGTTCAAAACAAACCTCTGCTGCTGTTCAGCTCTTTGCCAACAGCCTGAAGTTAACCAAAACTAACCTCAAAGCAAACCATTTTCCCTAAACCTTCTTGCAGTACAAAATCCCAGATTTTTTTTGGCTGAATCAAGCTCCAAACTGATACTCAGCTAACCACCGTGTTACATGTTAACAGTTTTGAAGAATAATTTATCACTTGTTCAACTATTAGGTCTATTAGGTCCTCAACGCTCAACTGCAATTACGGTACAACAATAGCTAATGGTACCTTCGTCATCTTCTTCAGAAACCTTCCGAATCTCTGGCCCCTCTGAGGACTCCTGGGTCATGCTTAGCATCCTCTCTTTACCCTTTTTGTATTTTTGCTGCCTGGCTTTGATGCGATCCATTCTAGCAAAAGAAAGAATCTTATTAGATTCACATCCTCACCCTTTTTGACCCACCCTGAAAAACACGTGTTAAACGCATCCATCCACACATACATACTCTCCAACATTTCTAAACGAAATATACATGCCACATTGTCATTAATCCTGCCCTTAAACATCCTTATGTTTAACTCCTTAGTTAAATGGCTCTGAAGGAGCTGGCTGGAAGAGTCGAGCCTAGACGTTCGCTCACTGGTCAATGAGAGCTGGGTTGCCTGCTATCACAGGACTGTTTTGCCTACTCCTCCTCAACTATCTTATTACCATTTAAAAATTAATGAATTGCTGTCAGGAGCTACAACACAGCAAATGAAGCTCTGAGAAAAAAGGACTTCTGCCTAATGCAGTGGTTTTCCTGAAACTTGCCACCGAACCAGGGATGTAGCTGTTCCTGCACTATTTGTGCTACATCTTCATCTCTTAAGCTCTCATTTGTTCCACATATCTGGAAATACGGAAGACTTAAACTGGTTCAGTTTTGTCCACATGTAGGCAAGCCTTCAATTCTCCTTCTTGCAATCCTGTAAAGTTAGCGCAATCTGGTCTTTTAAGACTTCTACGTTTTCACAGTTTGAAAAACGGTAGTAAAAAAAAAATTAAATCAACAGGAATAAATTCTTTCAATACAACTGGATTAGAAGCAAATGATTCACTAATTTCAGTGATCAAAATGCACTTAAATACTTTTATTAATCTGTCCATTTATTAGGGAAGAACCACCCACTAGAGAGGGAAAAACTCTTTCATCTCGGCTAGTTGCTATTATTCAGCAGATGATACTTTCCCTATCATTCATCTGCTGCTGAAGTTACACTATGTCAGTCAGGAAAACTCAGTTGTTCAAAACTTCTGGCCATGCTGATGGTTCTCCTCATCCTAACCAGCCTAAACTATATGAAGTATTGATGCACGTTATTGAATGAAATAAAACAAGCACCCTCTATTGTTGAAGTCGGACATCCTGCAAATATAAACTAACAATTTTTAGAGAAAGATAGATTAGCTTTGGCGTTATTGCAAGCATTATCATTTCCTTGATCTTAAACTCTGCAGAATTAACAGAAAAGAATGATGTTCAGGACAGGCACGTCCTGTCAATTGGGATAAGATTGATTCAAGCACAGGGCAGCGCCAGCGACAGCCCGATACATCATCTGGTGGGAAACCCCAGGGATGCACGTAGGGACCACCATCCCTGCAGCCTTCTGATGCTTCTTCAGTTATGCAGGTGTGGGAGAAGCTGTCAGGAGTGAGCTTTGACATCTGGTTAGGAAACAGTTATGGCTTTTCACGCATGGTGGTGGAGGAGCTTTGAAAGCTTTTTGCAGTTATAAAAGAAGCATGCTGGCTGCACCCAACAGAAAGCAGAGTGGCTTATTGGCTGTATAAAGAGAAAAGATCTCCAGGCCAGTTAACCTGAATGCAAATATCTTCAATGAAGGTGAACATATATATTTTGCACTCAAACACTAGAGGAGGAACCACAAATAAAACAGAAGCAACAGGCATTCAGAAAATTTTACCAGGAACAGAACAGAACCACAGAACAAAATCCTAGTAATGGTAAAGTCAATGAGAATATTGTCAACTGTTGCAGCAGGGCCAGGATGTTACACAGCTTCCTTAGCCCATAGTGATTTCAGGCTATTTAGGTGGCTCTTAACTACAGCTTCCCTAACTAGGCCCCTTGCTGTCTCAATTTCTGGGTTTTTTTAACCCAGTTCCTGTGCCTCAGTCTCCTATTTTCTAACCATCTAGTCTTGCACCTTCAAGTGAGACAGGGTTAATGTGGCACTTCTGATTAGCAATCTGCCTACCCTTTTCATGAGTTTCATAGGGGATTTGCATTTGACTGTCGTACTCTTCTGAGAGATGGGGAGAGACAAATTGAGAGAACAGCAGGGTAATTAGTGGAAGGAAAGAAAGAGGAAAAAAGACAGATTTTTTCCCCATATTTCATCTGCATTGCATGCATTCATACTACACAAAATAAGATAACCCAAAACTACAATTGAGCTGGACCTTTAACAGAGAAAAAATATAGCACAGATACAGATCATCTCTTAAAAAGAAGACTATATGGTCATGCTGCTATGATACTCAGGTGTGGAACAGTTAAAACCTGATCTTCTTTACCTGTCATCATTGGATTTCTAAGGTTTAGAAGAACCTTCAGAAAAAGCAGGAGGGTTCACACCTTCTCTCTTGATTTATAGGAAACATCTGCTTCCATTACAATTTCAGGCTCACTGAGGAGCAGATAAGTCAGTACATTCCACTCTGATTCTTTATGTTAACCTCACAACCTTTGATCCTGGAAATGTAATTCTATGTTTAAATGAACTGCAGTTCATTAAAAGATTTTGCAGTTTGTTGTCTTTTTGGAAAGGATGACTCTAAAACTACATAATATTGGAATACCTAAGATCTCTGAATGCCCAGAGAGCAATTTTTGTAATTGCAAAATCATACTTCGAAAGCTAATCAGCCTTTCTACAAAAGAAGGTGCTAGATAAATACCAACAATCAGGGAAATACATGCGTATGTATGTGTATATATATAAATATAAAAATACATTAAATACGTACTGTCTTTTCAGTTGATCCATTGATTTTTTTTCCTCTTCAATTCTTGCTTTTACAGCCTTGACAATTGTAGCCTGGAAAAGCTCAGCACCCCTATAGCACAAATGTGGGCAGAAGAAAGGAAAAAAGGAGAGGAAACATTACATGTTTCTAATTTTCCCTTATCCCAGAGAAATCCGTGTTCCCTCTGTACACAACCTCATCTGCATAAAACAAAACTAATCCAAGGCCTGAAAGAAGTAATCAATTACTCCAGAATACTAATCTGTTTACAGTCAACCCTTTCAAGATCTGGGGCCAAATGTTGTGATCCCTACTCAGCCTATAAGTTCCTCTAGCAGCTGCCCAAGGAATTCAGTTTCCAGTCCTCTTACAGAACACGAGAGGGTTCAAGGCCAAGTTAGGACTTCTTGCACACCTCCAGGATTTGGTCTTTATAGTCATTTCAGCGTTATAATCACCTTGTCCCTCTGCCTCAGCCCTCTGGAAGTTGTGAGCAAAGCCCAGCTTTATCCAGGGCCAAGATGAGCATAGTTTCAGCTTCACTTTTACCCTCTGAACACTACAGTGCTTTCAATCTGATGACAGAAATCCTTGAGCAAGTTTCTGGTGTGCCAAAAGAATATGGCTTCTAACTCCATTTCATTAGAAATGTAATCGACTCATCAAGATCACATGTCTTGGCCATTCTTCATTATTCACCCGTCAGTTCTTGAAGACTCTCAAAGAGCCTCAAAGTCTCCCTCGAAGTAGCATAGATTTAAAGCCTTTCTTTTGTCAAGAATTCAGTAAGAACAGCTATAGTTTCAGAAGTCTTCTTCTAATTAATTTTTCAACCATGTTTTCTGTGAGATTAATGATTCTTCCACGTAATATGCAGGATAACCACAACCACATTTTTTCAAAGGAATACAATCAAGACTGTCAATCATTATTGCCCGAAGTATGGTAAAATACAACAAAGAAGGACATGTTCTTCTTAGCAACTTGATCACTCTTAAATTCTTATGGACTATTGGAAACTGTCACTGGATCCTCATCGCTATTGTTTGAATCACAATTTAATCTTATTTAGGTGAGGAATTTGTATTTCACAATATTAACTTTAACTAGAAGACAAACTCAGACCATGCTCTCTGAATCCAAACCTGACCTTCTCCATTGCCCATGTAAATTCAAAGCTTGGATTTTAGCAAGGCAAGCAACTAGCTAAAAAAATTAATTATATCACTATATTTATATTATCCTCCTTCCTGTAATATCTCAGCACTTCCTGGTCATTAACGCATTTATCTTTAAAAAGCCTCTGACACAGGCCAGTATGTCTCGACTTCTGCTGCTGGAGAACTCAAGCTTGGGTAGGTTCAGTAACTTGCCACAAGACACAAAGCTGGAAGTAGGAACCAAACATGCTTCTTTCAATGCAGCCAGTGCCATTTACATGAGCCTGCTCTTTCCTTCTGGATGCAAACTTTCCAATTTAGGAGGCATTTTGATACTCGTGATTTTGCTTTGTGCTATTTTCACTGTGAACACAGCATACAAAAAAGCTACAAAAAGGCAGTACCCAGCAATCTTGGGCATCAGCAGTGAAATTCACTCCAGAGCAAAAGTCCGAGAGAGGCAATATGGGATGGAAGTATAGATCTTTTGGTAGCCCTGTTTACAGTGGTGAATTTTGTTCAGTATGGGTAGCTAAACATGCTCCCTTTTAAAGTAATCCCTGGAGAGGGAAGAATAGGAAGATAAAAAATACTTCCTTTCAGGACACGCAAGCCAAATTTTGCCCTCAAACACAGACGGAAATCAATGTCCATATGTTTTTCGGGAAAAAAAAAATGCCACAATACATTTAATCCAATATTGACAAAAGTAATACCTTAGAAATCTTACTGAAAATAAAACCAAAATTTCATTCCTGATCTGCCTTCTCATTAAAAAACAGACGAATTGTTGTGCTAGTGATAGCTATGAGTGGATGCTTGTGGGAAAGTATAACAGGCCCACAGAGGGCAATACTTCCTTGCTACACCTAGTCAGTGTTCAGTGCTGTGACTTCCTGAGTGTCTCCCGATGGTCTTCCCGAGCCAGATGTCATAACTTCCCTGTCTTTCTCCTCATGTGACATTTTTGGAGTCGTGATTTCTAAGACCCATTGTCTCAAACAGGCTCTGATAGCAGCCTGTTTTCTTTGCAAGGCTTAGTAACTCTGGCATTCACTCTCACACATATTGATGTTGAGAGAATGCTGCAACACACATCAACTTTCACAGCTTTTAATAAAGGCTATGAGAGCAGCAGATGGTGTTTGGTCTTAATTGCTGTCAGATTCTCAATTAATTTGTTTCTTCATGTGTGCTTTGTCAGAGTTGGGTTTGCAGTTATGAATTTAGCGTGGATTGTTTAAACTAATGTTAAATACCAGGACTCTTTTGGTATTACCTATCATAAACAAATAAGTACTGTAGCCATGACGGACTTGAGCTGTTTCATTTAATTTTATAAAACTTTATGTTACCTTGATGCTAGGATCTGAGAAGCTTTTATATCTGCAACCACATGCAGGAAGTAGTAACTCATGAAGACTCTTCTTTGCAGCAGCAGGAAAGCAAAACATATACTGTCCCAGATGATTCCTGCTTCTCCACTGGGCAGTTTACAATCTAGATTGTTGGTTGCTGGAAAAAGACACCATCAGCATAAGGACTGTTGTATTAAGTATTCTTTTATAATGTTTAATCAATTAAATATTCTTAGCCTTTAAAATTATTTGAATTGACATCCTTTAATTAGATTTTTCTTAAGAAAAACTGACATGCATTTCCATTTGAAGTACATCATATTTTCTTTTACAGCAAATTGGAACGCTTCCAACAATGTGATATCCCATGAAAATTGAGAATTCACCAAAAGTGAACCATTTGCGAACAAATTCACCCTATCCTAATAAGTACTTGAAAACAAAGATGGAAAAAAGTATTTTTTGTTAGCCTGAAATACTTGATTTCAGTATTTTCTAAAATGGCAAGTTTCAACTTTTTTTTCATTTCAAAGTGACTTTTTGTCTCATTTTTCTATTAAGAACACTATCAACATGAGAAAGAAGTATTTTATTTTTGTCAAAATAATTTTTTGACTGCCACCACCTAATATTTTTATTTTTCCTCTCCACAACTCAGTTCAATGTTTCTTTCCATTGCATAAGAGAAAAAATATTTGAAACCACAAAACTGCTTCCTTTGGGGTAGGAGGAAAGACAGGCAGAGAGGAAATCTCATTCCTCCTACCTCTAGATTTTGGCTTGGGCTATTTCTTTCTTGTTTGCTTTCTTTATTCTCTAGAAGATAGTTCTCTTGGGGATATTAAAAAATTAAAACTGGGTTTTGTGGAACTAGACTATAAATTAAATGGTCTATGCTGTCCTATAGAAGGGAGTAGAAGGACTCAAGGGACACACTCTGGCTTGAAGCTGGCTTTACAATCAAGCAAGCCAGTCTAATAGGTCTGGAGGGTCAAGCTCCAAGAGCTTCAAAGCATGCTGTGCCCATCCCTTGGGGAGTCAGAAACCTGTGTCTAAGTTTCTCTTGCTGCTCAAGAAGTTTTGGACAATATAAGAACTATCTTGTGAATTTGTGTCTTCATATTTCCTTTTCCCCTACTCCCCACTTATCTATTAGGATCAGACACAAAGATAGGAATTCAGAATTTTGCTGCAGACTCACTAGGATGAAACAGTTCTTTAAATTCAGCAAAAAACACTGAAAAAAATCAGGTGTTTCAAACTGTCAATCCAGGGTGTCAGGACAAAGTGGAGCCAAATTAATAGCTCACTGAGGGGTGAAGTGTCTTGCTCTCCATACTTCGTTCCTCCCTCCTCTCACCTCCATCCACATACACTATCCATTCCCTCCCTGTTATCACCACAAACATGAGAATAATTGTAAAAAAAAATTGCGTAAACTACTATGCCTGCAAAAAATTACCACTGTTTTGCTGGCTTAGTCTCTTGCCGTTTCAGTGAGCTGAACTGGTTCACCCTTTGAGCAACTGAAGGTAAGACCTGGCACACAGGGAGGAGTGGGAGTCTGCAGCTGGGAAAAGCTGCCCACTCCTTGCAGTGATGTTGAGCTGACATTTTAGCTCAAGTTGTACAGTGAAACCATACCTTCAAGTATCACATCACCTGCATATACAGGGAAACTGTGTTAAGCACTGGTATCACCAAATTGTTTATTTACAGCAAACGCTGGTTGTGGGTATGTGTGCAGGGGTGTTAGTAGTTCTCTCAGTATATGTATATCTCCTTTGGTTCTATGAAATATTTTCAATATTCTTTCTTGCTGGTCAATATAGGACCAAGCTGTATCAACTGAACTTGCAGGTATGATATTTTCACAAGGTAGTATGTCAGGAGGGGGCACAACTTAAATATGGTAGAAGATTTTGAAGATAGTTCTTTATTTATAGAAAATTATGAAGAAAAATGAGCTATACTTACGAATACGGTAGCCTTTAACTGTACAAGCCAGGCTAAACGCCTGAATCAACCAGCAACTGTTCTTAATTAATGATTCAATGTAGCCACATGCTCCTATCTGGAAAGTAAAAGAACAGTCTCATATAACAAAACATAGCAGAAATAAAGATAAGGAAAGTATTGCACCTCTTTACATTACATGAGAATATTGTGACTGCCATTGGCTGTATTATATCTCATTAGTAAAACAGAGATTAGAAGAAAGTGTGTCTTTACCAGTGACACACATCACTTTTAAATAGCAAGAATTTGTTCTTCTGATTATCAGTGAGATAGGAGATATGTGGGTTTTGTTTGTGTTTTTGCAAAGAAAGTGATACGCCTGGCACGTGATGCAATGCGACAGCTAAGCAACTTTTATAAATCACTGACTTAATCTTGCAAACATACATGGACAAGCTTAACACACGCGTAGCTCCACTGAATTCCCAAGCATAAAATGAAGCACATATGTAAGCATTTAGAACATTTGCAAATTCAAACCACCCATAAATCAATTTTATTTCAGTACAGTGACTTATATAAATGTAAAAAGAAAAATGTCTGCTCTTTTCAGTCCAGCACTAAAAATGTTCAAAGCTAAAAAGCAATTGCCAGGAATAAATCTAAATTTATCTTTCAAAAAGATTTAAATTACTGGCTTGTCTCAATCACTTATCAGTGCCATTGCAAGAATCCGCTCTAAAGAGTTAATTAATGTAAGAAAACCTTTAATATTTTGCAGAAGAATTTAACATTTAATTATCAAATATATCTGAATTTCACACTAGTTCTAAAGGAAACGGGAATGAAGTTTGTAATTTTGTAGTCAACTTCACTAATTACATTACCTCACATGACAACTGCATCTAATACTAGGCTTGAAAATTCTAGTTTTAAATAAAAGGTTTAATTAAATGTGCACTATTTGTCGACAGTATGATCTTGCACTTCTTACTCATTTCTCACTCCACTGAGATTTTCACAAGACTTCTAAGGAGAGACTTTACTAGGCAAAGAAACCAGAACCTGGCCCTTTGAAAATAGCTTGTGAGCTTTCACAGAGCCCGACTGAATACAAGGGTGCACATTTTCCTATAATGTATATGCATTACCATTCCCTGGATATGCACTTGCAGTTTCTGAATTAAAATGGAGCCTGCTTTGTGCTTGCAGAAGGCTGTGGTCCTGAAAAAGGATTTTTAATGACCACTCAATGCACTGTGCACACTTCCAGTGAAACCACGAAAGTGCTCAGGGCAGAGGAAAGGCAGCAGCTACATACCGAGAGGATGTTCTTCATTGTGATCACAAAGACGTTGTAGGCAATCAGCCAGTCCCAGTAACGCAGAATGCTCCTGATGGGCTTCAGCAACAGATCTCCACCAAAGAGAAGGAAATAAAAGCAGGCTACCAAGTAGCCCATGCAGAATATGCTGATCCTTGTGGTTCCCGTTATGAAGATTATAGTAAGCACAAACCAGAAGAGGTAACTAAATATTATCACCTTATACATGTCTAAGTAGGACCTGGAAGTAAAAGAAGGGGAAGAAGTTACCATTTTCTGAGGGCAATGCTACCTTTCCTCTACTTGTGCTACTGGCTGACTGACCTTACGCCTAAGGTCTGCTGAGTGTTCTCATCCCACTTCAGCATTCATGCACCTGCTTAAGGGTAACACCAAGGTCAGTGGGTCTGCCTGGCTCATGTACTCAATTCTAGCTCATTCATGTGCATAAGCACCTTGCTACACCCTGTCAGGACACTTTGCATCACACAGGATCAAGCCTTGTATCATGAAAGGGGGAAAAACAACTTCTCACCAACGCTCATGATAGAGCGATATTATCTGGCAATGCTACATATGCAATTTAAAAGCTATCTGAGATCATCTTCTAAGAAGTCTGAGCAATACTATAGCAAATTTATCTTCAAAAGCCAGCTACGGTACTCCACTGCAAACAATTCTGTATTTATTGATGACTACTAGGGAATTCAGTCTGGTTAAAAGCCTAGTTTTCAAAGACAGCTGCTAAAAATGTCTTTCTCCAGTGGAGATCAACTGTAAAAGTTTTGAGGGGTAAAAGGTTTCTACCGAACGTAAACGTGATAGAATTTACTGAAATGTTTGCCAGGAAGCTATGAGACAGAGCTATCTGAAATCAGTCGGGCCACAGTGGGAAAGAGTGAGAAACAATTTGGTATTTTCAGATTCCTTAAAATCTTGATTTAATATTGACTCAGTGAGCTTTCAAATAAGAGTATCTGCCAAAGGCAATACCGAATACTACATATAGCTAAACACTGCAAAACCAACTAATTCTTAGTTTCCCCCCGTCTAGTGTTTTGATTCCAGATGTAACTGTATTTTCATGGTCTGTTCACCCAGGCTGCGAAACTAGATTTGTCAGGAAACCAGGCAGAGAGACAGCACTACAGGAGTACAATTATACCTCAGCCAAACCATGTAAGAAGTAAATGAACTAAATGCACTGTATGAAGCCACATAAAAAGGCCCCTGCTGCTTGATGTTCTCAGGCTCAGAACTTTCTAGGAGTATGTATTTATAGTCCTGCATTTATAGGCCTGTATTATACATTTCACTTGCCATAGCCAACCAGAGAGGCATTTAACAAAAGGTAATAAGAAAGCCCCTTTATGTTTATTTCCCACAAACATTTAAGAAATTTGTGGACTACTGCCTGCAAAATCTAAAATGTCATGACTTTAGACATGCTACTGGGTTTTGGGTGATAAAACATTAACAAAGAATCTATACACACTGGCAAAATAAATAAGCGGAAGACATCAGTTGAACAGGTCTTCACTAACTTAATATGCACTGGAAATGGTGCGCTCACTGTTCCTCAAAAAAACCCTTTAATAATAACTATTGATGTGTGGGATGGCTAGGAAGATATCACCTTCCTGATACTGCTCTAACAATTGTAATATTTCACAAATCTGTCCTTTGCTACCAACAAAATGCATCAGCATCTTTTGAGAAAAGCCCCAAATGGAACTGAACTGATCAAACAAACAAGAATATCTTACTCTTCAATAAAAATGGACTCTGACTCTTAAAGACAACTGGACCTGGCTGGATCCAAACTTTCCAACATATACACATGGCATTTGGCTGAGTCATAGTCCAACAGCAGATATCACTCTCAGATTAAAACTTGCAGAAATTAGAGAGAATATAAAAAGGAAGAGAATAATTTATCTATTTTTTCACTATAATGTTAACCATTTGCTACACTTTAGCAGCCATCTAAAATATTAAATACAACTGTTCTCATTTTCAAAATATGCGTTAAACATAATAGCATTGGAAATCTCTAAAACAAACAAACAACAAAACAGGATGTAAAGAAAAGCTTCTCAAAAGGCAGGAGGCAATACAACTGTGTCAAGTGACAAATGATGTAGTCCTTAGAGATGGAAATCTTTCTGATTTTTAAAAATATGCAGTTACAAGCTAGCCCAATCATAAAAATGGCTCCCAAGAATTCACCTTGAAGCGGACATCTTACAAAATGGTGTTTGAACAAGTCATCCAGGACACACCTAACCAATGAATATCACCAACCATCCCAGGTACCTCTGTGCTGGCCCAAGAACAATGCCACACTGAACACAATGGAAAGAAATACACCTGAGTAATCTCAGGTAGATAAAAATATTCTGGAAACCACACTTCTTTCAGTTGCAATATGCCAAAACTCCTTGTCTGTTACAGTGTGGAGTCACACATCCCCCTAATTTTCATTAATTGTTTATAATGATACAGGTAGGTCAAGTGCTGTAAGAGCAGGAATCAAGACCTGTCTTGGGGGTAGAGTCCTCAACATATTGCCTCTCAAATCACTTGACACATTCTCAGATGCAAATCTTTAAATTCTGCCTCAAATCCCAGAAAGTTAGTAAGTGAGGAGTTTCAGTTCCTTGCTCTGGAGATTATAATGCAACAGTGGGAGACTGAAGCACAAAGCCACCCCAACAGCTAAAAAGACCCTACACAAACCCAGAAGGTCAGTAAGGGTGCTTACCCTCTGCTTGAAAACTTCTTCATAGACAGCAGAAAATGCTGAGTCTTGGATAGCATATACCATAATTTTATGCTTTCACTGCAGACCACACAGATCATTAGTTTAATGCCATGTAAACCTTCCAAACCTCATCTTCTAAGTGGTCTTTAAATCCACATCCAGTCACAGAGATGAGAGGCCACCCTCAGGATGTGGTGTTTGACAATACACCTAGCAAATCTGAGCAGCTGCTTCCCAAGGGGAGAGTCCTACTCCCCTTCACCCCCTCAGCTCTGCGTTCCAGCCCCTTCTTTGGCTTTGGCTCTTTGAATTGGTTTCAAGAAGCAAATTTGCAAAAGCCTATTTATTTTGGGGGGAGGACAGAAGGAAGGGATACTTTTCTGCCCATTCAGCCTATGAACCAACTCACTGGTGGTGTGATGAATGCAAAGGCGGGAGTGCGTAGCTGGAGGCCAGGAATACAGCCACACATCTGAGGAAGATTAGCCACTACACCAGTGTATCACAAGCATCAAACTATGGCTTTTGGTAGCATGATAACCTCTGAATGAGAAATTATACAGAAGAAACCTGAAAGACGAATGAAAAATAAAAAATGCTGATTTGCCAACTGTGTCATTAGCAGAACCCACTGATACTCTGGATAACATTTTGGAAAAAATTACCATATCACTTTGCTCAAAACCAAGGAAGACAAAGTCTGAAGTTCATTCCACCCATCCATCAAAGCTATTGTAACCTCAGATGGCTCTTAGTATCAAATGATCTGCTTTTCTTTATTAAAGCTTTATTAGTCTTATCATGATTGCTTCAATATTTTACTTCCACAGGAATTAATTTTTAACTGTAATACAATCCAGCCTGTTGCAAAAAGATTGCTCTAGGTGTAGTTGTGTTCCCGGCATGCTTAATGATGTGTTTGGCTGTGGTCAGTCTAGCGTCCGGACATCTGCCTGCAGGCACTGAGAGGTGCTGATGCTGCAACCGATAACCCCTTTGACGAAAGGTGTTTGTCCTCAGAAAGCGCTTTGAAGTTTAGGGAAAGAACACAAGAACACACTTCTGCTTACACACTGATGAGAGAATATTGTGCTGTTGCACTGACTGATACAGCTCAATGCTTCTTCATTGGAGGAGCAGCTGTTACGTAGCTTTATTGCCTTCCCTTACCAGCCACCTCTGTTGCTTTGAGAGTGGCTCGCCACCTCCATATAACCCCAGGGTTCTTCCCGCAGCCCTCTCTTCCGATGACTTCCCTCTCCTCCAGGGATATTATCCCTCTATATATGCATCCTGTAACCTCCCCCACTCCCCAAATTTCTTCTTTCTTTCCCCTCTTCCTTATTTCCCATTCCTCATATTCTTAGCAGCCTGTGTGACCCTGCATCAGAGTCCGTTTCCCCTTCTAATCCCGACATTGCTAATTTCTTACCAAGCCTCCATCCCCAAAGCCTTTCCCTGTAGCTCCATTTCAGTCTTCAGAAGGCAGCTTCATTGATTTTTCCTTTGCCAATAGCTACATTGAAGCTTCTGAAAATTAGCTTTTTTATTTCAATGGACTTCTTAAAATTTAGTGTCGTGAATCCTATAGGTCTTACTTAGTCCCTTCTATTTTCATCAAGACCTCTCCCAGGACGGATATTCTCTTACTCTCACTCTCTTACCAGTGAGGACCTACCTTCATGCTTCTATGCACTTTAAAAATGCCCAAATCCAAAGTTGCGTTATTTGTTGAGGCTCATTTTATTAGCCCAAAAATGTTTATTTGTTTTATATCACCTGATGATGGTTCCCGGGGTGCAGGTATTAAAGGGGAGAGTTCCGTGACTGGCTGTTAATACTGTTTCTGCTCTTAAGAGGAAAAAAGTAGATTACAATCCCAATTTTTTTCCCTGTCAATGCCTAGGAGAACGTCTGAAAACTGCTTGGGAACTGAAATGAGGATTTTCCAGCATTAGAGACTGTGGGAAAGGATTATTCTCAGTGAAGTCACTTTAAATCCTGTTTCATTTTAAAAACTCCTACTTCTATTCTTCGTTTTTATTTCTGTTTCAAAGGTCTTTGGTTGTGCTCTCCCTTGGGGTCAAGCACATATCCCCTGAGAAATCTGGGGGTGGAAAGACGAGAAAATTTCAGGAAATCTCTTCCTTAGATTGTATTTATCATTGTTGAGCTCAAGTATTTCTCCAGAGAGAAGAAAATTAAGCATTTGGAAATATGTTCTTTTTCTGCCACTTTATATTGCAGTTAAAAGCTTTTAATCCATGTCTACTAGAACAGTGACCAACTGGCATCTTCTCAAGAGAAGAGACACATCAGAAAGGGTGCTTCACTCTGCAACTGCCACTACTTCTACATGGCAGTAAATACACATCGCGCTTCTCAGAAAACACATGAATACTAAGCACTATTTTTTTTATGCTTTGTAATTTATTCATAACCAGGTTGTCTTCACTTATTTGTTTGGCTCTTTCTGACTGACTTCTGGAGAAATGCCATTTTTAATTTCACTTGCTTGGATAAGCTTTGAACCAAGTTCTTGTCCATGTTACTAAATATTTAGACCATTCTGAAACTTCTACGGCAAAGTGCAAGAAATGTTTTTAGGCAAAGTCCTTTCAATTCTAAATTGTCTCGGATGGAGGCCAGATACATACATTTTCTTCTGAGGTGTATCTTCGGTGGATTCTCCAGAGCTTGAGAGCCCTTCCTTTTAAATATTTATAATCCCTAATAAAAGATTCAGTCACTTTAAGAGACTGTCCAGCCATTCTCTGGTGCTTCTTTGAAGCGAAGTAGGCATTTAAGATTGCATATGCGCAATATAACATCATCTAAAGCCTGGGACAATCTGCATTGTAGTGAAAGCATTGAAGGAGATACTTAAGGGCTCAAAGAAAGGAAAAATACCATCAAGAACACAAGATCTATTATGCAGTTCATACTAAAGGAAGGTCTGTTTATACCTATATACCCTGTTCTACAAGTATGTTCCCATTATAGATTCAGGAAGCTAACACTACAAACAAACAAAAAAAAGAAGTTAAGCTTACCTGCCCAAGCATCTACAAGAAAGGATATTATAAACAGGAATTTCCTCTGTTCCTGAAATTAATGGGGTTTCTATTCATTTGATGGATTTTTCAAACAAAAATGTCCCTGTTCTGCTTCTTTCTCTGCCTTGTTCTTTTCATTCTACTTCTTATTCACACAACATAAAACTATCACATGAAACAGTCACACAGATCTCTGTATTTAGCTGGAACAAGTATAAAGTGATCACAGTTTATTTGTTCAGCTCACCGCTACTAATGGGATTCTTTGATTTTCTGTTTTTTTTGTACTCTCCACCAGTAATATTACTTACTGCTTAATACAAGTTGCAAACTCCCAATTAAATGGTTGCATATCATTAATCATCTATGCACAAATCTATTTTGTCAGCACATGCCAAGCAGTGTGTTTGCATGGATGTGATGCCACCAATGACTTCAAGCTGATGCATACCATGCATATGAATCAAAACACAGAACTTAACCCAAAGGATTGTGGAGAGGCAGCAGGCCAGTTCAACTTGGACTTTGCTTTCCATTATAAACCTGACTCTGATTCCCATCCAAAATCTTCAAAGAACATCCTCTGTGCTTCAAACTTTTCATGCTTGGCCATTTGGGAATATCTTCTACAGACAACCAGAAATACCTATCAGATTCCAGGGAACTTTGAAAAGATGCCAGAAGAGGCTGTTTAAAAAGCAGTGATTTTCTTGCCTCTTTTTCCCTTCTGAAGATAGCCTTAAAACACATTCTCATGATTAATGAGTTTTTTTCACAATGATTTTTTTTTCTGGACTAAAGGGGCAAAATTCAATCTTTTCTTTCTGCCAGCAACCATGTCACCAGTGATGGTCTTTGCCAGTGACCAATCACATCAGTGTGCCTGATACAACTGCTGTATTAGCTTTTGCTAAGATGAACACCACCGCCATGGCAAGAAAAAAACTCAGGCAATCCCCCCTACACATTCCTTTCAGCCAAGCCCTATTTGGCAGATGTCTTTTGGAAAGCATCCCCACTTGATGGAGCATTTTGAAGAGAGATTATGACTTCTCTCTTTCTGCTTATGTTACTGGATCTAGAGCACTGGGTCCACTGTGTAGACTGGAAATACTCAAGCGAGAACTGTTCACCCTTTGCCCAGGAGTGACTATAAATCTCTGGACAAATGAGTCAATTGAATGTGTTTCAATGGTCTCCTCTTCAAAGCTATTTTAAGATAGATTTGGCCACCATTTCTAACAGAAACAGCACGATCAGCTTAAAGATCTTGAGGAGGGTTCTGGTGATAGCTCTTCTCTGGTAAAAGAAATAAAAGTTTATCAGCAAAAGGGAGATTTTGCTAGACACTAGTTCAATTGTTTTTAATTCGTTTCACACATCTGTTGGTAACATGCATTCACAAAACAAACACCTAGTCTGGCAAAACACAATAACTAAGAAATCTTACTCTTCTCATTTATTCTTGTAATACTGCATCAAACTTTCAGAGACAACTTCAATTAAGAGTATGCCCAGCACAACTCAGAAGAGCTGAACTAATCCATGCTTGATGAAATGGTCACATAGGAATGGCTCTGTTGTTTGAAGACCATCCAGAACAGACTGTCTCAGGCTCTGCCCCCTTTTTGTATTATTCACCTTCTTACGCAACCTTACATGAATGTTGAGAAACAGGAAGACACACCAGCTGTCCTTCCAAGACAATTTTAATGTTCTTATGCCTAGATGAAATATCACAAAGGACAGTCTCTTATATTAGAGTATTATTTTGATTGTACTTAGACAACAACTCAGCAGGACATGACTGACGACTTTGTGGGATTAAACACGTACATGGGCAAGTTCAGACTACAATGGATTCTTGCTAACATGCCTGTATTTTGGGGGAAGCCACCAGAGTGCTGAAGTCCACCATAAACACTGCCCTACAGGGCATTTCTGGAGGAAATACATGCTTTCGGGCAAATTTATCACCGAACATCCCTCTTGGGAGCACTTACAACAATCAGCAGTGTTAGGAAGACTTGTTTTCATCTGCCCTTCTCTAAACGAGAAGCTGATTACCCAGAAGCTAGCTATCTGCTGTCTCATACAGCAGTAAAAGGTATGTTATGAGATGGGAACATACGTGAATATAAATTCCAAGTAAAACTGGAAGCTATGAGAGTTACTTTCACACTAGAGAACTTTACAAAAATGAAGGACTGTATTTTCCAAGTGTTTAAGATTCAGTTCTTACCGGCAGTGAATGAAGTCAGGAACAGGATTATGCTGGCTAAAAGATGCTGCGTCAAGATTCATGCAAATTTCCACATTGTCTCCAGCCATGATTCGTACTGCAGCTTTATTTTCATCCTCAAATGTCTGCCTTTGTAAGGAGGCACACAGCAGCAACATGAAATCATCTAGGAGAAAGCAGTGGTTGCAAGGAAAAATTCAGTCATTAACTTCGGTGTAGGGAGTGGTGGTGATATATTATAATGTAGTTACCAGACTGTTTTCCCACACTTTGAACCTCCAAGACTGTGCTATTTTCAACGCATTTAACACCAATTTGAAATTTATAAACATATTTAGGTTTTTTACCTGTCATCTTCTACGATTTTTACTGAGAAAGAAATTAGAAAAGGGGAAATAATTCATACTTTTTGATGCTGCTTCATTAAAATGGGATATGGAAAAAACAGATGCAGAAATTACTAATTCTTTGAATTTTTCTACTACATACAAAGCCACATTTAGTATTCAGTCTCGCACAGAATATGTCAGCTTGCTACTGAAGAGTAAATAAAAGGCTGGCTTCAAATTACACTGTACAGATGTTTTAAGCAAAGGACACGTAAACACTTCACAACTATGTGCTAAAATACTTACAGACAAGGAAGACAGGGTTTGGTCTCACAATGAAGTCTGGAAAGTATAACCACTTTATAATGTTGGAGTTGAAGTTGGCATTACCACTTCTCCATGGATAGTCTGTATGACAGAAGCACGCAAAAATGCAATCAGTACTTTATAACAATTACTTCATCCTTTTCTTCTGAATACTTATCAATTTTCCAGCACTTTTCTGTAAAAGCAAGCAGCAGTAATTGTCCATAAAGGGTAAGTATCCTTACCTTTACAAGGAGCAGGTGGGATGCCAATGCAAAGGAAGTATTGGAATGTAATGATGCATGCCAGAAAACAGCAGTATTTTGGCCAGATCTCTGCAATAGCTTTTCTTCTACGTCGATACAATACAGCAATCAGCCAGAAGGCATGAATCATGGCATAAAAATCCATTCGTTGACCAATTACATTCACTGATAGAAGAAAACAGGTCTGGGAAAGAAGTAAAGAAACATAAGCAACATTTGCAACCTGATGGCTAGTCAATGCAGCAATGATAAACTATTCTGGATACTGACAGAATGCCTGGACACGTGCTGGGCCTGCCTGCAGGAACCCTGTGCAAACCAACATGCCAACAGCAACCTCCCCCACCCTACCCCAACACCCCAGATTTTCGATACTCTTCTATGAGTGTCAACTATGTGAATACAGCACTAAAGCAGGTTTCCATTATGTGCTATCTAAAGATACAGAATGGAAAGAGCGTTGTCACAGTAGCCTATATGTGATATGTTTAATTTTTGCCAAGCAAAGCACATATTACACAGCCATGTATTTTGATAGCACTTACAGATGTGAAAAAGAAGAGGAACTATTAAGAATAACAACAACGAAAGTGTATACTCATGTGGGAACCAGACAAAAAGAAAAGAGATACAACTTCTATTGGCTATAGACAAATCCAGTCAATTGCTGTAAGGCAGCTTTAGTTCTCCATTCTTCTAAAGGCTCTGCATCCCAGAGCATTCCTGTTCTCTGGCTCTACTTAAAGTAGTCCCTTCACTCAGTGCCATGAAGCATGTTTTCAAACTTAGTGAATAATTCATAGTGAATCATTTATTCAATGCATTTCACTATTTTGATTTTCTCTCTCCTCAGATTAGGATGAGGTTAAATTTATTTCCTGAAGGAAATAGCTTGCCGCTTAATTTTAATTTTCAGTCATTCTTAATCCTCAGACTGGCTGTGAACAGTGTACTCTGTTTATCAGTAGCAAGGGGTGGTAGTGTTTAATAGATAGGTCAAGAGCATCATTATGGGACAACCAGGGGATCAGGCCCAGCCAGCACGGGTTCATGGAAGGCAGGTCCTGCTTGACCAACCTGATCTCCTTCTATGACCAGGTGACCCGCCTCGTGGATGAGGGAAAGGCTGTGGACGTGGTCTACCTGGACTTCAGTAAAGCCTTTGACACTGTCTCCCACAGCATTCTCCTAGAGAAGCTGGCGGCTCATGGCTTAGACAGGTGCACTCTTCGCTGGGTAAAAAACTGGCTGGACGGCCAGGCCCAGAGAGTTGTGGTGAACGGAGTTAAATCCAGTTGGTGGCCGGTCACGAGCGGTGTTCCCCAGGGCTCAGTACTGGGGCCGGTCCCGTTCAATATCTTTATCAACGATCTGGACGAGGGGATTGAGTGCTCCCTCAGTAAGTTTGCAGACGACACCAAGTTGGGTGGGAGTGTTGATCTGCTCGAGGGTAGGAAGGCTCTGCAGAGGGACCTGGACAGGCTGGATCGATGGGCTGAGGCCAACTGTATGAGGTTCAACAAGGCCAAGTGCCGGGTCCTGCACTTCGGCCACAACAACCCCGTGCAACGCTACAGGCTTGGGGAAGAGTGGCTGGAAAGCTGCCCGGAGGAAAAGGACCTGGGGGTGCTGGTTGACAGCCGGCTGAACATGAGCCGGCAGCATGCCCAGGTGGCCAAGAAGGCCAATGGCATCCTGGCCTGTATCAGAAATAGTGTGGCCAGCAGGAGCAGGGAGGTGATCGTGCCCCTGTACTCGGCACTGGTGAGGCCGCACCTCGAATCCCGTGTTCAGTTTTGGGCCCCTCACTACAAGAAGGACATGGAGGTGCTGGAGCGTGTCCAGAGAAGGGCAACGAAGCTGGTGAAGGGCCTGGAGCACAAGTCTTATGAGGAGCGGCTGAGGGAACGGGGGTTGTTTAGTCTGGAGAAGAGGGGGCTGAGGGGGGACCTCATCGAGCTCTACAACTACCTGAAAGGAGGTTGTAGCGAGGTGGGTGTTGGTCTCTTCTCCCAAGTAACAAGCGATAGGACGAGAGGAAATGGCCTCAAGTTGCGCCAAGGGAGGTTTAGATTGGACATTAGGAGAAATTTCTTTACTGAAAGAGTGGTCAGGCCTTGGAACAGGCTGCCCAGGGACGTGGTTGAGTCACCATCCCTGGAAGTATTTAAAAGACGTGTAGATGAGGCCCTTAGGGACATGGTTTAGTGGGCATGGTAGTGTTGGGTTGACGGTTGGACTCGATGATCTTAGAGGTCTTTTCCTACCTTAATGATTCTATGATTATATTCTATGATTCTATGATTATGATTAGATTTGGGGTGCATTAGCCTAGGAGTTGCCTTCTGCAGGTAGCCATAGAAATTTGTGAAAAATCACTATTTCTACAAACATTTTGGAAAGTATATTTCATGTGTCTGCGAACAAACAGACGAGGTAAGGGAACAGAGATGAAGGTTGTTTTTTTTTTTGCGGTACTTATTCAGCAACAGTTTGTCTTCAAGGCAGGTTCAGTTCTGATGTTTTCTGCTGGATTGGGTGAAGCAGATAGAAGGAATACATTCGCTGAGCCTAAACCCCAGCAGTCTGGGCCACTGCTGCTGGCAAACAGACAAGCAGATCTTCTACTAATTAAGACACCTACCAGATATTTAGGAATCATCATAGATCTTCAGAAAAATCCCTTCAATCCTTTGCACCTGCCTCTCCTAATTCTCTGTGTGTTTCTTGTCTACTGAAAAGTTCTTTGGAGAAAGAACTTTGTCTTACACTAGTGGCACAAAGCAACAATAATCTTCACTGGAGCTCTTGCTCCCGCAGATTGCTAACAGCTACAGTAACAAGTATGAAAAAGAAGGATGCGTTTGTGCAGCCAGAGGCAAAAGAAGTTAGAAATGTTTAAATAGAGACAATGGCCTGCTAGCCCCTGCTTTCTTCTGCTGCTCCTGCAGCCCCTGGTTCCCTCTGTGTGTGTGTGCATGAGAGGGTATGCCTCAGTTCTGTCCCTTGTCCCATCTGTTATCCCTTTTGTTGAGTTTGTTGAACAAGACATACAAAGAAAAGTAAGAGGAAAACCACTACTAGCAGATAGATAGCAACTGTGGCAAGGTCTAACATGAGTGATGACTAAGAAGCATCATGCTGTCAAAGATAGTTCAAGCTAGTATTCAAAAATAACACAATAAAAAGGTTTGGAATGATAGTCTAAATTAATATATAGTGATTTACCTCCAAACCAAACTTGTAGAAGAAATAGTTTATGAAATACTTGACACAGTTTACCAGTCCATCATCCAGATGTGCTCTTGTAATATCATGGAAAATGGTCTTAGTCACAGGTACGGTAAGGTTATTTCGACATCTGTAGTACTCTTGATGACGGTAAATTGTAACTTCAAAAGCCAGAATAGCCAGCATCAGTAAGTTATTCTATGGGAGACACAATCAGAAGAATATTAAACAAAAATCAAAACCACAAGAAGCTATAAAATTTTCTGATAAGCACAAACCCATGAATACTCAAAAGGATGTTATTACTGAGCACTTCCGCACTCCAGGATGCACTGGCACCTATTCCCAGCTATTATCATTGAAACAAAGTAAAGCTCCTACGACTTCTTAGATTTTGATGAAACATACTGACATGCAGAAGATACATTTAAAGACATTTAAAAAATACTATAATGAACACGAGTTGTGGAAAGGAAGGGGAGGGAAAATGCATTGACCCATCCATGTGCCCTCTCATGTTTCATAGCTTCTCTTGAGATATCATGTTTTGCTTTGCAGGAGATAGAGGATACAAGCACACAAAAAGCCATTTGCAGAGGTTCAGCTGGCAAGCTGAACTGCAAAGATGCTGGGTAGGGCAAATATATCCTGGATACTCTTTTAAATGAACAGTCTATCTGCCGTCTTCACTCAGGCACAGTTCCTTCCGTCCCAAAGCCAGATTGACTGCGATGCAGTCTTGAGCGGCTCTGAAGTGAGTTTTTTCCTCTCAGGAGGGAGATCTGCACTCAATGGAAGAGAGGTACTAACCAACTCCAAAAGTTGGTTAAAAAGAGCAGCTCAGAGGAAGTCCCTCAAGGAAGCCGTAATTGAAGCTGAAGAGACAATCTCTAGATCTCTGTTCACTGAGAAATATTTGGGACAACAATGTCCTGAGACAGGTGCCACTGTTTTTTTTTTGTTTGGGTTTTGGGGTTTTTTTGACAAGAAGTTATTTTTGCTTGCTGTCCCTGGGCTTCCTATTTTTGTTGGGGAGAGTTTTACATAACCCATCATAGATAGGTTCCTCACTTCAACACTGCAGACATTTTGAATGTCTGTTACTAAAGGGGCATACCAGAAACACACCAAGACTTGAAGCTTGGGATCTTCAGGTCTAGCACTGAACTGAATTCCTCTACGTAGAGGAGACATTTTATTTGCTAACTCAATGAAAACCCTTCTAGAATAATTTCTGATCCCAAAGTTTTATCTATTTTATAGCTGTAAAGCTCCTAGCATCAAGCCAGACACCACTAGGCAACTTCACTCTCCACGCAGAACTCTTGGGTCAGTAATTGCTCTTCCCCACGTATATTCTTCACTGTGGGAGGTGCATGGCTAAGGGAGTGAGAGGCAGAGGCACCATCAGGGCCTGATATGTTGGCTGCCAGAGCTTGGCAGGTCGTCCCTACACAAACAAAGCACACAGAGGTAAGCTCTCAGGGAAGAAATGAGGAATAAATCTAGTTAGATCAAAACTTGCTGTTGTTCAGTCAACAAATTTCTGGCAACCTTAAACTGTGTATACAAAACTTTGGAGACTCTTTAAATTAAGAAGAGACATGCAAGGTTTCCCCTGGGAGTTGGCACATTTTTATTGTAAGTAGGGTTTTTTAATCCAGACAGGAATAATAAAATATTGCTTACAGGCATCAACTAAAAACAAGAAGAAAAACAAAAGGCATCCATTTACTAGTGTCTGAATGAATTATTCCCTTAACTTATTATATTTTCTAAGCTGCGGCTAAGGAATAAGCACTTAAAAAAATTAACTGCTTAGAGCATATACTGTCATTCAAAGCAATTACTCCAATTAGACCCATTATTTCTTTGGTACCTGAAAGCTATGTACCTCTTAATTACTTAAGAGTTCTTAAATATCACATTTCTTAGAGTGCTTTTAACAGATGGTAGAGTCAGAAAGCCATACTTCTACATGCAGATTATCTTCTGGAAATATCCTGTGTAACAGATATGGCTTTCTGTTATCCCTTCCCCACTGTACTTCCCTATTATCAATGGCTTGCATTACATTTTTTTGTGTGGCAGATGATTTATTTCAAAGACATTGCTAATTTCATCACAAATAAGAAAATATCTCAATACAGATAATTAAAGAAGTTACCCTTAAGTACACAAGCAGAGGATAAGACTTCCTCAATCCAACCCACTCTGCAGGATCAACCGGCCCACTGTAGAGGACTGAGGTTTTGAGTTCTTCCAAATTTACCTTAGTTTCATTCTCTCCTGGCTAAAAAGAAAACGCAACAGTTTATAAAAAATGAGTGTAAGGCTGCTTGGGGAAGGAATGATAATCAACAATAATACATCAGGTGAACTGTAGTTTTCAGTACTTGATATGCTTCCTTTTGCTCTTCTTCATTGAAGAAGGCAGCAGTCAAACCTTTTTAATACTTGTACTCACCAATGTACAGTTACTGGAAAAAGTGCTGGGATCAATAGATGTGAGCTGGTACAACATTTTGCAGACAATAATCACACATGTCCAAACAGTGCAGATACTTGATGCCAATGGGCGAAACTGAGCATATGGCAAAGCAAGAGCCCAGGCAATTAAAAACACAAAGTTAAACAGAGACACCTGAAAACACAAAAACAGGATGGAAATTACATGGAGTAACAAGAGAACTGAGAAAGTCCAACCTTTTCTGTAATAATTTTTAAAAATCATTCAAAAGAAAGGGACACAGAGAAACTGTGAGAAAAATACTGAAAAAAAAAATTTACAACAATATTCACAGTAACGCAGACATAGAGTGGTAAGTGGTAAGTGAAGAAGGGAAAACTTAATAGTCAGTTTAGGAAGAACGTTATCTCCTACATAATATTAATACTATTAGACTCACAAAACTGCATACCCACCCTACAAACAACAGACGTGAAATACAAGGGACCACATATTGGTTCTGCTGCTTTAGTACACATGAAACAAAGACAAGATGAATCAGCTCTGTGTGTCTGTGGAACCCACCTTCATCCTCTTGACCTTTTTTCCCCCAAAGATGTGAGAAAAAGGATTTTTTATTTTGCTTTTTAGTGAATCTTGTCCTACTACCCTGTTCAAGGAACAGCTATGTCAGGTGAAGAACTCCCACTGCCCACACAAAAGACATGGCTAAAGACGTTGCTCCCTTATTCTTTAGATGTAGTTCCACATTCCTGTTTCTTCAGCACCAGACCCAGTTTAAATAAATTTTCCTAGATGCTCCTTCCCAATCCTCTTCTACGCCCTCCATCCCTGAATGATGCCCACAGCCTGCTTGAGCAGGGGAGGGATTACATCTCTTCAGTCCAAAGAATCAGACTAACAAAACCTTAATATCTGGAGAAAAGGGGAGGGCTGAGAATATCTAGGCAGATAGAATATCACTGTGGAAGAAGATGTGAAGGCAGATCCCCAGCAACTGACAAACCTGTCTGGATCCCACAATTTCAGTGAGGTCTGACATGAGGAAGGTATCTCCCTATGCTTGGGTGTGCCACTGCGTGGCAGATGCTGACAAGCCTCCACCATGGGTAAGATTTTGATAGTGGGTGTTTACTTGCCTCTTTCACTGTGACCCAGATGATGTAAGAGGAAACAATTTTGATGATGTGCAGCTCCAACAGCCACCACACAAAGACTTGCATCTTATGAAAATACTCCAGGAATTTCAAAAACAGCACTGTAAGGCGGTCAATCACCAGATGCCACTTGTTCCTTAAGTCTGCAGAGATGTTCAAGCAGAACCAGTGGGAGGAGAAAAACAAAAGGTCTCTGTAAAAAGGAATGCTCCACTAGACAATAATGAGCTTTCTACTTCTTTTCTTCTAGGCCTTAGAGTAAGACACGAAGGAGGTTAGAGATATGGCTCAGTGGTTAACTAAGACAAAATGGGGTTGAGGCCCACTCACTTTCACTGAAAGGATTCCCCACTTCAGAAGTGGTGGTGGTGGCTTCCCTTGCCAATTCTGCTTTTATTCCTCTCTAGCAGAGCCCTTCTTGGGCTCCATTTTCCTCCAGTATGTTTGGACCTAAGCTTAGGGATCCCGCCCAGGAACTAGATCTGAGACGCTCCAGCCCTGGCCCTTACCCAGCTCAGAAAGAACAGGATTTTGTTTGATGTTTGGAAGCTATGGACCCAGTCTGTTTTCAGAAAGCACAGACTACTACTATTCAGAAAGCTTTTCAGCCAACCTGGAAGAGATTCATGCACACTAGGAGTAGAATTCTTGTCATATAGGTTTAGACAGTTATACTATAGATGTCTTCATATGCCAGTTATCTACAATGCCTTGCAGACAGCACACCCTCCTAGAGCGTGATTTGTGCCATCCAAGGACAGACGCCTAAAACAGGCAAGGCAAATTGCAGTCCAGTTGAATATTCCTCTCAGTTGAAAAGGGACCTTTAGCAAGTTAAGATCCTGAAGCTGGTTGAACATATCCCTTCACAGACTAAAAAGAGCCATCCTCCCAAATAATATCCCAATGAGCAAGCATGTAGCAAAATCTATTACATGTGAGTATATATGATAATACATATGCTGAACAGCGCTCTCTAAGTGCCGTCTTTGCTTATGGGCTGGCTATAAAACTGTTTCACCAGGCTCACATATATATTTGTATAAAGTCTTCACACTGTATTAGGGGTTTCAGAAGCATTTTGGAGATTAGGAAGGATTTTGCATGCTGTGAGAACATTCTTACAGTTCACATCAGAAATGGAAACATTTGCAAGCGACATCAAAACACATCACTATCTAAGCTGTAAAAATGCAAAGGAGTTACCAGCTTCTGTATGCAATTATTTCAACTTATCTGGTTATTTTATATGTAAAGGAAACCAAGATGGTTATTCTGTGCATATTTGTGTGAAGAACACATGCACACTTGTGTGAAAAAGCAGACTTTTGGAATACCTGACAACCAAATTCCATTTTTTTTCTCTTTTGCCCTTTTTCTCCAAACACAACTTAGAAAATCCTAATAAAAATGCTGAGTGGTGTAAATTCCATGAATACATAATTAAACTTGACAAATTAATCAAGCTATAGAACTCTAATCCTACACGTGTGCTTTTATAGGTGCAATGAGTCTATTTAAAGAAAGTTTTTATTTATAGAATTATATGTTCTTACTCATTCTTTCATTGCATTTATTTTAATTTGCAGTATTGCCACCATGCATGGTATATCCAGACAGTGTCAGTTAAGTGGAGCAGGCAGATGAGGTACTGTAGCAAGCTCTGTCTAGCATGTCCAGGCACTACATACACAGGGGATAAAATATAGGGCTGACCACACCCATTGAAAAATTGTACTATTACATATCACTATGTAATAAAGTCTGCACACATGAACATGTTAAAATAATGTTAAAACTCCAGCCACACGGCTAAATAAAAATGATATAACTCTTTGGAAGAAATAAATGTATGTACAGCTTAAAGATGGATCACACATGGCAAACAGCACCTCGTGCTATTGCCAAGCCCCACTCGCTGCGGTGCAGAGAGGGCCCCAGGGAGAAGGCTGCAGCTCCCCACTTCCCTGCTTGCATGTGTCCCTGCACAGGGTAACCTCCAACAGCTGGCCTCTGTCCCCAGGCCCTTCCAGCATGTAGGGATGGCCAGAGTGCAACAAACTCATCACTCATCATAGACAGCATGAGAGCTGGCCAAGAAAGGTTTCCATGGCCCATGGACACCTCTGCGAGGGAAGATGTCCCAGCCAGGAAAGGTAAATTGTTTCAGCTCAGCTTCCCCGGGGCAGCTAAGCCAGGTGCGCTGCCATTTTGCCTTGACGAAGACCCTGTCCCTATTTATGTGTCACAGTCCTGTGAATATTGGCATGAGCAACTAAATCTGTGGTGAGGCCATTTCCAGACAATACTGCTTCCTTGGGCGTTAAATGCCCTTCCCTGGTTTTCACTCACGGCTCATATTCCAAACTGAGTTATGGAAAGAATTCATGTTAGGAGTTCATTCTAGCTCATATTCGAAACTGAGTTACGGAAATAATTAATGTTAGGAGTTCATCCTAGCAATATCAAGGATGACAACATCAGCCTTACCCATGTCTGCCCTTAAACATTTTTATGTTCATCTGGCATCAATTACACATTCCATATTCAGAAGTGAAAAGTATGACACTAATGTGCACATGAATAATGAAGCAAAGCCATTGGGACTTCTGGAGTGGAGTGCCTTGAAAGCATGCAGTATCAGAGATTAAATATGTATGTGTATTTTCTTTATTATAAAGAGATTTCACTCTGAAGGAGTTCTTAGGATTTGGGGTAACCTCCTATTAATTCAACCCAGACCACCCAGAAGAGTTCACTCCTGGAGAAAGAGGTGGGCTTTTTTTTGTTTTCATCCTCTCAGCATCCTACAGAAACAGTATGATTTTTCCCTAGAAGAGACTGTAGCCTGTTGAATAATTGACAAGTAGCCATCTACTGGGGTTGTTTAGCCTGGAGAAGAGGAGGCTGAGGGGAGACCTCATCGCGCTCTACAACTACCTGAAAGGAGGTTGTAGCGAGGTGGGTGTTGGTCTCTTCTGCCAAGTAACTAGCGATAGGACAAGAGGAAATGGCCTCAAGTTGCACCAAGGGAGGTTTAGATTGGACATTAGGAGAAATTTCTTTACTGAAAGAGTGGTCAGGCCTTGGAACAGGCTGCCCAGGGAAGTGGTGGAGTCACCATCCCTGGAGGTATTTAAAAGACGTGTAGATGAGGCCCTTAGGGACATGGTGTAGTGGGCATGGTGGTGTTGGGTTGACGGTTGGACACGATGATCTTAGAGGTCTTTTCCAACCTGTATGATTCTATGATTCTATGATTCTATGATCTGCTCAGTTCAGGCTCTTTTGGGAAAGACTGTATGTAAAATTAGAAGGAAAACCTGATGACTGAAGTGAGCAGGCATGACCAAGAATGAACCATCTGTTACCACTGTTAACTAAGGCTGAGGAAGGCAAAATTTTCAATCTGCAGAGCTTACCTGTAGTTTCTCCTTCCTCTGATTCATTGTCTTCATCATCATCATCTTCCTTGTCCTCATCTTCCTTTTCCTCTTCTTTTTCTTTTTCGACCCTCCCTTTCCCTCCCTCCCCCTCTGGCTCTTCCATTCTTTTCTCACCAGCCTCTTCCAGCATTTTATCCTCTTCCTTTTCTCTGCTGGCTGTTAAATTCATCATAGTTATGTCAGGCAGGCTTCCATCTTGGTGCACCAGTCTGTTGGTAAATAGTAGCGTGTCAGCAAACTGAGCAGTAATGACATCGTAGTCTTTTTCAAGATGTGTAATTAGAAAAAATAAACCGTTCATGGAAAATGCCTTAGAAGTGGAAAAGTTAATGATTCTGGTATTTTCTCCAAACACACACTGCAAATTGAGTTGGAATGTATTAGTAACTACTTCTCACTCAGATACTACTGGTTAGTTAGTAATGAGTGGTATTGACACTTAAACTTGACATTTTCCCCACTGGAGAAAATGGTCAGAGTTTAAGATGTAGAAGCATGAAATGACATTGTTTAAGAGGAAACATTTCATGACTTCATAGGGGACTTACTCATTTTGGTGGTTTGGTATTTTTTTCTTGAGGCTGCTCAAAGTAATT
The DNA here is from genome assembly GCF_964195595.1 of Calonectris borealis. NCBI lineage: Eukaryota > Metazoa > Chordata > Aves > Procellariiformes > Procellariidae > Calonectris > Calonectris borealis. Next base: position 58,521,263 of record NC_134313.1, read on the forward strand.
GGAACAGAAAGAAAAAGGGAGATGAGAACAGAGGGGTTACAGAAGAAGGTCATCGACAAATACGTCATGCTACATCACAAGTCATAAAGCATTCTCCTGCTCCATCTGCGGAAGCCTTCTGATGCCAAGAGCATGCCATCATGACATTCACAGGACACTTCTATAAAGAAACATGGAATTGCAGCACAGATGGAAAGGGGGCAACCTATTTACACCAGTGCTAAACATGGTCAATGATGTACCATGCTATCAGTAATGCAGCTGAGTCATCACAAGTATCGGACTGATTACTGTAAATGCATTTTCACCTTCTTCCAATTGAAAGATGCAGCTGGGAAGCCAAGGAATTTGCAAGTTTTCTTCCAGCTATAGGTGTGGGAATAAACGAAAGCAAAAATTCCACGGCTGTGGCTTCAATATATTTTATCATGTCTGTCTTTAATAGTGCCATTCATTCTCTCTCTCTTTTCGACATCTCATAGAGATTTTTCTAAGATTTCTAACTGTGTCTTACTAAATCTATTAGTAATTTTCAGACTACTAAATCTGGGATACAACTGATTTAACAAGGAAATGGTATTTCTCTATTGCCAGTTTTTCTGAGATTTATTCAGTTTATATCTTTTCTTTGCTGAGAAAAGAGACATTCTCTTATGGCTTCAGATATTTTCTTTTTTTTTCCCCAGCTGTGCTGTTGGGACTCACCTCCCATATTTGCAGAAAACCCACTTTTCCTAATTCCCTGATCCTCTGTGTTTGGCCGAGCACAGCACTTTGAATACGACTTCTTGCAGTAAAGTCTCCTTTTGGCAAGTGCATATCTATATGGTCAGGTCACTAAATGTTTAGTTATGCTATTGAAATTACTACACTCAGCTTACTTTCAAGCACCTGTTAGACTGTTCCTGGACTAACGCAAGTAACTTTAATATGCTACAGTACCATCTCAGGGATTTATTTTTCATGATGTGAAATTCTGGCATATTACCATTTAGACAGGAAATTCTGCCAATTTTAACTAGGATTTTTACAGTTCAAGAAACTAAAAATCTAGATTTAACCATCTGATCATTAAAAAATAAGAGCATAGGCTAAGCAGTTAATGAGAAAGTTAAACAAGCAGAATTATTTTTCAAATACTTGGGAGTTGCAGTTTCTTCAAGATGGAAACTTTGGTGGCTCAAATGAGAGAAAAACTACAGAAATTTGACTAAACAATCCTGAAGTAGAAATACCATACCAATTACCAAGGAGCAGAAAAGGCGGTTTAAAAGTAGAAGTTTAACAAGACAGTCAAGCACCAAATAATCTCACTGAATAAATACATTCATGACAATGGTTACTAAAATCCCTCACCATGGATTGGGCGATGAACCTGAGTGTCCAATAATCTGAAAATCTCTTATACTCAACAATATATTCAGCAGCTCTGCCAACTGAAAATAGGGCTTTTTGTCCAATACACTTTATTTTCATATTTAAGATAGTGTATATACTAAAGGGATATTCAAATTTCCATAAAATGACTAAACAATAATATTCCCTAAAATGACATGATCTAACTTTGCATATCTACCTAAAACTCTAATAAAGTACCAAGAGGAGGGTCATGTATAAAGAAGAGAGAATGAATTTTCAGTTCAGTTCAAATGTTATGGAGATCCCGTTACCATAAACCACCAGAGCCTGTTTAAAAGGCAGTGCCCCATGAAATGAAAGTATCCATACAATCAGATAGGTTTTGCACAGGTGCAATTGCATTGATTTTAATGAGGTATCTTCCCAACTGACTTTATAATGGAAAAATCTACATTCACACTGGTGTAAATCAAGGACTGACTGACTTACCTCAGTGTAAACTGGACAGAAACACAGTAACCTTATAGGGTTTTGTATGAGAGGACTCATCTTTCTCTTATTCATATAACTCCCATTTGTATCCAAAAGAGCCAGAAGGTGATGGGGTTATAAAGATGGGTACATGCAATATATATACACGATAAAGCCTCAATATGAGCTTAGTTTTCAGTATGTCGGCGCTCAGTTCTATTGACCTCAGCAGGCTTGAGCACAGGACTGTGTGCTCAGGAGATCCAAGGCTAGATAAAAAGCCCTGCCCGCTATTCAGAAAGTTAGTCTACTTGGAATCTTTCTTCCCAGACCTCCTCACGTATTGCTAGGATTGTTGTTCCTCTTTTTTAAGAATTTTTTTCCACTGCAAGATCATATGATATCATGTAATAGACAACACTGAGGTATTAGGATATAAAAACTGCACTACTTCAGAATATCTAAGTACAGGCTTCACAGCTAGTTAAATGTAACTTTAGGTTGGAAACCACATACTGGTGGGAAATGATCCAAAATAAGGTATTGTGTCTGACACTTAGGAAGAGAAATAACTAAATAATAATGCAGACAAAAAGCCTTGAAGGTACAGCCACTAATGGTTTTAACTGAGAGCATTTTTCACCCTCAAATTCATTAAACAGGGTATGACTAATAAGAATTAAATTAGTGGACCTAGTTTTATGCATCAAAGCAATTTCAGAGGCACTAAAATCAGGCATGTGCCCCAGGTCTTTGCTGGACTAGTACTTTCATCTATTTGTAATTTGCTAGAGCAGAAAAATAATTAATAACAACTTACTGGATGCATTATGAAGAATCTTTTGCCTTTGGTAATTTTTTTGAAATCAGTTTATGAATTGCTTGAAACTTTCTGTCCCAAAACAAAAATTTCTCAAGTGTCCGTCATGCACAGCCTTAATAACATAAAGCTTTCTGCTCTGCAGGACATTAGCGACCCATCTCCTGAATATTCGGCACGCAAGATTCAAACCAAGCACGCAGTGCCATACCTCTGTTGGCAGGACCCTGAGTTCTCTCCCTGCCCTTGCAGGGGGTTTTGCTCCTTGCATCCCAGGCCAGCTGGCTGATACGTGTTGGGGTGCGTGCAAGCCAGGAAGCCTCAGCGCAGGGGGTCCCTCTCCTTACTTCGGGAGCTGCTTTCACGCAGAGGCTCTTGCCCCTACATTGCGGCTGCATGGCAGCTGTGCCTGTGCCTGCTCCCATGCCTCCCTGACCCTAAGTCTGACACACGGACTGACCCCCTGCCTTCATCTCTGATCTGGCCCATCTCTATGGACTTGCTGGGAGCTCCCCAGGCTGCGGCTGACCTTTGTTACCATCTCCGGACCTGATCTTCACCCTCAATTGCTAGTTCCCATTCCTGACTCCCCGTGGGAGAGAGCCCAGCCTTGCCTCCTGGCTGTGCCCCTCGGCTCCCAGCTTGCCTGCCCTCGCCGAGCCGCCTCTCCTCGCCACTCCCTGACACACGGGCTTCCTACAGACCAGATTTCCAGCTCCATCACTATGTGATGACATTTGAAGAAGGAGCGTGAACATGACACATAGATTAACTTCTTGTTAGAGCAGGTAGTCACAAATATCTAAACAAGGGATTTTCTCGGCTTTTCTATTTATATTCAGTAGCGACAACAAACTCAGAAGTCCTTCTATTCTCAGAGCTGATCAAACAAAAGCCCATATTTACTCCAGTCAAATATTTTAAAAGAAATCTACTTTCTGGAACTGTTTTCAAGATGCCATTTATAAAGGGATGACGACGATGGCAATATGGGCTTTTGTAGTTTGGATATTGCAGCACCCGACTCAGGCTATGAATTAACACCCTTAGCATGCAGTGGTTTCAGTGTACTGCATGTTCCATTTCTGTCTCTGAATTGGGAAGTCTCAGTCTGTAGAAACTAATAATACATACCGCACATTAAATTGACCTGGTCCTCAAATTCCCTTTCTCAGGTGTTTGTGAGGAAGACAGGGATGTGTGTCTGTGTGTCTGTGTGTCTGTGTGTATGTGTGCACATGCAAGCATGCATCTTTCCATGCACAAACAAAGGGTAGATAAACGAGCCTCCTCAAACAAGTCTGTTGTCTGCAGCCAATTACAGATAGCACCAATTATTCCTGTATTGAGGCATGGGCAAAGTTTAAGAGAAGAATTCCCAGCTGGGAGATGAACTCACAACGTATGCATATGCAGGAGAGCTGTATTAACTGCTTCACCAACTTTAGGAGACTACAATACCTGAACAACATTCTCTCCCTGCTTACTTCACAGTACTGTGCAGCAAGAACATACTTTGTTTTAAGGCAATTAAGAATATTTGTTTTAAAGGAAAGGAAGAATTGAAGTACCCACCTATTAATTATTAGATAAACACGGCCATTGACTTTGGCATGGCTATGAGGTGGGAGATGGAAGCACAAGAATGGATAAGATGAAAATGGGAAATGAATTAGAGAGAGAGAAAAGGAAAAGATTAAATAGGAATGAATGCACTTTCCTGTCTACCAAGAGAGACACATTGTCATAACAAAGCACAATCTCAAAGCTTAACATACACCATGCAGAAAAGTCTAGGAAGCTTATAAATGCAATACTTTGACATTTAGACCATATGCAACTTCAGTTAGAACTGCAGGTTCTTTTCATAGACCCCAAAATGCGATAACAGCCTCTACTGCTTTATCTCAAGTAAGCCACAGAATATTCTGCATATTTTTAAAAATGGCTACTTCGCTTATTTTTTTATTTAAAGGTGATTATAATAGAGCATGATACCACAGAAATTATCTGCCTCACAGCCTTTATCTCTGCCATGTCATAATTCATGGTGCAGCAAGAAAATGGGCTTGGGAATTAGAGGATTAGAGGATTTTTCTTTCTCTTGCAGATGTAAAATTGACCTTCATAAATCACCTTTATAAATAGTGAGAAGTGCCTCACTCTGCCAGTTCCAATGTGCCAGTTTCTGTCCCATTTGCAGCTGGCAGAGACTTACTCTTGAACTCACTCTGCAAACTTTGCTCATGTGAAGCAGCATCTTAATACATGAACAGTCTCAGCAATTTTAACAGGATTCTTCAGTTAGACACGAACATAATACCATAATCATACATAGCAGCTCAGGGGCAGATGGAGGAACTGGAGCTGCTTTCCCTATTACTTTCATGACTAGCTCTCACCTGCTGTGGTTTTTTTTAACAAATTCGCTATCAAAAGGATTGAGTTCTGTCTGCTTACTCAAAATTAAGGTTCAGTTTATTTAAAATTTTTTGTTTGTTGCAAAAGAAACAGCATAAAAGCAGTTTTAAAAGGTAAACTAGCTGTTGAGTGAATGCTAGTGTTTTCAAAGCAAAAGGGAAAATAAAGTTTTAGTGGCCTTGTAAAATTGCACATATACGTATGAGTTTTTAATCTGTGTTTTAATTGTCCCTGCCATTTATTTCTATTGCTAGTATTACTGTTAAACTGGAGCTGGTTGTTGTGCCAGTTCTTATTCAGCTTTATGCATCATTGATACAAATTTCAGCTGAGCTCTCATCCTGGAGCTTTGAACTATAAAGTCAGCTGATGCTCAGTACTGATTTATTGCATCAAGAGGGAAGAAAACAGCTGGATCTTCATATGTCAGGCATTGTTTATGGTAATACAAACCAGAAAAAGTGTTCTGATTTGGGTATTGGACACACTTGTGAAAGTTTCTGAGGAGGAATGTGATAACTGCGATTTTGAAATACTGCAAAATGGCAAATGTAGCACATACACCACATTTAAGAGTTAAAAATATCTAGCTACTTATCTGACAGCTCAATACAATCTAGTACACATTTAGACTTAAAAAAACAGCAATATAGTAGCAAGGCAAAAAAGCTAGTGATATCAATCACACGATCCTCTTCACCTGCCACTTTACTTCAGTAAAAAGCCTGGTGCAACAACAAATGTCTGCTTTCAGCACCCTATCTCAAGGTTACTTACTCCTGGCAAAAATGTCACTGGCTACCGATAAAATCTATATTCTATAACCTTCTTTTCTGATACTAGTCTTTTCTTTACTTTAATTTTTTTGGGTCTCAACAGGACACTGAAAACATTTTGTGTCTTTAGCTTCAGTGATTCCATCCTCCGAGAATGATGTGACTTTAGTCACAGTGATTCTCTTCATGCCAGCATTTGGAGAGCTGTAGCTAATATTTTGGTATCCTTCACGTGTAACAGAAAGATTTGCAAGTAGTGGTTTCACAGGCAGAGTGCACTGTACCATGAACCCACCTAAATCCTGGGAGTGCCACAGGTTGTCTTTTCCATTTTGTGCCTTCTGGATCCCACTAGCAGTGAGGTGGAAGCTGTTTCTATGTTACTCAGCACAAGTGCAAAGTGTTTGGGCTACAAAAGAGCTTGCGCAGTTACTGCAAACTGTAGCATATTCCCCCAAATGCCTCAGCCTGGGAACAACCCGTTTCAGCTCAGACACCTATCTGGGCTCTGGTTTCAGGGCTTGGCTGCCCACTTCAGAGATGTTATAATAATAATGCAGACAACATGCACGTGCTGCTGCACAAAAAGTCTGCTATGGGCAAAGAAAGTTTGCTCACAGAACATTTCAAAGGGCCCTTGAATCTACCATCAGATTTAGCAATTCAAGAAAAGCAAAAGGAAAAAGTATTATGCAAACAGTAATTTAAAAAGGTAAGTTAAAAAAAAAAATACAACATTGTTAGGAAATTTTATCAAAATGGATTTGTTCTGGTTTTGGCAACTTCTTTAAGTACAGAAACCAGAAGCATTCTATAAAAGTAGAGTTTATTCACATGCACTGCTGACAGAGAACACAAACATACTGGTACCATACACTGTAAAGTTGCTTCATATTCAATTGAATGTTCGAAAAATATCTGAAATGCTTTTGTAAATCTAGCAAGTCCTAGAGCAGAATTCTCTGTTAAGATAAACTGTCATCATTCCACAACACACTGTAGTGTACGTGATGTCATGCAGCTAGTCCCCATTCATAGAAATGCAGCTGAGTTACACTTATCATTGGACAGGTAAATGCTCTAAAATCAGTCTAAATGAACTGGTTTCTTCAAGGAATTAGAGTAAATCATCGCATAAGATGACGCTATGTACTATGAGACCATTTCTCTCTCTTATACTCCTGAAGCAGGATCCTAGGCCAGATATGTTTTTATGCAGGAGAATATGGAAGAGTTAAACACAGGAAAAGTGAGGTCCCAGAATAATGAAAAAATGCTAATGAACTTCTTGATGAGATCGCTGAATGTCTCAAAGAGCTAGCATAGCCAAGGGTCAGTACTTCAAAGAGGACCACAGGTTTGGGATTTTTCCATTTCTGAAGTTCAACTTTACAAAAAGGCCTAATTGTCCAATACAAATGTGGTATTTGCCAAAGATGTCCAAATCTTCATTTGACATTGAAAAATGGACATTGAAAAACTGAAGTGACACAAATTAAAAACCATATTTCCTATTATTGACAGAACTTACAAAAAGGCACACATAGCAATTAAGCATCTAACTCCTATTAAAGGTCAAAGCCAATGAGATAAATACATAAATACCATCAGTACCTTTGAAAATGTACCCCAAAATGAAAAACTTCAGTGTGTAGGGGAAAGTGGGGGAAGACAGATACTTTGGTTGTCATTTGTTTAGCGGGGCACCGGATACTGAGCAGCTTTTTTTTAAGCCATAGCAAAGGCAAATAACATCTAATGAAAACTGAGCATTACAAGACAGTCAGAAACAGCATTTTCATACAGATAACCAATAGCTCCATTTACTGTGTTTCTTTACCTGTAAATAGTGTTGTCCTGTTTGCTGGTTACAGCTTTTAAATCAGTGAGCTGGAGAAAACGGTCATGGAAATAGTGAAGGTGTAAGATACACGCCAGTAGGAAGGAGGTGGGGATAAAGATGCGTGTGAATAGCTCAGCCACAGAAAACTGTTTTAAGCCAAGGTCCGCTAGTCTGGAAAAAAAAAGTAAGCCACTAAGCCACCTTTTCACACCAAAATCTTTTTCTTGCCATGAGACATTATTACAAATAATTTGCAATAGGAAATAAGGGGCTGGTACTTGTTATGTGGTTTTAATTTTTAAAATTCTTCTAAACCTGCAAGTTTTACAACGCAGATATCTTGTATTTGGACTCAGTAATGTAGAGAGATACTATAAATGTACAGGGTCAAATGAACCAACCCTGGCATAGATCTCTTGAACCAGATGAGTTGGTTCTGATGGGAAGTCCTGCACTAGAGATCCACTCATATTGCATATACTTTCTCATGTAAGCTCCTGTTGAGAAATGCCCAACACATCATGAGGAGGAAGAAACACGGCCCTCCTCAGTAGCAGGAAGGCACGTCCACCTTCATCAGCTCCAGACATCCTGCAAATCTACCCCGAGTCTCTTCCCAGATCTTGCTCCCATGGTCAGAGGTAGAGAGGAGTATTGGCACTGTATCAGGAACAGGAGCGATGCCAAGGCCTTGGCAGCAGATGAAATATGACTCTTTGAGTCCCCCTCATGCCCTTGCTCATCTCTACTGTTACACCAATAAACCTATGGCTTCAGAGCTGAGCCAAGTCAGCTATGCCTGGGGATGGTCTCATGATGTTTTCCCCACACAAGAAGGAAGACTGAACTCAAAAGTCCAAAGAAAAAATGAAATTAATTGAAGACATTTACTTGTTTTCATCCAGGCCTGTCATGTTCTTCCACAACCCAGGGAACGACTCAAACTGGTACGTATAGATGAAGATAAGTACCAACATCGTGTAAACAACTACTGACATCCAAAAGTATTTTAAAATCCTTCTCCACCATTCATAATGCACCTGAAAATCACACACTAAAGATGTTGAAACAAGCTGAAGACAAAGACACTGACAAAAATACTGACAACACTGTACTGGCAGAGAAAGACTAAGAATACTATTTTTCCTAGCTGGCCTGAAGTAAATAACACCCAACAGCAGCCACAGTTCTTTGAGATACAGTTTCTACTCCTGATGCACACACACCCGAGTACAGACTTTTGTATAAAAATGTCTGTTGCGACATGGCCACAGACATAAAGGCCAGGGACAGCTTCAGTCACTCAGTTTCCTCACCATTAGGTGATGAAAGTCCAGGAGGAGAGTGACTCCATGCTCATTGGGGTGTGGAAGCTGTGTGGGCCAGTTGTCACAAAAATTGGTGGCTATGTAGGATGCGCACAGGCCCAGAACCTTCCCACACAGGTTCCAAAGCTCACAGTGATGTGGGGTGGAGTCCCAGAGCAGAGCTGTGTATTGTATGCATCTAATTTATGTGCACTTTGCCTGTCACTATACTCAAAAGCCAAAGCAGAATTAGTCTTAAGCCCTTCAAATGATCTTATTATGTTGTATCTGACTAAAGAACAAACACACTCTACGAATTCTGCTTGGAGCTACTTTATTACCAAGTTAAAGGTATGAACCATTGTATTCAAGGACAAAATTTAGTTAACACAGTTCTCACTTACCTGATAGAGGGCCACACAGAAGAGGAACAGTACCATATAGATGATTTTGTACATGACAATTCTACCCTCAAAGCTGACAAAGAAGAACATGCCCCCACAGACATAAATCCAGTACTTGATGAACATAGCCATCACCAGCTTCCCCAGGACTTTCATAATATCCTGTTCATCCTCATCATCCTCTTCCTCCTCCTCCTCTTCCTTCTCTTCCTCCTGTTCTTCTGCCACTTCTCCCTCTTGCAACTCCTCTTCTGCAAATACAGAGTCACATTTGGCCTCTGTCTGTTTTGAGGACTTTTAGTAAGAATTAAAATCTCTGCACACAACTCACAAACTTAAAACACAATATTCACAAGAGACTGTATTTCTGAATCACACACGCCTCCAGAGCAGGGGAAAGATTTTTAACTTCGTATGAGCTTCAACCTGCTCCTGGAGCCACACGGTGCATAGCTATACGTCCTTACCAGACATCCGTCTTCACTTTGTCTGAAATGCAGGCAGCTGTAGCAGAAAATTAGAGCCTAAAGTTGTATAATGCATAATAATCAAAACACTTTACATGGCAATACCTATCCTCCCAAGCAAGAAAGCTTTTAAACTGGAAAACAAAGAAACCACCAGCACCACCAGAAACCTCTCATCTTGAGTTTAAAGTTTACACTCTCATCTTGAGTTTGAACCTCTCATCTTGAGTTTCATCCTTTAGAGAATATTGTGGTTACACCCAAAAACCACAAGCAAGAGAAAACATTAACATAAAACCAAACTAGCTTAAAAAATATAAATGCTGCACCAACACTGCTGTTTCTCAAAGAAACTACCACTTTTCCAGCTTCTTCTGCTGTACCTGAGCCATTGCAGAAAAGACAGGCTGCTTTTGCCCTATGAAGAGATCAGGATTCCCCAGTTAGTAACCTTGCGAGGCTTGCGGAGGGCAGAGTAAGTGTGCCCCCAGTAGCACGTACACATAAGCAAGTATCTGGATAACAGGGCTTGTCAACCTCAAAGCACGTAGCTGTAATGCTTTTCTTCACATTGAGAACAACATTGAGACTTCACCATCAAAAGGCTCGCCCTCTCCTTTTGTCCCACTCATCATCCCTCTTCTCAGACTCTTTCCTTGCTCTTGCCTTGCAAATCCTTGCAGTGTCCAGCTCTGACACTGATCAAATGTTTTACTTAGGCAAATACTGTAATTAATCAAAAAGGAAGCCACATCACTGTTTCCTGGTCTGGCTTTCTACCATTTCAATGAGAAACAACGAATTGAACTTGTTCAGATCAGCATCCAGAGAGACAGAAAAGGGCAAGGAAGGTTTGGGAGAACATGTGCCCAGTAGCAAAAGAGAGAACAGGCCACCAAGCTGCTAGATGAGCTGAAACTGTAGCAGTAGCAGTAAACTTCACTCCAGGTATGCTTCGGACAGCATGAGCCCCTGCACTGAAAATATACATGCTTATTTTCCCATTGAAATTAGTAGTTTAACTTCTGGTTTTGTACAAGTGTTTATGTACAAACACAACTTCCAAGGAATTTACCAACTGACTTTTCCTATGTAAACTCTTCTTCTCCTGTAGTTAAACTCCTACGGAAATTAATCTGCTGGTTTGAGTTTGGGACACAGGAGTAAACTGATTATTTGAAAGTTCCATGATATTTCTCAAACGAGTCATTTCTGTTACTTACCATAAAGAGAATTCTCATTTTATTTGCATTTCTGAAATTCAAAGGCGTTTTATTTTTATATCCCAAGAGACAGTTGCACATAGACTTTGTAATATCTTTCTTAGCTAATAACAGGTATCTTGCTAATTGCTTTCAGCATTACAGAAATGCAGTAACTGGAACTTCTATCACAACTAAATTGGAGGTGGCTTTACCTTTTTCTTCATTTTCTTCACTTCCAACTTTGACCTCAGATAAAGTAGCTTCTTTTAGCTGAAGTGCTTTCTGTTCAGTGAGGTGTTGCCTAAGCAGTAGCCAGAAAGTAATTGTGAAAAGAATCTGCAAACAAAAATCAAAACAAAAACAACAGACTAATTGTATATCCTATATCCTGCTAATACAAACATGCTTTCATAAATTTTGCATGCCTTTGTTTTCTCTGTCCATCAGAAATGGTAGCAATGGCATCAGTATCAAAGTGCATCTCTGTGGAAGTTAAGTCATTTAGGAAATGTTCTGTATTGAAAACAACTTACTTTCATTTGCACTGTTCCATCGAGTAGTAACTTTTCACTCTGCATCTTTTCTTAAAGGTATTTACCTATGCGGTTCTATTCTCCCGTGTTCTAGTCAGTTTTTAATTCCTGCCTTACAAGTTTAAGGATCTTCTCATTATATATTGATTGGTATAATTTCCATCTGTCTATTTTTGTTCATTTTTCCCTTTTTGCAGGGAGGAAGCACAGGCAAGTGAGTGTATTGTCATTATTAGGGTTTGGTATATATCCTAAGTCCTATGACTTAGGAGGTTTGGTACTTCAGGTGCTTAAACACAATTAATTTAAAAATCAAAAATTTCTTCGTATGTCTTTAAGTTACAAAAGACACAGTCAATTGAATATGCCCTGCATTTGGAGCAGTTACAAGATTTAAGATGGCTCTTAATACTTTGAAGACCTTTAAGATATGATAATTCCATAACAGCAGGATACCTTAGAAATAAATAAATCTCTTTAATGAAGACTGCATTTCTGTGCTTTGCAAAAAGCTAAATTCAACAGCTTGCAATACTGAGAGATGGCCAAAATTCAGAAAACAGCATGATGCCTGTTCATCACACACTTGATTTTATGTTTCCACTGATTTCAGTGGTGCAGAACAAGGATTATTTCACTACTTTATAAGCTAGAAGAATAAAATCTCAAATAGGAAACGTGTAAGAACCAAGTATTTTGCATACAATAGAATGACAAGGCCAGTCCCACAATGTAAAGAACTCTCCTGTTTTTCATCTAACGCTCAAATACTTCATGGGGGAACGGAGAGGTCCCAGGCTAGCGACAGCTGTTTTCACTGACTCTGCGGCTAACGCTGAGCTGCAGCAGAAGATTGTCAGCCTGTGTGAATTGCCACAGCTTCTCCAGATACCTCCTGGAGCTCTGGCTTTTGAAACACAAACCATGGATATTGTAAAACAGGGATTTGTTCTGCAGTGATTAGCTCTGTCTCCCTGCTGCATTTACTCCTCGTTCTCTTTGGCATTTCCAGAGCCAGAGCTGGCTCTAAGAAAAGTCTTGAAAGGTTGCAGATTAAAGAAATGCTTTCAGTCCACCTTTTACAGTATCCATTTTATTCCCTTTTCAGACCAGGAAACACACACATAGCATGCAAAAAATTATGCAGAAAGAATTACAGTGCATTTCTTTCTATTTTCCTCTCTTTGCAAAATACGCTATCCAATCTTCATTTAAATTCAAACTTTATTCAAAGGGCTTTAAACTAGGAATAACAGGGAGGGACAGAGGTACTAGCAGCCTTGAGAGGGAGTGATGGACAGGACTGACAAGCAAAGGGCGCCTGGGGTGATGTGAATGAAAGGAAACACATAATCAACAAAACAGAGCTTATGTGGGGTCACCTCAAGCATTGTACGTAAGCAAGGAAATGCCTTCAAGGCACAATTACAGGGAAACCTTCCAGATTCTTTCTGGGAAATCAGCATGTCAGGTGCCTCTCTGAAGTGCCTGTACACTAATGCATGCAGCATGGGGAATAAACACAAGGAATTAGAGACCTCTGTGAAGGGCTATGATCTTGTTGGGGTCACAGAGCCAGGGTGCGATGGCTTGCATAGCTACAGTGGAGAGATACATGCTCTTTAGGAAGCACGGGCCAGGAAGATGCGGAGGTGGAGTTACGATTTGCGTGACAGCACAGCTGGAATGCGTGGGCTCTGCCTGGGGATGGATGATGGGCCAGGTAACCTGGAAGGAATATAGAGACACTGGCCGAGCATGCAGAGACACGGTTAGCAAAGCCAAGGCCTGAAGTTGAGTGTGGCGAGGCATGTCAAGAGCAACAAGAAGAGCTTCTGTAAGTACATAAGAAGAAAAAGGAAGGCTAGGGAAAATGTGGGCCCACTGCTGAGTGGTGCAAGGGCCCTGGTGACACAGGACATGGAAAAGCCTGAGGTACCAAATGCCTTCTTTGCCTCAATCTTTGCTAGCAAGATCGGCCTTCAGGGATCCCAGGTCCCAAAGACTGTGGAAAAGTCTGAAGCAAGGAAGACGCACCCTTGGTGGAAGAGGATCAGGTCAGGGAGTACTTAAGCAAACTGAGCATGCATAAGTCCATGGTCCTGATGGGCTGTACCCATGAGTGCTGAGGGAGCTGGCTGATGTAATTGTACAGGCTACTCTCAATAATCTTTGACTGATTGTGGTGACTGGGAGAAGTTCCGGAAGACTGGAGGAAAGCAAATGTCACTCCTACCTTCAAGAAGGGCAAGATGGAGGATACAGGCTGGTCAACCTCACCTCCATCCCTGGGAAGGTGAGGGTGGTGGGACACTGGAACGAGTTGCCTAGAGAAGTTGTAGATACCCTATCATTGGAAGTGTTCAAGGTCAGGTTGGACCAGGCTCTGAGCAACCTGATATAGTGAAAGATGTCCCTGCTTACATCAGGGGGGTTGGACTAGATGATCTTTAAAGGCCGTTTCTGACCCAAACCATTCTATGATTCCATGATTCTAAGGTGATGGAGCAGCTAATCCTGGAAACCACTTCCAGGCACATGAAGGGCAAGAAAATCATCAGGAATAGTCAGCGTGGATTCACGAAGGGGAAGTCATGCTTGACCAACTTGATAAACTTCTATGACGAAATGGCTTGGTAGATGAGGGGAGAGCAGTGGACATTGTCTGCCTAGACTTCAGGAAGGCTTTTGACACTGTCTCCCACAAGATCCTCATGGACCAGCTGATGAAGTATAGGCTGGATGAACAGACAGTGAGGTGGATTGAAAACTGGCTGAACAGCTGAGCTCAGAGGGTGTTGATCAGTGGCATAAAGTCTAGTTGGAGGTCAGTGACTAGTGATGTACCTCAGGGCTCAATACTGGATCCAGTCCCGTTCAACATCTTCATTAATGATCTGGATGATGGGGCAGAGTATACCCTCACCAAGTTTGCTATGACACAAAACTGGGAGAAGTAGCTGATACACCAGAGGGTTGTGCTGCCATCCAGAGGGACCTTGACAGACTGGAGAAATGGGCTGACAGGAACATCATGGAGTTCAACAAGGGGAAGTGCAAAGTCCTGCACCTGGGGAGGAACAACCATTACATTTTGGGGGCTGACCAGCTGGAGAGTAGTTTTGCAGAAAAGGCCTGGGGATCCTGGCGGACACCAAGTTGAACATGAGCCAGCAATGTGCCCTTACAGCAAAGAAGGCCAATGGTATCCTGGGATGCATTAGAAGAAGTGTTGCCAGCAGGTAGAGGGACGTGATCCTTCCCCTCCATTCAGCTGGTGAGGCCATAATTTGAGTGCTGTGTCCCATTCTGGCATCCCCCGTACGAGAGAGACAGGGACTGGAGAGAGTACAGTTGAATGGCCATGAAGATGAAGGGACTGCAGCATCTCTCCTATGAGGAAAGGCTGAGAGAGCTGGGACTGTTCAGCCTGGAGAAGAGAAAGCTCAGGGGGAATTTCATCCAATGTCTATAAATATCTGAAGGGAGGGTGGAAAGAGGACAGAGCCAGGCTCTTTTCAGTGGTGCCCAGTGATGGGACAAGAGGCAATGGGCACACACTGAAACACAGGAGGTTCCCTCTGAACATCAGGAAACACTTTTTTACTGTGAGGGTGACTGAGCACTGGCACAGGTTGCCCAGGGAGGTTGTGAGTCTCCATTCCTGGGGATATTCAAAAGCCATCTGGGCATGGTCCT
This sequence comes from Calonectris borealis, assembly GCF_964195595.1. Lineage (NCBI taxonomy): Eukaryota > Metazoa > Chordata > Aves > Procellariiformes > Procellariidae > Calonectris > Calonectris borealis. The sequence goes on from NC_134313.1 coordinate 58,536,568, forward strand.
GGGCAATCAGCTCTAGATGGCCCTGCTTCAGTAGGGGAGTTGGATCAGATGACCTCCAGAAGTCTCTTTCGACCTCAACCATTCTGTGATTCTGTGAAATTTACGGAGTGCATTATATTCAGCCTAAAAAGCCTAACTAGACATCTTCTATTAGTTTTGTGGGTGTAGCCAAATCATCATATATACACAACAGTTTCCTATCTTGACACAGATAGTTTTAGATAAAATATTTGATGATACAGCTAATAAGAAACAATGTCAAAGGGGCTGACATATTAAGAAGTTAAAACTCCTTAGAGATTTACAAAGTCATTGAGAAGAACTGTAGAACTTCTCTTGCAGAACCCCTTGAGCTTTAGCTCTCTTACTAAACTAGTCCTACCTTTACGAGAGAAATAATACAACACTCACTAATTTTCAAATGCATTAAAGACCCAGAAATGGTTGTCCAAAGGGCACTGCCAACAAGGAAAATCACTTACAGTATCAACTTAAATGGTAATTAGGAGTCACAAGGGAAGTGATTCACTTAGCACAAGGGGAGCAGTGCCAAACTAGATGCATTCTCTGAGACGCCCCTCTTGGGTGCTCTAGGAAACAACTTCCTATTTATGCTCATTCCCTCCCCCCAGAAGCAAACCTGCCAAACAAAATGCATTTTGTAGTGCTTTCAAGACATCAAAGAAAAAAATCTATCATGCACTGAGGTCAACAAACTCTCTTGTTTCTGACCCGAAATGGATTCCAATTCATGCTGCTTCAGGTGTAAGGATAAAGAATTAAAGCTCAGTCACAGCTATGTACTGCTGCTTGTGCAAATCGTAAGGGAGGGAGTAGTACTGATAATTGCGATGACACCACAGTTCCAGTTGCCATCATATTCAGAGACAGACCTGACATCCCATGGGTATTAATCTAACAAATCAAATCACATCTAGTTTTGCATCCAGTTTATAAAACCAAACAACTGAGCAATTTCCATCCACTACGGATTTTCTACAGAATTATCATGGAAATCTACGAAGATGTCCAAAACATTTGTTTTGGTATTGGCTTAACAAGCAAGAAGCAATTTCCTGAACACTATTTTTTAATGTCTTACCCTTTATTGTAGAACTGCTACTGAACATGGTTATACTGAATACTGAGGATTCACTCTTAAAAGAAATGCCAAGAGATCCACATTTTTTATCACAATATATTTTGTGGTTTCATAAATAAATCTCAGCTGTCTGTAACACCTACCTTTGATGCCAACTCCCCAGGTTCCTTTCTTTCTAAAAAACCAGATACTTGAGGAAGCTCATCATTCTTGAGCTCAATACTCCATATATACTGCAACGTTAGCAGTAAATTTCCATAGAAAACCATGAATGGTGAACTGATCATGGCGTATTTCCTTCGGTCCCGAATCATCCACAATGTGCAAGACCAGATCAGTAACACAAAAGTCAGCCAGCTGTGATACGTGATACTCCATGCCTTGTGGAAGGAGGAAAGAGAGGGAAAAATGTTCACAGATACATTCAGGAGCAACATCGATGCATACTGCCAGTTACACTGAACTTACGCTTCTCTCCTTAACGCACGTTTTCATTGTCATGAGACTCTCACCCATATTAATCAGTTACTGGGCCAGCTACATTAAACCCCCTGGAGAACGTGCAGAAAGTGGATTCCTAAGAAGTCCATAGCTGAGGGCAAACCCTGCTTTGTGCATTAATTGCACCTTGGTAAGGTTTGTAAGCAGACTCATTGCTCCTCATGACACTAAACTAAAAGAGATGGAAAATACAGACAAACTTTTGGGCACACAAGATTTTCTTGCAAAACGAACAGCAAAGACTTCAGAGTAGGAATACCAAAACATATTCAATAGCTACTACATTCAAGGCCTTTGACAGACTTACAAAACTATGCTAACTCCACACTGTTCTGGCTTTTGTGGAATCAATTTAAAATGGGAAGCTATGGTATGCACACACCTAACCTGAAGAACATTTAGTCTACACTAACCATGTTAGATTACCTGAAATACTCACAACTGCAGAATGCTTTCTATAGCTTGCAGAAATCAGTTACTGAAAACTGCTCTATTAAACACTCAGGGAAAAGGATTGGGGTTTTAAGTGTTTTTTATTAACACTGTGTTACTGATTTAGGACTAAATTCAGCTACGTATATGCTGGTATAACTGTGGAATAACTGTCAATAAAACATTTTATATTCCTTTTCAATTTAAATAGAAAAGTATGAAACATTAAGAATTTCCATTAAACATTTCCATCAGTTTAGCTCAGCCCCCTTGGAAATGATGTCTTTTAAAGGTATGTGAAAAACACTAATATGCTACTTCTCTGTCCCCATATAAGAAAATAACTTACACCGAGCTGTCTTTGGCTATGGTGTAAGTGGAATTTGCATCAGATCACGCCATAAATTCATAAATGAATTTGGGTCATATAAAATAGGGGTATACCACTCAGAAAAAAGCTAGTAGTGTCTCAATATTAAACTACAAGAAAGCTATTCAAATATATCTTTTCCTTCGATATTGAGAGATATGACCTTAGAAATTAATTAAAAAGGAAATGAAGCTCATATGAAGTATGTGAGTTTAAAAAATAGGAAAAAGAGGCATTGTGTCAATATGAAAACAACTACTTCCTAATGTCTCAGAACGCATCAAGCCAGATCCAGATTCTGCACAAGGAGTCTGCTTTATTTAGTTGAGAAACTTTTCCTGTTAAAGGACAGCAAATAAAGTTTGAAACTTTATGCAAACAAGAAGCAGCCAAGTTAATTTGTTTTACCATTTTTAAAACAAAATTGGGCCAAGAAGCTTTATGGTTAATTTCATCACAGTTGAAACCTTTCCAAAACAGTAAAACCAAAGCTTGCATTGGGAATATAGGGAGAGATCTAATCATTATGCTGAAAACTTGCTACAGTGCAGCTCAAGGTATTTGCATCAAGTGGCTTTAAAAGCAAGCAACAACATGAGAAAGAGAAATAAGGGCAGTAAGTAAAACAATAGCAAAATCTTGCTTGGCACAAAGTTGTATTTTCCTTGAGACCTTTCTGTGTCAACATAGGAAATCAGGCTTTACAGATCTTTTCTTCTCAGAGAGTAACTGGATGCATGCTTCAACCTGAAATAGGAGCTAAATTTTTAAAATTTGCTATATCACTATGAAATGCTTTAATTTTGTAGGCAAATTTCTGAGTGGAGCAAAAGCATGAGAAGCCTGCTTATGCAGGAGCTTTGGAATCAATAGAAAACTGAGCCCCAGTGGTTTTCTAACATTCAACAGATGACAAAACCCAGGGCTCCCAGTCCTGGAAATGTGATGTTTTACCCAGAACCCCATGTGCTGCCCTATTTATAGGTCTATAACAGGCCGGGGAATTAAACATTAATAACCTAAACCGGACCCAAAATGATGCAGACACCATATTGATATTTTCTAACCCTGATGCAAACACTTACTGAAAACCAACCGATGAGAATGAGGAAAATATTGAGAAGACACATTTATTTGTCAAATTAACAGCATTATTTTTTTGTTGCCTGTACTTACCATCATAGCTATAAGAGCACAAATGTAACTTTGTTTCATGATAAATTGGAACACAGAGACTAGGGCATGTAATTTAACATTTTCTTTTTCTTCCTGAGCAATTTCCTCTTCCTCTTCCTCCTCTTCCTCCTCTTCCTTTTCTAAGTAGAAAAAGAAATTCTTATTTGCAATTCATGCTGGTCTAAAAGTAGTATATGCACTCTCTCCTGGAATGATTTCACTTGTAATCATTCTGATGGCTACTTCTACAGCAATCAGCAAGCTCAAGATGGGAGCCAAAGAAAAATTACATTTGAGCACAGTAAAGCAACAGAAAACCAGCAGTCACTGTGTTGGTAGGCAAAGTATTTTGGATAGTATATGCCTACAGCCCAGTTTACAAAAATTGCCATGTGGTCAGCCACCATTGTAAGGTGACAGCAATTATTTAACTTCAACAGGCCAAAGAGCTTACAAAACGAAAATAAATGCTAGAGGCAGGGAACAGAGATACAGAATAAGAAAAAATATGGAACTAAGGGTAATTTCCAGGCAATTCACTACCTGACATGTCATCCGAAGGCTCCCATTTGTACTGTGGTGTTGAGTACATATCTGCTTTGGCCGGACCATTTTCTAACGGCAGTGTGGGGTGGATGGTGTGATAGTCGGCAGGGTTCCCGTTCACTGTTACCAGCAGCACCTGCCAGGACAACAGAGAGAGGCACTGCGTTTAGGGCGGCTCTTATGAGAATGAGACTCCTACTTCTGTGCTTTGCTAGTATTGGATTGCCAATGTTAAAGGAGCTTAACAAGTAACTGCAGTTACCTCCTTCCAGAGAAATTGATACGTTATAGCCATGTTGCATGCAAAAGTAGCACATAACAGCTTCCAAAATTAATTGTTGTTAGCTTTTTATGCAATATCAATAGAATTACAAATTTCTTTCAGTGAAGTTCTTTAACAAACAGTAAAATTCTGCTGCATCTTTGAACTTCTGTAAATATTTCCTTTAAAAGATTTCAAGGTTTTTTCCAAATTCCCAGAATGTCACATTGCATTAGGTAACACTTCACTTTACACACAAGCAGTCTGAAAAGGAATAAAAGTGTGGATACACAAGCAAAAGCAATTAAGTTACTGCAGTCAGCTGAGCCAGGGTAAACGACTATTTGCATGCTTTTGGCCTGTCCTGCCTATGAAATTAAATGGAAAGAAAAAACAGTGTAAAGAAGGACTAAGTTAACACATCCACAGCTGGGGAAGGCTAAGGCTGACTGCATGGCTCAGTGCACAAAGAGTAACTCAGTGAGCCCATCTTCAGACATCCTGCCTTTCCCAGGTTAAATTGGCTTTTTACAGCCAAGCTAGGCAAGCATCATCTTCTATCATCTCCTGCATTTAAGTTAAAGCTATAACCAAAAATTCATCCTCCTTCTTAGGCAAACTAATACGTCAAGATTTTCAGACTTTAGTTCACATCTAATTATTGCCAGTAGTTATGAAAATAATCGTTATAAATTACTTTCAATTTTAACTTATTACTGGTGAGATCTAAATTTGCTGCCATTAATAAAACCAGTTGCAGTAATTATTGTTATTGATGCCACATTTATGCCACTTGGTAGTACTAATTCAACACTCTTTCATTGTTTTATTTTGGTGAATTAAATTCAGCCCTTCTGCTTGCTTGGATTAGGGCTCCAGCAACCACAATCATAAATATCTCTTGTATTGGCAGAAATTCACATGCAATGGGTTAGTGATGGTGGTACATGCTAAAGACTGACTTCTGCTTAGGCTGTGAGAAAGGAGCATATTTTGCCTGTTGAAACTATGCACAGGCATGTGTGGACTGTTTCAGAAGAGTATCTGGGTTATGTCCAGCTATATTCAGCAGCTACACCAGGCTGTGGAGCACATTTAGACTTGGTTATAGCGGCTCCCAAAGTTCATCTGCATCTCCATTCTTCTGTGTATGCTGAACAGAGGGAATGTTTCTGCTTTCAGAGTCTGCTAGGATCTATAGCAGTCACGATAAATGGATCATTTGCTGTCTGTTCAAACAAAGACTTGGATTTTCTGTAATCTGTAAATTGAACTCATATGTGTTGTCAGTCATGCTTTAAGGGCCTCAGCATTTCAACACGAATGAAAGAAAAAAATACAGCAAAGAAGCTAAATCAAGTTTAAAGATGGCTTGCATTAGAAAGCATATTTTGATATCTTATTTAAACCCAATGAAATAGCAAAGATCGTTTGCCAGTTGGTACTACTACAAGCAGTTTAAGTTCAAATGATCGATTTTAGGGCTAATCAGTGGTTTCTCAGTGCAATTATTAAGGAAGCAAAAGACAATTATGTTTAGGATAATCAAGGTTATAGGGTAAATGGCACGCTAACCAAAATAAAGAAGTTTTAAAAATGTCATCTAAGCTTTTATCTGTATATATCAGTGTAATCCGTATTTACACACATTAAGAAGAATTACAAAATTACAAAGACTAGTAGTATACTAACATCCGATGGCTTGTATTCATCTTGGGTCATTGACAGAAGCTGCAAAAAGCAATGCAAGGACAAATTATTAAAGAAGCATGGCTCAAGCATTAATAAGTCTAACTTTTTGAATACATGCATGCATATTTGCTGACTTTTGCAGATTTGCACTAAGAAATTCAGAACGAATTCTTAAAAAGCCAGCAGAATTGTACACTATGCTCCATAAAACGATATTTAGTGTGCCATAGCATTGACATAACTTTACTGTATGTTCCTGTGAATTCTAAACTAAAACAGAATGTTGCATTGAAATTTTAGATACTAGGTCAAAGAATTAATCAGTATGGCATTATACTGATTAACTGCTTTCTAATGTCTTTCTAATGATGCAATGCTTAAAAACTAAGTTTTTAAATGATCATTAGAATTACTGTACTTATAAAAATACTTCCAAAGAAATGCTTATACTAGTATAAAATGCAATACTTGATTCATTTGCCAGCTCATTTACCATTACTATTATTACGGCAGAGTTCTTGGGTCCTGAGTATATGTGGCTCAACAGAGTGTTTGTATATCTCAGACTTGACTGCAACTCGTCAAATGAAATTTTGCACTGCAGCTGGTGAGGACAGATGGTAGAAAGCTGGACCCTTCCAGGAGCTTTTACACCAACTGCCTTACTTGCCCTGCTATAAATAACCAACAAGGGCACCAGTATGCTTGGAGGAAGATAAGCTGGCAGCCCCCCCCTCCAAAGACAGTGCTAATTAGTAGTCACAAGACAGATCAGATCTTTACATCACGATTTAGCTCCCTGACAGACATTCTAGCTGTTTTGCACAAATATAACGGCCTCATGCTAAAAGCCTGGCCCTAAACTTCTTAAATGCGGAAGCTGAAAACATAGAGAATGCTCTTTTACTTCCTTACACTGGCTCTTGGGGTTTTTTTATTAATTTTTACAAAATATATTCCTGTTCTGCCACACAGCCTTGGTATTATATCTGATTTATATAATCACACGTGAAGATCTTCTTACTTGCAACCTATATAATGCTGCTTCCCTTAATTTCAAAGTAACTGTGATAAAATTAACTGACTGATTGAAATACATTTAATGCAGAGACCCTTCCCCCTCCAGCCTTACTTTTCTCTCATCAGTTGTATAGTGGCTTGCATACCACAGACTGCGTCTTCTCTCCGCTGTCATTGGAATTGGGCTGCAGGCTATTTCTTTGTCATCTTCCCTGCTAACAGATTTCTCTTCATCAGGCATCTGCTAAACAATACAAATGACAAGACTAGTTATAGCTCTCTAAATAACAATCTTACCAGAGGAATTTAAATTTTCCCCTAATTGATGCTCCCTCTCCAAAGTATGTCTTTGAAACATCTTTTAGTGTCTAATGCACTCAATCTATGATGGATGATTTACTGAGATGACATTTTCAGAAATGATGACAGAGCTTTTCTATAACTGCTAGTCTGTCAATGCCAAGATGTTTCCTGATAGTTACAAGACACCAGAATTACACAGACATCCACATCCTACCTTACTGTATAGTCATACCATAAGCTAGTATACAAATGTTTAATTTTCAAGGCAGCAAATTGAAAGAAAAGTCACTCTTCACGTTTGCCTATATATGTGAAAAGCCAATTCTGCTTCACTAAATAACTGAAGAACTGAAAAGTTCAAAACCTTTTGAGCATAGGTATCTACCATTAAAGGCTAACCTAACTCACCAATCATGCCTCAGTACATAACAAAGTAGTCAGTGCTGGTCATCCATCTAGGCTCACCTAGTCTAGCTTCTGAGTGAAGCCATAAAAACACCTGTGTGTGCTCACGCTCATATGTAGGACAAGATGACTGGAAAAAGCCAATACGGATTTACCAAGGGTAATCTGATTGCTATTTATGCTGAAACTGGCTCAGTGGAGGAAGGGAGAGCTGTGAATGATTGATTTTAGCATGGTGCTTGACACAGTGTCCTACAACATCTTTGCTGACAAGCTGGTAAGATATGGGCTTGACAGATGGACCACAAGATGGGTGGAGAACTGGCTAGACTGTCTTGCTCAAAGTGGGGAAATGACTCGGATTCAAAATGGTAGTCAGTCACGAGTGGAGTTCCTCAGGGACTGACAGTAGATCTGGTACTATTCAGTATCTTCAAAACTATCCGGATGGAATGCACCCACACAAAGATTGTGGATGACTGAACTAGGAGGTGAGGTAGATGGGCCAGAAGGAAGAGCCACCATGCAGAGATAGGCTAGAGATGGGGCAACAAAAAATGCACAAGGTTTACAAAGATCAGTATAAAGTCCTGCATCTGGAATAAACCCACATAACAATAAAGGCTGTGGACAGACTGTGTGGGGAGCAGCTCTGTGGAATAGGCCCAGGGGGTCCTGGTGCACAGCAAGCTGAACATGAGCCAGCAGTGCACTCCGGTAGCAATGAAGGCAAACATGTCCTGGGCTGCATCAGCAAGAGTACTGCCAGCAGATCAAGGGATGTGATTATTCCACTGTACCTGGCAAGCATCAGGCCATACCTGCAATTCAGTTCTGGCATCCCCCAGTTCAACAGAGACATAGAAAATCTGGAGAGGGTCCACCAGAAAATTGCCAAGATGACTGGAGGGTTGGAGAAGCTGAAGGATGCAGGAATTGGTTTTTTTTCAGCCTTCTAATACCTAAATCGTAGTTCTAGAGAAGACAGAAGTTCTCTTCTCACAGTGAGGCATGGTTATAGGACAAAAGGCTAAGGGCATAATTTGCTTCAGGGAAATGCCTTCTGGATATAAAAAAAAAAAATATTTTACCGTGAGAACAATTAATCATGGGCATTGGCTGCCTTCGCTGGAAACATCCAAGACTTGGCCCTAGACAACCTAATCTGAGGCCCTGCTCTCACAAGAAGTTGGATCAGATGGTCTCCAGAGGTCCCTTCCAACCTGGACTGTTCTGTGACTCTGTGATTGTCTATGATCCACATGCTCTATTTCTTCATCTGTTACAGGAACTATTACCACTAAATTGCGGAGGATTGCTAATGCAGCAGTCTTAACTCCACCTTAATTCCATGGCCCACTAGGGGCATGGGGCCTCGCAAATAAACTGAACATGGATGTTATTACAGCACAGTGACAAGTGCGAGACCCGGGTATGTGTACATAAACCATACTAGGTTACAGCTCCTCTTTGGGGTCCTCCAGATCTCTTCCTGCACTGTCCCTCTTTCTCCTGCAATCTTGAACTTCTCAGCTGACCTGTCACAAAGCAGCAGAACCTTGCTGTTCATACCAGTGAGAGGAGGAAGCTCAACCATGTGGTGCTGAAGGAAAGAAGGGGGTGCTCTTGAGTCAGTGGGCTGCATGCAAAAGCTCTGAGCATCTCCAGGACAGTGTGGCTCAGCAGGACTCACTGGCCTCGGGATACCATCAGGGAGAAGCTGCCACTACTGAAGTTATTCTGCTCTCTGCCTTTGCCCAATTTCTTATTTTGAACCTTAGACCTTGACCCTGCATTTTATTTTCATTACTCTCTTCATTACATTCAGTCCTCTCTACTTCCTTAGTTTTCTGGTTTCTCCTCTCCTCCCAAGACTTCATGTGGTTTTTAGATTTTTGGCTCTGTGGTGGGTTGACCCTGGCTGGACACCAGGTGCCCACCAAAGCCGCTCCCTTCCTCAGCTGGACAGGGGAGAGAAACTTTAACAAAAGGCTCGTGGGTCGAGATAAGGACAGGGAGATCACTCTACCATCACGGGCAAAACAGACTCAACTTGGGGAAATTAGTTTAATTTATCACCAATCAAATCAGAGTAGGATAATGAGAAATAAAACCAAATCTTAAAAACACCTTCCCCCCACCCCTCCCTTCTTCCCAGGCTCAACTTCACACCTTATTTCTCTACCTCCCCCCCTCTGTGGCGCAGGGGGACAGTGAATGGGGGTCGTGGTCAGTTCATCACACGTTGTCTCTGCCGTTCCTTCCTCCTCAGGGGGAGGACTCCTCACACTCTTCCCCTGCTGCAGTGTGGGGTCCCTCCCATGGAGACAGTCCTCCATGAACTTCTCCAACATGAGTCCTTCCCACGGGCTGCAGTTCTTCATGAACTGCTCCAGCGTGGGTTCCTTACATGGGGTGCAGTTCTTCAGGAACAGACTGCTCCAGCATGGATCCCCCACGGGGTCACAAGTCCTGCCAGCAAACCTGCTCCAGCGTTGGCTCCTCTCTCCACGGGGCCACAGGAGCCTGCTCCAGCGTGGGCTTCCCATGGGGACACAGCCTCCTTTGGGCATCCGCCTGCTCCAGCGTGGGGTCCTCCACAGGCTGAGGTGGATATCTGCTCCACCGTTAACCTCCATGGGCTGCAGGGGCACAGCCTGCCTCACCACAGTCTTCACCACAGGGGAACCTCTGCTCCGGCGCCTGGAGCACCTCCTCCCTCTCCTTTACTGACCTTGGTGTCTGCAAAGCTGTATTCTCATCTCTCTCTTCTGGCTCCAGTTTCTCTTGCGCTGTTTCTTTTCCCCCTTCTTAAATATATTATCCCAGAGGCGCTACCACCGTCGTTGATGGGCTCAGCCTTGGCCAGTGGCGGGTCTGTCGTTGAGCCGGCTGGCATTGGCTCTAGCAGACATAGGGGAAACTTCTAGCAGCTTCTTACAGAAGCCACCCCTGTAGCCCCCCCCACTACCAAAACCTTGCCACGCAAACCCAATACAGGCTGTGATGGAAATAATAAGTATTCAAAATTTCAGAGGAAGAATATAAAGTGAATATTATGGAATAATAATAGCAGTGGCTATTCCACTCTGCCATCCATTAATGCCTGGATGTTTATCTCAAAACTGGTAGGAATGGTGAGGATTGAGAGGTAGATTTACGTATGCTTTGAAGTACTGCTTTAAAAAAACTGTTTTCCTATGCAAAAAAGTACTGTAATACTAAATATATACACATGTGATTCTAATAAGAAATGAAAAGTGCTCAAGTTGGGTTCTACATTGCTGTTGAACTTACCAAAGCTCAACAAACTTTGAATTACCAAATTCAAAGAATTACCAAAACTCTACTTCCTCTCATCGCAACCTCCACCAGTATCAGTTGTTTAGAGTATTGAGCCAAATCCTCATTCGTACATCTATAAGGTCTTGCTTCATAAAACCACCCCTACTCAGCAAAGTACACAAGTGCTTGTGGAACCTGGAACCTGGGGCAAGGTCTTAGCGACTTCAGCAGGACTTAAGTGGAGGTTCAGGAACTTTGCTGAGCTGCAGCCAAAACATAGATTACACACCAGCTTTAGTAGCATTATTCTGAACTTACCATGTTATTAACTACAAAACAACTGGTCAAGTCAACTAATTGTCATATTTTATTTCAACATGAATGGTCTGTTTGTAAGGACGTAAGATTTTTCTCTTGCCTATTTTGTCCTTTCTACTTAGCAGATAGATACTTGTATTTCTGCTTCAAATACAGTCTTACTAAGTTGACTTTTGGTTTGCAACAAAATATCCATCTGTCCCAGTACTTGCTGTTTTACTTAAACTCTATCTGCCGCCAACAAAGAGATACCTCATGCTGTAAAAGCTACTTTTCATCTGAACTCGAGGTGTTTCAAAGGCAGGGTCCCAAATTAGGCTTTTAATGGGAACTAGTTGGTGGTAAGTGTTCTCATTGTTTATGCAAAGTCAGCTGATGCAATAGAATAAGAGTAAATCAGGATGCTGGGCAGAGGTCTGCAAAGCTACCCATGGGAACAAGACATCCAGACATCCTAGCTGGTTTTGAAACTCTCTCCATTCCAATCCTAACGGTAAGGTCCTATTTTTTAAATTTGACGTAGATAAACAATTAATTTAGTTTTACTTCTCAGAGGCAATGGTAGCACATTTCACATACGATTGTGTATTTATATTTGATTGTAAAAGGGCATTCCTAGCCAAACTGTAAGATGAAATGAAGTGGTTCTGTGCTTAAAATACTTGTCACTGCCATTTGAAACTTTAATATAAATGTGGACCATAAAGCACTGTTTATCAACAGGGTTTATTTTGGCACCAGGGTGACCGAAATAATACCAAAAGACCTAAGATGTAGACAATTATTTTAGGCACAAAATTTTTAGCCTAAGAGACTATAGGGAAGGGTGGGAAATCTTGTTTTCTCTCTCTCAGACAAGGAAGAAAAGTCAGAAAACACAATACTAGTCATATGATTACAACTTGTGAGAGTCCTTTGACTTGTCTAATTCTTCCAGTTCTTCCACTACCCGAGCAACTCTCAAATGCCTCTTAATGCAAACAATTCTAAAAATTCTATAAGAGGACTCTACATTAAATTGCTGTAACTGTTGACTTCTGTACTATTCCTTGCCACTCACTGGACAGAATGAATGGGCCCTATTCATACGTTCAGTACTAGCAGTTACAACTATGAGCTGAAATCTCCAGAGGCAGATTGCCTCTTCTTATTTGCAGAGGTAGAATTTCACAAGACTCAATGTTAGAACAAACCAGGATCCAAAATAGCGAGCATAAGAAAAGCAAAACTTCCACTGACCGCCAAGGGCGTTTTGCATGAGTAAGATCCATACAAAATCCCACACAGAGGCCGTACACTGAAATCTCATACATGCTGTACTTTGACAGACTGTGGCACACACACAAAAAACGTCACCCTGAAACTCAAGATTTGAAATGGGCATTGTTCTTGTAGAATTGTTCGTCAGCTGCAGTATTCAGAGACAGTCTCAAGAGCATCTGTCTCAGAGACAACTCCTGCTGCAATCCAGCAGGAATTTTGTCCACAGGAAGACCCCAAGATGCAATTCACTCAAGAACGAAAAAACACCAGATCTACATGTCTTACTCTGTTTTCAGAATCTGCTACGTCAGTATTATATTTAGCTTACGTACATCATTTTAGACTGAATAAATATTTCCTTATGCATAATCTATCATACACATTTTATTCAAAACAGGTTTTGTTCAAGAGATTCTTTTGAATAAAATTTCTAAGATGAGCCACTTTTTACTGAACATGACAGCAGTATGCAGAGAACAACTGCTTTACACTAAACAGCACATAGCATATTGTCTTTGCCATCCATCCAACTATAGGTAGGTTAGTGGTGAGATCCTAAATACAGTGGGACTTTGAAATCACTGGGGATTGCAAAGGCAGGTTATATACTTAGTTCCATAATGAATCAAATGCACCACAAATTCACTAGTCAAAAACCATTTAAATAATTGAGAAAGGAGTCTACCAGGAGAAAGCTAGTAAGAGAAAAATTAATTCCTGATCTATGGCACCACTAGAGGAAAAAAAAGTGCACACAGACAAAAAAAGACCATAAGGAGAAAGTGTGTAAAAGATGGTAAATTTTGCAAACCTCAGCATCTCTTTCTAATGACAAATACTGGCATCACTACATCCTGTGCATCAAAAATAAGCATTAATGCATGGGTATCATTTTCTTTACAATGTTCTCTTTTTTAAGTGTTCATTTCTCTTAAGAGGGAAGCATAATTCCCCTGGCATCTGAAGTTCGTAGAGGAGTGCCAAGACTTTGTATTGCCGCTTATGTAGCCATGGGTTTGAGAGACATCAACTTTTCTTAAATTAATCTCTTTTAATACTTACTCCGTCTAGCTCAATTGCTTAGAAAGTATCTCTAATTTGACTTGTTTCCAGTTCTCAGCGACTGATTTTAGTGTCTTATGGGAATATCCACCCCAGACAACACAAGTAGTCTAAAAAAAAGAAGTGCAGGAAGGTCCACTATAGTTCCTCTCTAGTCCCTATAGGAACTTGCAGGATTCACTCTATCCTGACACAGACAGGCCCATTTCTCTCCACTGAAAAAGCACAGTAACTTACTTAGACCCAGCACCAAACTTTAAGATGGTGAAAGTTGGATGAAAACAACCTGGGTACTGTAAATGAATTCCCAGAGATGCTGAGATCACACAGCTCTGACTAACTGCATTTCACATGTGGTTACTCCTCTGTGAGTAGTTCTCATGATTTTACTACACAGTTTGTGAGATGTGAAGTTTTAGTTACAGCCCCAATGCTAAAATCATATTATTATTTGGAAATCTCAGTTTTTACTTAAGGAAAAAAAAAGCAAGTTTCCAGCTGCTGCAGCTGCAGAAAAACATAATAGGAAAAAAAAACCCTAAAAGAACCCAATGCCAGAGGGCACTGGACCACAATGTTTTAAAACCTTGTGACTTCAGAAAAGCCAGTCTTAAGATTTCTGGAAACTTAAGACACGATTTTTTAATAACTCAGACTGACAGTTCTGGCGTCATTCACCTTTTACTATGAAGCCCAATATATGTAAACCCCATATATCAGACATCTCAATTCAGAGGTGATGTATTTTGTCTGCCTTTTCAAATGTTAAACTGTTATATTATCCGTTATATGAAGAAACACCCTTACAATAAGAAAACCTTCAACATTTTTACTTGCTACCACAAACTCCACTAATTCACAGCTCAGTCATGAGTATTTTCATTGTGGTTTACAGCACTGCTAAACCTGAACTCTAAAACTCATGTCAAGCCTCAGACGATCAGGAGATTAAAATAAATAATCCTCTTTTTACTTCCAGTTTCTAAGCTTTTATGATACCTTTGGGTTCTTATATTCCCTTTTTCCTCTGAAACTGGAAGAAGTGAAAATTTACTTTTTGTCTCCTTTTTCTCTTGCTCTTAAATGAAAGCTGGGATTTTCACTCAGGTGCACAGATTCAGGAGGAAAGGTTTTACGAAAATTTTTCTCTATCTATGATAAAATAGCAAATCTCTGTCTTGTCTTGCAGTATCTTGTGCCAGCCTGTATCCTACTTCAGTCCTGCTAGACAAGCCCTGGGTGTTTGCCTTCTATTCGATAGCACCTACACTACTTCATATCAATACCGGCTTTCCAAATCAGAGTAAGTGTTAATGCTCTGCCATTGTAGTCCCTACATAAATAGTCCTGCTGGCTTTAAGAAGAATATCCATGTAACTGCTGCAAGATCAGACTCTCAAAGACACTTATCAAAAAGACTGAATTCAAGGTATGAGCTTGCACTTGCTGTCTATTTCCCTTAACTTTCCTGAATGTTGGCACCTCTGTTAGCAAGTATCTGCATTGGCCAGTCTCACAGTCATCAGTGCTAAAAAAGAGAAGGAAGTTACCCTTACAATGGGCTCTTGTAGCCAAAGACGGATAAGAGTTGCAAGGGTGTAGTACATCACCAGCAGTAAAATTGGATTAGCATGGTGATACCAATGTAACTCTTGATTTTTGATGATCATCCAAGTGCTTGAGCAGTTTGTCTGAGTAAGAGAAGTCACACCGAACAATCTGTGGATATAAAAAACCAAGAGAGTTAGAGAATAAACACCAAATCTTACAATGTTTAAAAAATTTTTCAGTAATTTTTGCTTACCTATAATACTGATTGCTCTGTTCAAAAATGGTATTTGCCATCTTATCTAAAATGCAGTGCATATTTTCATTCCACAATATTTAGTGAAAAGGAATGTTGTTTGCACTTGGTTTTCAACATAAAAAATTGGAGTATAGTATTATATCTACCATGTCCAATGTGAAAACTTTAAGTGACCTGCGCCCTGTAGGTCCAGAGCTACAGAAAAAGGGGAGAGAGAATCTGGCTGTAAGGCCATTTGGCAAATCACAGCAACATGACATTTCAGATTTAGTAAACTGACATACAACACCATTCCACTCACTCTGCCAGGACAGAGCTGTAAAGTACATCTCCTCAGCACATTGAACAGCTTA
The DNA here is from genome assembly GCF_964195595.1 of Calonectris borealis. NCBI lineage: Eukaryota > Metazoa > Chordata > Aves > Procellariiformes > Procellariidae > Calonectris > Calonectris borealis. The sequence goes on from NC_134313.1 coordinate 58,552,465, forward strand.
CTGATTTTTTTTTTTTTAAAAAAGCTAATTCTATTAATAATTTGCTATGTAATTACGCAAATACTTTTAAACATACAGAGCTCCACTGAATTCATAGCTATCGTGAACAGAAAAGGAAAACATTCAGAAAGGCAATTGTTCTGGATGATCAAATCATTAAGGGAAAAAAAAGAAGAAAAATTAATTCCATAATTAGTATTAGTAGTTGCAGTATTAACATCAATGATATGAGATATTTGACTATTTCTGGAAAAACTGCGATCTCACAATATTCTATCAAGTAAGAAACTTATGTTGGAAAAAACACTTAAGAATAAAAAAAAAAATCCCCAACATTTTAAATTTAAGAAAAGAGGTTAGGTGCTTTGTAGATTTGTTAGATGCTGAAACAAAACTAGTAGGAAGTCAAAATTAATCTGGTTCTTTCAGTGTAAAATATTTTGCAGAGTTCCAAAGATAGTGCATAGTTACCAGTAGCATATGTCAGAATTCATTGTAAACAGTTTTGTTTTATTGACAAAGCTTTTTCTTCCACAATGTGTATAAAAGTTTTCAGTTTTTTACAACAAATAGATTTGATAGGAGAAGTTTAAGGAGAACTATTTCCTGATAGAAAATAACCCCAAACTATCATTATTCTGAAAGAGTAAACCAAATACATTTAAAAATTTGTTTTTCTGCTGGGGGATTTAATCGTAAACAGTAAATGTCTAAAAGATTACTTCTTCCTTTACCTAGTAAGATCCAACATGAAAGAGTGAATGAATACAAAGAATGACATTCAATGGAGATGTACGGCCTGAAATCTGCCCTTTGGATGCTATAAAGTGAAAAGAATATGAAAAAGGAGAGGTTATACCTGTTCATTCACTGGGGGTTTGTGGCATGGGTATAACACCATTAACTGCCAACACTAGAGCTCTATAGCATTTTATTAAACAATTTATCAGCACTCACTTCTTGTTCCGATTGTCGACATGAGCCAAACACTATAAACTTTAAGACTTCTCAGAGCTTTTGGGTGGATCCAAGGTTGGAAAAGAAAAAAAAAGAAAAAGATCCTGCATACAAAATAAATTGTAACTTAAAGGAGCTGACAGAGCTGTCTTTGGAGTTGACCCAGATTCAAACTTCCGTAGCATCCAAGCACATTCAGGGCTGGTGTTACAGTTTGGCTCCATCTGACTGAAATTCACGCTGGATTGTATTCTGTTCATATTTCTATCAGCGTAGGGGAACATCTTGTTTTGTCTGCTTTCCTCTCTGCCAACTGACTTGTAATTTTTGCCCATCAATGATCAGGGTTGTTGAGTTCCTATTAGTTTCATCTTCTGTCTCTATTTCACAACACATTCCTCCATCTTTGGTTCATTTTAAGCTTTTCTATGTAAGCACAGTACAAATCACCCTACTTCTGTTTCACAAACATATCAGAATCGGAGTGAAATCCAATTCTTACTGAAGTAAGAAGTCTTTCCATTGACAGCGAGTGATGAATATTTCCTACAGAAATGAGTGAAAGACCAGTTTCCGAAGGTCCTTCGACCCTTCTGCCAAGCAGACATGATCTTCATATCACATATTCCATTCCTATAGTACATAGCATTATGTACTGTAACTATAAAGTCTCAAAAACTTGTGTTTTACTTTTATCTGCACTGAAGAAACATTCTACATAATCCTACCAGTTAGGAAATTTTGGTTCAGATAAATCCTCATTCTGTTAGTTTCATTTGCTTGCTTCAAATTATCCATACATTATACTATTAGACTTAATTCTGCTCCCTTCTGGTCCTGCATTCACCAAATATACATAAGTTAGAATGTATCTCTTCCCTCTTAGTTGCCACCTGACCAGCCCTGTATTTATTTAACCCATTTCACTTTGTCTCATAAATCATGAATCTAAAGGAACTGCTCCTCATTTCTGAATTCTCCTTGGTTTTTGGAGACTTGTTAGTCACAAAGGTACTCAACACAACATTCCCTGACTATCAAATTCAAAATGCACTGACGTCTTGGGAATGCTCATCCTGTCTCTTCTGGCCTCCAATAAGGCTACAAGTTGCTACTCATTCAATATTTATGCTTCATCATTATCTTCAATGAGAACTGCTGGTGCGGAACATTTTCCAGAGACATACAGACATCTTCTTTTACTCAAAGCTTTTAAATGCACAGGAATGACTGCCATAAAACGTACAAGCATTTACAGTAAGCAACATATATTAGGGTATTTTTCAGTTCTGCATACTTCATTCCATAAAGATGTCTATACATTCAGTATTGATCACAAGCAGCTATATTTGTGCCCAACTCTGATCTTAGTGTGACTTTGTCTTAAACAACATACATATATACCATCAGTAAAGTCAGAATGAGCCCTAAGTGGGGGAAACCAGATGCCAGACAAGACAAGCATATGCATGTCTGGATACAGAAGACAAAGAAATACTGAGTGACCATTTACTAATGGAAATCCTTTGCTTTTCAAAAGACTGCATGTAATGTCAAAAACAACCAGAGGTTTGCAAGATGTAATAAATTAATCTTCCTATTCCTGCAAAGAAACAAAAATTGTGTTTTTCAAAGTCCTCAACAGTATTCTGAAAAATGCATTTATTAAAAAAAAAAGTATAGTAGAAATCATTTGGAAAATTTTAGAAATTATAAAGGGCCAACTTGTCTGAAAGAACTTGGATGTCAGACTGAGGAACGCTCTGAAATAACACAGTGAAAAACAGTTCTTAAAATAAAGGTGATATCCTTTTGTCCAGTTCCTACTCTATAAGCTTGTTTTCCCAGCAAAGGTTCCTACTGAATCTGTGAATCATCCTTCTGGCAGGTGCACTTTCACCTTTTGTGACTCCCTGACAAAGCTGTAAGCTGCGACCATAAAAAAACCCCAACTTTTTATATCAGTCTAGCACTGAAAATCAGAAAAGCAATTCCAATTTTAATTGAAAACAGAAAAACAAATTCCTTTTGCACCCACAGATATTTGACCTAAGGAGCTGCTGAAGTACCACGTTTTATTACTGCATTATGTACATTGCTAAAATTTCTCCAGCATGCATTATTTAATTATTACATTAATTATAAGAATTGGTGTTAGTAATTAGTCATGGCATTAAATATGAACAAAAATGGCTACATAAACCAAAAAATTAAATATATGTCTCATATACAGAATCATCAAACACAGTAATTACAGATCTGTTAGGTCTGTGAGTTTTGCTTCCAGCAAAAATGATCTGGAACATTTTTCTTTGTAAAAATATATTTGTCAGTTCAGATCCTGCATGTACTGATGCTTTAGGAGTTGATTTCAGACCAGGATTTGCCTCATAATTTCCAAGGCCAGGAAGGGAAGTAATAATTCTGACTTCCTGCACAATGTAGGACACGCAATAATTCTTGTATTGAACAAATAACTTGCGGTTGAATTACAGTTTATAGATTAGAAAAGCATCCAATCTTGATTTCAAATGATAGCAAATCTTCTACTGCCTTATTATTTTCTACCACATTAGTTTCTATAATAGTTTTGTCTAGATGAGGTTTCCAGGTGCTGCATCTTCCTACAACTCTGTGTACTACTTCACACACTACTTTTCACTACACAACAGAGCAGGAGTCATTCTCCTGTACCTTCTCTGAGCTTCTCAATTTATAGCAACCTCATCAAATGATCCAACACAAACATCTACAGTCCACCTCCACCGCACTGCACAGCTTTCCCCTCTTTGTACAGCCTAGGGGTCACGCTTGGACACCACCACCCAAAATATCAGAGTAGAAGCCTGCATTTACATCTTTATCCAAATACATTTGGGCTTCTTTGGACAACTCAACATCAGTTAGGAAATAGGCGGAAGCTGTTTTATTGCTACAGTATTAGACCTGCAATTTCTAAACTGGTCAGTGCAAAATCTTGATGCACTAATGTACAAAACCAAGGAAAAAAAAAATTCAAGGACAATTAAGCTTCCTTTTTTTTTTTTTTCTCCCAAGTAATACCTGCTACCTTGTCTTCCTCAGGAACTGTTTCATCTCTTTTGTCTTCCCACCATCAAGCAAGCATGTTGGCCAGTTCCAAAAAACATCAGCAGAGAAGCATGAGATTAAAATGGCACTAAATTCCTCCGAGCTACCTGAAAATGTCTGACTGGTAAGAGGAAGAGATGGAGATGGAGATGGAAGTAGAGGTGGAGGTGGAGCGAGGAGAAGAGTGACAGGCTTTGGAGGCAGAGAGAGAAATCCGGAATTCATGACTACCAATGTTCACCATAACTATTTTGAGATTTAGAAAATCCAATTTGAATGGAAGTGAACTTAATATTTTAGGGTTTTTCTTTTATTTTAACTTGTCTGAAAGAACTTGGGGTGAGACTGTGCTGAAATTCTGACTGACTTTGAGAGCTGTTTCATTTGTTTAAGGAGTGGGAACAAAAAATGTATAAATAGTGTCACTAGTGACAGAAGCAATTGCCTTGCATACAGCATTTATGAATATGCATCAAAATACATTAATATAACAAAAACATTCACCTTTTCTGCAGAAAGCCTCCAAGGTAATAACTTACAACATTTTACAGACTCACTTCTGACTCACTAGGCAGAAGCAAAAGACATACAACAGCTCTTCTCATGAGTCCGACCCAACTCCTAACAATGTGCAAACCACACATAAAAAATTCATTCAGTGCTTTCGATCAAACAGGACGTGAAGTGATTCACAGTGGCAGGAAACTGTCTGTTATCATGTCCTATTGATTACATTTCCTCTGAAGGGTCTGAGAGTGCAGTGGATTCTCAGTCTCAATTTGTTCAGCCTCAGTAGACTAATTACAAATGCTCATGAGTTTGCATGCTGCTTTGTTTTATCCTCATATATTCTAGCCAGGTATCAATGTATCGTGACTGAAATTTGTCTGGTTTTGCTTCATTGGCAAACACATAAAAGCTTAAAACGGCATGCAGATTTGTCAAACATTTTGCTAAACACCACTTATTACAAATAATTCTGGTCAGAGGTATAAGACTACGTCAATAAAATAACTGCATATGTTAATATCATGACATAGCTTTAAATGCTCTTTATTCACCAAAAATAAGGAAAAGAAACAGAATTTCGGATATCCTAAGAAATAGTAAAAGACTAGAGATAAGAAAGAAAGCAAGCAAGAGTTCTCCCAATACATTCAATTTTCTGGTTTATATTCTTAAACGTTCTTTTTCAAGATGATAGGGTCAAAAACCAGAGTGAAACCAGCTAACCGGGTGGAAAAGGGAAGAAAGGAAATCTGTACAGCTATGCAATGCTACATCATTTGTTAGAAGCCAGAAGCTACTGTTTCCGTAGGATGTACAGGCAGGATGTTTGAAATCCCAGACCAAATGTGATCATGCTATCTTTTATCAAGGGAAGCAATAACAATGTGCATTTTTATTGAGAATTGTGTATTTGGTTTAATTAGACAGAAAATATATCCATAACAGGAGGAACAATCTGGAGATTTTAGGCACGAGTGTAATGCGTGTTGTAATGCTTATCTCTCTTTAAAGACAACCACGCCGATTTCTTTGAGGTTACTAAATGTAGTTTTAGAGGTTGAGGGTGTTTAGGTGGCATTGATTTGGAAATTGCAAATCTCGTATTGTAGCAGTGCTAGACCCCTGATTTTAATGGGTAATTAAAACAACACTGAGAATACCTGCAAGTTATGGTCTCACCTTCACAGTTGCTTTGACCATGGGCAACAGAAAGGTACGGAGATCTGCCAGTACAGAAGAGTAATCCTTTTTTTAACTTTCTCACACTGCGAGTATGTATACTGCACTATGAGTTATGTATACGGCAATGTGAGATCTATATTGTACCATAATACAAAATCAAGATGGACTTTGAGAATGGACAACTCAAAATAAATTATGGTTTTAATAATGTACTTAGAACACTAACACACACAGGGTTTTGTGGAAAATTATCAAATCACAAATAATACCTTATAATTTCAAGACTTTTTTACAGCTATTTCAAGCCGCCTTCATCCAAATATTCCTGTTATTGCACGTAACATTTGCTCTTTATCCACAATAAGCTGGATGTACATTACAAATACGGATGGATTTAAGTAGGAAAGATTACTTCACAGGACTTGCTTCCTGTTTCAGGAAGAGATTTACCATAGACTAATAAAATAAAATAAAACAATGATGCAAGTTTGCAACTCTTTGACATAGTAGCAGGCTGGAAATTAAATCCAGAACAGGGCAATGAAGATTACAGTTTGAAGAAATGTCTGCATCAAGCCATTTCAGGAGCTTTTCCTGATTTAGTATTTATGATCACAGGAATTTTTTGCTGGGACCAGTACATATTGGATGGTTATTCACAGCAATAGCATCAGAGACTTCTGCTGTGCTGGGTTGGATTTGGGGAATCCATCTTTGTAGAACTTTTGAATTTCTGTTGGATTTTATGAACTGTCTGAATCTCTATGTCATCTGAATATCTTCTACTGCATACTTATTTCACTCTTCTCACATGGAAGGGGAGGGGAGCAGTGCCTACATGTCTGGGAGACTATAGGAGACTATAAAGATTGACTGACATTTGAATGGCTGAGCCCTAAATGGAGATGCTAAAAGCGGCCAAACAAAAGAGGAAAAGTAAAGGGAAGAAGAAGAGAAGAAGAAAAGGCGAGGAGAGGAGAGGAGAGGCAAGAGCAGAAAAAGGAATAACAGAGTTTATTTACAAAAAGAGAAATTTAACAACAGTAAATCTCCAGAAATGGTGAAAAAAAGTGTAGCCTTTTTTGGGGGGAGGGTGGTGGTGGTGGTGTTAGAAATCTTCTTTTCCTGGGAAAAAGAGGGCTGACATACAGGGAGAAAAGGCAAAGCTTCATGTTTCACATGACAAGACCCAAAGATCGAGATTCATGAAGAAGAGTACTTGAAATAATGAAATAGGCTATGTTCCAAACTGTAAGCATTGCTTGAAGAGTGAACCTTTTTTCAAACATTGACTTAAAGGAGGTACATACTCTTGTCGAATTGGAAAATGCCCTGAGGAGAAGAGGCGGGAAGGAGTGGAAAGAATTAAAAAATAAATCAGCAAAAAGAAAATATCATTTCTACACAGCCTTCCTAAAAGTTAGGAGTCCCTCATTCACACAAGTCATCCTAAGTTTTCTGTACTTGGATGGCAGAGCTACACTCAAGTTATGATCCATAAAATTATATTCTTAAAGTCTCTTCCAAGGAAAGCCTGTGAGCCACCCCACTCCCCCCAGTACATCATTTGGCTATACGCCCAAAGACATACATGCCGTTGGAAAGGACTCAGCCAGTCCCGTGGTACCTCCAGGCCCATCCTTGCTTTCCAGAAGGTTGTTACTCTCTAGGCTATAGGCTGGGAATTCAGACCACACTGGGGCTAATGCTCCAGGGTACGCTGAACTGACACAATATTTTTAGCAGAACACAGGGAGGAAAAAGGTAGGAAAGTTGGCTGAAATGCATTAAGTGTCCCAAAGAATTAGGGTTAAGATGAGCAGAAGCCATTTGGTTTCACATGGCTTTTTAAGGGAAAAAAAGAATGAATGGGAAAATCGGCATTTGTCTTTCCAAATCACGTTATTTATAAGATTCCACAGAGAAGGAGCTGATCCTTCATGCCTTCTCCTCATCTCAGCAGGACAACTGTGTAGGGAGATACTGCAGACACAAACCTCAGTCCACAGCTGGACTAAAGTTATTAAATTTATCCATTTCAGAGTGAATCAAGCTTTAAAAAGCATTGCAAGTATTTTTAGCACTTAAAAGCCCTAGATCCTGCTTTGGTTCAGACTTGGATAATTCAGAACTGGCTAAGTGGAACTGTGCCACATTAACAATAACAGAAAAATTTGATTGTTTGGGTTGAGAAGTATTATGATAAATTTCAGCTTAACAGTTAATAACTCTTTTGGAAATATCTGAAAATGTAGACTAAGACTGGAAGTGTTTTCCTTCAGAGTGTTGCTATCACAACGCTATAATACAGGCATACACACAGTGAATGTAGGCTTGGTGGGTAAGTAGATCATTCTAACTTTTGTTTTAATGTCATCATATTTCTATAGCTCTTTAGCAGATGTCTATGTACGTTTTTTTCTACCAAGTCTTGGTTTCCATAGCTTCTATTGGATCAAAGCTTTTCTGGCAATGACAAAACCAGCCCTGGTATATCTCCCACCCTCTCCTGAACATCAGTGACTTTTCTTTGAAAGGAAAACTAATTTCAAATGCACATCTATTGCATGAGAAACCTCATGAAAAAGTAAGTAACGTAAAACTTGTGTGCTAATATCATCCATATAATAAGGACAGAGAGAAATTACGAGCCATTAATCCAGGAAGCTGTAGAGGAGAAAGGATAGCTTTAAGGGTCGTGAATTATAGAAAAGCTTGCAAAAACTCTAAATACAACACAAATCTTAATTCAGGGAGAACAAAATGACCATATAAGCAGCCGCAATAAAATCACTTTGCTCTCAAGTGAATTAACAACTTTAAAACAGGATGTTAAATAGTATCTGCTATATAACCTGGTTTTTTAAAGTAACCAGATAATGGAATTTTCTCTGACACTATGTGCCTGGAAGCTGTTAAGGATTGGACATCCATTAAAAATGACCAAACTTCGGACGTTCAAATACTTCACATAACTGAAATAAAGCAGCTGCCCTGAGGGGAATTTAAGTCTGAACATAAAGATTTCTGAGATATATACCACATTTCATCCAATAATTGAGCTTTGTACTGACTTTCCATTCCAAAAGCTTGTAGCATGCTTTCATTGCCTTAGAGGCAATAATTCCCCACTGTTATCACTAATAGTAGATGTGGGTCTATTAATCCCTTGTTTACTGAGAAAAAAACCTATCTTCAAAAGCCTGGCATGAAGATTTATCCTATCAGTGGGTTTCCTCTCTGGATCCTCAAACTGTTTCATTACCCATGACACAGCTCAGCTGTGCTCTGAATTTCTGGTGAGCATTGATATTGATGTTCCTTTCAGCACATTAGTGAGCTAGAAAAGCAGCGATGTTGCTGTAGCCTCTGGGGACCTTTGCTGGGACTTCCAGAGGTGTTCATCTGATGAAGAAACATGCTGAAGCAGCGACTCCAGCATCTTTTCATCACAATCAGACGGTTGAGCATCTGGCAGAGGGAGGACCACCGGACAGGATGGCAAGAAGGTTAAACAGGGATAAAGCTGCAGAAGAAATTGCGTTAGGGCCCCTGCCTGATACCTTAGCTAGAGTGTCTCCTTCAACACGATCCTTCCTCACCAGGACCAGCGGTGTCACTGCTTTGACAGTGTCAGGTTCACGTGTCAGGTGGAGAATTAGGTAGATAGTTCTTTGTTCTGCCACTAAAATAAAACTACTGTAAATGCAGCAGGTTTTTTTTCCAAACAGTTTCAGCTATGAACCGGAGGCAACCCAGGGAGCACAGAGGCTGCAGGAGCTGAGGCAGCACTGCTGGGATGAGGGGATGGAGAAAGACAAGCCGCCCCAGCGGAGGAGGCTGGCTGGCACCGGGTGCAGTTGTTTGCCACTCACTCCCCTTCCTCACGCACACGCATGTTCCCTGCGACCATATGGGGGAACGAAAAGCAACTGATATTGAACAGCACTGCCTGGGGAAAGATGCCACCCAAATCGTGCCAACAAAATTAAAAATTTTTAATGTTTAGTTGCATTTTCTACTCAGAGATGAAAGTAATGAGAAAACAGGTCCAGGTTTCTAAGGAGCCATGTGGAAAGCGGGAGAGGGAAAACCGGAGGCATGTTCAGAAACATCCATGGCCACAAAGGCTTCCCCTTGCCAGAGGGTGAGCTTGGACACCTCAGCACACAGCAGGAGGCACGGCTTAACGACATCTTTCTGCGCCAATTAGTAACCGAGGTTATTGGTTTTTCAAAGTGAGTTGGCAGAGCTGCTGAAAGGAAAGGAGCCAACAGTCCCACCTCAGAAAGTCTCACACAGGCAGAGCAGGGGATGTGAAGGGAGGACAGCCTGCTCCCAAAACTCAAACAGGTAGTGCAGCCCCCGGACAGCCTTCTTGTCCTAAGCTCAGGCACTGGGAGAAGAACGCGTTTACGCCGCTAGTCCGTTGAGTGTAAAGCTTCAGCAGAAGTCCTTTAGGAAAAGGAGACCATGCTCAAATAACCCCAGTGAGCATCAGCATTTAGCGGGGTGGTGCTACGTGACCGGAATGTGGAAGTGACCCGTACAACAACTAGCCATGCAACTGCCTGCCAGCTTAAGAGATTTACTGTTACCTCTTGGAATAACAGATGCAGAAGAACAGAAATTGTTTTAAAGTGTAGCTTCATACTCATTTTAACTTTGAGGTAACGTGGTCTGTGATCTAGGAACCTAAGGACACAGACTGCAGCCAAAAACTTTGGGTTTTATTCCAAGCTCTGGCTATCTGGGGGGGTTATGCAATTCATCTAACTTTTCTGTTAGGGAATTTTTCCACCTCTGAAAGGGAATGATAATACTTTTCAGTCACACTGGGACAGTCTGTTAGGTTCAGTGATGCATGCAGAGGATAAAGAGATTTTCCACTTACTCAGCTGGCGGTGAAACGGATTGAAAAAAAAGCAAGAGTGACTGATACCTAAATTAAGAAATTCTGCAGTAGAAAATATGAGCAAAGAAGATACTCTTTTTTAGCAGAGAACGCACTAAGGCAGAAATGTAAGTTATGATTCCCATTTGTTTCTAGACAGAAAATAAAACAGCAAGATATGGGAAAGAAGATAACTGGATAATGAACAACAAGGCTTGGGAAATGTGGGAAAAATGCCTAATCAACTAATTTCAAAACCAAAGCTGTATAACATAGCTGATTTTCAATCGGTTATAAACCGTACCTGATTGGCTCAGTTTTTATCAGTAAGTTCCCAACTTCAGCTAAATGAACATAAACAAGAGATTAAGCACATCCACGCTGAGTGTTTAGAGAAACTGATGGAGACCGCCTCTCGTGCAGACAAGACTGACTCCCTGGTGTGTGCTCGACTGAGATTAGTCAGGGCTGCCTTTTGTACAACCTCCGAGGAATGTGGGATGATTCATTTGTCAATGTTTATATATTGAGTTGAAAACACAAAGAGCTACATAAGTGCTAAATATTTATCATCACAATTTCAGGGCATGCCACAGTATGAAAATAAAGGCTGGCAAGTAGACCTCAGGAGAACAGTAAAGACAAGCTTGTAATGCCAAGAGAAGTTTGCTAATTATAATCCACATCTCCTAATACCAAAACGCAATAGCGATCTGAATCTGGTAGGAGGAGAGGGGTTGATGTCTGTCCATCCCTTCTCTGTCCTTTTTTTCAGACACTTGCTCAATGATCATAGCATGCAGATCATAAACAATACGAAAAGAAAATTAAAGGGTCACTTCTTCACAGTCATCCTCTGCTGTCCACACAGCACAGCCCGTGACGGGCAGGGAGTCTTTATTCGAATGTCAGCGCGGGAATCAGATACACGTAAGCAGACGCGCCGGTGCGTATGGGGGAGTGAAGTGATCCAGCTCTCCCTGACCACGAGCAGAGCTTCTGTTAGCAGAGAGGTGTGCTGGTCCCACGCCAGTCAGATGGGTTAGCGGACACAAAAGTGGGAAGGTTCTGTTACAAGAGCAATTGCACACCCATTTCAAACCAGAATCAGGAGGAAGTTTATCAAGCTACATCAGCACTTGTAAAATTTTTGTCACTTCCCTCTGCCCCTCTCATCCTGACATTTCAACGCATCCCATTCGGCCGTTCTTACGGTAACACACGGCTGTTTGGGGTAGGAGACAGCAAGGAAGTGGCAATTCGCCAACATTATGTCATGCGATGGTGACTGATTTTTATGTTTGCAGCTTACGCTCAGTTTCCGGATACAGCACACACGTTGCTGGGAGCGCCAGGGCTCCCCTCTCCCCACTAACGAGAACCACCTGTGGCCAGGGCCAGCCCCTGCCGGGCTGCCAGAGAGCTCACCGGTTGCAGGCTCGCTGCTGCAGCAAAACACGGCTCAGAAACTGGTCTTTCCCGCGTGCAGAAACCCGTTGTTTTTAAAAGGCCTTAGCATGTCTCTCTGTTTACACCCCTTTCAAGTCCGGGGGAAGATCGAGGGGCGTAAATCACCTGTGGTGCAATGCCAGTAACATGAATAAAGTTGTGCGGGTTTCTGCCAAGGCTAAATTTGGCACTTCGCACAGGGCGGCAGTTATGGTGAACGCCGACGGCTCCGCTGTGGGGATGGAGAGCCACCACTGCGCAGACTGCCAGGGAGGCTGGGGAGGGCTGCTCTGCCAGAGAAATTGCTGCAGTTTACCTACTAGTTCATCTGTTGCTTTTTTCAGAAAGTTTCAAACTTGCTGTAAATCCTGGCACAAACAAGAATTTGCTGATTTTAAAGAACTGCAGTGTGTAGCAAAAAGAGATGACTATTAATGACCATGTCAAGACCAGCAAGGGCTACAGAGTCTCCCTAGTAAAGCTGGGTAAGTTTGCACTGACTTCCCTGTTGTCAGCACTGGACTTCCACCAAAACCCGAGCTAACCATTTTAAATCGACGTTGAGTACAACTCTCCTATAAAGAGAGCGCAGCATAGACATTTATTACATGCACGCTGATGAGTGAATCTCCAAGGAATCCCTCTGAATAAGCGCTGAAAGAGGTGAATTCGTTTTGGATGAATCTCCAAATGCCCATGTGGCAGACACTAAGCTAGAAATCTCACAACAGTGAGTAGTTTTGCAACGTTTCCAAGGCTTTCTTGCTACAACTGACTGGGAACTCCACCACTGGTTCTCCTATCCCCTTTGGATATTCCAGACAGTGCTATCAGAATGGTTAAAATGCAAAACTCCAAACAGTCAAAAATTATATTAATCTTTTTCAGTCTTGTAAAAAGTTCAACGAAATCCTGAGTGGGGTTCACTAAATAGGACTCTTTGTTTGTCAGTCGTCTTGAGCAGTTTCTGATATAAACCACACCAGCTTGTTCCAGTGAAGTAAGACACTAAAAGGGAACTAAAGAATATGCAAGGTTTGTTAAGAACCAGTAGACCTTCCTCTTAGGAAGGAGAAACAAATGTAATGGAGAAGGTTAGAAGATTTACTACGAATTTTCCAGTATTCCTTCGTTCACCTATATATTCAACTCTTCTGCCATGCTGTCATGAATTCTGGTAACTGTCTGCTAACCAGTGACAGCTATAGGTGTGAATCTTTTTGGACACCAGATATACATTATTAGTTAGTTAATAAAAAGTGAAGACCGCACAGACTTTGATGGTTCAGCTGAGAGCAAATGGACTGTGTACTGTGTAGTACAGAAACATTTCCTAGCATAATATTGAGAAACTCACTTTGTAGCGTGCACAAAATCCTGGGACAAAATATCTTTTGCAGAATCATGCAATTCAGAAGAGCACTTAGAATGACAGAATCATTCTAGGTTGAAAGCCCAGGTTGGAAGAGTCCTCAGAAGATCATCTCATCCAATCTTTCATGGGAAAGGGAGCCCAGATGAGCCCACCTGCCCTGGGCTACCTCATAGTTTAGAAAGAGGTTATGATAATAGCAAGAATGATCACTATCTTTTGTCAACGGGAGTCTGAACTTGCATTTCTAAGCTGTTAACAGAATAATTTACTTCCTTTGCAAAATGATTTTAAAAAAGATAATGAAGCTGAAGATAAGTTCTAAGAAAGCACATAGGCTAAAGCTTTCTAAGTAGAATTAATAGTCTCCTAAGATGTGGTACATTATACAGCTAATATGAAACTCAGCTGCAAAACTTCCATAAGAATAAGATCAATTAGCTAACTTTTCTTCCTCTGCAAGAGACAAATCCTGGCTCTCAAACCTAATCTGGTCATCATGACAAACGTGATGGTTTGGAGCATGCTCTGTGACTACAAAGTGTGCTTTTGCCAGTAAAGGTTGATGGAAACAAAAGAAGGGCAGTGCAGTGTCTTTACATGGCCTGTATCCAGGGGTCTCTGCCCTGGCATTGGGTGTTGCAGTACCATGGTGGTAAGTGGCTAAAAAAATCAGGCAGAAGGCATGAAAGCTGTTGCAGCCAAAGAGCAGCTCAATATAGGACACAGAAATGAACTTCAAATACTCCATCTTGTCAAACACTGGCTTATGACCAGGTTACAAGGCACCTCCAAAAACCTCAGAAATTCATATCGGGGTAAGAATATTCTGCCTCTCAGAGGTGAGCCACCTTTGAGACAGGTGCCACAGATGGTCTGCAGCAAGAACTAACAGTGGCTGCAGCTCAGGTGAAATACGTTGCCCAGCTCTTGGCTCCAGTGGGGCTACAAAAGCAGCGGATCAGTGCCTCACCCTGGAGAGAGGCAAGACACTGCCAACAAGGTAATTGATCAGCTACATCTTCCTATTTTGGCAATATCTGCTCTCCTGCTGAGATTTTATTAGCACACTTAGACTCTAATTTAGAAAAAAAAAATCATAGCTGCATGTCCCACTCTGATCTCACAACTCCAGGAATATTTTTGAGACTGTGCTTAAGCATTTATTCATTTATTATTCTTGATAAACAGAGCATTTGGGCTACTAATTCTGGATCTAGATCAAGCTTTCAGGGAAGTTCAAATGGAGGATTTTGGACTGGACTCATCTCAGATAGATCCGAAAACAAACTGGATATTCTGAATCTACCATCTGTGGCAAATATCAGTATAACTCTCCCTCCAAAGATAAGAGAGTCATTTAAGCAAGCTTATTACTAATCACTGTAAAACCTATTTTAAAAGTCCTGCTTAAAGAGATTTATAGGCATCTTTCAGATGAAAATTCCCTGTTGAAAAGACAGCCTTAGATTAGACTTCCTCACTCAGATTGCAACAAAGCAATCAGTTGTGTAATTCCAAATTCCCATTCACTTAAAGAAGATGTGAAATAACGTACCACTGTGAAGTGGATGACGCTCCCTGGATTCCTAGGTTTGCCTCACTTTATACGGGTGATGCCTTCCCATAGATGAAACCAGTTGTATTTAAACTATTTTGAACATTACTTGCCTGAAAACTACACGTGATACAAGACAGACCTAAAACTCTAAGAAAGCACACAGGTTTTCATTTACATCGGATTACTGGATCTTTAAATGAATACGCTTGTAAGCACAGTTTTGGACAGGAACAACTTTACTGACTCAGGATAAACTTCATACCGCTGCACTGATCCTATTTCTTCATGTTGGCAAGGCCTTATCATTGCCCCAATTACATCCTTTTGCCAAAATAAACAACAGCAGGAAGAAAGGAGGCAGCAATCTGAAAAATGGCAAACATATTATTGCATATTTTTTCAGGCTGTGGCACTGTGTACATAATTTCTAAAATCATTTTAGCTCATTGACTTGTTTTTGTTACCTCAGGTGAAAAGAATTTTATGGCAGAAATACGATATTTTCCGAATTTTGCTTTAAATGGATACATCTTCCTGTTGTTTTCCCATCTCTGTAAATCACCAATTTTGCAATACGGCAGCAAGTCAACACAGAAGATACCTATTTTAAATGAAGTTATAAATGAGTGTGGACATTTTATTTGACAGCGATCAGCTGGTAATTAACCAGTGTTAATTTATGCCACTAGGTAACTCCTAACTGAAGGGTAGGTTCAACCTTCTTTACGCTGGTCCTCCTGCGCCATTTAGGACCACTTAGGACCACGCTTTCCAAGGCAGTGAGAGCACTGCCTTGAACGACTGCTGCTCACTTCTCCGCTGCGGGCTGGTCTAGAGAAGAAAAGCTGTTAGTGGCAAAGGGAGCTTCATGCAAGCTCTGCTGCTAGCGTGCCTACCCCTGACACATCAGCTATTCTTCAACCTTTTCAGTACCCTACACATTTTTCAACCTGCAGATCCTAGTGCGCACTGGATGGCATTTAAGTGGGTGTTTGTGTTTACGTCACTTCTATCTGCACATGGCGAAACCAGAAAGCCACCACAGTAGATGTGAAACTTCGTAGGAGAATCGATGCCTTCATGTTTGCTAAGAGCACTATGGCAAATACACAGGGCTATGTTAGCACAGGATCCTATTTTGGGGGGAAGTACTTTGCTTGCAGAATGCCGTAAGGTTTCAGGGCAAACTACGTACATTCAGCAGATTTCAGACTATCCCTTTCAAGAAAACTGCTTTCTTCTGGTGACACTGTTCAGTCACTTCTTACAATCATAAGTGCTGAATTTTGAGTTGAAGGGTTCTTAAAAGGAAGGAGCAGCACAAGAATGATGCAAATCTTAGCTGAAGGATACTGTTAACTTGAGAACCCTTGTTTGGGTATAGTTTAACTTCATTTAGTCTGAAATCAATCAATACAGGGGCAAGCTGAATGTATTACTATTCAGAGACAACACAATTTTTTAATTGATCAGAAACAACTTGTACATTTCTTGTGAACTTGAGAACTCAAACTCAGAAATACCAATGTTAGCAGCTTTTTAAAATGCCACCCTTAGGTTCTGCAGAGAGAAGTAATATCCACCAGCAGCCCAACAGGAATAGTTTTCACATCTGCTCTTGCATCTGAGGAGAGCTTAACCTGGGGATCGAGCCTTCAAAACTTTACAGAGAAATAAAATCCTTCTTCCTTATGTTTCAGCTCCCCTTCATATACGGATAAAGGTCTGTTTGTAATGGCACTAAAGCTAATACACGCAAATACATGTAGCTGCTGTATTTTTTTCATACAGTGAGTTTACTGCAACTAAGTAAGGAGACTTCATGAAACTGAGTTAGTATGAGAACTATCTGCTGTTCTTCTCTTGTAAAAAGACATTAAACAGCATATTCTGGGTGACAATAGCAGAGAAGAATTTGGGGAATCAGATTCTTTTCTCACTATATAATTTACCCATGCAAACCACCCACTAGTATTAATGGGAACTCTGAACATTTAGCTCTGCTTCAAACCAAGATGGTACATAAAATAGCAAGGTATCAAATTTCTTCTAGGATGAAAAATGCTAAAATATTTTTTCTGCACCATTCCAGAACATGTGTCTCTCATTTTCCTCCTCTAGCCACTGCTTATACACCAGTCCTACCCCAATCATTAAAAATCATATTAGTGGCTTTTCCTCACACTCAGATTTGCACTTCCAAGCATCGATAACACCTGTCTTGATGCTCTTCAAACACATCTCCCTGAAAGTAGATCAAAGTAAATCCACAACAGAAAGAACTGTGATTAAAGAAACAAGGAAGATATATTTACTGCACCTTCTGTTGAGTTGTCATCAGTTTGTATATGTGTTTTGTATATTCAAACATAATTTCCTATGTAATTTAGAACATCAGTCCCTCACACGATATCATGTGTAAAAGGCAGAGTACTCAATGGTACCAGTTCAAGAGAAAGTCTGCAGGAAGATAACATCATTTTCTGCATACAAGAAGGTCAGTACGTACTCCAAAGTCCAACACTGGGACTTTTTTTAATCCAAACTCTGAAGGTGCTTCTTCTTTCTACAGTGAGGCAGAGGCAACTTACTTGCAATCGGATTTTTTCATTTCAAAAATTAGTGACTAAGTTGAAGTGGCATATTTGTACTGAATGAAATTTTATCATAAAATGTAGAATTACACTATTTACCAAAAAATAACTTAATGCAGGAAGTAAGTTTGAGACTAAATTAATTGAAAATTAAAGTAAATGAAAATTAAAGTAATTGAAAATTAATACTAAAAATATTAAAAAGAAAAAAAGGGACTTTTACAAATGATGCATACAAAGAGAGTTTCACATATTCCAGCAAAATGTTATGAAACACATACTTCCTCTCCTTGAGAAAATGTTATTGCCATCTGGTGGTAAAACATTGTGAGATTATATCCTCATAGCCAAATAGTTGAGAATTTTGAAGCCATGTTTTCTTTCTTTTCTTAATACACGGAGAAAGTAATATAAAGGTTTTAGGGAAGTTGTGAGCATTTTAGCTACTTAGTACTAGAAATCATCCCTTCTCCTACCTTGACCTCTAGGTGGCACAAAAGAACCTAAACTAAGCAGATCTTTTCCAATTTTTCAGGTAACGTTATGCCCTCCCAATCAGCCTCCTCAAGTTAGCAATTCCAACTTCACAAAACACACAGCTATTAACCTGTACTAAATAAAATGTCAAAACAAGTATTAAAGTACCAGCGACTGTAGCTAGGCAGCTTATTTTTTACTGCTTTTAATGGTGCATTGAGATATAAATCATTAATTGATTCTCCCCAGTACACCCAATATCCTTTCACCTTCAACTTATAATACCTAAAAGGAACAGTAGCCTTGCTAGAAATAAAGTTAAGGTTTACATTTACCTTAATGTAAGGATTACTACAACACTAAAAATACATACCATAAAAACAATTTGCAATCATAATCCAGCAGAAAAAAAAGAGTAGTAATGAGTAAAATACATCCATTACTTCATCTTATTTTAGATTACAGTATAAAAGCATGTAAAAAAATCAAAGGGTCAGTGAAATCATATCCAATCAATATTTACTGCAGCAGTAACTAGAAATGCAGTTTTTGACTTAAGTGATGTAGCTGTCGGTATGAACATAAGACTGGCATGTTCTGCATGACCACAGAGAATTTTTATACTAAGAGAGTAGTATTATGCACAGCAGGTGAAGTACCACAGCAGCCATCAATCTCTGCACACAAGGATGGCACCACACATGCATTCTGCCCCAGTTAAGACTTTAGACCTCAGAACATTTCTTTTCCTCTACCAAAAATACACATGTGTACACTGCCTTTGCCTCAGTGCTGCCATTGATTTCCTTTATCTCCTGTCTCAGCCAAATCATTCTCACTCACATCTGAGGATCACTCTGAATAAAACAAAAATCACCTTCCCCTCCTAACCTGCCCTCGCTCTCTGTACACGATTGCCCAGACAGGACTTCTCTCTACCATCCAAAACCATTCAGTCTGCAATGCTTTGACTCTTCCAAGCCTGAACGTGAAGCTATGCATAAAATTTGTCAGAGCATTATGTGGAAGACCATTTGCATCAACATGTGATAACAAATCATTGCATCACATGCCCACAATTGAACAGGAAAGGAATTTCTCTCACCTGGCATAGAAATCTTTTGGTGGAACAACCTCCTGAAAGAACTGTAGCTGGTACAGATATAGTCCAATCAAGTGCCCCGCACTGAATATAGCCATTAATACACACAGACAGCTGAATATCAGCGGATCAAATGCTTGGCAACAGGACCACCACGTGCACAGGCCCAAAAATACAAAGAAATACACAGCTGAGGTCAAAGATGGCACCATCATACCTGTGAAAATAAAAACATGGAGGGTTGGAAAGGTGTGGGAATATCAGCATTTCTTAAACCTTAAATCTGACAAGAAATGTATTAAACAATTTAATCCAACTAGTGTTTCTGCTAATTATTGCAATTAGCTCTTAAGGATGCTATCAGCTTTGAGACTAGAAGAAAAGGATCCTCTTTTTTTTTTTTTTGTTCGATTCACTTATGCCATACCTTAGCACTTAGTATACAACCACTCTCCAGATCTTCCTCCAAGATGAAATCTTCTCTTTGTTTCACAAAGCATGGAGAAAACCAGAAATGTGGCTGCAAGGCCAGCCAACAGAGAACTGTGTCTGAGAGTGCTGATGCATTAGATTTTAAAATGAATTTTAAGTACAAGATGCTAAAAGGGCGTGATGGGTGAACAGTGGAAAGCTTTCTCATATAAATCTGGAGATATACTGAGTTATTAAAAATGAAAAAAACATGATGCATATACTGAAAATACAAGGTATCTAGAGGATATTCAGTAAATGTTTGATTTTTCTGAATTTTTAACTCATAGACACTTGTAATTTGCACATGAAAAAGACTCTCTTACATATGTATATTGGTTTTGCTCTTGCACATGTAGCAGAGTATTTCACTTGTGGTGAAGAAGACCCAGTGCTCTATGGATAGCCTATAAAAATAAGTGAGGAAGCAGGAAAGACATACATGTCTAACAGTGGAAACCAGGAGAAAATGACAAAAGAGAGCTTACATCCAGCATAGCAGTCCAGCGGAGTCTCTAAAGTAACAGTCCTGAAGCTAATAGGGATGCCTGCCTCAATTTATTGTAAAGTTTTTCACTAGTACATGTCTAAAAGCCATCTTCCTTCAGGACAGACCCGCAGGCTCCCGGTGGCCCGTGGCTCCAGCACGCCCACTGGCCCTGCAGCTGGGCTGGCCATTCCGGCAGGAGGACCTGCACCTTGCCAAGTGCTGGCTTGCCACGTTTTTTGGGGGCAGCTCTCTGGGGGTCAGTCCCCGGTTGGACTGAGTCCAGGCACTGCCCAGACAGACTTGGGACATACCCGAATGGCGGCCCTGTGCATTTCCACCCACAACCTTTGCAGAGCAGAGTCCTTGCAAGGGGGAAGGAGAGAGGGAGGGTCTCGGGAGATAGGGGGCTTCACCCTGGGTTTTATTGGCAGAAATTGTCAAAAGCTGGGGTGGTCACAACCGTATGATGCTGGGCAAAATATGCGTACTGTAAGGACTCTTGTCCACGGTCACTTTGCCTGAGCTTCATCATCACATCCTTTCACGTTGTACTTTAGACCAAGTCTTTAGACTAGGGTGCTTTGTCTCTGCTCCAGCGTGTAACCTGCTGGTGTTTCCATAGGCTCCCAGATTTAAAAGCATGACAGGACCACAGGGATCATCTATTCCGACTACCCTCATGATGGAGGCTGTAAAACTTCACCCAGCAATTTCTGCCTCAAGGCTGTACTATTTCCTTTCTTCTTTCAAAGAGATACTTTATCTCCACTTTAGGAGAAGGAGAATACACTATATCCATAAAAAAGTTGTTTCTCATGGCCAATTACTCTGGCTGTGAAAAATTCAAAATTTATTTCTGGTCTGAAATTGCCTAGGTTTACCACTTAACTATTGGCTCATATTATAACATCTACTAGATGAGATGTCTGTTAAAAAAATGTAGGCACTTTGTACCTTTGTCAGTACTTTAAGACTGCAGTCAAATCACCATCTTTTTTTTTCTTGGCCCGGTAAGTAAGGAAGTATTTAACTAATTAAGCTCGAGGTTTGTCTCTGGAATACAGGCTTCCCAGACCTCAAGTCCTTTCCAAACACCTCCCGGCTCTCGGCGTGTGTCAGAGTCCCGCAGACAAGCTGCCCAATGCCACTCAGAAGAAATTGCCCCTGCCACTGCTGCGTGATCCTTCTGCTTCATCCCCCCCGGGTGACGTTCACCCATGCAACTTCAGAAACCATGTTTATTTGCCTAAACTTATCACACTTGGTTTTTTTTATGACATCTCTCTTCCCTGATGGCAGGCACCATGGTGACCCACATAACCTTTTTTTCTTCCCTTTTTAGCTTTATTACTTTGCACTTGTCTATATGTAAGGCTGTCGGATAACCTTATCTTACTGAAAGAGCCTGCCTTACTAAAAGAGCCACAACTGACCAGTCCTCATCATTCAATACCAAGCATTTTTTGTACTATTGTTTTATACTTCATACACTAGTATACTTATATGTTAAGTATACACTTACGCTTTATATGTAAGGACTCCATTCAAACATGTGAGTAGGCAGATAAAAGCTAACTTACAATTTTATGATCCAATTTTAAATTCATTCATTACAACCTACAGTGATTTTGTACACTTCCATTCTGTCTGTAGCTGATTATGTGGTACTAAATCAAATGTCTTATAAAAGGTTGGTGATATCATATCAAAACAGCTTCTTTTACCTACCAACATAACAGACACATCAAAAACCAACATGAAGTCTGCTTATCACTCTTTTTACACACTGCATAGTCGACCTATTAATCTTCTCTTTTTTTTTTTTTAAAGGTTATGTGAATACAGTTCCTTTTTACACTTGGAAGTGACGGGACCAAATCTATGCATTCACATTATAGTCATTTATAATATGCAACCATTCACCATTAGGTTATAACAGTAGCTGTAAAAGTCATACACAGAATGATAGGGCCACACAGTATTAGTACAAAAAAATTAAGCAACTCAGCATATTCCAATGCCTGCCAAAAAGTTAATTTAAATAAAATCAGCAGCAATTTCTTTTCCCTTAAAAATTTCCATTGTTATTCCCGCAGGTGCCAAAGTGCTGAAAACTCATTTGTTAAATGCATAATCTAATGGGCTCTGGAGGAAATTTTTCAAATGCACCAACCTGCTGAACCAAGTAAAATTGTAACAACAACTTTTCCAGTGGTGATTATCATGTTGCCAATAAACTCCCTCAGTTTGGATGCTAGGGAGGCGATTCTACGCAGCAGTTTTAATTTCATGGTTTCCTCAAATTCTGCTTCACCACAGTCTTCGTCATCCAGATCTTCTTCATACATCAAAGCATCATCTGGCTCTAACTTTTCTCTTACAGCCTAAAAGAGGGGGGCAGGGAAGAAAAAGAGAATGCAAAAGAGAGAGAGACACACAAAGAATTTAAAATTAAAACCCACGCATTTATCATTCAACAATGAAGTCATCTTATAATCTTTGACTATGTGCAAGTAACAAGAGAGTTACGAAAGATGTACTAAAGCTAGAGTTGTACGTTGATGGCTCCCACTTAAGATCTGTCTCAAGAAAAAAGGATATTAAGGGTTGATTCTGAGAAAGACTGCAGTCCTCCTACATGTGCACAACAGGCTGCTTGTTCATTTTTACATGAAATTTGGTTTGGTTTGCTCAGCATTCCTTCCATCTTGCTATCTATTATCTATTAAACTCCTCTTTGGCTCAACAGCTTCAGGTATAAGCTTCAGCCACTAAGGACAAGGTTGGTGCTGCTCAACAAACCCCACTTTTCAAACCCTTCCCCATGAACCCTTTCTCGAACTTTAAATGCAAAACCTAGAATGGGGCTAGTACGAGTGAACTGAGACAGGGCAACAAGGGCTGAAATAAATGGACAGATAGCTCATTGGTGACTGCAGGGCAGTTTGGGAGAGAAAAAATACACTATGCAGAGGCTCAGGGAGAGAATGAGAAATGGTGAGATCGGCTGATGGTGAAAGAAAAGGAGAAAAAGTGAGCAAGAGAGAAGTAGTGAAAGCTTGAGTGATCTGCAACAATTTAGCAGGGAAAATGAGACCAGTGGCTTAGAACTACACAATGGAAAAAGGAAAAGAAGGAAACATGTAAAGGCCCCTCATACTTGAGCAGTTTGTTAGGATTTGGCAGTGGCCTTCACCATCAAGTCTCCGTTGTATCTTGGAGACCAGAAGACATACACAGCTATTGAGTGATGCAGACTAAATCATCAACCCACGGTGAGAATCTGCAGGATTAGCAGGAGGCCCACCCAGAGATACAATTTATGGAAAAATTAGTCATTCACAGACATGTAGGGTCATATTTAAAAAAAAAAAAGAAGTAATACTTTTGAGCCAGGTTCTCACTTGGTGTAATAAGGCATAGCTTCTTTGGCACTAATCTGAACTTGTGTATTAGCTAATGTTCTGGCCAAGCAGTATCTCTGTGTGTGAAAGTGAGAAAGAGAGATTATTGGTATTTTTCATCAGAATATCAGTTTTGTATTTATTGGTGACCTTTGGCAGCAAAAAATTCCACACCGACAGATAAGATTGCAGTAGGAACAGTTGAACACTCAGCCTACTTAACCAAATTCTTCAGTACCATTTCGTTTTGTGGATTCCCAAAGGGAACAAAATTCCCTGTGGGCTCCTTCATTTCACCTCTAAGCTTGGTGCCAACTTTCTCCACTTACTTTGGAGCATTAACAATGTTGTGAATGCCCAGAAAAAGCCTGCTTATTCTCAAGAGTATACATTTTACAGACAATGAAATATATATTAAATACAGTAGGGCTGATCTGGGAAATCTACCTTTCTCTTGGACATATCTGGTTATTTCACTAGCTATACCCATTATAAATGGTGTATACTAGCATGTCAATTGCTTTGCTATTGTCACCATTCACTTACAGATCTCTCAACATATGTATTATCAGATCCTGGTGCAAAATAATGTAGAGGAGATGGCAGCCCAAATATGCAGTCATCTCATTTCAGGCCAGGCAGCACAAAGAAGCATTCTGTCTGCTCATCACTACTGCTCATATCTGAGCTCCTACCTAAACAGGAGTTACTTAAATATTCAGAAACAATGCGGACAGTAGGCTGAAAGTAGCAGACGTTATGCCCTAACTTCTGCCACAGCTGTTTCAGTGAGAAAGCCATATAAGGGGCAAAAACTATGATCCCTTCTGCTTATGCTGTAATTACTAGATGAACCTGCTCCTCATCTAGTCCTTTTGGGGCCAATCCTGCTCCTCCTGGACTGGCTCTAGTGCTCTGTGCCTCGAGCTTAATATGACCAGAGAACAGTGAAACCTTCAACAGTGTTCATATCCCAAACAAAAGAGAACGAGTGAGACTGCTGGACATTTAAAGGTTATGAAATGACATGCCTACTATACATGGGTCTGTGTGAAGGAGACCCTTGTTTCTTCAACTCGTGCTTTCAATTTGCTGAAGACAATATGCATTGAAATGTGGAATTACGTACAAAATATGTATAGAAGTAATTTCAAAACAAATAAGTTATTCCATGGGACACTATCAGGACTCCTATCTCTGTGAATACCATGAATCTGTGTTGAATATGAAGACAGGATTCATACATTTATTACAGCTTAAGCTGAATGGGAGTTCTGTCTAAATGGCTGAGATAGCACTTAATTATACATATGCAGGAACAGGAAATAAAAGTCTGAAGAGTCACAAAAGAAAATAATAAAATGTTATCCATGCAGAAGCAGAAAATGTTCTTGAGGGAAAAATGAACAAAATGAAAATATTTTTAAGTATAAATTGGAGGAAAATACACAACACCTTCAAACAACAAAATAAAAAAGAGGAAACAGAAGTAAGAAAACCACATAAAAACAGCCCAATGAAAGGTGGGACTTGATATCCTTTTCTGTCCCTTCCCCCTACCTGCCCCCCTCACCTCAGGTGCCAAACGCCCAATTTCACACCTTGATCTCCTCAAAACAGATCTTTGGATTTTCCTATCGTGATAACTAGGACCATGATTTTTTAACTTGACCAGGCTAATCACTCTTGCTTCATTGATCTGAAGGACTTTTAGGCTACATTTTGTCCTAACAGTTCAGTATTAATAATCTAGTACCGACACGTATGACACAGCATGCCCAAGGAGAAGCACTAGGAAAGAGGATATTTCACTGGACCAGGATACAGCTGAGAAGGAGATGATGGTCCAAAATTTCCATGGACTGAGGCTTACACACTTTAAGCATAGCTAAAAGCTTGCAAGTTGATGAGTTACCAAAGTAGTTAACTTTCCTTATATTTCCACTTTTATTTATATATGAAAATATTAATTCCAAGTTCTACAAAAAAGTTAGGACCTCACAAACACTCACAGGACATGCAGAACAACCTACTTCTGGTGTTACTGAGGTCATCGGCTGTTGGAAAGAAAACTTCATCATTCTGAACTCAGCAAATACCAAACTGATTTCCCAAGTTTTCCTTCTAAAACTACAAATCTCCATTTGGAGTTGGGGTTCTTCAACTGCTCTCCTCAGTTTAAGACAAGCTAGCAAATGGGAAAACCTGATCATCAACAACAACCATAATCTGCAGTCCCGGATGCTTTTCCAGAACAGATGCATACTGTTTTGCAACTTTTCAGCACAGCCTGAATTATCAATAATATGGCTGTGCAACGATGGCCTGGTTTCAGAGACCAGGGCTTTGCACCACCATGCTCCCTGCAAGAAGTGGGTTAGCTTCTCCATCTCTCTCTTCCCTTCTGCAAGCGCTTTTAAGGATGATACCTTAGTCCTTAGCCTTATTCTGTCCACCTCCCCGTGGTGTCATTCATGTCCCAGGCGACGATTATTTCAGTGAAAAGACTATGACAGCTAAACAACTATAAGTTCGATACTTTTTTGTATACAAACATATCTGTTTGTAATTCAGTATCCAAGGTGAAGTCAAGTAGCTGTAAGGTCATGTTCCTTTCCTGAAGTAGCTGAAAGGCCATGTTCCAGTGTATGTCAAAAAGACAAACTTTGGATTCCCGCACTCTCATAGTCATCGCTCACCAACTGGATTATCTGGGACGGCTTTCCAGTTTCTCCCATTGAGAACTTCAAATTGCTGAAGGCAGGCAAACAGTGAACAGTTTTTACATCCAACATGGTGATAATGTGCCTGTTGTTTTAACACTTTCTGATGATTAAATAGCCATGCAAGTACGCGCTCATCACAGAACACCATTACTCCAGTCAGACTGTTTTGCAAAGCTCTTTTTACTATGTGGATTAGTGTAAAGCTAAAAACCCATGCTACATAGGCTACAGTTAGAAAAATACTTTTACTTCCATAATAAATTACTTATTATGCAATTACAGGATCCCTGTGGATGCTGATTAAATCAAATAAACTTTGCCATTCAAGGAGTATAGAGCATTTGTGAAGCCATAAACATGTGTTTCCATGACCTTTGCTCTGCAGAGCAGGGCCCCAGGACTTTTTATAAACAAACTAAATGCAGTTTAGGTTTTTCAGCAATCGTGTGGAAGTCCCGGGAGTATTTATTGTACAACACTTTTTTAAACTGCCAAATTAAGATAGAGAACAGGCAAGGAAACAGTACAGCCTCTGTGGCAGCTATGGCAGCTACTATTGTGGCCAGGGCCAGAATGTCCATTAGCTACTTTGGGGGCTGCTTTATTAACATCCAACTTTTAAATGTTTCATCTGGTACAGTATAAACACTACTGCACAAAGATATCCTCTAGACCCAGAGATGTATTTACTAACAGGAAGCCTAAACTCCAACCTAAAACCCATTCTTGCTTCAGAACACTCCTTGCTTTGTACCTACATTTAATGGTATTGTGTCTGTAAACACAAATTTGCTCATTTATTGACTTTTCGATTCTAGAGGGACATGAATGAAACTCTTCAAAACTCAAATAATGAGAGTAACAAAATTTAACTAACCAGAATTGTTACAACTAAGGATATACGAGTCTCAGAATGGACACAACTCCCATCCCTGCGAAAGCATTGCATTAATTACCGGGACCTCTCAAGCATGCACTGCTAAGCTCACAAGAATAAGTTCTCCTGAGAGTTCAGGTGCTTCCTCCTTCCAGTTGGCTCCTAAATGCTGTACAAATAGCCTCTTTTGCAGTATTTTGACATTTCCTCAGAGCCAGAACCAGGAAACAAACAGAAAGGAGTGAGAAAATGAAGAATAAGCCTGAGAAAAACATACAGTTACGTGAAGTTCACCAACTGTTTTTAACATGTTGCTTCTAGAATTTTTAAGGTTAAATGGATCCTGCTGCATCAGCTCAATTTATCAATTTATCTATGTATTATGTGGACATTTAAAAAGTTATAGAGATGCAGTGATGAGCCTCATTATCAAATTTAATGTCGAGATGACACTTGGTGTTTTCCAAGGGTCTGGATTGCAGGTGGCAGAAATGCAACCTGCAGTTAGATTGCATGGCAGCACTGCCAAGCTCCCAAGGCAACCTGCTTCTCATGCGGTCATGCTCTGCGAAGTACCTCTGTGAAGGAGAGCCTGAAACAACCTCCTGAGAAGCTATGCGCAAGTTCACTGACTTAAACACGTTCTTGTTGCCTCTGAATTGCCAGTGGGGCTGCAGGGCTCACCCCAGTTTCCCAGAGCCACTTCCCGGAGCCAGCTCCTTCCCAGGACCCCCCGCAGCATCCCAGAGCTCAGCACAGACTCCCTTGCTCCTGATAGCCACACCAGTTTATTTAAAGAGGGCCGGATTGTCTTCATGCTGCCCTGCAGTTTGCATGCCCTGAGGCACACACTCATGGCCTCCTGGTGACACTGTAACTGTAAACCCAGGATTCTCTCTTTGGCAGAGAATGAAGAAATCGCTTCCTATAACTATTTATTTACCCTTAATTAGAGCTCATATTTTTATTCCATACCTCTGATAGAGTAGCACAGATGCAATTTATTTGACATCTTTAATAAGTCTGTTCAAGCCATTACTATGTCCAAATTTCTGGACTTTCTTTTCATTTTAAAGACCTTAATGCTTACATTGAACAGTTGGGTTTAGGAATCATCTGAGACAAGCTATTTGATTCAACTGTGTTAGTGCAAGCAGAACTATAGAAACAGACTCTCTCTCTGCTATCACATTGTTTTATTTCAGTTTCCTCCATAGTGCCTAAGCTGGTGCATTCAATCTAGATGGAACATATCATAACATGACTGAGTTCCTATTTTCAAGCTTGCTCAAAAAGCCTCTTTTTCCCCAAAAAGAAGATCTTTAACCTTTATCTTTAGAAATGAGATACGTACAGGAGTAGGAAGAATTCATTACCTACCTGCCTTAAGGAGCAGTACATACCTTAAAAATGCATATAGAAATATTAATCAAAATAACACAATATTCTTTAGACAGACCCAGCTGTGAGTACAAAAGCTGGGAAAGAAATTTAACTGCTACTTGCTTTACCATCAAAGGAACTGCAAGCCCTTAACGGGATACAAATGACTGTCGTTTTAACCTGTAGTCAATACTACAGCACGTTAAGGTAATCATTTATTGAATTTCCAATTTTGCAAGAAATTGAAGAACTTCACAGTTCTTCTGAAAGTGTCAGCATGTGAGGAGTGGATTTCCCTGCTTCTTTTGACATAGAATAGATACAAAAACTTCCACACCAACAATTCTCACACGTCATTCTACTTGAGCTCTACAGAAATGGGGCTGCCTAGCAAAAGTATCATCTTTAAGGTCACCTTGCGTGAGATACATGCGGTGCTCAAAGGGAGCCGAGGCAGGTCTGCAGAAAGCCAAAGGGGAACACCACTCTACACAGGCACAGGGGGTGCGCATGGCGGGAGGGCTGCAGACTGCAAGCCAGGAGAGAAAAATAAAACCACTCTCGGAGCTCAGCACTTCATATTCGCAGGCACTGGGTGACTTAGGGGAAGATCCTGCTAAATGAGCTGAACTCATCAAGTGTGAGACAATTGCAATGAACATTTTGGTAGGTGTGAAATTAATGAGATGATAGAGGCATTTTGGAATTTAAACAGTATTCTAAAATTTATACTACACAACTGAACCACTGAAAAGAAAAATCCTGAATTAACTTTGAGTCCTATAGATCTTAATGAAAAATTTTATCACTGATAGATCTGAAGTGTGCTAAAGCTTGGCTTAAATGCCTACACAGTATTAGATAAATTCATCAGGGATGTACCATCAGAAATAACTTTCAGTGTGTTTGCAGTGTTTGATAGTAATGAATGACATACACTTCCACAGGAAAATCTCCTACGGGAAAGAGTCATCAATAGGATCAGCTGTTTACTGGAAGCATATAGGGACAGAGGCATTTAGCGATTCAGAGGAAATGAAAAATAAAAAATAAATAAAGACAAGCACAGTTCTGAAGCAGAATAACAGGAAGGCAACTCATTAAATCCTGTATACAATAGATATTGTACTGAGAGGGCCAAAGATTATTTCACTTCCCAATGTACCTACTGCACCTGAGCAAACACCAAGTGATTTCAGCAAAAGACTTACTTGGCTAATATGGAAATACAGTTTCACATCTTGACTTCAAAAAGCTGTCAAGGCTTATAAGCCAAATGCAAAAGAGAGGGGAACTCACAGGCAGAGTTCGGTGGTTTGGCCAGAGATGATTAAACACGTTTTTTTAGTGAAAAGGAAATAGGAAGACTTGCGTTATGACTACAAGGCACAATTCAGTACAAACTCTATATGAGCTAGTGCAGGTATGTGAAGCAGCACAGCACCCATATGGAGTAATTCCTGGATCAAGAAATATACACATTGTACCATTATCCATCTTGCTAAGAAGCACGATAAACAGCCCAACTGGAGTGCTGTGGTTATTTGCAGTATTCCTCAACTCATACAGAAGTGGCTTGGGTACTTCTCCAGTATCACCCTGAAGAGCCACAGATTACTGGGATGAACAGGAGAATGGGAAATCTTATCTATAAGAGGACCCAAAATTACTTGACTTCTTTTGTCTTGCAGAACAGACTTTGAATAAATATGGTTTTTTTCTCCCGAAATATTAAAGAAATAAATGCTAGGGAAGGAAACAGTGTATTCAATCAAATGAGCAGAAGAAGTAAAAGGGTTATAATGCAGTTATAAATACATGTACAATCTAAATTAGAGGTTTTCTAATCACCAGAAAAGCAAAATTACAGAACAGGGTCCTGTCAGGAGCAATGGGATAAAGAAAAATTGCCCTGTTTTCAAGATGGTGCTTCCTACCTTCCAGAGGGAATTGTGTGATACAGCTGCCTGCAGCAGCAGCAGACCGAATTCCGTGACCCAGGAGATTCCTTCTTGTACTGTGTTATTCACCACTTAGGCTGTCCAAAGGCAATAATATTCCATTATTTTGATCTCCTGGTTATCACCTCTGTATCTCAAAATTTGGAACTGAGGACTGTTAGACGAGCAAACCAGTAAGCCCAGTGAAGAGCTGTCACAAGAATTTCATCATACATCTATCATGTTTCCAACCAAAACAGGACAGGTGCATGCTAAAGTTTCATGCTGAACAGGTTAACAGCACTTGGTAATACATAATGTATTGCACTATGTACCATTATATAGCTGAGGCACTGTTGTAGTATAATTACATATTTGTGTTAAGACTTATCCAAAGACATGTGCATCAAATGAAGAAGGTAATGTAACTTGTAAACTTTTGACCCTTGTTAAGATGAGATGCATTAGAATTGTTACTGAGGGAGGCAGCTGGGTAAGGTCTGGCAAACTTCACCACTACAGGCATTGCAAGCAAAGTGATAAGCGAGCCTCACCTACTGCCTTTAAACCGCAGAAATAAGGTATTAAATCCTACTTACACTATGTTCAAAGCACACTAAGACCAACTGGGTTTTGACCAGTTCTCCAGAGGTTAAAACCAAAGAAATATTTATAACCAGTTAGAAAAGGTAAGCAAATGCCATGCCAAATAGAGATGCCAATGAAAAGAAAAAAGAAGAGGAAAAAAAAAGGTGTCATCAAGAAGCTAAAAGAAGGCAAGAAGTTCCAACCCTCTCTAAGAAGTTCTTTTTCCCTCTTTATCATCTGTAGTATTTTCCACAATATTTTCCACAATAGCCATCATTTGCCATCTCTGAAGAGAAGCAAACACTGAAGGAGCAGAAGTTGCATATGGGAAGATGTTTAGAGCAGTCAGCGCCAGAGGGTCCCACATCAGTGAGAGCTAATGAAGCCAGGTGAATGTCTGATGCTGGTAAAAGAAAATTAAATGAAGATAAACAGAAACCAATAAATAATCTCAGGAAAAATATACCCATTCAAGGCTTTAAGAAAAATAGGATGGCCATCTAGACAGGGTCATGGGCACCACTGTAAACAGCTCAAAGGAGATCTCCGCATCTAAAGGCAAGAAAATTGGCAAGGTGTTAGCAACTACAAGGACTGGGACATCAGATCTTTCTCGGAGCTGTAAGCTGAACTAATTATCCATATTTTACGGGACATCCAAGTAGGTGATACACCAGTAGAATCATCCAACCCAACAATCTCTGAATCTAACAATGAATGTCATAATCCCATCATTCAAATCAACATTAAGACCTTGCCTGAAATGCTGAAGCATTGATATCCCCTGTACCTCAAGAGAATATTGCAGAACTATAGCTGGTTCAGAAAAAAGGAATGGAAGCAAAAGAAATGGAAAAAAGAACAGGGATTGCTTACCTTAAACAGACAAATATGCAAGATAATAAATAGATTTGATTTCCCTTATACCATCTCGCTCTGTTTTATAACATGTAATACAAGAGACTTTCCATAAAATTAAAGGGTGTTAAATTTAAAATAAAATCAGAGAGCACTTATTAAATTGTGGAAGTCCTTGCTTCATGACGCCACCGAAGCCAAGAAATTAATGAGGTTTTAAAAGGGTCTGGATAATTATATGTTTAACAAGATTATTCAGAGTAGCTATAATTAACAACAACATTTTTTGGAAGGGATTTGAAACCACATGTTTTAGGATTAAAGCCAGTCTTTCACTAGGAGAGATCAGGATAAACTGTAATGTTGGAGATGGGGAAAAAGGGTATTCCCTTACTTGCTTATTGTCCTTATCCAGCAGGTACCAGTTACTTTTAGGATGAGGATACTCATCTAACTGCGCAATTTCTAGACAAGGAAGTCCTTGGACAAGGCACAAGACGTGTAGCTCTCAGAGCCTATCTGCTCTGTCCTGCCTGTTTTGCAGTCACACTTGCAGACCTAGACCAAAAGAGAGCTCTCGATTTACGACATGCCCGATGTAGGCATAGGACAAACAGCCCTGTCACTGTTCAAAAAGACAAAGCTAAGAAACTGAGCATTATGCCTGTTCCTATTTGCCAAGGGACACAGAAGCCGAGAGGCAGATGAAGTAATAGGCTTGAGGACACAAACCAAGTTTGTGGCCAAAGTGAGAACCATGCTGGTCCTCCTGAGTCCAGTCCAATATCTTGACTCCAAGCCAAGCTCTACTCACATTCTTCCCAAACCTTAGTTTATTTTAAAACAATTTCCCCTTTTTCCTTTTTTTTTCTTTTTAAAATCCCAAACAAATCTCTGCCTTCCGCAGAAAAGAGGAGGGGTGGAGGCTCTGGGATCAAGCTTGCCTCAGATTACGGGAGTACAGACCCAGTGGTCCCATTTGCTTTCTAGAAAAGCGTGGATGAGAAACAAGCTTGAATGGGCAAGGCAGCAAGTGCCGTGGGAGGAAGTTGCATTGAAGACTACAACTGTATATTTCAGTTAAGATTAACACCTCCTCTGAAGTTTAAGTTGTGCAACCTCAGAAGGATTTTCCTCCCCCACCCCCCCGTCACTTACGATATCAGGCAATTCATCCACAGCCTCAAGAAAAAGCTTCCTCCTTACTAATACCTATCAGACTGTATATACTATATCTGCATTTTAGCATATAAACCACCATCTGCACCAAATAAAAAATGCCGTACTTTCAGCTGCAGCTGGGAGTTAACTGTTCTTTCTTATTTTCTTCCACCTTTTACACCTTGTGACTGGCATTGTGCTTTTCGGCATTTGCAACCCGGGCCTGTCTCCAGCTGAATTCACCTGCTTTAAATTTTCTGAGCCCTAATAAAAAAGGTCTGCAGACACGTTTGCTCCAAGTGTGCAACCATTTAGGGGTGGTAATGAGTTGGACTGCAGCCTGGTATCTGGCAGACCTTCCTACTTCATGACTCACTGTTAATTAAAACCACACTCTTTGCTTATTCCTGGGATAGCGTTACATACAAATAATTGAGAGTCTCTCACTGCCTTACAGCCTCCTCCCCCAGTTCTGTTCTGTAGAATACACTTTTCTGATGGAGATCTGTTTCCCTTAAAGTTGGATGCAGTGTAATGAAGAAGGACATCCATTTTTCAATGAATCCTTGTTGTTCTTAATTTGGATTCTGATACTTTTTCTTATTTTGAATTGCATCTCAATCCACAGGCAATCTGTTCCATTGTACTCTACATCTGGTTTCTGGAGGCTACTACCATGACAAAGTACAGCACAAAATTGAGTATCACAAACTGCCACTCAACTCCAGGCATTTTTTCAGCATGTCCATATAACAACTGAAATGTGATGGATTCACACAGAGTTTTGAAAAGGTCACTTCTAGACCAATTATTTAACAATTATTTAACAGGTTTTCTTACACATTAATTTTGAAAGGAGTAGATAGATTACCCGTTCTTTTTTTATTTAAGCCTATTTCCGTAGTATTTCACTCTCCCCCAAAGCAAAGAGGTCTGAGAATCGCTCAATGTAAATAATTTCATGCAAAAAGGTAAAGCTGCAAGACAAACTCTCTGCTTTTGTCTGGAAGTCACAGTGCTGATTTCCTGATTTATAGAGCCACCTGTGGTTAGACATCTAGCAATCTGAAAAGCCACCTCTCTCATGGCTCTGTTGAGCCTGTTCCAATCAGCTGATACATTCTTAACAAAATCTCGTACCACAAATCTCTGATGACTGGTGGCAGGGACTCTCAGCAAAAGCTCTTCAACTCTGGAACTGGCTACCGGGCTGGTCTAACAAACCCAGGACTATCTCCCTTGGAGGCACACCACCAAGCTCAACACTTCTCCTGAAGCGTTTGTTTGTAGGGCAGTTATTGCTGCAACTCATTTTGCATTTTCTAATTCAATGAAGTTACAGCATCAGTAGAGAGCCGCACCAACACGCAGCCACAGGCATCAGTAAGCTAATGCAGAATTCAAAGAACTGATCATTTATTTAGTTTTCCTTTTTCCAGTGGACTCTACCAAGGAAGAAATGAAAATTATCATGTGAAACCCATGGTTTGGACTCATTTTAAATCCTGCCAATATTCTCCCAAATTCAGACACTCAGCTGCATGCTCTGCATATGCATTAGGTTCCTTACAGTCAGTCCTGCCAAACACATACTCCTAGCAGATTCAGCTGCTTCTGCAGCCTCCTCCTAACTAGCAGAAATGATTCCAGGATGTTATGTGCAGACACCTACAAAGAGAAAGCTAAAGTTGGAAAAATATGTTTAATAGGTATTTAATTTTCCACTCTCCATTTCATTCCATCTTTAAAAAACAAGCAGGTTATTCTGATGCAAATTCATCATTTCAGCTGTGAAGATCACAATTCCTTAAAGCATTGGGGTTCACCTCACATGACAGTAACTATTATCCCTTTTCCAAAAAATTTCCTGTGAGTTTTGGGTGTCACTAAATCTAAACACAGCTGCTGCGTTCACTAGATAATCTATAATAAATACCATTTACGGAACATAAATAATATTTGGGTTTTGATGGGGTTTTTTGATGTGAAAAAGTAAAATATATTTACTCAGATTTCCATTTGTCCAGTATCAATATTTCTTTGCAGCCAAAGTTTTCTCTTTCTTCTCCCCCACACTCTTCCTTTGTGGAATATTCTGGCCCATTTAGCTGCATTGGTGGATTGCCTTCAGGTAGCCAGTCTAGGACCAACCCAATTTAAAGCTACACTCTGTGCTTCAAAGAAGTCTGTAAGAGCCCACTTTGGTAAAATGCAACTCTTTTAAGAGAGACGAGCTGAACACAAAACATGCCAATTAGCCACACTTCTTAATACTTCAAACATCTCCCCTTATGGGTACAGCCCCAGATTCTAGCCTGCTGCTAACTCCATTTTGCCCAGCTCCAACGATAAGGCAGATTTAAAGTGGATAAAACCAGCTTCCAGGAGACACAGCAAAACCTTGCATACGCTCATCAGACCGAGGCCTATGTATCCTCCAATGTGTAGTTAAAAGCTGCAATCTTCAGGCAGTCCTCAGCTGCCAGGAGAGCCCGTAAGAATTACAAGCAACTGAGTATAAAGCACAGTCCTGATACTGATCTCTCATGTGCTAGAAACTCGACCAGCTTCTGGCAATACCACAATCCAGACAACATGGCAACATGCAGAGAGGCTGTTTTTCCTCTCTGTAGTGGCACCAAAATGGGCAGCTGATCTCCCTAAATACTTTACCCACTTCAAAGTGCAATTTCTATTTGAAATGAGCAAGTTGCAACTGTCTCCCCTAAAAATGGAGTCTTGAGAGTAAAGAAAAAACATTCCACCCATACGTAAAACAAGACAGAAAATAAGACCCAAGGCACGCTAGACAGTCTGATAAAAAACATGTTAAGATTAGTTGTAGGAATTTCTCTGCACCCTGGGCTAAATTCCCACTGCGGCTTTTTATATTATAAAATTGTTCCCCTCTTTCTGTGGATTTTTCTGCATTTGGTATCTCTGCCATTCTTCTTCCCACTAGTAAAATACACAGCAAACACCTCCAGCTAAGCCATTCCCCCAAATTATCCTCAAGCTCACTCCGTATGACCTCAGTTTTAGATAACTCCTTCCATGAACATAATACACAGTCTCTCTTCCCTTCTCCTAAGAGTCACTTCTGATAATCACTCAGATGCTACTGTTATTCTTGGTTAACAAGTTTGGAAATATGGATGCTATCTAAGAAACTGAGCAATGTATGTAGCAAAACAACCTTGTCGGACTTAACCAGCAGCTCTGGTGAAGAAACAACTTGTGATCGACCATCGTGATCATTTCTTAACTCAAAACGATTTGAAAAATTCAGTAGCATATCTACCTCTTTTCATATTCTGCTTTGTTTCCTCAAGATAACAACAAACGAAGGTTTTCCACTTTAAAAACAATTGTTTAGCTTCCTGAAATTAAGTTCGCTTCTTAACGTACCCGGTGGTCATGAAACCGTTTCAGAATACATCTCAGACAGGAATGCCAAAGCTCACTATTAGCTAAAAGCCGTACAGATAGAAATGTGTATTTGATACCATTTCCTCATTTTCAAATTGCATGTTGCACTGTGCTGCATCCTCGGTTACTGGCTTCTGAAACATGTTGCGGCAGATGAGCCATATTGTCAGACTAGCAATGAACATCCCAATATCTGGTACAAATAGTCTGATCACGTTGCCAGCATCTGCTCCTTTCACACTGTATGGGATGAAAAAAACAAAACAAAAAAAGAAAGAAACATTTGTTACTTCTAATGACATTTTCAAGTGGAACAGAAAGTTAGCTCAAGGCAAAGAAAAAACCCCAAAAACCCAGTAATAAGAAAGCTTCACAATATGGGAAATATGAAGATGATCAAGGAACTCTAGACAGACAGATATTTTTGCTCTCCAGAAGTACAGAATAAGTGATTATTCACTGGGAGTTCACATATTCATATTTTAGTGATACTTAGAATTTTGATTAACCCAATTCTGAATCCATTTTGTGGAGAGGAACACAGGAACGACCTTCAAATTCAACAAAAAAAGATTTCCTAGAAGATCCATGTGTATAAATCACAACCCCTTTACTGGTATCCTTCGCAAAGACAACAGCATCCAGCTCCACCAAGGAGGTCAAGCAAAGACAAGATAGCATTCATGTCACCCCTACGTGTGCCCTAATCATTCCTGGCACACAGAGGAATAACCAGAAAGTCCGTAATATTTTAATATGTTTTATTATGTTAACTGTTAATACGTTTTATTCAACCAGACCTCTTAAATACCTATTTGGGTATTTAAGAACTAATATTTAAGTACAAATATTTAAATACTAATTAAAGTGTTATGTCCCCACCAAGAAAACCTTTCTTCTCCTCCAAAAGATTTGTAAGGCTGGATGAATTTTATGTAGAAAAAAATTTGCATTGCTTCATTGTGCAAATTTAATTGTTTAGGCTGGGAAATATGCCTTTACGGGTTTGGATGTGGCGTCTGAATTTGGTTCACTGTTAAAATTGAGAGCTTGGATTCAGATTTAGTGGCACAATGAACAGTTTATTAAGCTGCTGCATTGACTTACTGAACTTTTAACTATTAATGAGAGGATATAATCTTAATTATTTGAAAGTGTACAGCATATACCTGCCAATCTTGAAGGTAACACATTTTAAATATGCAGCTCCAATTTTAATTTTAATTTAATTTTTATAGGGCTTTATGTCCATAATCACTTCTGAGGACAGGTGAGGCGTCTGTATAGCTCCTCGGGCATAGGTGAGCGAGCTGGATTAGCTCTTCATAGCCTGAACTGGTAGAAAACCTTGATAGGTTGTTTTATAGATGCAAAAGAAGAGATCACCTCTGACCTTTCCTTATCATAACACTAGCAGCTTTGAAGCCTAAAAAAAGCTATTTGTGAAGGAGTTACCTGCAACTGCTGTGATCACCTGCAGATCTAGAGTATCTAAAAAGTCTCTAATGTGATTATGATATAACCACTGTCAGGAATCTTGTTGGCCTGCTCGTATGTCCAAGATCAAATCCTGCATTTCCATCCCTGCTGCTGACCCAGCTTTTCTACTGCCGTATATCTTGCAAAATAACATATGCCCAAAGCGGGAATAAGGTAAGTGACTGGAAAGCTATCTTCAATGTTTGTTTCAACAGGTACAAATGAGTGTATCACAGGAAGCAGTGAGCAATGTGCAGGTCTGTGGGATACTGTCCTGTAGCACAATTATGAAATGGACCCAGAAGTATTACTGAATTGGTTCAAAACAGGAGAGGGAAAATTCTAGCTCTAGTTCTTCTCCTTCTCACGCTCAGACATAGACACAGAATAAACCAACAAGGTGCTGCCTAAGCAAAACAATTTAAGATTTGAAATTGCAGCTTCTTGTAAAAGGAAAAGAAAGAAATTGCAATCATGCAACCAGAAAACTTCCTCCTCTGATGCTCTTTGCTGTTATAGATTGACCCTGAATGGTCATGCACTATATGGCAGCTAAGTAGCTTGAAAATGTTTTGCTAATGGCTTCAAATTGTACTGAAGCAGAGAAAAAAATTAAGTCATTGAAAGGCTTGTAAAAGAGTTAGATGACAAAGTCCCTGCTGGATTGCTTGCATGTTTCTTGTGCCACTGCTTCAAGCAAAGCATGCTGTAGTCTCAGCTGGCGTATGACTGCATAGCTGATCTGTTTAACGTTACAGAAAATACAGGCTTGACGTGTGTCAGTTCATTTTGCCGTACCGTAGCTCTTACTGTCACTGAAGATTAGCTAGTCAAAGCACTGAGTCTGCACTTTCTCCTCTGGCAGAAAGCAGTAAAAAGTACATGTTTAATGAACCTAATTCCCAACAACAGTGTACCCAGGATTCACAATAGCAATAATGAATTAGTTTCACTTATCCTGATCATTACGCTGAAACCTGCCTATTAAAGCAGTTTTACTAAATAAGTGGCAACAAGATCTGAATTCTTGATTCTGAAAGTATCACTCAGGCATTTTTTAGAAAGAGTTGGGAAAAAAACCTGAATCCGGTATTAGTTAGTGTAAGAACAGTATAAATTTGCTAGTCTCATATTGAAAAATGGATCAGATTACTTCTATGCAATACTTCTGTAAGTGAGCTTTTTCTGTACACAGGTATGGAGTCCCACCTAAAATTGATTTTGCATCACTTCTGAACTTAATGCACAAGTCCATCAGATTCAACCACTCACACACGAACAAATTAAAAGGTGGTAGCCTTCAAATACCAGCCCTTCTTAGTCGCACCAGGTTCTCCTTCCTCACATTGTACTCCCGTGGAGCCGCGCTGGGTCTTCCTTCGCCTATCCCACTCCCCAGAACAAGGGGAGACCCCTGCGGGAGCACTGCCTCTGTCGCGGCTCACATTTCTTTCCACTAACCCAAACCAAGTGCTTCTGATCTTTCAAAATAAATCATTTAGCATGTTGTTGTGAAAGATGTAATGTACAGTTCAGGCTAGCAATAGAGAGCCTGAACAGTGATACTTAACCACAGAGCAGGGGAAAATTCTGCACATGAATAGTTTATTCACCAAAACCGGACACAAATGTATGCTGTCCCCGTCTCCCCATGAAAAGGAAGTGTGATAATTAAAAAGGAAACAAAAGATCACTTGAAATTAGAGAAATGTATATTCTTCTGTAAAGCAGAAACATAAACTGCTTCATTCGACCCCGAGCAATTTGCTCCCCAGTTTTTCACAGCAACAGCTAAAACAAAAATCAGTTATTCCCACTTGTTATCTCTGGCAGTACAAAAAAGAATGGTAAATACTGCAATCATTCCACAAACATTTCTCACTTTATTTGCGCATTCACACATGGTCATATTTTGCATTTGATAACAGTCCATGCATTGTGCTCTTTGCTCCAAAAGAGGCTCTCTAACGACGAAGTTAAAACAGAAGCACAGGAAACCTATTCAGGAGATCTCCTAGAGAAAGAACTTTTTTTAATCCCTGCAAGAATCACAGTGTACAATGAATTGGTCACAGCCCTCGACCTACAACTAGTACAGCATCATTTATTCATCTAAACTAAATAATTTACCCACAGGACAACTTTAATTGTAATAGATACCTCTGACTGAAACTTATAACTCAGCCAGAAACATGTTCTGAAATGTAATTCAGTTATTACAGTAATTACAGTAAGCGGCAGCTTTAGAATGATTTTTCCCCTCTTTCGTTCTTACAAGATGCAGAAGAAAACAGGGCCACCCCCGCCCCAAAAAAAAAAAGTTAGGGGTTTGAAATGTTTTTCTACCTTCCCTTGACCAAGTAAATTAAAATTGCACACATTTTTTAAGACAAGAGACTACTACAGTTAGGGTTGCAAGAGTTCCTCTGTAGCAAAAATAAATTTTGTGGGACAAAAGGGATTTTATAACTTCTGCATCAATATGTGAAACTATTTTATCCTATCAACAGACCCCTAATACAGCAGTTTCCTCATCAGTCAATCTGTGTTCCCCTGTTGTTTTCAGCTGTATACTTTAAGTTTAAAGTACTTTAGAAAGAGATCATCTTTATTTTCTGTGTTTACACAGAATTTTTCTAGGACTGTGTGACCCTGGTCCATTTCTGAAGTTCATTGGTGCTAAAGAAATTACTAGGCAAAATTTCCCAGTTTATCTGCATTGAGAATAGAGTTAGCTGTGGACATACAGGCTAAAACTGCTCTCTTACTTCGTGTACACTCACTAGCAGTCAAATAAAAAACAAATACCTTGAAGAAGCAAAGCCAGCATAATTTAAACATTACATTCTTGCTTGGTGCTCTAGAAATCAGCATTCGAGTTTTCTGAAAATAAAATTTTCATTTTTTTCCTTTCTAGAATAACCATTTCTCAGAAATTAGAATTATTCATCTTCTACTGAATGCACAAAGCTTTAGTAAACAGTGAAGTGTTAATACTGCCTTACCTGGCCTGATTTCATTTCTTTAGAATGACAGACACATTACCTTCCTCTTTATTTCAGGTTTACAGAATAAAATCAGAAAAGCAGCAGAGCTATTAAAATTTACATTGCAATGACTTCAACAGAAAAAAAGTAAAATATATAGTAACACACTTGTAAAGCAACATGCATAATAATATATAAAATATTCCACATACAGAATGAAAAACAATAGTCTTCAAACTCTAAATAGTTAATATTTTGTTACAAACAAACAAACAAAAAACAGGAAAAAAAGAACAACCAGTCTTTCTTAAACAGAACTCAAATTAATTCAGCATCAGAAATATATCACAATCTTAAGCTTACGTTAAACGATAAATCAAACAATACCTCCAGATTAAAGCCCTGGAAAAAGCTTGATTTTATATTGAATACTGGGTAAACAAAGTATTTTAAACTTTATTTTTTATCATAGTTTTAAAAATTTCTCAAAAGCCTTATTCACTGCATACTATACTATCTTTTCTTTCCTCCCCTCAGGGGTTTTCTATAGCACCTGTTTACTTTCTAATTAATTGATTTAATAAATCTGCAGTTAGGTAACACTGTATTAACAGTTTACAGGTGATAAACTAAGGAAGAGATGCATGGATGCTAATATTTTCCATTCATCTTGTTTGGTCACTGCGAGACATCTGATATTTCCAAGTGGATCTAATATTTCAGAGTAATTTATGCATCACCATAGATGTTTACAGCACAATTCCCATGGGCTTCATCTGCAACTGTAATCACTTGGATTGAAGGCAAATCAGACCCAAGAATCATAAGCATGGTCCCCTGGAAACGTGGACTGGCAGGATCACACAGGTGCTATTGGTACTGTGAATGATTCATTTGTTTATCACTAGTATCCTCTCCGTGATCCAAAAATAGTGGAAACTTTGAGGGTACCAAAGCCTAAAAACCAGATTGCCTTAGAGATGTGCTTGCTGATCCTTGCTGTTGGAAGTGGGTCTTGGGGATGGTTGCAGCTGGAAACAAGTTAAAGAGGCCCCTTGTCCTCTCTCAGTTTGAACTAAGGATGAAATGTCTGCCTCTGTACTTACTCTGCTGAGCAACTCACACTTCATTTATCTGGGTCTGAGGACTGTGGACCCGGTCTGAGCCACAACCAGCACTTCAGTGAGCACAGGACGCTCACAGTCTATATTCATGCTGGCATGACTTGTCCCTGCTGGTTCAAAAGACAAGTTAGATATGATGTTGGTTCACATGGCAACCTTGATACGATCCTCAGGGCAAACCTCCGCCGTGGATAAAGTATGCGAGTTGCTGCGCACTGGTAGGTCTGCCTGTAGTCCTTTCCTTACCTCATGCTCACCCACAAATTGAAAATAAATTATGTTACAAAAATAAAATACAAACTTAGTAATATTAATATCCACAGGGCTGTGCACGATCACTCTTAATCCTGCACTGCCTTAATTGACTGTCCTCTCAGTTTATGCAGAGCATGCCGTGTGTTTTACCCAAAATACCTGAAGTTGCACTTTGAGAGAATTTTGGTCATGCAAAGTAAAAGAGTGGGAGGAAGAGGGAAGCAAAAATGCATAGAAAACTACTTATAAAAATATTTAGCATGCACTGACCTACCCAACATACAAGTTCAAAGGGCTCCTGAAGTATTTGTAAAATCTTAATCACTGCTTACAAACTATGTCTGCATGGACTCAAAAACCAAAAGTACACTTCGCTTTCTCAGGAAAGATACCTTGCAATGAAGAACACTTTCTGTATTGCAAAAGTGCTTAACCACGTATTAACCAAACATTTGCTTTCCAAACACTGCTATGCAGAGAGAGAGCAGCCATTTGAAACTAAATGCACATTGCCAAGTTTTTGGTGCCTCACTGCTTGCATAAAACATTCAACATTAAGAAATTATGGATATATGCAATATGTAAAACATTGGTTCATGCCAATTTTTCTTTTTTAAAGCACCCACTGTTTCTTGTTGTTCATTGATCTTCTAATAAAGGGCAAATTCCAGCTTGCCCAGGGCAGCACGCAGAAGACATAAAATTTAGCTGGGATTTAGCAGCTATCACGCAAAGCGCTCAGCTTTGCTACTGCCAGACTCGTGACAGTACAACATCCAGCTCGCTTTGCCCGTGTCCCGCAGCTCCAAATGTGGAGCAGGACTGATGTTGCACAGCCAAGGGGAAGTGAGCACATTCCCCTCCACACCCATGGCGCTGCGCGCGCCAGTCCCCACAGCGCTGTGGAAATGACAAGCCCATCCGCAGCACGAGTTATTTCAGATCAAAATGGGAATGTGATCCCCGACGGAGGCAGAGTCAAAGTGAGCAGAAGAGACCTGAGGACACCTCAGCTGTAGGTGCATTTTGGTCTGAAATCTTCAAAGAGACTTTCCATTGCGAGCATGTACGCTTCTCACTTGCTTCTCACTTACGCACACATTGTATAGGGATTTGGCTAAAGCGCTAATTCAGTATTCATTGATTGCTGCAAAACATTTGCAGTTAAATCTGTCCATAATGCTCATAAATACTTGCTGACTGACAGCAAAGTGTTTACATAAAGGCATACAGATATCCATATGTTCCACAATATTTCTGACTAAAAGAAAGTGCTGAAAAGACTGAAGCAGGCTGACATTCAGTGATTATTTCAAAACGTATTTGCTCCCTCTCTCTATAGCTTTCACTGGTTGGAGCATGAACAGATCATTTCAAACTACTTTTTATTTCATTCTATAGCCAGCATATAATATAATCACAGAAAGTAAAAGACACGTCTAGATTTTCCAGTCAGCTGCAGATGAGGAGGGAATAATATTTCCCCCAATTACAGCAAGCGACATTGTAAATTACTGTCATTTTACAAAGCCAGATTACCCTCGATACAGAGGAAAGGCACGCAGCCACTAGGAAATGCCACAGTTTGAGCTGGAGTGCCCATTGTGCTTCAGCAAGTGCATGGGGGACCCCTCCACCCCCCCAGCCCCATTCCTAATTCAAAACTATCCAAGTGCCACATTTGCAGGGATGGGACCATTCAGCAAGATCCTCAATTCTTCCACATGAAGCAGCTCCCAGTCTACCCTGCCTGCTCTGGACATGCCCATCTTTCTCTTCGCAGTGTCAAGCGGGACAGGACAGAAGGCAACGTCTAACCTTCCCCACCACCACCTACCTGAAAATCCCAGTGGCTTAGAGGCAAAAGCACATAGGCATTGTCGGAAGCAGGCTCCAGCCATCAGGGGCACACGTGTAACATCTCCCCTCACCCCCCAACTGATTTCTATTACAACTGGCCAAAAGAAACATCCTGATTTACCCTTGGTGCACTTTGTTCAATTCTACAGCATCAAGTCGAAAAAGAAGAGCCGTAGAAATCAGTGGCAAACTAAATGTCCCAACACCCTGAGATGTCGCTTCTTATTTTTCTGTAAATGGAGCATATGATACAATTCCTGGGTGGCAAACACTCCACATAGATGTGGGAGGCGAGAGGACTAGTTCCCTGCACTGCTTGAGGCTATCTGCTCAATGGCTGGGATGTGGGGCCACCAAAGACCTCTCTCAGGTGTGGGACGCAACTGTGGTAGTGTTTTGCCAGCATGGGAGACTCTTACCCCTGGCTGAGCATTGAAAAGGACAGGATTGCTCAGATCCAAATGGGGCAAAAAGGAGGTAAAGTCGAGTGCTCCCGCTTTTACCTCCAAGCTGGGTGCCCTTTGTCAGC
This sequence comes from Calonectris borealis, assembly GCF_964195595.1. Lineage (NCBI taxonomy): Eukaryota > Metazoa > Chordata > Aves > Procellariiformes > Procellariidae > Calonectris > Calonectris borealis. Next base: position 58,597,214 of record NC_134313.1, read on the forward strand.
ACACTGCAGCAGGCTGGCCAGACCCCGTACATGGTACGTTAGTACTCCCCCGGCCACAGGCTTCCTTGTGTTTCATGTGCCAATTGCTATTTGGAGATCTCACATGATTTATTCATGAACAAAAACCAACAAAAACAAAATAAAACACAAAGCCAAACCGTTAAGCATGCGTCCTAGAGAGTTTTTGGATACTAATTGCAATGCTGATTGCTCTCCAGATTAAAACAAAGACTGGCTCACATTCTGCTGCTGGTGGGTTTACCACTGTATTGCTCCCAGCTACCACTGTACTGCAGGAGGCTGGGCCGTGCCAAGAAAAACACTGACAACAGTCTCACAACTCAAGTGCTCAAACAACGCAGGCCATAAAATACCTTCTATCAGATGTTCGTTTCCTTTGAATCCCTAGGTTAAATGGCATGAGAAAAGTTAGCCAAAATTAATTTAGCTGAAAAGAAAATAAGCACAAGGGGTAGCAGGAAACGAGCAACCTAAAAACCTAACGCAAACGGTTGGATAAATAAGATTCCTACTGAATGGAGACGACTTCTGAGAGGACCTTATGCCATTGCTGAGGCAGCCCAGACCATCAGATCAACACAACACAACGACACGCTTCAGAGGCGCAAGAATTCTACATGGAAATTACAGCATTGTCCAAGAGCAGACAAAATTTCTCCTCACTTACAGTTGGCAAAGAGAACATATCTGAGGTATAAAATCTAACACTTACTATGAAGTCTCAGTTAGAGATTGCTCTGCCATCACGTCCTTCTTTCAATTTCATGATACTCCTTTCTTGTCATAGCACCTACTAGTCTGTAGGTACCTAAGTGACATGAGGTTGCTCTTGGTTTTTGTAAAGTACCTAGACTACTGTAGCATGCTGTTAGAAATGACATAGAGTAATAACCATCCAGTTTTCAGGTTTTGGTTTCAATGTGGTAGAAATGGCTTATTTTCTCATTAAGTTATTAAAAATATCCTTGTTCAACTTTAAGCTTCATTCCCCTTTAATCTCATTGGGTTGCTGACTGCACGTGTGCTGCAGTTGTTAGCGGAAAGTAAATTTACCTATTTGATTTACATCCCTGTGCCTCACGATCTCTTATTTGTCTCCCTGGTTTTATCTAAGGCCCACCTGTAAGCATTACTAAGTCTTTTTGGTTTTTTAACCACTGGTGTCGCATAAAAAAGACTAAAAGCTGTCACAGGGATTTGGGAATTCTCCTGTCATAAATATACAGTCAGTATAACACTCTTGTGGAGGGGGCTGGCAGAGAAGTATCAGGATGAAAACAGGCGTACTGTGCTCTGCTAACATTTGCTAGATTGAATGACCCCTTTCCACAGCTCCCTCTCTTGAAAATCTAAGTCTCTTACTAGAATGGAATAGGATAGAACAGAACAGAACAGAACAGTTGGAAGGGACCTACAACGATCATCTAGTCCAACTCCCTGACCACTTCAGGCCTGACTAAAAGTTAAAGCATGATATTAAGGGCATTGTCCAAATGCCTCTTAAACGCTGACAGGCTTGGGACATTGATCACCTCTCTAGAAAGCCTCTTCCAGGGTTTGACCACCCTCTCGGTAAAGAAATGCTTCCTAATGTCCAGTCTAAACCTCCCCTGATGGATGCAGCTTTGAGCCATTCCCACGCGTCCTGTCACTGGATCCCAGGGAGAAGAGCTCAGCACCTCCCTCTCCACCTCCCCTCCTCAGGAAGCTGTAGAGAGCAATGAGGTCGCCCCTCAGCCTCCTCCTCTCCAAAGTAGACAAGCCCAAAGTCCTTAGCTGCTCCTCACAGGACATGCTTCCAGCCCTTTCACCAGCTGTGTTGCCTTCCTCTGGATGCGTTCAAGGACCTTCACATCCTTCTTAAATTGTGGGGCCCAGAATTGCATGCAGTACTCAAGCAGTGCCTGCACGAATGCTAAATACAGTGGGAAACACTAGTGCACCACAGTCTCCTACTTTTTTCTGAAAGCACTGATTATTGTCATCTTCCTGCCATAGACTACAATGCTGTCTACCTTAAAAACAATCCGGTTTTGACCTATTGGGTTTCAGACTTCTCGCTGAACATACTGACAAGAGGAATCCCCCTTTCTGCTCACTAATTAAAACTGTCTTTACATGGTCATATTATTAATATTCCATATTACACTGCATGGGCAATCAATGTTCTGCAAACATGCACAAAACTGAAGTGTGCACCATGAAAAGCTGCTAAGTTAGAGCCTGTACCGTTCCTAATGAGAGAGGAGTGAGGATGGCTTAAAAGGCCTCCCTGACTCCTTCTGTTGGAATTGTACCGGTTACTTCTGCAAAACATCAGCATTGCCACAGCAAGTCCTAGAGCGGAGAAGGACTGAAGGAGCAGCTGGAGCCGAGGGTCTGGTCTATAAGCATGATTTTGCAAAGGGATGTGGCAGCATATGTGTTATTTCCAATTCAGGAACTGCTCTCCAGAAGTCCTCTCCAAGCACCTTCACCTAGAATACAGACTTGAAAAAAGCCGATACACCAGATAAAAAATCGTAATGATGCTGCCTGCGATTAACAAAGCTGTATCTCAGCTCACGTGGATTCCTAAAGCACTGTTTCCCAAAAAACCAAGGCATACCAGAAATAATGAAAAGAGATTGACTAGGAGGATGTTTCAGAGACTTCATTAAAAATTAATAGAGATCTTTGTCTTTCAAAGTTTTATCGTCTCTTGAACAGTAAAGAGTAGGAGGATAAAGTTCTTTGCTCACTCATTTTGCCATGGAAAGAGAGCGCCAGATGATCAGCTGATACCAATTATAAATTATTGGTCAAGATTACAGAAGGAAATGAAATATGGGACCAGACTGATCTGATTTCTAGCAGCACTGAACTGGAGCAGATGTGAGCATCAAGTCCTGCATCTCTTCTTTCCTCCCACGTGTATTTTTCTCCTCTGAATGGTAGCCCATGAAGGAAAATCTTGGCATCTCAGTAAGTTCCCATAATTCATCCAGATTTCACAATAACAGTATATATTCCTTTGCGTTCTGACAGTGTGCAGAGGCCACATGAGTCCCCAGTGAACCGGGGGTGTTAACCTCTGCTCCATTTTTCTCATCATATGCATATGGAAAAGAATATTTACTGGCTGCTTGGAAGAGTCAGTACAGAACATTTACTCATGTCAAAAAAATGGGAAAAACCCTATACTATGGAGCTCTCTTCCAGGGTTAGATTAATTTTTCAACACAAATGTTATTTTCTGAAATAAAGAAACCTCACTCATTTCCTCCATTTTTTTCTGATTAATTATTCACCAGTTTATGCTACTCACTCACATTAGCTCACCGTTTGCCCAGAGCATTTAATAATAATCTTCCTTTTTAATACAGACAAAGTCTACTAAAATTTTCTGTTCATTCAGCTACTTTCTTTTTTATATATAGAAAAGGCCTTCATGTACCTGGTTTTATTCCTCTTAGTTTTCTAGTCACGCTGAGCATTTCCAGAGCTCTCAAAAAGAGGAGTATTTGACCACACTTCAAACGTATTTTAGGACTTGTGCACAATGAGGTTGCAACTAATGTATCATGATGAACATGCTTTAGATACAGAGCTAATCAGTTTTTTACTTTAAAAAATCAGCTTTTTACTTTAAAAAACTTTATTAGCTGGAAGAAAATTATTAAATGAATGTGAAAGAATACTATTACAGAATCTACAAATGTATTCTTTCACCTTTGAATTATATCAGGCTTTATTTTTGTATCACTGTACAACTTCTTATCCTTGTTTTTTGCATTCATGTGCTTTATTGTCTTCACTGACGAGTTTTTAATTTAAAAGTTACAGCTGATTTGACTGTTCATTCACAACTGCATCTGCTATAGCAATGAATCTTTCGGTTCTGCAATCACTTGCCAATGTCATCACATAGCAGGGGGATGCAGTCTGATGGCAAACACACACATACACTTAAGCTACAGGAAGACAGCAAATAAATAAAAAGTAATCAAAGTAGTTTTTTACATGCTGAAGCAGAAGAAAGAAATTTTATGACACTGCAGTGACAGTGGGAGGGGAGGCAAGAAGAGATGACAGACACAGAAGAAGATAGCTATGCTGCCGTTTGCAGCAATATGGAACAAATATAAAAACTGTAACTACCGTTTCCACCCTGGCAGTTTGGTTGTCTGCAGTTTACAGAATCGGGTATCTAACAGTCGCTCGATTCATTCTCATAGTGCAGAAATCAGGCTAGCATACTGGAGACAAGGTAGCTTAAAACCATTCCCCTTTTAAGACTGAAATGTAGTTACACAATTAGGGTTGCAAAAGAGTCTTTCACAGCTTAAACATTACCTTGATAGTTGCCAAAGCTTTACTGGGGATCCTATGTTTTCCTAAAGTTTCACCTTCTGCAGCCATATGACTGCGAGAGTCACCAACTTTTCCTTACAAAGAATACACATATCCATTTTCAGCCATCACAGCTAGGAAGAAAAGCTGTGAAATGTGAAGCAACTTCACTCTTAAAGGTTAGAAACCAGAAGAAAAAATAACATTAATTTTAAATCATTCCACTTTGAAGCCATTCATGATTATTTTTGGCATCCAATTTTTATTTATTTATTACTTTAAGTTTGACAATAGCAGAAAAGCCATGACAATACTTCAGGGAGTGTATCTTTATACCTGCGATAGAAGTAATCAATGTAGCAAGGAAAAGGAAAATTATTTTTCATTTCTTGCTAAACAATATTACATACTGAAACATACGTACCTTTGGTATCTTCATTTGAGTGTATCTAGTACCAGAAACCTCTTTACAGGCAGGAAAAATAAAGGCATATTGGAAAATATTCACATTTTTCAAACAGGCCACAAATAAGTGGCCAAGTTTTCAGAAATTATAGATACTGACATTCTGCCTGGAAATCAAAATTTTCACTGGCCCCACAATTATGGATTTATATTTCCATGCCAAAAACCCAACACTTCCCACCCCTAAACCGACTTCTGTATGTGAGATCTGTCCTTAATTTAACACGCAGAATTACAAAGTCGCTATAATTAGAGGTAGTTCTAAGGTTCAAAATTTCAATTTCTCTTTTGATCCAAATTGCTCTAATAGATCTACTTTTAGGACTGGAAGTATGGGACAAGCCCGTATTAATTCCTATTTTGTCCTGGGCTATTAAATTATTCCATTTCCCAAAAGCTATCCACAGGGTTGGAAGCATTGGAAAGTAACTTTATAAAGGTATTTGGCTTGGCTTCTAAATACACCTTTGCTCTACTGTTAGAGAAACACTATGATGTATGTAAGCAACCTTCAGCCATCCTGATAAATAAATAAGTTTCAGGTTTGTTTGAAAGACTTCTCCAAGTGGGGTATATTTCAAAGTTGACTTTTCTTAAAGAACAAAAGATAAAACAGGTACGAAAGCTACAACGCGAAGCCATGTAAAAGGTCAGCTCCCCAGGCTATGGTTTAAGAAAAAGCAACAACTATAAAGTTTCTATAATGCTTAACTACAGTATAGCTCAAGAGAAGTTTTACATTGATTTCTCCCCAGTAGTGTTTTCTATTTAAAATGTTATGCAAGCATGAAGGAAGAATCCTTAATGTAGTAAAATTGTTATTATATTAGAATCAGGTATATTAGGAAGCATAGGACTAAGGCAAGACTATTTTCAGCAAAAGTGGGTCTTTTTTGTCAAAAAAAAAAAAAGAACAAGGAAAAGGATTAGTGGATTTTGGGCTTTTGAAATACAGTAGAAATAGATTTGGGCAGCACTTTCATTTGGAAAATCAGAAGTGCAGCATTGATTTAGCTAAGTTCCAAGCCCTTGCAACAGAAAGATTACAGATAAAATGTTCAAGAGTCATAAGGATTCTTGAGTTACAAACTCAACTTCTAAAGTGACTCAGGCACTTGAAAGATGTTATTTTGATGCTTTTGAACAGTTCAGAACATTAAATTGCTTGATTTTTAATGTTCCCAGAATCCAAGAGTCCCCTTTTTTTAAAGAAAAGAGGCTCTTCACAACCCTTTTGCCAAACTCAGCAAATTGGCCAAAATATGCCTAGGATCAAGCAGTCTTGATATCACTGCAAGTCTTTGTAAGACAGAGTTTCTAGTCAGAATTAGGACCACTGGCAAATGTATACTGACACTGCTGGGCCTCTGTTAGATCTGGAAATAAATTCAATTTGATCCCTCAGGCCCGACAACCCAAACTTAAAAAAAAAAAAAAGAAGGAAAGACAAAAATTGGGGAACCTGCCTATTCATAAAGCATCTTGTAATTAATAACGCTGATGTGTTTCTCATCTACACACAGCTGAACTTGAGATTTATCACAGGCATGTCACACGATTAAGAGATTCCTTATCTGCAAGAACTCTGCCTCCCGCATGTTTGCACACCAGATCTTTTGCTGGGTGCACAGGAGGCTGAACAGGACTGTCATGCTTCCTACAAGTAAGTGGCTTCTTGACTTCTAGCCTATCCATGCAGAGGATTAAAACATAGTGATCGCACAACTGTGCTTTACTTGTATAACAAACATTGTGATTTTCCTCTGGACTACCTGGTGTGATGTCCACTCTGGATTTTTAATATCCAAATTCTCTCTAAGTTAGAGAATTTAGAATTCTCTAAATTCTACAGAATCAACTATATTCTCTAAAATCTAGTTTATTTATTTATGCCACTAACAATCAATTTTCGCTTTGGTTCCATAATGTTTACTCTCATGAGATACACCCTTGAAGTCTACCGAGTTGCTTATATAGTTAAGGACTGTGTGTTCCAACATCTAGGAAAATCACATTGCTGCTTTCAATGTTGTTTAAAAGGAAGGTGTCAAAGTAGCTGCAATCAACCCAGAGCAAATACCTTTCTTGGCATATTACAGTGATGTACTCTAGAGAATAGCCATGATTACTATAATTATTTTAGGTAGAGATTGTTTGTGTTACCATTAAGATAATTGCTTAAACAGAAAAACGGGGGATTAAAACCTAGAAAATCTCTTAAATCTGCTCAAAACAAATGAAGTTACTTTAGTGAATGTTTACATATTTCATGATAGATAGTTTTATCACTTTTTTAATAAGGACAGCTTTGAGAAAATCCAGTAAGTAAGGAAGCAATTACTAGTCTGAGTGTTTTTAGCCATATGGTGATCATCTCCTGAAAAGCTTCTATAAAAAAGTCTCACTTGGTGAGTCTCTCTTTACCGTCTCACAGGTGTGCAGCACAAAGGCTACAAAACCATCACTAACAATATATTAAAAAATATTCTTTGACATGATTGTTAAGAAGAAATGTGCTTATTTTGCAAAAGATAGGATAGTATATTGCAAAACTTACACAAATGACATCTGTCAAAAGTCAGCTTTTCTTATAACTAGCTTAAGTTTAAAAGTTAGCTTAAGTTTAAAAAGTATGCTAAAAGGACCATTGATAGAGGAAATAATTAGAATAGAATGGAATAGAACAGAATACAATAGAACAGAACAGAACAGAACAGTTGGAAGGGACATACAACGATCATCTAGTCCAACTCCCTGACCACTTCAGGCCTGACTAAAAGTTAAAGCATGTTATTAAGGCATTGTCCAAATGCCTCTGACAGGCTGACAGGCATTGACAGCTTGGGGCATTGACCACTTCTCTAGGAAGCCTCTTCCAGGGTTTGACCACCCACTCGGTAAAGAAATGCTTCATAGAATCATAGAATCATAGAATCATAGAATCATACAGGTTGGAAAAGACCTCTAAGATCATCAAGTCCAACCGTCAACCCAACACACCATGCCCACTACACCATGTCCCTAAGCGCCTCATCTACACGTCTTTTAAATACTTCCAGGGATGGTGACTCCACCACTTCCCTGGGCAGCCTGTTCCAAGGCCTGACCACTCTTTCAGTAAAGAAATTTCTCCTAATGTCCAATCTAATGTTCAGTCTAAACCTCCTAATTTCCTAATTTCTAAACCTCCAAATTTCCTAATGTCCAGTCTAAACCTCCCCTGATGGATGCAGCTTTGAATCATTCCCACGCATCCTGCCACTGGATCCCAGCGAGAAGAGCTCAGCACCTCCCTCTCCACCTCCCCTCCTCAAGAAGCTGTGGAGAGCAATGAGGTCGCCCCTCAGCCTCCTTTTCTCCAAACTAGACAAGCCCAAAGTCCTTAGCCGCTCCTCACAGGACATGCTTCCAGTCCTTTCACCAGCTGTGTTGCCCTCCTCCGGACGCATTCAAGGACCTTCACATCCTTCTTAAATTGTGGGGCCCAGAACTGCACACAATACTCAAGGTGAGGCTGCACCAACGCTGAATACAGCGGGATGATCACCTCTTCTGACCGGATGGTTATGCCGTGTTTGGTGCACCCCAGGATGCGGTTTGCCCTCTCGGCTGCCAGGGCACACTGCTGACTCGTACTGAGCCTGCGGCCGACCAGCACCCCCAGGTCCCTTTCTGCAGGGCAAATAACAAAATATAATCCATACCTTGGAATAAGTAGGTGGTTAATCAAATTCTAAGCAAGAGTCTCGGGAGTTAACTGTGACAGATGTTGTATTTGCCCCTGGAGAGTAGGGTACTTGCTCACCCGACACAGAAAGTGCTGGTAGAAATGTCCCTACACTGCTGGGGAAAAAAATAAACCAAACACAGCAAAAAGCATGACTTTAGGATAGATGGAGCCTCCCTGAAGGTCCTTCCACGCCGACAACCAAACCACCCTGAAACAGGAACGGCTGCCCAGCTTCACAGATACAGCCTGGGGCTGGAGTTAAAAGCAGAAATTCTTCATAGGCCACAGCTCTTAGGGCACCATGAAACACAAGTGGTAAATGGGATAATAGTCCAAAACCAGGGACTTAGTAGTTCTGATCTCATTTCAGATTATGCTCGGTGTAGGGGCGAGGGTGGCTGTCCTGAAATTATTTCCTTCTCAGTGGGAGCAAGAGGATTAGGTTACTTCACAGGCTACTACGGCCTGTCCAATACAGGGTATTGTTTGTTAACAGGCAACCAGAAAAAGCTTTACTCACAGTAACTTGTGCCTGAGCACTCTGGACTGACTACACTCTGCTTTCAGTGTGGAATAAACTTTGGAATAAAAGTGGACATTGGAATAAAATCCACAAAGTTAAACTGGTTTAAAACTAGATTTAATGTGTTTCTATTTCAGTATTTAATACTGACTAAAAGGTTTCTGCTGACAGTATTAGGGAAAAAAAAAATTGTTTTCTTCGTATCTTTTTAAACAATGTTTTTGCTCTTTGCAAATATAATCCGATTTTTATTCTGGCTTTCTCTGTAACTCAGACTTTTATTTCAAAGTCTCACTTTTTGTCAGAGCAGCGAAGAAAACTCAATTTAAGATAGAACCTCAGGCATGCAGTATATATCAAATGAAACTGAAAACACATTTCTTCCCCATTTCCCACACTATAAACAACACAAATACTTCAGCACACACATGCACAAATTCCACAGTCACGGCCACCACAAAGTAACAAAACGAGGGAAGCTTTGAAAATTAAATTAAAGCAATCTCAATCCTCCTGTCTTCCCAGGACTCAGGACCCTGTGCTGCCCTTCGCCTGGAGACAAGTGCATGCACGTGGGAAGCCCCCCTCGCTCGCCATCCATCGCCCCTTGAGAAAAGAAGTGCAGCGTTGCAGCTGGAAGGACATGAATAAGCCCTTCTGGTGTGGTCCTCTGCCCCCAGATCCCTACCTATCAATTAGGTAACAGCCAGCCAGAGAAACGACTAAACTGAGATATCAGCCGGAAGACAACAATTCTGTTATAAGCAATAAACTGCTCTTTTATTCACAGCCTCCCAAGGGAAGGTGGGGAATTGGTTCCATCTCCTCAGCTCCCTACGTTACATTTTTCTGCCATATTATTCAAAGAACACACATAATTGTAATCACTGCAGAATAAATTCACATCCACTATGGGCATCATATATCAGACAAAGATGTGCCAAGAATGCTGAGGAAGGCTATAAACTAAGCCTTATCATATGTGAGGCCTGAGCGGGCACAGCAATAGAAAGTATAAACAAAACATCAGTTAATCTAATTTCTCTGATATGAAGCAATTAAAGGATGGTATGCTGTAAAAGAGAACCCTGCCGAAGTCAGGGGGAGTGCCTCGGTGCTCGAAACTTAAGCACTTGCTTAAGTGCTTTGTGGGACAGGAGACCAAAACAGTCATACAGGCTACTATGGTTATTTTTTCCCAAAATGGTGAAGAGGTGCCTGGCAGGGCTCTCCTCACGTCCCTCCAATTGCACCACTGCACCCATTTTTCCTTGTCTTCCCACACTCAAATTACCCAGTATTTGCAAAAAAACCCCACTGAACATTCAGACCGCACTGTTTCTTTTAAAATAACCTCTCAAGGATCAGACCCTGCAGCCTCTTGCAGCCTCTGGCTGAGGCAATGCTCCCAAAATGATGTCAATGGGAGCCTTGCCCAAGATAGGGCTATAGGATTCAGCTGTATGTGAAGAAAGGGCTTGAAATTATGGAACATGCTATCAGGATAAGACTTTATATTTCAAACATATATTTATTCTTTTTACTAAATCACCGAAGAGTGTGGGGAGGAGTGGGGGATGCCACTATAGAAAACCATATGGTACTTGGATTTCCAAGCCAGAATTGTGCATAATAAATATTTATAGAATCCAATGGTATTCTCTTCTTTCTGTTTATTCTTTACATGTCACCCAGAGAAACTCTGGCCGAGCACCAACCAAATATCCCAGCAAGTTACAAGCAATCTAAGCATGGGGGAAAGAGGGAAAACAGATCGCCAGTAGGCTCGTAATTAGCAACCTAGACCTGGAAGGAGACGCTTGGGAAGTGCCTCTGATGCGTCTGGATTCCAGCGCTCACCGCACGTCACGAGTGATTTCGGAAATTGAGTTCTCAGTCTCTGCAAGGGGTAGGGAAGATATACACAATATTTTTGGCTAGACCGAGCAGGGGCATGTGTGGAGCAGCTGCAAAAGCAGACATCCGTCTACTCTCAGAGACCAACATAGGAACAAAAACGCATCTCTCGGTGATGACAGCTAACTTGCTCCTGGCGTCTACTGGGAAAGCTGTGTCTCCCTACCTGTGGCACGTGGGCTGTTGTGTTTATTTTGCTTCAGACACAAATAATACAGGTTGTCCTCCTTATCACTTTGTGATTAGAAGGGTAGTTGAAGGAGCTACTGAAATACATAGAAGATGTGGAATATACCTTAATAGGAGCCAATCTTCTTATCTGGGGTCTAGCCTTGACATCGCAATCTTTTGGTCTTTTCCTCTTTACTTGAAAGTTTTATTCCCTTCCCTGCTCCTACCTCCTTTCCCTTTCCTTTCCTTGGTAGGAGAGCTACCCAACTACCATTTCATTCTTCAGAAATAGTAAAAGGATTTAGAAAAAAGCATAACAAGCCCACAAGTCAATACACAGCACTTTACTAACAGGAGCAGTTTTCACTGTTGATCACCTTCAGCATCACTTTAGCCAGAATCTGGGATGCTGCGTGTTACACCTTCTACATAGATGTTGCTGCTGTACAAACGGTGCAGATGTGTCATATTAGCATTATGTAGAACGGAAGTCACATACTTTTCCGTATATAAACATGTGACTTCAAATTAGTACGGAATTTTTGCATACCACAAAAATAACAATAATTTCAGAATCAGTTTGAAGCTATCAACCAAACAAAAGTTGTATCTTCAGTATGGAAAACTCAGGTTTTTATACAGATAATTCCATTTTACTAAGAAATCGGTGCTCAGAAGTTCCTTTCTCTGTGTCCCTGAAACAGCTATTTATTATGAAAAACATACTTATCGAATGTTGCCAAAAGTGTAATAACCACACATCTGTTATTCTTCAAATATATATATTTTTAAAACAGTTGGTATTTACTTAACATATAATAACAGTTATTAAATCATTCTTAAGTCTGTTTTGTGGAACCGTAATGTAAAGCATTACACACATGAGAGAAACACCACGGGAACAAATGTAAAAAGGGAATAGATGCACTGTTAGTAGCTGAGTAGTTACTAGTCACGTTAGAAATCACAACTCAGAGAAGAGTAGTAAGAGGACGACTGGAAGTTTGGAAACCCTGCAGGACAATGAGTTTTAAGAGGCCCAACACTGTTCATTTAAAGTTTTAAAATTATTAGATCATTTCTAGGTCAACAAATACATAACAACAGAAGACACTTCTGTAATCACTATCGAATCTACTAGACAAGGACATAAACTCCATCATCTGGTAGCTCGAATCAGAGAAGTTTCGATTTTTAAAAAAGTCCTTCTTTTGGTTTTAATTTTCTGCAGTGTGGAAGTGGCAGTTTCTCCAACGCTGGCCGTGGGTCTTTCTAGGCTCTGTGCTGCAAGCCTCACCCCAGCCGTGACCTGGAAAGACCCCATGGACTGCGTTACAGGAGAAGACCAGCTCAATGACTGACCTGACCCTCTTCCCTTTTGAATTTTAGCAGGCTTTGTGCATTAAGCTCTCCTTTTAATTGCCAGAGTAGCCAGGAAACAAGCAAAGTCACTGTTAATTGTTCATAACTATTTCACTTGAGAGTTTGAGTGAGACACTTCCACTGGGTCCTGCGTGTGACTGAAAAAATTTTAAGGCAGTGAGATGAACAATGCCTCCTGAAACACATTTTTAGTCCTATTTGGAACAAAGTAGAACAGAGCTGACTGCTTTCCAGACATTTTCATAAATATGTGGGTGTCATCTAAACACACACCAATAATGAACAATAATCCCCAGGTTAACAGTGGCAAAAAAAGTCATCCTATTTATCTACAAATCTTCTTGCTTTGGCTTATTAAAGATTATTAAAGAAACCATGTAAGGTGACAGTTTGCTTGACATGCAGGTATCACACATGCTCAGCATTTTAAACCATGTTTCTTGTAGGACAGCATAATACAAGCCAATATTTTTCACAATTCTGCAAATTTCTCCAAAATGTTCTACAGAAAACACAGTCAGGGACTGCAGTCAAGGTCACCTTGGACAAAGGTGATGATTACTATAGTATGTTACAATTAGCTTATTTGTAATGTCTCAAAAAACAATCAATAACATAAAGACCTTCATTTAAATCTATCAAACCCACATATACTCCATCTAATTGAAAAGCTCTTAACTCCAGTCATTTCCTGGATATAAAGCTACTTTACTCAAGCTCCAGCATTTTTAATTTCTCTCGCACTGAAAAGCACCACCCTCAGCTCACAAGTAATGCTTACATAAAAGCCTCACAGTCAGATCTCTTGGTGCCTCTATGTTTTTCAGGATATGAAGACAACAGCAATGTAAACACTCTACTATTGCAGAATAAACATCATGTAACCACAAAGCAGTGATGACATAACCTGTATATTATCTGGGCTTAATTTTCTGCAATGTAAACTGAGTGTCCACATCTCCTGTTCCTCAATCCACTCTAAAACAGCCTGTTAAGAGGAACATTTTATATGAATTTTCCAGTTTTTAAGCAAAGACATATTCCTCCTTAGGTCATTACTGTGAATGTCTTTCCTTTTGTGCATCTAAAAATCTTGCTTCCTCCTGAATAAGAATGTCCTTGCTCAAACAACACATTTAAATACTATTGATATTTCACAGCTGACTCAGGTGTGCCTAAGTCAACAGCTTGCAGAGATTATGTTTTTAAACAGCAAAACATGTGCTGCTGCTGCTTCTTTTCTTAGTGTTCGTATACATAATACAAGAACAGCTCCTAGGAATCAGACCTAACATAGATGTAGCCCATTAACCTGTTTCTATCAGTGGCCGTAAAGGGATGCCTACTGAAGAGAATAAGACTAAGGAAAGCACGTGGTGATACACCCCTAGAATAATCTCTCAGGTTTGAGAGATCTGCACACCTGGGATTTCTACTTCTGTGACTGCAAGTTAAGTGCACTGCCTGCATTGAAGTATTACATATAGTAAACTGTATCCCTTTGTTTACTTTGGAAACTATTCCTTAAGGCATAAGAAATACTGATCTTAAGCAATCACATACAATATTATATTAAGCAAATATTGCTATAAAGGAGTTAACACTGGACTTCATATATATGCTATTCATGGATCTTTGTTATTGCTGATATACTCATCATACAAAAGCTTGTGTTAAAAATGGTAAAGATGAATATTATTATTAAAGGTAAAAAGATGAATATTATTATTAAAAAAACCCCAAACCTTAATAGTTCTACCTGTTTAAAGGACTTTATTTTTCTTGTTTTCTCTTTGCCTGTTCCCTGAAAAAGCTGATATGAGAACACGTTTGCTTCTATGATTATGGCAAGCCAAGTACATTCAAATCTTCACCCATCCTTCCTAACTAATGTGCTGCTTTAATTAAAGTTACTCCAGGGTGACAATCAATCTCTCAGGGTGCAGAAGTGCCATCTGAAAGCCCTTCTTCTTTTCAAACTTCTTTTCATTCCATCCCATCCCATCATGGGATCTGCACAGTAATCTCTTCTACATGTTTGCCTCCTCTCAGGCAGGCTTCTCAGCTGTAATTCAGTCTATTAAGAATTCTCTGTGTTTCATGTAGTACATACGTTGCACGTACACAGCTAGTGAGGGTTCTCCTTGTTGTTTTGGAACATTTCAGAAGTTGGAAGTTGCCACAAATAGAACTTCTAATGAACTCAGCTTAAAAAATTGACCATTTTCCATTGGCAGTTTCAAACCCTAGACTCAAGGTATCAATTCATTCTAGCACTCCTCAAAACTACCTTTTTGGCCATTCTGATGGAGACAAACAGCACCAGCAGGTGCTAATTTGTAATCTTACAAGAAGAATGGGGTGATGAAAGAATCAATATTTTACTGTAGTGCCCTTCAGACATGTATGATATCATGCTGAATGAAATGCTCATCAAGAAACCAAATTGGATGTAACTTGAGAAAAAAGCACAACATATTAAAAAGAACCCCTTGATGATATCAAACTTAGCAACTGAATGTAATTTTCACTAATATCCAACTTTTTTTGCAGTGTTGTTAAAAACACTCTATCTCTAAATAGACAACATCCAGTAAGGTGTGACAGTTAAGAAATTTCTAGTCTGATTCTTGATTTGGCACTGTGTCTTCTCAAGTTGATGTTTATGAACCACAGCCCCTACTCTGATGCTCTAACAAAATGGAATCAGTTGTCCTTTCAATCAATACTGTGTCTTATGCTATCTACATAACGGGTTTAACAGAAACTACTGGTTAAGTAGTACACTTCACATTATGTTTGTTAAAATTACTTTTAAAAACTTCTAAAAATTGCCAATATTAAAAATTTGAGGCAGAAATATTTTAAAAATTAATTTTGATCAGAAACCTATCCAGGAGTACTAAATATTGACCCTATGAAAGACTGCAATTTTCTACTCAGTTTGCCTATATTACTGGGGCATTTTTAAGCTCATGGGACAGTAGGAGAGACATATTTTTATTTAGTGATCTGATTAAAGTCTTAAAATATTTCTGACTGGTGGGAAGCTATGAAATGAAAATGCCCATGTTTCCTCAGCTACAATATGGTAAGTATTCCATATCAGTCTGGATTTTCAAGTTGTGATAAAAATATATGGCAACAAAATGGCTTTTTTGTTTTGTTTTGTTTAAAAATGTTTGGCCAAAGTCTTTACAGGAATGACTGTACTGGTATCAAGAGATTTACAGCAGAAATGAATTTGACCTCTATATATTATTTGGTGGAGGAAAAGTGCTTTTATTGCTCTGTAACGTTTTACTTTTAAACTAACCCAAGCCTGTAAAGCTACAAAGATAGCTCTCTACCAATGAAAAGCTAAATTTCACCAAGACAGATCTTTGTCACATTCAAAAATAATTCGCTTTTCTATGTTTCCTTTGAAGAACCAAAATATTATGTAGCAATGTAATATTTGTGGCTGTGAGAATAACAAGAAAACATAATCTTTCCATGCCCTTCTGTGTCTGCTATGTGGAAAAGAGCACTGTCCTTCAATTTTGGCAAATGCAACATCTAACATGGAAATCTAATACATTTAGCTGAACAAGTAAACCAGGCTGACCCTGTGCATACTCCCTCGGGATCATAACATAGATGCTTTCAAAATCACCTACTAAAGAAAGAGAATTACTAGTCATTAGAACGCTGGCGTCTCCTTAGAAACTTCAAATATGTTCTTATATATATACACATTCTCTATATGTTCTTATAGAGAGATGGGTGACCACCTTTCAGAGACCACAAGTCTGTGGTACAACTCCTGAAGACCTGGCAGATATTTAGAGATAGCCTTAATCCTTCCCCCAGGTGCCACATTTCTAGACGGAGATCAGAGAAAGTCAAGTATTTAGAAATTTATTTCTTCAAGTGGTGTTAGTTAAGCAGACTCCTCCTATAAAAGGATGATATAGAAAAAACTTTTCATATATTGCTGCCAAGATCTGAGAATCTTTATTACAGGTAGGAGTTAGGGTAATTAAACTTAAGCATCAGTCTTGTTGTAGCAAAAACTTGTTTTGTTGTAACAAAAACTTTATGCAAGGTAAAGGTTAGAAGAAAAATGCAGCTTGCTTTCTGTTTGTGAGAAAGGAAGCAAGTAATTAATTTTCTGTTTCATATGATTTGTATAGCTATTTATTGACTTCAGAAAGGCCTGATTGTCTGTAGGGTTTGCTGAGATGCCCCAGGCAGTACGCACAGTATGCACTCATGCAACATGAGGAGAAATCCCTTCTTGCCCCGTCAACAGCGACCTAAGCACATTGGTGTACAACTGCAAGCCACTCTATTAAGGGAAAACAGCAAAACTTTACTCAAGTGGAGAGCAGATTCTACATTTGTAGAAGAATAAACATGAGATTGAGCATCTGAACTTCAACATCAGATCACTCTTTACTGGGCTTGGCCTAGTTTAATATCCAAGAGAGACACATGTTCATATGTTTCTGGTATGATCACCTTGTGGTTAAGTTTGGCTGCAAGAAGTTCTTGCACTTGAGGAATGCTGAATTCTGAATTTTCCTCTGATGCTAAATAGCTCTCTGCTAGCTTTGGTCCTTTTTCAACTTCATTTACTTTTGTCAACTAATATGTCACAGGTTAGAAGTTTCATGGAAAAAATAATATGAGCAAGAGCAATATTTTCATTCATAAGTTAAGACTTCTGCCCAAACAGTGTGTCACCTTTTTTAATACTAGCATGCTATATAGTCGCCAGCAAAAAACATTATGAGCCAAGTTCATATGGTGAATAATTTGCTTCAGATCAGCTGGGGAAAGAGAAGAGGACATAAACAGAAAAGCTGAACATATATGTGCATGACACTGCATAACTTCCTCCTAAATTTGAGGTCATAGATACATTTGATCAGCTAAAATAAATAATTCTGCAAACTTGCCCATGCAATTTTTCTTCCTTTTCTTTTTGCACTGGTAAGGAAATAAATTTATGGCTTACCTTTCAAAACCAATCTGCCGTAATGTTTTCTCCCATGTTGAACCTGTACAAAGAGGAGAAAAAACAAACACCCTCAGTAAAGAACCTTTATTATATGGACACTCTTACTCTTCTCCTTTCCTTGTGCAGCTGGGATCTGTATAGTAAGGTGATTTTTCCACCCCTACAGAAGTACTTGCAAATAACATCTGTTTTCCCCAGAGTGAAAAACTGTGAAGAGAGGCTACCACCAGGTGACATAACTGTGTGGAGGGGTATATATACCTATATAGCCTATATAACTCCTTTACATTGCAAAGCAGGCGGTCACTGCTACAGTTCACTGTGATTCCAAGGGTGGTCTCTTCTACAGCAACGTGATCTGTACATGACTCCTGAAAGCGCTGAGCTGGCATCTCACATCACGCACTCCACATTTCAGCTTTTCATTTTACTGTAGTGTTCGCCTGATTCTTGTTGAAAGCTTTACAGCTCCTTCTGAAATCCAGCCCTTTTATTTTTAAGCAAAAGCATGAAGATGTATTTCTGCTTTATTGTTTAACCCTTCATACTCATACAAACGACTGCAAAGGACTCTTTCTCAAAACGATCAAGTACTCAGCCCCACAAACTACTCAAACGGGCAGGCTCATCCAAAGAATTGCCCTCAGTATTTCTGATGCACTTAATACAACTTTTACCTAGATTTTCTCAAACATACCCCCACACACACTGCAAAGCATTAGGTGACCAGTTTTCAGCTCTTGGTAGTTTTTCGCTTATTGCCGGTCTCTTTCTTGCTACCATTATGTGGTCATTATAAATACAGGCTACTAAGAGCACAAATCTCTCAAGTCATGCAGATCTGCAAGGCAAATATGTAGGAGGACATGAAGCTGGGTCATGGTTTGCTCTCTGTCCTTTTACACTCCTGTGGGAAATGTAACAGGACTGCATGCAATGTAAGCAATTACAGTTCCTTTTGAATGCTTCATCTGAAGCTTTAAACTGAAATCAGAGAAGTGACAATAACTCCTGTTGCTGATGCAGTCCGTCACCTAAAGGGAAATATAGGTTAGGAACAAACAGTGAGTCTCTGTGAGTGACATTTAGTCGCACCAGAGAAACTCAGAGACAAGCAGCAATGTTGCTGAGAAGTACTGAGAAAGAGTGGAAAGATATGAAGGAAAGCAACTTTGTCTGATTTAAATCTGGAGAATTTCAGGATTAAATGCATATTGTGCAGCGAGTGCCCATACAAAGACTATAACAAAATCATGGATTAGATTCTTTCCACTGACAATCCAAGTCCTACTTGCCAAATTAGTATGGGAGATAATATTAGCAGTCAGAAAAACCTCTGCAGATGTATCTCTTACCATCATTACCTTTCCATTCTGTTAAAGGTATCAGCTCAGAAATCAATGACCTGCTGTGTTTGTAGTATGGTATTTATCTCTAATCTGCAACATGTTAAATATTTGAATAAGACCTAGTAGATGCTTTTCATCTTTGAATTTAGGATACTTACTGCCAATCTAGGTAAGAATCTAAAAACTCAAGTTCTTAGAAGTTTTGGGTTTGAGGGTTTGGTTTTTTTGTTTTTGTTTTTGTTTTTTTTTAAACCTAGCTACAGAAATCTTTCTACTCAGTTGACTAAACCTTCCGGTTTAGCCCAAGGAGAATGTGGTAAATTTCTAAAGTAATGATACAATTTTTCTGTACAATATTATCTAGTATCTGTCTGGTTTGCAAATCATAGACTGAGCAAATAAAAACTGAAATTAATAAAACCCCAAAAGTTAATTTCCTTATAGGCCTATTTCGTGCAAGGCTTCCTTCACAGTTCCTAACCGGACAGCCAAAGAATGAAGTTAACATGGGCCTGCGGAAAATAAATTATGTGTAGTAATCTCTGGTTTTTAGAAAGAAGAAAAGAAACTACATTAAAGTATATGCTCCTAAAATCAACCAAAGTCCAACACTTCACTCCATACAGGAAGGATTTGGGTTGGCTAAGGGGTAATTTCACGGCTGGTTCCAAGCATGGTCAGTATACCACATTATACTCTTCTGGAACCCTTTCAGCATTCAACTTCTCACCGCCAGTTGCTTCAAACGTCAGTCACACACATATTTTCAGCAAAAGGCTCTAAAAACCTTTTCTAATGATACTTTAGGGCAATGGACACAAAGCTTTTCTGTTCAGGACTGTTACAGCTACAGCCAGTGATCAATGTAACGACACTTTTAATTGTCCCCATTCAGTCCAAAGCAGGCAGCCATTTCAGGCCCATATCCAGCAGAGGACACAGCGATAACAGGCTTCAGAACTGAGATGGAGAACGCTCTACCTTCACTTTATGGAAAAAAATGAGTCAAGTTCTATTCTGGAATCAATGTACATTGTTTGATCAGTACAGGGAGCTTCTACTGTGGGACCTGTATTTGCTTGAGGCGAGGCAAGACTTTTGCCTGCACATCTACATAGAATATCCTTCCATCAACACTAAGTTCATATTTTATAAAAACAAGTCCTCTAAAGACATTTTTAAAGCAGGAAACAAACATTTTCACACACATTTATTTCAAATAAACATGAAAACCAAAAATCATGTGTAGCACAATAAACTGTCAACATTTCATTGAGATAAATAAAGAACCACTCCATTAATATCTTCTATTATGAGTTATCCTCCAAACCCACCATCTTCTGCACACCCCTGGAGTATATCTGGTTTCATGTAGCACTGACGAATCAAGTCATTGCTAAAAAGATGACTGGGCCACTCCACAGGTAAGTGCAGAGCAGACGCAAGCAATTCTCCATATAGTTTATGCAATCCTGCTGGCTCTGAAAGAGTATTCAACAGTTTTTGAAGTTTGAAGATTTGAAGAGTGTTGAAGAAAAGAAATCTCAACAGTACCTCTTAAAGAACAGAGTAGTACTGGCATCTTCAGTCAGTGTTTCTATGCTTTCCACTGTTGTGTATACTAGTTGTATGAATTTTTCACCCCATGATTGGCTACACTTCAGTTGTATGATATATAGAGAGTTCTACAGGGGGGGGAGAGAGAGAGAGAGGAAAAAAAGCAAAAGAGAAAAGGGAATTGGGTCTCCACTGGTTTGAAATAATCTCTTGGCTGCAGCTGGCTAGCAGAACACTCTTTGAAATGCATGTGACTCCTCTGAAGCAAAGCCTGCCAAGAACACAACTAACATTTCATATTAAAAAAAATACATCTTTTTTATGGAGTCTTATTTTAAAATGTTTATGATCTAAACATTCTGTTTTAAGATTTGCCAATTCCATTCTCAACAGTATCAACTTCTACACTGCACTAACAGCCAAAAGTAAATACCCTGAGGTAACAGCAGCACTAAGAAGAATAACGCCATTAAAAGTCTAGAAAACTTATTATTTGATTTAAACCCTACCCGGTGCTTCCAAAACATTAAACAAGATTTAAGTCACGTAACTCTCATTAAAATCAAAACAGGAGTTTTTCATGAATTAAAGACTTGATCCTGCTCCCAAAGAAATCAATAGGAATTTGGCTATTCAATTCAGTCTTTCTCTCTGCTGGGACTGTGGAAAACATTCACCTGTTGACTTTCAGAAACAATCCACTGCTACACTTCGGTTGCTAATTAATTTGGCTTCTCTTTGCTTTCTGTTTTTTACCACCATGTCAAAAATACCAAAACTGTTTATAAGAATGCCTTAATTTGGTACCCATGTAATTAAGCTTTTGTTCCAAATATTTGCTCCAGAGTGCCTGACCATTCCCATCTGTTCCAAAGATTCTGTTTCACATTAACAGCGCTAGCTTTAAAATTCTTCAAAAAGATGAAGCATAATGTACTTCCAGAATTACTGCTCACATTTAATAGCAACAATGGTAAAATGCACATCATGCTCACATATGCACTCAATGAAATCCTAGCATAAGAATGAGAGTATAAGAATGTGAGATTTAATAAGATAAAATGAAAAACATCTTTCTGAAATGAAAAGTTGTCTTCTTTGACAGGTAGGCTTTCATTTATATGGCAGTTTCTGTATTTGGTTTGGTTTGGTTACAACGCTCTGCTTACTATGAACTTACTCTGAATGAGAGGACTTATAATCCACTGCTAGGCTGCTCACCTTTACAAACCATGAAGTTGCCTAGCTCTGAAGTGCAATGGTAGGCTTAGGAAAGACACAGAACAACATAATCATAGAATCATGGAATACCAGGTTGGAAGGGACCTCAAGGATCATCTGGTCCAATCTTTCTTAGCAAAAGCACAGTCTAGACAAGTTGGCCCAGCACCCTGTCCAGCCGAATCTTAAAAGTGTCCAATGTTGGGGAAAAATATTGGGTAAGTGATTTTCAGCCATTCATGGAGGTTGCACAACTATTCACTTTGAGCCGTACCATGCCCTATCTGCCAGTACAGCAGAGGTCTGTAGCTGTTCAGGGAGAAGTCTGGCATGCACTGTAAACGCACAGCAAAACACATGCCTCCTACAC
Organism: Calonectris borealis; assembly: GCF_964195595.1. Taxonomy (NCBI): domain Eukaryota; kingdom Metazoa; phylum Chordata; class Aves; order Procellariiformes; family Procellariidae; genus Calonectris; species Calonectris borealis. The sequence goes on from NC_134313.1 coordinate 58,619,258, forward strand.
CATCCCCATGCAGGTATGCATGAAGGTCCCTATGGATTCTGTGGTCCCTATGACCATGTGCAGTGATTACCCACAGTCCTGCTACCTTCTCACTTCTCTAGAGTTAGTGGCTACTTTAAGAACTACATGCCTGTGTCTGGCTCTGCTCTTGAGGCTTTCTAACAGTAAGAATAATAATTCTTGCATTCTTTTCTCACTGTGATCTCTCATAAGGACCAGAGGGAAAAAAACGACTTAATTGAACCAAAAGACATTGTTTGGCATCTTTCAATAAGCATTAAGCGAGCCTGTCAGAATTCAAGTATACAATGGGAATAGTATGAAAATCTTCAATGACTGGAATAGGACAAAACATCTGTAAATTACATCAACTCAAAGGTAAAAAAAATTTTTGGAGCCCATCAATGGGGTATCACAGAGAGTAACCCAGGCTCTCTGAAGGAACCAGCAAGGTACCAGACATAGCACATTCACACTTAGCTCATGAGAGTTACATGCAGGCGTGAGCTACATAACCCTGTTATGATACATTAGAAACAGGTAGATATTCTTGGAATAGAAACTGCCCTGATCTTTTCTCCAACATTTTGAAGGAAAAGAGTTTCAGAGGAACTGCTGATCTTGTACTGGTTGGAATATTCCTACCAATTTCAAAATTTTGATCTGAAGCCTGTGACACTTACTAGTATTCTTCAAACCAGAAAAACAAAACAAAACAAAACAAAACAAAACAAAACAAAACTTTCACATATTCAAGAGATACAAAACAGTGATACAGAATACTCCAGAAATGGAAAGAAACACTCTGCTAAACCTTTCAATTGCAGGTGCCACTTCTCGACTCTGAGAAACAAACAACTTAGCAGAGAACAGGGCAGGAGTTCACAGTCTAGCCCAGCTGGACGAGTCGGGGACTCGAGTATCTGAATCCACACCTAAAAACTCTCAAGAAACTGGATGAACACACTGGCTTGTCCTGCTATCTGTAGAGACTCATGTACCATATAAACCATTTGAGGTTTCGCAGTCTATCTTCAGTCGATTGGGGAACGTTGCTCTGCTGTATATTCTCCTTCATCAGCTTAGTACTTACTAACCAGTTACTAACCAGTACTACTAACTAGCTGAAATGTACACAACTGCAATTGATAAAAACTGCCATGTTTGGAACGTGTTGGTTTCAGCAGCTTTATATATTATTAACAGTCTTCCCAGTTGCTTATTCCCAGTAGCAAATTTCTACCTTCTCCCAAACAAAAAAATAAATAAATAATGTTTTCTCAGGAATCTACTTTTTTGCTTTTTAATCAGTATAGAACCACTGGTTTTATGAAACACACTAGTAGTTTTGACTACAGAAATGCATGTGGCATAGGAAAGAACTTTTGCTTACCTGCTCCACAGTACCACAGAGATATTATTAGCACTTACTTACCTGTACATTGGCTATCCAGTAGCTAGTTACATACAACGTGCCTCTTACAGAAATTATCATTTATCTCATGTGAAGTGGCACCAGACAATGCTACCTTGGCATTTAGCATCTGTCTGTCCATTTTGAGAAATAAATCTCTCTTACACTTCACCTCTTCCTTTGATCCAAACTACCTAGGCTGCATCCTGCACTCATCGCTTTGTAATCTGATCACCACAGTATATCATCTGGGATAATGACATGACTTTCTTTTAAAATGAAGTCTCTTAATATGGCATATTACTACTCTGCTGTGTCCATGCTGGTGTTTTAATTTAGATCAGGAGAGTATTTCTTGAGCAAATCTCTTACCATGCTTTGGTTTGCATGACAGAGTGATCTCCGAGTGCACAAACTGGATTCCTTTCACATGAAACTAAACCGCACCCAAAGGACACAACTGCTGTGTTTCAACCACTAATGGGCATTCGGGCCGCATGACCAGACCAGAGCTAATGCACAGTAAACCCCACTCAAAACATGTATCGTGTGGCAGCCAGGAACCCTGCACTAACTGCTTCCCTCCTATCACGCTATGCTGCTTGCTAAGGCAGATGCAGCTCACCCCAGCACTCCCAGTCCCAGTCCCAGAGTGCCCTCAGAAAAGCTTTCCAGTCACAGTCACCTCGAGGGATGAAGGGGCAGATCAGGGTGCTCACCCTTAGGATTGTTTTCTGGGCTGCATCCCATCTGCTACAGTGAGCAGGAGCCTTTCTACTGCCCTGATGTGCAAGCAGGGTTGGACTGGATGCTCAGCACAGCCACACTCCCCACAAAACCCCAGGGAGCCAGTTCTGTAAGGCACAACAGTGGATTATTTCATTTTTAAAACAACTTCTCAAGGAGAAGGAATAAGGGAAAATCTGGGCCGTTATGGTGTGCTGTGCATACTGAAGAGACTAAAACCATCAGTAAAATAGAAGTGGAGGGCCAGTGGTCTAGGATTCTGGCTAGATGAAAAAAGTGATTACTGAATAAATACCAAGAAAGAGGTCATACCAAGAACAAAGACCAGACGTTGCAAGTCTTTACTTGCCTTCCACTCACACCAGCTTTCAACAGATTTTTGACTGAATAAAGATCCCTACATGATAATGTCATGGGAAAGATTTATTGTGTATTTTCTCCTGTGAAGAAAATATTAAATTATCATTGTGAGGTACAAAAATTGCTTTCCTATTAAAAAAGAAATCTTGATTCAGTCCATGTTAACCGGAACAATAATCATCATCAAAAACACTACTTCTCCTCTAAGGAGATTTTAATGAGTGGGAACTTATACTAATAAAATGAGCAGACTAGGAATATAGAGCAAAGTGCAATATTTCTGACACTATGTTTGTGTGTGTGCACAGAGATGCATATTGCTTTAACATGAGTATTAAGAAGACAACAGCTATGGTAAAGCTGTTAATGGCTGTATCTGGCAGTCACTCCTTCCAGGCTGCGGCTTCCCTGGGAGCTCTGGGAGCCCAGAAGGGTCAGCAAAGCTCCCACAGATAAGTGGGCACCCTAAAAGAAGCTGCTCCACAGGCCTAATCCATATTCTTTGTTTTGATCTTGATTAGCACCAGAATTGGAGGGCTGGGAGAGGATTGTTTTTAAAATTGATCATTTAACTTAAGGTAGATAACACAATGCGAAATATTCCCTAGTGCACCTGGGACATAAGTGACCCAGAATCTCGCTGCTCACATAAGACCATGCCAAGTGGAGGGAGGGACAGATCCCAGCTCACTTTGTGTGATGGCAAGACCAGTGTCTCTAAGCCTGATCCAAAGTCTATAGAAATAACTGGAAAGATTTGCATTGAGTTAATGGGCTTTGATAGTTTGTCTGAAATGGAAACAAATAGCAATAAGGAATAGTAAAAAAAAATCTGTTTTTCAGTAACGTAAACAACAGCTATTATTTCTACCCCAGTAATAGAGTACTGAGGTGCAGTGTTCTGTGGATAATTCATTTGGGGAGAATGGGAGCAGAGGAAGAAAAAGTTTCAGAATTTAAGACATTAAATGGGACACAGCTTGTTTTAACTGTGAAGTTTATGTATTTTTATATGAGAATAACACACACCATTGTATATGTGAAGATGACTTATTAATTAAACAGCAAGTTAAGAGATGTGTGGAAGAAATAATAACTTCGAAAAAGAAAATTTGGGAAAGTACTTTCTACGTTTGTTCTTCCATGCCAGATTTTTTACAAATGATACACAGGTAATAAAGCCAATTTAAATTGACTGAATTGCTTCACCTTTTTTTTTTAATCAGCTCTTTCACAAGGATGACAGGTTCCATAGTTTTTGTAAGAATGACTTCTTTTGTCTGCTTAGATATAGTATATCAAAAACACTTATAGGTAATCTTCCCCTGCAACACACACATGCTTAAAACCACTCTTATTTTAACCTCATTTCATTTCAAATTTGTTTCCTGAACAAGGCAGCAAAACAGCAAAACCCACAGCACTAGAAAATCTTTGGGGAATGTGTTTAAGATGAAACCCAAGATAGCTAGTTAATGGAAAGCTTTTTTGTTTATTGTTGTTTAATCTATTATTTATCTATTTGTTTGCTGTAATGGTTGGTTGGTGGTTTTTAACCCAAATTTCCAAGGATACTGGAGATTTGAATTCATTCTGGCGTCTTTTACTTTTGTTTTTTAAATAGACCTTTCCCCCTGACAGTAGACCACTGCAAAAAAGGATGAGAAAAGGACTTTGCACACTGTGCAAAGCAGAACTTTGTAGGTCAGCAGCACAGAATCACACTGCAGGAGTAAAGTGGGAAAGAATCAGATGGTCCATGGATATAACCGATCTCTTATTCTTTTTTACAGCAGAAAAGGGTGTCAGGGCTCTGAGGAGCAGCCTCAAGGGAAGGTGACATTTCCTGCCATTGCCATGGGGGATGTCAACCTCAAGTCAGAGAGTCACTGAGCTTGAGAACATCAAAGTTCTGCTCCAGACCTTCTGAAAGGAGGCCAAATAATAACTAAACGGGCCCTTTTTCAAATATGGAAGACTGGCTTCACTTTGGTTTTCAAAGTAAAAGCAAAAGAACTTAAAGAAAACTTGTAGTAAGTTTTATTTTTCATAAATCTGAAGAAAATGAGATTTTTCTCCATTTTTGTTGGCAGAAAAATTCTCTCCTCTCCCACCCCAACCAACACTGCTCTGTCTGCTAAATAGTATCTTAGAGGCAAGGTTTTCGCTTCAGAGCGTAATTGACGGGCATCCTTCCAATTTCTAGAGCTACCCTCTGCTTAGTTTTATTGTAACATAATATACTGTTATGAATAATAATGTCGACCTAGTTTCCTGCAGTGATGAATGTGTGCAGTGTGCCAGCACAAGGAATTTGCTTTTCATTGTCTCATTTTCTCTTTTTGTCTCACCAAAAGAAGGAGAGGTGGGCAAACGTTTCTTCACGAATTCTGCAGCATAGACATATGGGAAGGGGGAGATAAATAACAAGTATGTCTTCAGTAGCACATCCATATACAAGAAATTGTGGATGAGAGAAATAAGGATAGGAAGGTAGGAAATCTTGCACAGAAACAGGAGGAACATTAAGATGACAGAAAACCAGCGTTCTAGTGGTGGTATCTTTGACTCCACTAACATTTTGTAATGCATACCTTTTCTCTGAAATTGCTTTTTTTTTTACATAGTTTTTTCTAAAGATAATAAAGAACCATTTCATTCACACTATTTCCCTCATAGATTAAGGAAATACTCGCATAGGACGACGAAGACAGCAACACATTGTTGGGAGGCCTGAGGACCTGCCCATATTCAAATTTTTCAGCAAAAAAACCCAAATTGTTTCAGTGGCTAAAATGACACTAAATACAAAGATGTGAAGTGATGTGTGAAGGATAATATCCAGAATAAACTTCAGAAAACTGGCTTGAGACGTGTACAACCTTAGCAAACCACCTTCCACAGAAGCAGAAAACAGCACTTTCAAACTCTCCTTCTGCTTGCATGCCATTAAGAAAAGGCAGCAGTGACTGCACCAGGCAGCAAGACATTTAGGGCATGAAAGCTGACTCACTCCCAGAGACCTCTTCAGAAAAGAAATCTGGATGCAGAAGGACGTGCTCCTCTGGGCAGCAGTGTGAAGTGGCCATGCAGACTCAAACAATCAGGGAGAGGGAAACGCTTCCAACAGATGTTATTTTTCCTCCCTAGCAAATATAAAGATGCCTTATCTAGTTCAGCTGACAAGTATAAACACGTATGCACTGAACAAAGGGTTTCTTTTGTTTTCATTGTCTTTGCAGAGCTTACAATTCTGTGATTTCACTCAAATTTTCCCAAAGCTCTAGTCTGTGAGAACTGAAAGGGCAAAGCTCTCCCGCCTTCCAGCTCCCGTTCCTCTCAGTCAAGAGGCAGTCGACTATGTAGCTATTAAGCTGCTCGGGGTCAAATGAACAGGCAAAAGAATTGGAGAAAACAGAAGGTGGTGAGGGGCCAGTCGCAGACTCAGCCCAATCCTTCACTTCTGGACATTGTAAAACACTGCTGCCATGGCTGCCACTCCCTGGGTGAGGAGCCCACATGGACAAGGGGGTTGCAAGGAGTTCGGGCAGCTGGAGTCTGTCCGAGGCCCCGAAGGGCACAAGGGAGATGCACCAACTGCAGAGAGACTCCCCACTCGCCCCCACCTCTCCCTCCCGACTCAACGAGTGCACAAATTTTGGCGTCCTCTGCAAAGCCAGGAGAGACCAGCGTCACAGGCTTTGCCTCCTGCAATCTGTTCCCCTGCACACCTGGAACATCTGCTGGATTTCACTGCCCCTGGCAAGGGACAAGAGCCACAGGTAAGCGTTACTGATCTGTGCTCGGCTCATGACCTGTGAAATAGCCACAGTCTGGCCACTAGAAGTGCCCAGACAGATTTCACAGGGATCCAATGCTGTGTGATTGTGTTCAGTTTCATCTGTAATAGACTGCAGGATTGCATCCAGTGTACTAGCAGATCATTTCACAACACTTAATTAGTTTTCATTAGGGTGCCACAAATAGCATGAGGACTATCAACAAATTAAAGAAATCATCGGGTTGCCTAATCATTCCCACTTTCAAAAGCACTCCATGCTTTTTGCCTTGCATGCTTCAAGTAGTTTACAAATAGTTTGCTCTTTCTACAGTTACGTGCTTAATTAGGTGTATTAGGAGTAATTTCTCCCCATTTAGTTTGTTTGGCTAAATTTAAGCCAAAAAACCAGTAAAAGCACTGAAACTTCTGCCATTCTCATAAGTTACTAGATGACAAGAGTATTCTCACACTTACTTAAAGCGTGCTTATTTTGTCCTCACTGGAATGTGTTTTAGCTAAGTGCTTCATTAGGGTATTAACAGAGTCATACCTTTTGAGTAAATACTGAAGAGAATGATGAGCGGTAATGATTTCCTACTCAGCAGGGATTTTCATGTTACAGAAATCACGGGCAATTTAGACGTGTGACTCTCAAATGCATTCTTAAATCAGGTATTTTATTTATTCACGTGCTGCTTCATTGCCTTTAGAAGTGGTACTACATCAGGCCTAATAGAAAAGGGACAAACAGCACACTGCATTGTTTGCTTCCTTTTAAAGATACAGGGCCAACAACAGCAACGCTTCAAAGCTAGCACCAGTTGGCGAGTTCTCCCAATCCAAGCAGATCTGAAGAACTAGAAGGTCCCACAGCGGGATCAGGTGATGGAGCACAGATACAATCAATGCCCTTAGAGAATAAGCAGTTTATAAAGCATCTTCATAGGTGTATTAAAAAACATATTGGAAACATCCTTGTTGTGCTCAAAATAAGACACACCAGAAATGCTACAGTTCAAGATGACTTTGTATGAAGGATATTGGCCCAATTTCTAAAATTTGCCTCATGCCAAACTTTTCTCTGCATCAATTTTAGAAATACTGAATATAGAAATCAGGGCATCTTGGCAACATTTTCCGCAAGGCATAAAGCCTGTCAAAATTTCTCATCTTTGCCAGCTGGAATGCATTGAGTGTATTTTATGTGGTTGCAAATGTGAGCTATTCACAGTAGTGGGGGACACTGTACCTGTTACAGGCTGAAAGAGAAGCAAAGAGGTGGAGGAGAGAAAAATATATTCAATACGAAAAGTGGCTGAAAAGTATAAAAGCGATCAATTTCTAACAAAGAACAAGTCATACATAAAAACATTGATTTATATTGGAAAGAGATGTAAGTGCCAAACTTTGCACTAAATCTAAACTTAATTTATATCTAAATTAATCTAAACTTAATTTAATCACCTTTTATCTGGAGTGACTTCTTTAAAGACACTTTGTATGAGAAAAAAAATTAACTCACAGTCTAAAACCTGCATATCACCTCTTCTAATTACTATTCTGGAAAGGAGCTTTAGTGGCAGAAATAATATTTTTTTTTTTCTATCTCACTAATACATGTTTGTATTTCCTAACAACGCTTTGGTACATTTCTTTTTTAAAGTCAGTGGATGTAAAGCAGTAAGACTTCACTGGGGCTCTCAATAATATTTCATCCAGCTTTAAAAATTACATTTTCTAGGGTGTATTTCCTGGAGCTTTTACACCTTTGACATCATCACTATATCTGCATGGGACAGAAGGACAAAATGATGCCTAACTGATCCTGCTTATGGGGGAAGAGGGCTCTAGAGAAAAGTGCAGAGGGCACCATGTACTAATAACTGAGTACGTGGAGACGCAAGAGGAACTCACTTCAAAAGGATGCTGCAATTGTTTGTGCTTGCAGATGTTTGTGCTAAAACATCTGGCTTCCAAAATCACGCTGCAAAGCAGATGATACTGAATCACAGTCAGGATCTCACCCCTCACTCCAGCTCAGATTAAACCAAGATGTAATGGTAGCCACATCTATACGTAGCCAGGTACGCACCCACTGGCACATCAGTGGAGGTTTGCTGACGAGCAGCTCCAGACTGCAAGCACTTCCCATTCCTTCCTATGCAGAGGTCCGGCAGGAGGATAAGTGATTTACGGAGACTGCTCCCCGCTGCTGACACAGCTGCCCACAGTGTGAATTGGGCAGCTGTGATGGGAGGGCCAGCTCTCCCTGGCAGGTACACAACCTGTCCCCACCACAAAATAAAAGACGTCAGCTAAGCATAGTCCAAAATACCAAAACTCATAGATAAAAATTGACTACAGCTATCCGGTATTAATCTCCCTGGTTTTGTTCATACACATTTAATAACGCACGTCTCCATGACTCTTTTTTAAAGGTTTATTGTAGATATGCTAATCTGAAAAAATGTACTTTGTTTCTAAGCAGCTGAGAACTGACAAGATTTACAGTACTTCAGCAGAGGTCTTGGCTGGTGAGAGTCAGCCTGGGATACATCTGAGCATCAGCTTTTATATAAGCAGTCTATGCGTTGTCCACTGTTGCAGTGTAAATCAAACATGAAAACTAGTCCCACAGACACGGTTAACTGGAGTACCCTCACTGACAGAACAGAAAATTGTATCACCAGGCCAGGCACTTAGAAAATTGAAACCACAGGAACTACATGGAGCAAAGTAGATCTGGAATGTGTGATCTCTTCAGAGGATTCAGAAATCTGTAACCTCACATGGACCAACCTTCAAAAATCTGCATAGGTTTTTTTTTTAAAGTGTCAATTTTATAATAATTTCACTCACTCTTAACAAAACAGCAACATACAATAAAGGAATCGGTGGATGGCTTAACAAATATTCAATATAGCAAAGCTTGCAAGCTACTGGTCAGACTGGAAAAGCTGTCAACGAAAGCAATTACTACTTGACAGGCTATCAAGGAGGCCTCTGTGAAACAATTCCTGCCTGCTGCTGCATTGTTTTAAATGCCAGTTTTACTATCCACTGTGTACACCAGAAAAGGCACACAAAAAAGCAGCTAATGTCACTGCCCAACTTAACGGGACCCAATGTCATGGTTTAACCCCAGTGGGCAACTAAGTACCACACAGCCGCTCGCCCATCTGCCCCCACCCCTGATGGGATGGGGAGAGAATCAGGAAAAAAAAGGCAAAACCCATGGGTTGAGATAAAGACAGTTTAATAGGACAGCAAAGGAAGAGAAAATAATAATAATCATCATGATAAAAGAATATGCAAAACAAGTGATGCACAACGCAATTGCTCACCACCCGCTGACCGATGCCCAGCCTGTCCTCAAGCAGCGATTGCTGCCGCCCGGCTAACTCCCCCCAGTTTATACACTGAGTATGACATCATACAGTACGGAATACCCCATTGGCCAGTTTGGGTCAGCTCTCCTGGCTATGCCCCCTCTTAGCTTCTTGTGCACCTGGCAGAGCATGGGAAGCTGAAAAGTGCTTGACTTCTGTAAGCACTGCTTGGCAACAACTAAAACATCAGTGTGTTACCGACATCATTCTCATACTAAATCCAAAACACAGCACTATACCAGCTACTAGGAAGAAAATTAACTCTATCCCAGCCGAAACCAAGATAGTATCCACCCCTTATTCCATACCATCTGCGTCGTGCCCAGGTCTTACGCTTTCCAATACATTCCAATTAATGACCACCACTTTTCCTGTCTTTTGATATACACACAAAGAAGCCATTCCTTTAGTCTGTGGGCCATCCCTTTAAAATGTCCATTGAGTTCATTTAGTCCATGACTTTGGGCTCCATCTGTCATAACAGCCTTTCAGGGCAGGAGAGATGGTGTGTGGTGTTGGACTGTTGCATGCTGAAGCCAGTTCTGGTTCCATCACTGCTGCATTTTCCTTGGTTTCATCAAAGTTCATTCTACATTAATCTGGGTGATTCTTCCTGTAATACTGTTGATATGGCATATAGCAACCATAGAAGTGATGACATACAGTATTATATAGCAATTAACATCATACAATTCAGTTCACTGGCTTTTTTTACCCAAAATCAAATCCCCTTGAGGTACACATCGGACTTCCCCTTCCTTCTGCACCACCCACCAAGTGCACCCAGGTCCTTGAGCAAAAGCAATCCCACGAATGGATTTCCCCTTGCCAGAGGCAGGAGTAACCCAGACTGTCTTCCCCAGCATATTTCTTATGTGCACGACAGGGACTTTATCCCCTTCTACAGTACGTAAGGGTTTTGATTGGGCAGGGCCAGCTCGATTGGCAGATCCCCTGGTATTGACTAACCAGGTGGCTTTTCCTAAATGTGTATCCCAACACTTGAATGTCCCACCACCCATTGCTCTCAGCGTAGTCTTTAGCAGTCCGTTGTATCGTTCGATTTTCTCAGAGGCTGGTGCATGGTAGGGGGATGTGATAGACCCACTCAATGCCATGCTCTTTGGCCCAGGTGTCTATGAGGTTGTTTTAGAAAAGAGTCCCGTGAAATGAGACTCAATTCTTTCTGGGGTGCCACGTCTCCATAAGACTTCTTTTTCAAGGCCCAGGATAGCGTTCTGGGCAGTGGCATGGGGCACAGGATATGTTTCCAGCCATCCTGTGGTTGCTTCCACCATTGTAAGCACATGGCACTTGCCCTGGCGGGTTTGTGGGAGTGTGATATAATCAATCTGCCAGGCCTCCCCATATTTATATTTCAGCCATCGTCCTCCATACCAAAGAGGCTTTACTCGCTTGATTTGCTTGATGGCAGCACATGTTTCACATTCATGGATAACCTGTGCAATAATGTCCATGGTTAAATCCACCCCTCGATCACCAGCCCATCTATATGCTGCATCTCTTCCTTGATGGCCTGAAGTGTCATGGGCCCAGCGAGCTATAAATAATTCACCTTTATGTTGCCAGTCCAGATCCACCTGAGCCACTTCAATCTTAGCAGCCTGGTCCACCTGCTGGTTGATGTTCTTCAGTGGCCCGTAAGCACCTTGGGTACGTCAGCATCTACGTGACGTACTTTTACAACCGGGTTCTCTACCTGGGTAGCAATATTTTGCCACAACGCGGCAGCCCAGATGGGTTTACCTCTGCGCTGCCAGTTGTTCTGCTTCCACTGCTCTAACAACCCCCACAGGGCATTTGCCACCATCCATGAGTCAGTATAGAGATAAAGCACTGGCCATTTTTCTCGTTCAGCAATGTCCAAGGCCAGCTGGATGGCTTTCACGTCTGCAAACTGGCTCGATTCACCTTCTCCTTCAGCAGTTTCTGTGACTTGGCGTATAGGATTCCATACAGCAGCCTTCCACCTCCCGATGCTTTCCCACAAGGCGACAGGACCCGTCAGTGAACAGGGCATATTGCTTCTCATTTTCTGGTAGTTTATTATACAGTGGGGCCTCTTCAGCAGGCATCACCTCCTCCTCTGGTGATATTCCAAAATCTTTGCCTTCTGGCCATGTGATCACTTCCAAGATTCCTGGGCGACTGGGGCTTCCTATTCGGGCCTGTTGTGTGATCAGTGCGACCCACTTACTCCACGTAGCATCGGTTGCATGATGTGTAGAGGGGACCCTCCCTTTGAACATCCAGCCCAGCACCGGCAGTCGGGGTGCCAGGAGGAGCTGTGCATCGGTACCAACCACTTCCGAAGCAGCTCGAATCCCTTCATATGCTGCCAATATCTCCTTCTCAGTTGGAGTGTAGCGGGCCTCGGATCCTCTGTATCCCCGACTCCAGAACCCTAAGGGTCGACCTCGAGTCTCCCCTGGTGCTTTCTGCCAGAGGCTCCAGGTAGGGCCATTCTCCCCGGCTGCGGTGTAGAGCACATTCTTTACATCTTGTTCTGCCCGGACTGGCCCAAGGGCTACTGCATGAACTATCTCCTGTTCAATTTGTTCAAAGGCTTGTTGTTGCTCAGGGCCCCATTTGAAATCGTTCTTCTTCCGGGTCACTTGATAGACAGGGCTTACGATCACGCTGTAATCTGTAATACGCATTCTCCAAAAACCCACAACGCCTAAGAAAGCTTGTGTTTCCTTTCTGCTAGCTGGTGGGGACATGGCCGTTATTTTGTTGATCACATCCATTGGGATCTGATGACATCCATCTTGCCATTTTATTCCTAAAAACTGGATCTCCTGTGCAGGTCCCTTGACCTTACTTTGTTTTATGGCAAAACCGGCTTTCAGAAGGATTTGGACTATTTTTTTCCCTTTCTCAAAAACTTCGTCTGCCATGTTGCCCCACATGATGATGTCATCAATGTACTGCAGGTGTTCTGGAGCCTCACCCTGTTCCAGTGCGGTGTGGATCAGTCCATGGCAAATGGTAGGGCTGTTTCCACCCCTGGGGCAGTCGGTTCCAGGTGTACTGGACGCCCCTCCAAGTGAAAGCAAACTGTGGCCTGCACTCTGCCGCCAAAGGGATTGAGAAGAAGGCATTAGCGATGTCAATTGTGGCGTACCACTTGGCTGCCTTTGACTCCAGTTCATATTGAAGTTCTAGCATGTCCGGCACGGCAGCACTCAGTGGCGGCGTGACTTCGTTCAGGCCACGATAGTCTGCTGTTAGTCTCCACTCTCCGTTAGACTTTCACACTGGCCATATGGGACTGTTAAAGGGTGAGCGAGTCTTGCTGATCACTCCTTGGCTCTCCAGTCAATGAATCAGCTTATAGATGGGAATGAGGGAGTCTCAGTCGGTGCGATATTGCCGCCGATGCACCGTTGTGGTGGTGATCGGCACCTGTTGCTCATCGACCCTCAGCAACCCCACAACAGAAGGGTCCTCCGAGAGACCAGGCAAGGTGGACAGCTCCTTAATTTCCTCCGTCTCCAAGGCAGCTATACCAAAAGCCCACCAGTACCCTTTTGGGTCCTTGAAATACCCTCTCCTGAGGTAGTCTATGCCAAGGATGCACGGAGCCTCTGGGCCAGTCACAATGGGATGCTTCTGCCACTCATTCCCAGTTAGGCTCACTTCAGCTCCCCAATACAGTTAACTCTTGGGATCCTGCTGTCACTCCAGAAATACAGATGGGTTCTGCCCCTTTATAGCTTGATGGCATCAGGGTACACTGTGCACCAGTGTCTACGAGAGCCTTATACTCCTGTGGATCTGATGTGCCAGGCCATTGAATCCACACAGTCCAGTAAACCTGGTTGTCCCCTTCCTCCACCTCGCCGGAGGCAGGGTCCCTCTAGTCGCGGTCATAGTATTCGTCACTCACTTCTTGTAGATATGTCAGGAGTCCCTTCATTAAGATCAGAAGTAAGATCAGCCCTTCTACTCTGTCTGGGGAACCGCCCACTGGAAACTGGAGAAGCAATTTACCTGGAAGGACCCGCTTTTGTGATTGTTTTTCCTTGCAACTCACGTACCCGTGCCTCTAGAGTTGAGGTAGATTTTGCATCCCACTTCCTCATGTCCTCTCCGCGGTCACGCAGGTAAAACCACAGGGTGCCCTGTGGTGTGTACCCACTGTATCGTCTCTCTTGAGCAGAGGAACGCTTACTCCTAATAGCTGAGATACTGGTTCATGCAGGTGAGGAGCAGGATATATCCGCTTTGAGTTGCTGGAACTCCCAGGACAGTTTCTCGGCTAGCATGTCCGGCAGTTTCTCCAAAGCCATGGTGGAGGCCCATAGGGAGGAAGAGCAACTTTCTTCATATTGCCGGAGTTGACCAGCCAATTCATCCACCATTTGCCCCTCTCTGTCTTTCCAGGTCATTACTGCCAATGAGTTGGCATGCGACGCTGGTGTGCTCCATACAAGCTTCCGCCACATTGGTCACCTGCACTTGACTTCATCTGGATCTTTGGATAACTGCTTGTTGTCCAGGTCATCATAAATCACTTCCAGCACGGCTAATTCCCTCAGGTACTGGATACCTCTCTCCATGGTGGTCCACTTGCCTGGGTGACATATAACATATTCCTTAAAGGGATACCTTTCCTTCACGCCTGACAGGAATCGCCTCCAGAGGCTGAGGACTCGTGCCCCTTTTCCAATTGCTTTGTTAATGCCTCCTTCCCTAGAACGGGATCCCAGCTGCTTGGCTTCCTTCCCCTCTAATTCCAGGCTACTGGCCCTGTTATCCCAGCATCGGAGCAGCCAGGTAACAAGGTGCTCACCTGGACGATGGTATGGAATACCCCGTTGGCCAGTTTGGGTCAGCTGTCCTGGCTATGCCCCCTCACAGCTTCTGGTGCACCTGGCAGAGCATGGGAAGCTGAAAAGTGCTTGAATTAGTGTAAGCACTACTTAGCAACAACTAAAACATCAGTGTGTTACCAACATTATTCTCATACTAAATCCAAAACACAGCACTATATCAGATACTAGGAAGAAAATTAACTGTCGTAGCCAAAACCAGCAGAATAATCTGAACATTTAGCCTTTTTAAAAGCAGAAAACCTGTCACTCTAAAAAATGTAGTCACATTTACCTTACATCTTCCAGAATTTGAGTAAATCACATAGTTAATAAAAAAGGCGAGTTCTTACTGCTACTGTTACTTGCCCTTTACAGAAAAATAATGAAATGTTACTGGCCACCTCTTCAACCCACGGAAAAGCAAACTGCACTCCTCCTCCTCCTGCTGCTCCTTCTCTTCCTCCTCCTCTTCCTCCAGTGTTGCTCAGCCCACCCTAATATTCCTCCCCATAGTGGGACGGAAGATTTGGACTCTTCATGACCTTGGCTTGAAACACTCTTCATGCCAAAAACTCCGAAGAGCCAAAAGTCTTGAGGCAAGCAAGGCCAACCTTTCAGAGGAAAAACATGGAGGAACCCCAAGAATAGTCCACAAATGTCAAAGGAAATCCTTTACACCACTAAGGTTGGGTGCAGGTAGAGAGATACAGGAGACGTTATTCATTTTCTACATCCCTGTTCTCCACCTCCTTCCAAGGACAAAGATGCTGACTAAGTCAAAGTCCATGCACTAGGTCAGCCCCACCACCCAGTATTCATTGCAGCTGTGGAAGAGAAGCTGTATTCAAATTCCTCAAGAATTTTACTTCTGTCTCAAGAGGTAAAAACTGGCCGCTCTAGTTTAAGAAAAGAAAAAAACAAACAAACAAAAACAAAAAGAAACCTTCAAAACTACAAGAAAAGGAGAAGACACAGCCCTGCAGGTTATGCATTATTAATCCAACTTATTTTCTCATATGGCATTACTTACACGTTACTTGAGATTTTAAAGCAATTTCTAGCTTTCAGTAAATATCTGCTCAAGTCAAAATTACGTACAGAATTAAGGATTAACTCAGGAGAAAGATTCTAGACCTCAAGTAAATCTTTTCCGATTAGTGCCTCATAACGAAGTAATTGTTGAATTAGTAATACATTTGTCAATCCCAGTAAGCAATTAGAGTTAATACATATTAAAAAAGTTACTGTTCCATTTTAGAACGTGAATAGCGAAAAGTTTGGCATGAGGTTTTAATTATCTACTGAACGTGAGTCATGCCAAAACCAGTGGGACAAATCGTATCTTAACTCCTAATGCTAATGTGACCCTGCTGAATACGGCTTCCCTGCATCATGGCACCAATCCCGAGAGCAGAGCGCCCAGCGGGATTTGTACAGGTGCAATAGCTGGCCCACATTCGCAAAAAGTTAAAGGGTGAGGGTGTGAACCACAAAATGAGAACAAATGCAATAAGCCAGCTCAAGCGATTCAGCTGAGGGGGTCAAACCTCTAACAGAAATAACTAATAGCTTCTTTTCTACCACAGCGAACAAAGAAATATGCACACTGTGTAAAAAATAATATCTTATACTCCATTCTTATCTGAAGAGAGATAAAACACCGGGCACAAACAAGCTGCTTTTGGTTGACAGGTTTTCATACATGAACTATGGACCCTGAAAGATGCTAGACACCCCTACCTCCTACCAACTCACGGTTGTCAGTGAAAAGGAGAAGGACTTACACTGGAGATTTTTTTTGCAACCTATTAAATAATTCAGGGCTTTATCTCTTGTGCAGCTGCTCTTCAGCAGTTCTCATGGAGCGATGTGGATGCTGTGGGCAGAATTAGCTCTTAGCTTTGAGGGATGAACGTAACTTTCTACTACATTGTATGCTGAAAAGTATGCATTAGAACTTGTCAGAAGGCAAACAGACACAAATACTGAATTGCAGAGGAAACAGTGAAGAATTAGAAGTATAAAAAGGAAAACAGAGAGTCATTTTAGTATGTTTCCAACACACATGTCAAAGAGAAACCAAGAAACAAATTCTGCACTTTGATTTATGCACAAACTCATCAGGGTTCTAAATTACTTGTCTTAAGATATCTTGCATTTTATGCATTCCTATGCCAGGAACTCAATTCTCTAAACTCACTTTCTAAATTCAAGGAAAATATCTTTTCTGGTGGATTTGCTGGCATCAGCACTGTCTAAGGGCCAGGCAACAGTGGGATCCAGCTGCGCTGGGGGCTGTAAAAACACAGAAATGCACAGACAGTGCTTGCCTTGAAAAATCTGCAATCCAGACAGGACACAAAAGCTGAGGGAATTGTTACGATCCAGTATATTAGAAAAGGCTGAGAGAAAAGGAGGTTTTAGGCTGTATTGAGCTGGAGTGAAATACTGAATCACAATGTTCAGTAACATGCTTCTGCAGTTTCTCGTCTTTCCTCAGATGACTGGAAGTTTCTCTTTAGGTAGCTCTCAAATGTCAGAGACACTGTCCATCTCCTCTTGTATCAGGCCCAACAAATCCATACATTTCTCAAATACTGTCCATTGTTTTTTCCTCTTTGAAATTGGCTGTGGATGATGGCTCTATCCTGAAAGATCTCCTCTGCTTGTGTGCAAATCCCACATAAAGTAAGAAAATTAACAAATAGTGACTTCTTGATTTAGTGTATATCACATCTCTCCCTCTCTCCATCCTATTTGCACCATTAGTACTGGAAGTCACTGAAGAAGAGAAGTTGTTTCACTGCTGTTTCCAAGTGCCTGAAACCCTAACAAGTGGAACCTCTGTGTACGCCTAAAACGTACCAGAGCCTCTGCTGTTGGAAATGTCCTGAGAGCTTTTGGAGTGAGCTGTTGGCATACATGCCTGAAAAAGCAGATTTGCCAAGCAGTGATATCAGGATTATGAGACTCAGATTACTACCAAAACAGCTTTTTTTTTTTTTTTTTTTTTCAAGAGATTCTTTCAGTGTCAATTGAGAGGGGCCACACAAATACTCAGGTCAAAGGCTTACGTGACAAACTGGTTAGCAATGGCATTTGCACTTCTGCAAAAAGTGTTAACATTGGGAGACCTCCTGCCGATCTCAGGAAGCAGGAACCAGAAATGTAAGCAAAAGCAGAGTTCAGCACGACTGAAGAATAAGGTGTCCAATTATTGTAACAAGCCACATATCTGTAGTCAAAGGACTAGGGAGGGTCTACGCAGTATATATGTGGTACTGCAAGAGGAATTGCACCGCAGAAGAAATCCAAATATAGCATATAAAGATATATTGGGCTAAGTGAACATAGATGCAGCTAATGAATGACACTTCCATGGAGGCTGACTTATGCTTGGCATATGGATAAAGCAATTAGCCAATTAAGAAAATTACGTTAGATGACAAGAAGTAATAATTAATAATAATAATGATTTACTCAAAAGGAACTGATTTTACAGATACAAAAGGAAACCATAGCCTGGTTTCTGCAGATTCAGGCTGATGAGCAATTGGACCCTCCTGTACTCTGTACATCCTGTTACACTTGTCACCACAATGCCCTACAGTGAACGAACACGAATGAGGATAATACTCCTTTATCAAGATTTGTACCTGATAAAAGTTAAGTAAGCTGAGAAAGGCCAATTGGTCACCTCATTGCGGGACTGGAAACCGACCCTGGAGAAACCATTACTGTGTCTGATGCACAGGGAGCTGCATCTCACTGGGCCAGTTGTGGTTCCTGGCATGCTGGCAGCCACCAGCAGGTGAACCCTGAAGGAAGGAGACAGAAGGGAAAGCCAGCGGGAGCTCCCCGCTGATGCTCTTCAACATGAGGGTCTCACTGGATGCCCTGTGCAACTAGAAATATGAAGCTTCTATTTTGGAACGATCAGTATCTCTGCCAGCAGTATATTAGATCCATAGCTGAGCACCTCTGCAGACAGATAGACAATTCAGGCGAAATTCTATAATGATTATTCAGCACATTAAATGTTTACATTATTGGTACCTTACTGCTTGATTTTTTTATGTATCACAGTAAGTCTTTTGTAGGGAAAAATCCTATTAGTTTTTTGCACTTATGAAACAGTATACTTTCTACTAGGAAAAAATACTGAGCAAGAGAGAAAACTAGGACATGATAAATTGAAGGGGAGGTCTGCAGGAAGACCCCTGAGATAGCTCTATGAAATCTGCTCCTGCAGGTACCAATAAAAACATCAGGGTAAACAAACAGGTTAGAAAGTGGATCATTGGCTCATTAATTTTGTTATAGTAAGAAATAAATACTCACATGCAGAAAAGTTTCCTCCCAAGGGCTGGCAGGCAAGGTATCTCAAGGCTAGGTGGCTGGTGGACCGCAGTATGAAAAAGCTGTCTCTGCAGGGAAACTTGAAAATCTTCTTTGTTTCCCAGCAACTGGTCAATCTCTTGTGCACCAAAGAGTATTAATTCTCCATGGTCAAAGCACACCAATCCTGAATTAAAAGTGTTCTTCCGTCACCTGGAGGTATCTGCACAGCCATGATGATATTTGCTGACAAAATCCAGTCTAACTTATTATGAGCTGGGGTAATGACATAAGACCAGGGACCACACCTGATCCTGGTCCTTGTTTATGCCATTTGTATAAGAGGATCTCAAACCTTTGCTTTTGATATATGTTGAACACAATCTTAGTTGTCACTCTGTTAGAAGAAACCTTCTAATAATGGCTTCAAAAATTTATCTGATGAGGTATTTTATCCTCATCTTCGCCTTTCCACAGAGGATGCAGTGATTGAGGACTTCCATACAGTTCCTGGAGATATCAATAAAGACTTGATAGCAGGGAAGTTGAATTGTCACAAACTCCAAGAACAGCAACTACAAATGGGTATATCTTGACTGAATGCCAATGTTTAAACAGGAAAGCGACATCCAATTCCCAAGACAGAGCAACAGCAGAGACAGACCAGTCACAGAAGTCTCCCAAAATAGCACAGGGTACAGATGGAGCCACACAAATGCTTCTAACATAAGATATTTTTAGTGTGCAACAAATGTAATGAAGCTTAAAACAGAAGCATCAAGTGAGATATTGTCACACCAATTAAAACAAATGTCCAGGTGAAATGGATGTGAATGTATGAAAACATATGTGAACGCTGTTCATTTCAAAGCCTCTATTATTTGACTCTACCCTACATAAAGATGCACAAGATTTCCAGTAAAAGAGATCATCATTCAAAGCCTAGCCAAACACTGGGAAATATCCAGAGGGATTATGACCTAACCATTCACATCCTGGACTAAGAATTTCAAAACAAAAAAAGCCACTGACATTGTTATTTATGCTGAAATATTAGCCAACTTTTCTACCGTTTCTGAGTTCCAAAATATACTAATAATCTTCATAGGAATACGTTATTTATTTCATT
Organism: Calonectris borealis; assembly: GCF_964195595.1. Classification (NCBI taxonomy): domain Eukaryota; kingdom Metazoa; phylum Chordata; class Aves; order Procellariiformes; family Procellariidae; genus Calonectris; species Calonectris borealis. The sequence goes on from NC_134313.1 coordinate 58,639,257, forward strand.
TTAGCAGCTTTCATATACAACCTCCAACTGAGGAAGGAATAATGAACAAAAACATGTTAGGATAAAGTATCTAAAGAGCAGAGTGCTCCTGATGGGTTTGATTTACATCTGAATGGATTTAGCATCAGCATTTGGAAATTGCAAAAGTCAATATTCCCCTCTCCAAACTCAAATTTTTCAGCTCATAAACCTTTTCAGGCTTTCTAACAGCTTGCTTTGCAGTGTCTTCTGCATCCCATATGTTAGGGGGATGGGTTTTATTAATATTAATAGAAAATTATAGAAGCCAAACTTTGTGAGCACTGACCCAATATAGAGGATACTACCTCAGAATTAAATACATCCAAAAAAATGTACAAGTCCAAGGTGAAGGTAGCTATTTGTACCACAAACAGTAACATAAACAAAAAAAACCCTCTGTAAACATGGGATCACTTTGGCAGTAGTCCTAGCTCAGGGAAGAGAACATGACAGTGAAGGTTTCAGAGATGAATGCAGTCACTGTGTGACACATAGAAGGCAGTGAGGGAAGGGAAGCAAAGCAAGGGAGAAATATTTTTCCCATTTTCCGTACTTTGGTGGGTTTTTCTCATATCTAATGTCATGTAAGTCTTATATTTAACCTTCATTCATTCTCAGAGTTACATATCGTATCTTTTTGAATAGAGAACAGAAAGCAAAGTTGTGTGACTGCTTTTGCTAAATACTCCTTGCACAACGTGGGCAGATACCCAGCTAAGCCTTGTATTCTGTCTCCATGAAACAGCCTAACAATGCATCTTCTACCTGCTCATGTAAAAGAGAACTGCTGTTATATACATCAAAGCTTTAGAGAGCAAAAAAGAAATTTAGTGCATTTAGGAAGCAGTGAGCTACCAACTGTAGGCAGTTCTCTCTCACTAACTCAGCACCAGTGGTACCTCATTGCAGCGTATGCAATGGTTTAGCTGTAGCACCAGCAATGATGTATGCAGGATTGCTTTTATGACTTTCAGGTCATGTCAATCACTGCTAATGAGATGTCCATTTAAAATTAAATATCCTTTACATAAATTAATATCCTAATAAAGTGTAAACACTTCATAGTGTTTACAATAACTATTACTGTATAACAAAATGTAACTCTTGTAAAAAGGAATAAAATAACTGAATCTCATGATGTTGTTGATGCTCAATATTTCCAAAAGAACAAAACTGATACTTCAACCAGCTTTTGAGAAGTCTTTGAAATCAAGAGCTGCCACTACCTAAAAAGTAAAATTTTTTGCTCTTCTCCGAGAAAATTACACAGCAAAACACAAATGTTAATTCTTACCTTTTGACTAAATACATCACCTGCCAATTCAATACAGTATGTTGTAGAGCCTTTCACTCTTTGCTATAGCTAAAAAAAAAAGTGACAGGAACAACTATGAGCTCTGAAGAGGAAATGTGATATCATTTTCTCATTGTTATCCAGAATGACATAGGATAGATGTGGAAACCCATCTTTGACTTTTTCCAGATGTCCATGGAACTGTATCAGCATTCCAGCTTTGTTTTATGTGGATGTGTATTCTGTGAACTTCCTTGCTCAGGATTTTCTTTTTTATCATATATGAGAGAATTTTGACAATTTCAGTGAGGACATGAAAAGTCATAAAATTATGACTTTTAAATTAATATCATAGGTGTTGTGCAATCTAACTTGTGGAAAGGCTGTTGAGAGAATGGGATGGCAATGAACAGGTGGTATTTCACTCTCAAGGCAATGCACTTTCATGAGCTGAAATTTATTTTCATTAAAAGTCCTCATAAAAATATGATACGATGAGTACAGCAGCAGAAGACAGGGCCAGCCCTGCATGGCTGTAGAACTACTACACTGGGCAGAACCATGGCTCACACCTATATGCCAACAAGACATCTGATCTCAGTCAATCCCCAAAAGTTTTCGTTTACAAACTGCATAAAATTCTTAATGACACTTAGAGGTGGGACTGGGAAGTGAAGGTTTATTTGAATCAGTGCTATGACTAAAAAATTATTCCTATATGTCGATTCCCTCCCCCAAATCTTGTAAAGGCCACAGCTGCATGAGTAGTAGCCTCAAGGACTGCAGAAAAGCAAGTCCACCACGGACTCTGAGCTGCTTAACCAGAGACTAGTGGACAATATGCATGTATATCTGCTGACTTTTCCCCCTGCTTTCATTCATTCCCTCCTCCTGCACATTTCATGGCTACTGAGCATCTGACTAAGGAGAAGTACAAGTTCAACAAATCATTGCTGTTCAATATCTCCATTCTGCAGACAACAGTGATTTACTGTGTGACAAATATATGCACTGCAGATAACAATACTAAAATTATTTCCATTTTGATAATAAAATCACTTACTACTTTTTTTCTGTTAGATCTCAAAGTATTGCATCCCCTGTAATCTTGCCTGTTTTATACCTCTCTGCACATTTTTGGAGTCAAAGAAATTGAACTTCTACACCGTTGTCCACTACAGAGCACCTTTCTTCCTCACTGGTATTTACAGTTTTTTAAACTTTGGACAATTTCATGAAATTCAATTTTATTATTGAAAAAACAGTGCTGAAATGTCTCCCGCCTTGCTTGCCTAATTGGGTAATTCAATCAGCCTGACTCCTGAAATTGCACAGGTTGCTGTGCAGTACTAAAACTTAATAATCACAGAAAGCTCCCGCTGTAATGAATGAGGCCCCTGAAGATGAAAATGTGCGTGCATGTTTATATAAACAGAAAGAAATTAAGCACAATCTGATAGCAATTTAAAAGGCATCCCTTGCCGCCTTCACACAGCACTGATTGTCAAGTGTTTCTGCTAGTCTTGTACTGTACTCTTAGGCAAACATAAAACGTCAGATAGCCAGGAATAAGGTAAAGGATAACTATGAAATAATGGGAACTGGGAAACCAGAAGTGTTACAAAGCTGGGACTGTTGCCACCACAACAACATCAGCTTCAATTATTTTTTACTCTCACAATGTTTGTCTAGGACATCAATTGCAGTTTGGGAGTCCCTACCTCACATCTGCATGTATACAGAAAAAGTTGCAACAAAAAAAAACATTTTTTATCGCCTTTCTATTAAAACAGAGGGGAAAAAAAAGTCCAGACTTATAAGACTTTCACCAGTATGTCTCATAATTCCACAAGTTTTATACTGCAGCTGTGTTTAATTAGCCCTAGACCACCACACCCTCCAGGTGGATGTAAGATTTTTAGGCCCATTAAAATCCAGCTCGGCACCTAAACTAAGGACTGTATTTCTAAGACTGATGGTAAGTTGCTAGATTCTACAATGGAGCCTGTTCTGGGTGTAATTTGAGTCTTTTGACATTTCTACGGTGGAGGTAAGAACATGAGTTCTCTCATGAAACATTACATTATTCACAGACAAACCTGTGGGGTCCAGAAAAATCAGGAATTTCCTGGAACCTGCTATGTAGCCATCTGTGGCATCACCAATAAACCACAGGGACACAATCCATGACCAGGTCAAACTCTGCTGGCTCTAAAGGATGAGTTAAAAATCAACCTTTTGCATGTCAATGTTCTAAACTTGTGTGCCAAAAAGACCCTGAAAAAGAATTTGCTATCTGACATTTCTTGACCATAATGACTTTGTAAGTAAGGTGATGCGTGAACTAAACATGCATAAAATGTCAGCAGTTCTTATCACTGTGTCCTTTGGATTGGGGGCTGGCTGTCTCCTTTTGAAATGTATGACTGTATACATAACAGAAAAATACTAGTAGGAGCTTTTATTAAGTAATGTACTCTGAATTATATTACTCCCAATTCCCCTCAGGAAAGGACTGAAGTTCTGTTTTTATTGAGAATTACCTTTCCCTCTTCTACAGAGTATGGTAATAAATTGAGGATAATACACCTCAAAAAGCTTGAGAAAAGTCTTATCAGCCACTGGCTGGAGTGCATCATAAATGCTTTTTAGTGTTTCACACTATTTCAGTGTGAAAATAGTGTTAAAATTGTTTTCGGTTTTAAAATAGGCATTTGGCATCACTGATGATATGTGGAAATCAAGTTCATTCTCTGTTCACTGGACTTTGAAAGATAGTATATTCTACTCTCCTTATTTCTACATTCAGAAAAATAGGGTTACAGTTTTGTCATGAAATATTTTTCATTTACTACAACTTTCACTGATGCTGTTGAAAATCTTTCTGGTTTTGATCCAGATGATGACTATAACATTTCTGAAATTCAGATTATTGATTCCTTTAAACAAATCCCTAAAGGAATGTGGTATGATAAAATGCAGCAGTAAACATAGTATATATGGATGGAAATGGTGCAATGCTCCAGATCTAGATATCAGGAAAATGCTAGAGTTGTAATGAGGCGTGTGGTAGTAAACAAGAAAAAAAACAGAAGAGGGATGTTTAAGACTTTGGAAGACAAGTCTACCCTTCCAAACTCATCTAATGAGTTCTCTTCCTTCCAAAGATGTGAAGGGTATTTTTTCTTCTTTTGTGAGTGTTAAGGAATTTTTCTTATTAATTTTGCTCTGTGTTAAACATAAGCGTGACAGATGCGCTGCATGTTGTTTATGCAAAAGGTGTAAGGCATCCTGTGTGGTTATTGATTCAGACTCGTGTATCTGGCAGAAATTGAAGGGAATTTTAAGACAGATTTTCCACTTGGAAGTAAACTGAAAACGTGCAAGTTCACACTGTATTTGACCCAGGTTTAGGACTATGTTCTAACACACTGGTGCAAGAGAGCCCATGAAAGCATTTCAAGTCCAAGTCCGTGAAGAAAACATTTTTTTCCAGATGGCTCCAAGCCATATTTATGCAAGTGACGCCTTTTGGTTTGTTTCACAGGGTGATTTTTTTTTACATCACAGATTCCACGGAACAGCTCAGTAAACCTAGTCCCTTCAGCTGAAGGTTAACCTTGAGTCAAGACCTGGCTTTTGTCCAGAGCAGCCTCCGGCCCAAGCTGCCCAGGGGAGCCCACCCGCTGGGGGTGCTGCACCACCAGGGACCACCCCTCATAGCTGCCACCCCCAAGCACAGCACCTCGCCTGCGCTTGCCCCTGAGATGCCCAACTAGTGGTCCAGCCATGGCAGAGTGGCTGTGGTGAGCAGCTCTCATCGTCTCAACTCAAATTTGCTGTTTGCCTCCCAGCTGAGACCCAGGTCACGCTGCTGACGTAAAGCATCAAGAGGCACAGAAGGCACAAGCCCAAGGTCTCATACCCAGGGACCAAAACCCCCTCAAACTTACTGTGTGGGCACAGGCACATGCAAAGGCTCGCAGTATCACACTAACGAAACAGGTTTTCTAGAAATACTCAAAATGATTACGTGATGAAGCGCAATACATCAAGATGTAAACAGCCAAACAGAAGAGACAAATCCTCAGAAATAAAGTGAAATATTTATTCTCAGTGGAAAGCATTTGTCTAAACAGTGTCCAACGCACAAATATATAGTTTCCTATTCCTGAACAGTAATTCTACAGTAAGACTCCCCAGTAAAATATTTATGTTACAGTGATTTGAATGATCAACAAGGGAACATTTCAACATGGTGCTCTACAGTAGCCCAGAGATGCTGGTTGCTAAAGCGCTGTGGTGTTGGTCCTTACACGCCCCATACTGCTATAGCAAAACACTGCCCATGAGCCAAGATAAGCACTGAAACAGCGGGGCTGGTATCAGTTGAAGGTCTAACCCTGTAGACAAGTTTTGTCATTTAACTGTTTGTGTGAGCAGCCTGTTTCTGACTTTGCTGGTCTTCAAAAATTTTTCACAATATGGAAAACAGGCTTTCTAGTAACTTGGGACTTAAAAGCAGTTGGCAATGCATACCGTCTGATAAGATTTTCCTAGGAAGGTTAAGCACATAACCAGGGGACAAAAAGAATACCTTCGGAGGTCCACCAGTTTCAGAAACAAGCTGTACACTCCATGGGCTACACAGTGGTTTCTCAGCTCTTCTCTCCAATGCAAATCTGACTGTCAAAACCACAAACTGTGAGTGGCAGCGAAAAGGATCACCTCCTATGTCAGGTCCTCTTAAATGGAGGAACACAAATGCGTATGCTAACATCATTACAGCGTAATTATATACATTATACATATAATATGATATATATCAGGGCTGAAAATGAGTAGTTAGAATATTGCTCAATCTTCACATGGCAGCAGGTGAGTCCAGAAATAAAGACTCCATAAGTACAATGAACACCAACTTTCCGAACTGCTAGGCAGTAACACCCAGCAGGAAATTAAGCAGGACTTATCATACGTGCCTAAGAAGCAATTACAGAAGCTTCTGTCTTCCCCAGTCATAAATTTCCTGGCTGTACAAAGTTGCGCTAAAAGTGTTGAAGAAATGTTGACATTCAATGTGTACTGAATTAAAGGAAAATTAACTTTCATGTGCAGAATAAACTGATGTTGCAAGTTTCTGGTGAGGGGAAAAAAAAGCATGCTAACACCTTTGACTGATTAAAAGTTTATCGCAGGATGTGTTCCACATGCTACACATTCTTGACTCTTGGAAACACTGAAGTGACAGTCAGAAATGGTCATTGGTAATACTGTACAACCACACGCCTTTCTAGGACCTTGTATAATGACCAAATTTGTGCCATCACAGCCTGATCTCACAGTGGTTTTTACGGCTAAGCGTTCTTTTTAGTCCCAAGTTCTCCTTGACTCCACAGAGAAATTCCTTTTTATATATTTCATGATTTAGGCACTGCATATCACCTATGCAAGAAACAGCACACTACAAAACCAGAGAATGATAGGAACTACATTAACTTTTTTTTTCCTTAACTTCATGTCTCCTGCCTTTCTGTCATTTGTTAGGTTTTCAGAGGTACGTGCTATGTGAAGTAGTATGACAGCAGCTTCAGCTACGAATGCTCTACTGCAATCCATGTGTGCACTACTTGTGCTAATCTCTGCAGAATTTTCCCTCTCTCAGTGGAGATTTGGATAAATGGTTATTCATTGCTTTTAAGCTCATTATTCTGCAGGGATAGTTGCCGATAAGAGGGAAGCTCTGAAGAAATCTTATTCTCATTATTCTTTAAGCTGTGGTATCTCCATAAGCCCCAAGCCATGCAGCCGACTCCTGCTGCAGGTCACACAGTACAAACCACAGAACAGGAAAAGCGCCTTCTCAGAGGAGTTTACAAGCTAAGTCAAGGTAGGGGTTTTTTCAATCCACATGGCACTGGGCAGATGGAAGTACCACGAAGAGACAGTCTTACTGCTTGGGATAAGAAGGACAAAATCCACGTATTGACTTTGAATAAACAAGAGTAGTTTTCACAGTTACCCTTTAATTTTTATAAAGTTGTATTAACCTGCGTTCTGGAAACATTTTCAGCTTCTTCTATGCTCAGCCTGTAGTATCTTCTAATAATACAAGCAACAAAGTTTCAGATAGCTTGGTGAGGACATACCACAAAGCCAAAACACATGAAGTAACTGATGTCTCTTAAAAACTGAACAAAGTCTTTCCAGGTAACTAGCTGTCTGTATTGATTTAATAATCAATAAAGACTGTAGCTCAGAACTTCAAAAATATGTAGGTATCTGAATTCCATTAAAACTAGACTTTTATATCATGGGATTTAGTATTGTCAGTCTTGCATGCCTGCCAGAGAGCATGCAGAATCTGTACAAATCTCTTCTATTAAAATATTGGCGTATAATTTTTTCCCCCACTGAACCACCACTCACCACTCTGGAACTGGTCTAGTTAAACGTCTAACACTGTAAATTTGTACTGTATTTGCTGTAGTAGACATCACAGGCTTAGACAATGTCAAGTTCAACACATATATCCCCTCAATGAAAGGTTATTTTGACTCTTCTGCAGTACTACAACTGGTTGTTTCATCCTACAAAAACTTTGCTATACTGGATATTCCACAGTTGTTCTTAAAACACAAGTTAATTTCTGAACCTTCTCCTCTTGCGGTTCGTATAGACACCACACAAGCACAATCCGATGACTTCTGCGATAATAGAAAGAACTGTTTCTGAAACATTTAAAGGCTTTTTTTTTACTCAGACTTTGGCTAAGATTATAATCTTTGAGATGACACACAAAAATATGATTAAAATGCAGATGTTCTGCAAGATAATGCCCACTCTTAATGGAATAAAGGTTTGCTTTTAAACATACATTTTCAAACTGGGATAAGCTTACAGATGACATCCATTTTAGTTTCAACTACAACAGCCCACGGCAATTCTTAAAGAGACTGAACACTTCAGTCTCTACACGTCTCAGAATAAAGAAATGTGAGAAAATGCAGGTACGAGGTCAAAAGAAGGGCTCAGGTTTGAGGTTGACCCTTGAATGTTGAAATGAAGATTTCATTAAACAAAAAAGGAGGGGTATGTTACACATATGCTGGAGGTGACTGAAGATCTCACAGCTTTGCAAGCTAAACCAGTTGTTTGGAAGGTGCCTTAAGCGTCTGCCTAGTCAGTGAGAAATTGATGTGTTTGTTAGGGAAGAATGAGCTGGCTTGCTTGGGGTGCAAGTGCTTAAGCACTGTTTAATGTGGGTAACTGTTATCTTTGATTTTGGTAAGCAGAATCATTCCCAAGGACGTAGTGACTTCTTCAGTATTAAAATGAAATGTTTACTTTGCTATGACTTCTGCTCAGAAGCAGAAGCTTCTTATATAAACTTACTAGTTTTCTCAGTGCCATTTGGATTAATTTTATTTCATATGAAGTAACATTTTTGAAATTAAAATTGTCAAAATTATCAAGACAATTCATGGTCAGGAAATTATCAGAATATTTGTTTCATGAAATAGTACTTCAAATTTTCAATATTTTCAAAATATTTGCTTTCAAGGCAGCCTCTCGTCAAATGATGTGTCCAAACAGCTGACAAGAGCCCAGGAGATATGCTCAGACTCCAGGCAGGAGTTGGGCCAGCAAGTCATGGTGTTTGAAAGACATGCATGCATTTGCCACCCACCTTTGAAACAGAAATATGAAACTCTGTATGAAATCTCTTAATCTTTTGCCCCTTTATAAGTAAAAATAGCATCTTTATTTCCAATGGGTTAATAAATCCAATTAGAAATACAATAGCCTTTACAGATGCAATACTTTTCAAAACCAGTGCAACCTTAAAAGCATATTCAGGAGGATATAAAAGACATGAAATCTCACCAGGTATACAGGAAAAAGTAATTATTCATTCCTATGAAAGGTCAGCTGCAGTCATGAGTCTGAGCTTTCAATAAATGGTGAAACCTCATTTATTTGTACTGGGTATTGCTGCTTCCTAATATAACCCAAAACCTCAGGGACACTCTGGTAGTAATGCAAACACAGGAAGGTCTTTCAGCCAAGAAATAATTTCAAAATTTATCTAAAGCAGAAAGTTATTATGATTCCACAATGGTGGCATGCATTTGTTTGACATTCACCACGGCATACTGGGGACAGAGAAGTATCTGAATTTAGTTCCCATGATCTAACAGAGAAGCTATCTAGGCAACTTGGTGCTTGAAGCCTATTCTCCCTTGTTCTTCACATAACCACTTTGTAAATAAAGCACCCAAACTATTCACAGTAAACAAATGCAGAGATTCATAGAAAGTCTTTAGAAGGATTTCAAGGTATCTATTTCAGCTCCATCAGTTCTATTATGTGATGTATAACAAAAATATCCAGAAATATCTTAAATGCCCCTTTTGATACTCTAACAAACATTGAATACAAACTTAATTAGTGAATAGTTGAACTATTCTTAGTTGCATTTCTCATGGACTAAAATACTGTTCTGAAAGAATAAGCATTTCGGTAGATCCATTTGCAGAATTCAAGATCAAGAGATGGTAGAGTCAGCACAAAATAAAAAATGGATGTACACCATTACAACTAAGAGAAAAAGAAATTGGAGTATTTTTACAGACTGATTAAACACAAGAAAAGGATACACTTACAGAGGAGCAGTACGATGAGAAATAATTGCACTAATTTATTGGAAGTAAAGTTTAAAACGAACATTGTGGAAAACATTCCTGCTGGTGGAAATGCCATTTTTAAAGATGTTTAAAATTAGTCCTAGGAAAGAACTATAGCGTGCATACTGAAGAATGAGATTCTATATTACTTTTCAATTGCCTGTTTCACAGATTCTATACTCAAAAGATCTTACCTAATCTAATAATCAGAATTTTATTCCATCAGAAGTACAAATTTAATAATGAAATTGTATTATTGCATGAATACTACTACTTCTCAAAATCAGATTCTGTGTTATACGGAGATACCACCACTGAAACAAGACAGATTACCTAGCTCTTGATGGCTTAAGAAGATTAGCCCAGCTCACCCTTTCTGTATTTCTTCTTTTCCTTTCTTATATGAACTGTGATTTTAAAAAGAAACTATCTGGGAGATATTCAATGTTAGTTCCATATAATGCAGCTGTGGCTAACCAGAAATCTTTCATTAAACTAAAAAAGGAGTTCTAACAACAAAATTTTATTAGTGCTAGGCAATACTCACAAGGTTCTGGAGAAACAAGAACTCTTTGTTGACTAAACATTTTTAAACACCTCTATCAACCCACCAACATACGTCTCCTATATAACTTAGAGAATGCTGTAGCGTTTTGTAGCCATCCTGAGAGGAAGGTATATGAGCTCCAAAAGAGGAAGGAGATGAAAAAAATCAACAAACATGAAGAAGTTAAACATTCCAGCACTTACTTATCCTAAACACTATCAGCTGCTTTTGAATAACATAAAAGCAGAATATTTTAAAATGAGCCTGAAATTCTACGTGTCTGCTTTGCTCTTGCAGATGGCCCAAATTAAACTGCTTCTAGATATAAAAGATAAAGGGATGGTTGTTCTTCCTTTCCAAAATGAAACTATAACTCTGTAAGGTTTAAGAGGTGATAGTCTGTATCACGCTTCTAATTTAAACATTTTTCAAGTGTTTCTATTACCAAAATGAGAATATATTCAGAGGCTTTAATACAGCAGTGTGAAAAGAAAAACTAAAACCAGAAAATTATGTTTTGATTCAGAAGTTGGTATTTGAACATACTGAGATAAACTAACCTACAGAATTTGAAGACAAAGGTATACCCCTCTCTCACCCATTTCCAAAACTGTCAGGAGTTAGATTATTAACTACACAAAGGCAACAAATTAAAAAAAAAAAAGAATTATCTTGAAACATTTATTCATTCATTTTTGAGGTGAAAATTATGGAGTCATAGAATCAGCTTTAATTTCTCTGCAGGATGAAAGCAACAGAGGGAGCAATCGCTCTCGGATCACATGAAAATTTCACATACTTCATCATAGCAAAAATAAGCAATTAAACATAAACTAAAATAATTGCAAGGTTTTTCCTCCTTTCTGCTATTACACTTTTTTCCCTTCCTCCTTGTATTGTCTTTTTATCCAGCCTAGAAAGTAGTGCACCAAAAGCACACATTTACACTACTTACTCTCACCTCATTTACATGAGGGCAATATATGGTTTAATTTATTTAAACTTGAGGAGATATTACAATTCCAGCAAAATCAAAACAAAGATTAAATTTAAAGGAAAAATCAAACATTTTCGTATAGCCAAAACCCCTTAAAGGTAGTATTTACAGATGGCCCCTAAACAAGGGGTCACAAGCAAACTGGGAGATAGAACTCAGAACAGCCTTGATGATAAATGAAACCATTTTGGAAAAATATGGGGAAACTTAAATTTCCATTATAATGTAGGAATATTCACCTACATAAATATGGGATTAGAAAAAATAGTCTGTTCTGCAGAAAAGGATTTATGGGTTACAGTGTAAGACAATGCTACTGTTGCAAAAAGTACCATATAATAATACATAAACAGGGAGTGTCACTTGCAGACACTTGGGTAATTGTTATACTTCAGTATGTGCCAGTAAATTCTCAGCTGAAATACTGCCTAGCTTTGGGCACTGAACTTCAACAAATATCTGGACCACTTGGAGAAAACAGAAGTACACCGACAAGGTCTTATTCTCAACAAGGATAAGACTAATCTCATTCCTGGGAAACATGACCCGTAGAGAAAGTTTGGAGGGACTGAAGTTGTATAAAGAGAAGAGAATGAGAGAAAAGAGTACATACGACAGACATGACTGCAGCCTTCAAATATGTAACAGGTAACCATGAAGACTAACAAAGTTTTTCTCCATTTCCACATCAGGCAGAAGGAGGAAGACAGGATATTTTAACTAACGGGAGAAAAACTTCCTAATGATGAGCATCAGAAGAGACTGTAGAGTATTTCCAGTAGGGCACACAGGGCTTAAGAATAAGACAAACAGTTGGAAAAAAAAGTTTTATTAATAGTTGATCTGAGTCTGGATAGGGAAACAGAAAACTCCACTCTTCCAGCCTACACTTCTGTACTTCTTACTGAGTGAAAAGAGTTGAATAAACATTAACAGCTAACTCTAAAATGCAGAGATCGTAACACTGTGCAGACGCTATGGGCACAGTGCTGTCGTTTCTCCAGCTACGGCTTAGCACACTGCTGTGGTCAATTTTGCAAAGCATTATTCATATAGCTGGGGAACAGGAAATACAGTGGGGCTGTGTCACCAAATAATTACAAGCAGAAGTACTACCAAAGTACTTTCTGGAGCGGGAATTCTGTCTTCTCCTCACTACACAGTACCATGTATGCTCTGGTGCCATTTAATGACAATAACTGATCTTATTGCCTGATCTAGCAAAGGCCTTGGCCTTTTTTGTCCCTTTCATTCACAACGGTCTTTATATCTTCTTAAACTTCTCCTTCAGCACCCTGGGGGTCCAGCATCCCTAATGCCAGTATCACGTTCCCCTCTTCATTAGCTTCACCTGAAGCTCACAGACTATAGCCATACCAGTAAACTAAATTGTGCCAGTTTACTCTGCAAACATATTCAGGCACTGAAATTCAACAGCTGAATTTTTCATATTGCTAAACAGTAAAAACAATCTCGGAACAACTTTGGTTGGCCAACTTCTTCTCTCCCAAGCAACTCAGGCACAGTTTGGGAGTTCCCGTGGGACAAATACCGTTCCCAACAGGCAACTTCAACCCACCCTCTGTGCCCAGGAGGCGGAGAGCTTAATGGTGAGGACAGGGGTCATCTCATGTCAACTGGCCTCGGTGTCAGAAAGCAATCATCTGGGGCACATTTAATGGACTACTACAGCCATACCCATTGTCCTGTGAGGCCCCAAGTAAGGAAATCATTATTAATGGCAGCTAGAATAGAAGCTGTTGCACTCAGCAACTGTTAATAAACAGACAGAAATGGTACATTCTCTCTGTTTCTTCAGGAGTGGACTCTTCAGGATGAAGTAATTCTTTTAATCAGTTCCCACTGTAGACCCTGGTTCCCACTACAGGAGGAAGAAAAAGCCAGTGGTTGCATCTCTGTCTTGGACAGTTAAGAACTCTCTACTCGTACAAACAGTGTCTAGCTGATACAATTACTCTAATCTAAGTAAAAATCATGTTTTAGTCATAAGAATGTTAAACAGATATAGGGAAGCAACTAATCCAGTTCACTCAATCAATAACATACACATTTGAAAAAAAGAAAATACGTGTTTAGACTCTGAAGGTCTGATTTGAACCGAAAAAGCCAGGTAAAACTGGTATTTCATAAACACAATAATGCCTTTTACTTTAAGAAATGGTTTGAGTTAAAGGTGAAATGGTAATGCTCGCCCCAAGTTTCCTTAGGATTTTGTTACTTTAAGTCAAATGCTTTACTTCACATAAGGTTTCTTGTATTGAATTGTAGTACAACTGTTTACTCAAGTGGCAGCAGCATACTCCGTGATAAATTAAACGGACATTTATCAAAGGTAAGTTGACAGGTTTAAATGTTAAACGTAAGCATTGTAAGACAAGTACAAATAGTTTCTACCTGGAGGTTACATATCCAAATCACTGGATAGATATTTTAATTAACTTCTGCACAATAAAGAATGTTTGCTTCTGAATTATTGAAGAACATTTTCTGAGAGAGGAAGATACAAAGTTTCATGCAATATATTTTTAAGTAATGTTTACATATAAATAAAAATTGAAAATTCTTCTTCCCATACAACACAGGCAAGAAAGAGACAAATACTGTTTAGAAACATAAATCTTGGGGTCAAGATTTAAAGTTAAATTAAACTAACAACTTAAAAGAGAGTTCCATCAGACGGAGACATAATACATGGGTAGAGGGGTTTTCATTACTATATCTCATTTTATTTTTAATACATTGAATTATGATCTAATAACACAAACGTGTAGCCACCTCAGGTTCTGAGGGAATTTTGAGAAAGCGTAAAAGATGAAGATATACAGTAGTCAGTGCTATACCCAAAGAAAATGCATCTCTGGTGGGAACAAAGTAGTTAATACACTTCTCTCATTTCTTAAACCCATCTAGTCTTCTTGTCCTACTAACAGTAATTCTTAAGGCAACAAGCTGGGAAACAGAAGCAAGCTGCAAATCCGTGGGAGCACAATGCTAAGTGCCTTCTCATCAACGCTTCATCTTTCAAACCACTGAAGCATTTGGACACTTAAAATGCTAATAAAAACTAAAAGGTTTTACTCACAGTTAAAACCAGGTTCAATAGTTTTTCCAGCTTCAAGACTGTTTATTGTAATCTGAAAGATGATGTGCAGCAGCAGAAATGATAGACTGGTGAAACACAGAGATTTTAATAATCGTCCTGTATGCCCTAAAAGACAAAATATACATACATATAGTTGGTGAATTTCTAAACATTGCTTAAAGGTTTTCAGTATAAAACCAAGGATATTTCTACAAGTGAGTTCCACATTACTCATGATTGTCCCTTAAGGGTCAACATCACAGCAAAAAACACACTTAAATTATAGCATCTTTGAGTACTCTTTAATCACAAACCCCAATGATTGTTATTACTGATATTTCCTTTTACTTTTTGGATTGAAAAAAAAAAGTTTCTGAAGTCTCCAGATAGCAATTTTACATAACATCGCAATGCTTATCACCACGTTACCTGGTACAAAGACAAAATATGAATGATACTTCCAATCTTGAAAAAATAAAAACCTGTTAATCTAATTACTCTTTCCAAAACAAATTACATGGGAGGGGGGATAACAACACAAAAACCTCAGTTTGGCTCAGGAATATAGACATACTTTCAAATGAATGCTTTGCTTTGTGCAGATTGCCCTCTTTCTCTTCCTTTAGAAGTTTTTGAAAATAATTTTCAGTACACACGGAAGAATCCTGTGCCAGATACACTTGGTTATAGCTCCTCTATGATTTATTGGATATCTATAGCCAAAAGCTAGTAGAAAATGTTTGACGAAGACTTAGAAAATGCCTTATAAATCCTCTGGGAAACACTCAGCTTAATCACAGGCAGCCAAACTTGCAAAGTATGAATAAATAAAGTAAACCATTAGTATTTCAGAAAATACGCATCTTCAAGACTAGTTGTATTGCTGATAAAAGACAACACTAAATATCACCCTACCTGACCTATCTGAAGTAAAAGTTCTATTTACAAAGTATTTTGTACCTAGATTTTACACCACCTGCTTCGTGCATTTGAGGGTAATTTTTTTATTTACAGATCAAGAAACAGCACCGCTGCAATTCTTACCCAAGGTTACAAATAAAGCCAAGGCTATGGAGGGCAGAACTAGGAGAGTGTACCTGGGAAATGTTCACTCTACATGCAGTCTGTTTCAGTCATACTTATTCTGCATGTGTCTCTTATGAGCAACTACTAGAAAGAAGATGACAGTTCATATTCTGCATCTGGCCAGTAAATCAGCTTTTTGCTTTATATTTGTAATAGTTCAAGCATGTCGTCGATGGCCCGAAAGGTAGTTTATAAAGCAAAGAATCAGATAAACATGATTCAACAATTTTAGAAAAAGTTATAGACTCCATCAGACTCAAAACTTTTGTTATATGATCACTATCTTGACTGCAAATTTTGAATACCAAATGCCTCTAACAAACTTCCCTTTTTTTTTTAAAAAAAAAAGAGATTAAACAATTCAAACAAAATGAAAAATGGCAAGAGCAAGCCCACATATGAACTTCTGTGATCTGAAAAGGAAGATATATTCACTAGATACGTGCTTTGTATAACCTATTCACTAGTCTTTACTGGTAAGACACCAGAATCCACACAGAAAGCAGACAACCTGGGCTGCAGAGCATTACAAAAAAAGGACTAGATTTTAACTTCTTTGGATCAGAGGTCATTTTTTGTTCCTCTTCTACAGAAGCTGGCCTGCTGTCCTGGCTTAGGACAACAACTTCTAAGCACTATAAAAGCATAAATAACAAAATAACTCATATTTTCAAAATCATTAAATGAATGAATATATTACAAGCTACATGTTAAATCATTTGTTAAATGTGATGTCATATGTAATGCAATCCAAGGACTGCTAGCGTTTACAATTTTTTGGCAAGTTTCAATATTCGGTGGTTTGTTCCTGCATTACCAGATCCCATGCTCATGGTATTACGAGAGCTGCATGTTCAGAATGTACTGAAAAATGACGTATCTCAAAGCTGGAGACAAACAGTTTGACAACACAAACCCCATGGACTTAGAATAGCTGTGTTAAAATGTACAGATTTTAAAGACAGAATCTGATGATTTCTGAAGTTCTGAGTCACAAACTCTCCTCAGTGCCCGGGAGTTAACAATTCAATAAATATCAAGCACTGAACTTTTCGTATAGAAGTGGATTTGGAAGTTTTTTGATAGAATTGTTTTAGTCATCCTCCAAAGGAAGAAAAAATGCAATACAATTAGACAACACACATACATTTCCCAAACAGTTTCCACATAAAGAAATAAAACTATTAAAAGTCTTGGGTCCATCTTTCAATATTTCAATTGCCATATCTCTCCAAAATATATCTCAATTTTAGACTTCATTTTTTAAAGCTTGAAAACAAACATATTTGAATTGTAGATTGAACAAAGCATTTCTTTAACAAAACCTTAGTTTTTGCAATTGTCTTCCTTTTAGGAACTACAGAAAATGTTGAAAATATATGCCTTGAAATGCTGAAATGTTGAAAAAAATTCTCTTTCTGCACAATGCTAGGGAAATTTTAAAAGGACTATTAACACCCGTGATATTAAATAGTGTCTCAGTGTACTGGTAAATATGGCAGGGGAAATACACAGCTGGAAGGAAGCTAGACATGTTCAGTGCAGGTTACAGCATTCCTCAAGGGCTGCTTTCTTCATGGCCATCAGTGGGACAGGACCACCATCAGATCCTACTGAGCAGGAGCCCTTTGCCTGCACTGCATTCAGCCGTGCCAGCAGAAACTAGACACAAGAAGTATTTGGAGAAAAGTAAGAAATATTATGCCCCTGATTTCAAAAGTTTTGGAGAGACATCAACAACTTGGGAGAAATGGGAGTGCTAAAAATCAGTGAATTACTGGATACATAATTTATGCCAAGGAACAAGTGACAGATTTGGATAAGGGATGAGTTTCAATTTATAGCGGGGTTTGGATAAACCCATTTGACTGTATTTTTACTTACGTTTTTTTCTTTCTACTGGAAACTTAGTTCTAAATTACACAAAGAAAAAATTAACTGTATGCGTACAGAGCCGAGATGGTGAGAAAAGAGACAGCTGAAATTAAAACTCCTGAAATAAAATAAAGCTTCTTATAATGAGGAAGAAAGAACTTTGTCATCCTTCTTTCATTTTTATTTATTCTAATTCACTCACAGTTACAATCCTTTTGCTAAAACATACCTTAACTGTTCAGTTGCCCTAACGTGGAAGTCCTCGGGGACATGAACAGAAGCTGACTGTCCCACAGAGAAGGAAATACATATTGTTCAGAAAGCTGCAAGGACAGAACAGACACGCAAGAGAACATCGCCCCAGCCCACACCAGAAATCACAACACTGATTCTTTCATTTCTGTCTTAGATGTATAGAGTCGTGTACGTCCATCAAGACTAAAATAAGAAAAATCTGGCAAAACACCGGCGTTTGTAGCTTGAGCACTGGGTTCTGATTTTACTTACACCAGCGTGGGGCCACCAGCTTCAGCAAACTGTGGTGGATGGAAAGGAGAGCGCAGATTTACCTCAGAACTGGCCTGAAAGACTAAGAAAAGTGGGTTTGCTTTCAGGTGCAGTGTGTCATTCCTAACAGCACCCAGTGGGATCAAAACCTGGCATGTGGCTTTAGAAACGTACCCCGGCGTGTCTCAGAAACACACAGGGAGGTTGCTCCAGCCTCCTTGTCCCTCCAGAAGGCTCCTAGGAAAGGGCTCTCTCCCCTCCGATCAAGCCTGCAGGAAGCCAGTCAGGATGCAAAGGCTTCATTACCCTCTTTCTCTCCAGCCCAGCTGCAACACTAAACTGGACTCAAGAGGGCCAAAAGCTTTTCACACATGGCAGAGGAATCCATTTCTTATTTTTCAAAGGTAATCCAGCCAAGAGCCGGATTAGTGATGGCATGTCCCCCTCAGCCACAGGCATGTAACCTCAGTACAACTAACTATTTGAATATGTCCAACTAGGACTGCTGCCTTCAACAAACACATGCACCTACCTCTTGACTGCCCACATCATGATTGTATGCAAAGGCGGAGCCTGCTGCTCACATCATTTCCAACGTAGAAAAACAGCACATTCATGTTTAGACAGGCAGTCCTGTGATCTTTTCTGCTACTCCTTTCCCTAAAACAGCTGAGTATGACAGAATTCAATTTTTTTGTACACCTGGAACTTCATAAGAGCTTCTTCCAAAAGGGTGTGCTAATAGGACATCGAATAACTGAATGGCCAATTGTCACTGAGACCTGATTTAAAATCACATATATTAGCTTTTACAATATAATCTGACCAAGAGCCTCAGGCTATTGCAAAGACCATATCATATCATATCATACCATATTTCCAGTTGCTTGCAATGTGCATTTTCATTCCACACAATTTTTTTTCTCTTTCTGATCTATTGGATGGGGCACAACAAAAAAAATGGTTGAATCTCTAACAAAGTTAATAATACTGCTAACAATTTATCCTGATTTTTTAATAAGTAGTACTAAGCATCTATATGCAGAAGGTGATCAGTTCAAAGGGTCAGTATCCATTCTGCATGCCATAATGATATCAAGAAAGGGAAAATAGAGGAGAAAAATAATGGATTCTAAAAATTAATTTAAGACCGTTTACTATTCCAACAGTGTAATTCCTTCATTGTGATCACACATATGCTGCATGGTTTCACCTAAAGAGTAGATTTAGGAGTGTTTGGGTGTCTTATTTGAAGCTTTTATTACTTTGCACTGGGTTTTTTTTTTTTAAATGTAACCTCAGTGTTGCATTTTCTGAAGTCAGTTGGTTTTTGGGTAATTCTAACATCTCTTTAGCCAAAACTGCTGCAACACTTTCAATTCTACTTCAACAGTTTTACTTGGGAATTTTTTTACACAACACTTTTTATTCAGATCACAGCAGATGAAATACCAACGCACAAGTCATCTTTCACATAATTTTTGATAGCATACAGTCAGTGATAAATATTAATGTGCATTTATCTCCTGAACTAGTGACACTTCAGTTAATAAAGATACTCTATTACAGCCATTCAGGATTTATTTTTCAATAAATCTCTTCATCAGTAAGTGACAAACATAAAACTAAAGAGCTCTGGGGACGAGGCTTGGTTGCAGTAAACTTCTGCAGCACACACAGGGTCAGTCCCACAGAATTTGTTTCAGCTAGAAATCTTAAAATCTTAACTTCTTGATTTTCCATCAGGAAACCTAGCATCACCTCAGAGCCTAGCTGGAACCAGGGTCCTGAGACTTTAATCTCCTGCTCCATGGTTCCAAATAGGAGTCTGTCAACACCATCTATACTGTAGATCGGGGCAGCTGGGGTGGTGGGAAAGTTAAGAAAACGTTTAATTCAAACCATCTGCCCTTTGGAAAAATCTGGAAGTTTGGGGGTTGTATGATCTCCAAGAAAAAAAAAAATATCGAAACATCATAATTTCCCAAATAAAAGAAATCCCACCTTTGGTCAGCTCTGTTTTAAGTGCCTCAAGATATCACAACTAACTCACTGAGATAAATGCAAGAAGAGAGTTTTGATTTGAAGTTGGCTTCTGCCAAAGTTTCAGAGGTGATAAAAGATAGAGTTTGTTCCAGCTAATCATCAGAAGAATGTTGTCACTGAGTCCAGCACGAACATCTGCCACTTTGGCCGCAAGTGTCAAACATAGATTCACATATTTAAACATACACATAGATGGAAGTTTATAAGCATGAAATAAGTGCCGATATATCCATCTTCCACTTGACAGAAAAAACTTTTATTTCAGTATGGCCAGTCAGCAACACTGAAGAATATGGGCCGGTCCCCTTTCCTGAATTCACCAGTACTATTGTACACTAACTGACGCTTAACACAGCAGGACACCTCCCGATGACAATGGAAGACGAAGAAGGGGTTCAAATACGAGTTCTAAATTCAGCTGAGATTTTCAGCAATCACTACAGGGTTAAACTTGCAAGGCACAGAGCAATTTAGCCCTGTCCAAGAAAGCACTTAAGCACATGCATATCTTTGAGCACATGAACAGGGACTGAAGGGCTCTCAACGTTGCATAAAAGGTCCATAAAATAAGACTGACTGCTTCACTGCTATGGTATTGATACTCGATGTGACCCAGCCTTAAAGCACACAGCTTGCAAGTCAGTGGAAGTCAAACACTTTTAGATACCTCTGCACCATCCACTGTTCAAACTGGTGCTCTGCAGAGGCTAATTTTCTCTATTTCTCCTTAGAGTTACAATGTGAACTTCTGTTCAAGTGTGCGGGGTAGGCATAACCTCAGTGTTTTCAACTCTTCCCTGTGCACTTTTGGAGGTGCAGAGAGACAGTGTCCTTCAGTTTCAGATTCTGTAAGAACAATGCTAAATGTTTGCTAGTGCCAGTTATATCTATTATTAAACAATCTTTCCCAGACGTAAAACATCCATAGTATTTCTACATGCACAATACAGCTATGCTTAGAGGTTTGGCCTCTTGAGTGCTGAAACGCAATGGGACAAAGCTATGAACAAGGGATAGAGGAAGGCAATCGTTTGGAAGGACTATACCAAGAATAAAATTTGATAATGGTGTGCCTTGTACACTGTTTATTGTGCAATGGCAAGCCATTGATCCACCAAGTAAAGCAACTGCATATCAGCTCCTATTCACTGTCTTACACGTAGCTTCTTAAGTAGACTCAAAAAAGATAATGCTTAAATCATCCTGAAGCTGCCAGGAATTATTTTAATTGTTCAAAAAATGCTATCATTTCCTACCCAAAATAAAAACAAAACTTACTTCCTCCTTTCTTGAAAACGCTGCCATCCTTCCACTGCACAGTAAGCATAGCTATCGGTCCATCTATATTTAGCTTAATAGAAAAGGCATTAATTTTTTTTTTTCCAAAGAGTATCTTACATTTCAAAATCATCTTCTACCCAGAGGATTTGAGCTTACTGGAGCCTTAAACAGTGGGCAGACATCACCACTGCAAAAATACAAAACCACTTGGTTCACAGGCTGGATTTCCAGCAGCGAGACAAAAATAAAATGCCATGGTCTATTCTGTACCTGCCCAGGCCCAAGCCTTAAAATGTGTATCCACAAACAACAGCTCAAGATTTCATGCTATTATTTTTAGCTATGTTTAAAGCTATGTGCTCAAGTAGCCACAGTGAAATCCAGACCAGAGAGGTATAAGATTTCAGATTCAGAAATTCCAGCAAAAATTTCCCAATGGAACAGTTTTGTCCATGCTTTCCTGAACATGACGATTATTCCCGTATGTAGCCAAATGTTGCAATCTACAACTGTGCCCAATAGAAAAATTTTCTAATATATTTACAAAAAAGGCATGACACCTTAATTTCAAGCAACTTTTTGTACAATAATGTATTCCTTTGCATTTCAACTTATATTATTTCTTAGATCATAAAAACACAAGAATTTGTAACAGTTTTAGGAATTACCTAAAAATTTTACATTACTTTTTAAAGCAAAATAAGACACATTATTCCAAGCTGCGTATCTGCATGTAAAATGCAGGTTCCTTTACATTATTTCATATAATGTATTTCCTCATATTTCTCTTTCTGTTTCTCTCTTTTTAAAATATTACAGAGCTCTAAGAAGGGAAAAAAGGCAGTTTAGAGATAGACACTTACATTGCAGGAATGCCAACCAGACTTGGGTAAACACAGTCAAAAATGTTATGTGTAATTAAAAAAAAAACTGATTTAGAAATGAAAACATAAAAAGTGCTGCATAGGATAATAAATGCCTACTTACTCTACCTTCTTGCAGGATTTCCTGTTTTTCCTAGAAGTTTTCGTGCCCAGAATACTACTAGAACTGAGCTGTATCCTCTGCATCAATAGACAATACCATCGTTCAAGCTAGTCATAATCTCTGACTCGCAAGTTTACATAGGCAATTTACCCATTTTGTTAACAAAATATTTTGTCAGACAAGACTCAGAACTTAACCATTCATTTTTTTCCAGATGATACTCATAAGCTTTCAAAGCAAACAACAGCTACTTGATGTCTGCTTCTTAATTTGACAGGTGACTGCACCAAGCTAAATACAGGAAATAAATATCATCTCAGATACTAGTGCATACGCACACTGAGCAATTTTAAGCCAGAGCTGTATTTTCACAAGAGGATTCGAGGCTTTTAATACAGAGTTTCAGTTACTTCCCTTGAGGAACCAGACTCTCCATGTTTGCTACTAACAGATAATATTTATTTTGAATTCAAATTAATTCAGCCATTATTATCTGTTAGAAGCAGTGCTTGCAACTTACTTTCCTCATTCCTCTGTCATGGTCCTAAAAAGCAGGTAACTCTACCCAGTACTAAGCTCCTTCAACCACAGAGAGCCCAAACAACTCCCAAGTACAGGGAGATGACAGCAGGTCATGTGCTATAGAGCTGAAACATATTTTTAAAAAATCTGTACTTACTAGGAGGTAAATAATTTTCTTCATTGAATATCTACCCACATATGCTCATAAGCAGCAAACAAACTTGATACAAGGCAGAGTGAGAAGGGAAGGCTAGAAGGCTATGTAAATAAGACTAATACAGCTATGGCAAACCAAACCCTACACCATGATGTTCTCACAAGGGAGTGAGCGTGCATAAGTATATGTACTGAACTCGCAGTGGAAACTGCGCTATGAATTTCTGCCTTTGGCAAAACTTTCCCAAGAAGCTCTAGAGGCTGCCTCAGCTCAGGCAGGAGAAGTCTTGAAGAGTTTAACATCTTTCTGAAGAGTTTGCATTAGTATCTCTAGCACAACATAATGCAACTCATGACCCAGTTGAAGAGCCCCCGAGCTGAAATGCATTGGCATTTCAACTTCAACTTTGCATTTCAAAAATGCAAATGCTCTGAACTGCTAAGCCCCCCATCTACATAGAGCTGAAGTAACCTATGCAAGGGCATGGTTTCGCTCCCTCTTTATCAGAGGTGCTTAGGAAAGAAGAAAGACAAGATGGAAAAGCAAATTATTTGGGGAAGAAATTTGGTTCTAAAAGTTTCCTGGCATTTGAAGAACATGATGCTAGTATGCCACACGGCCATGAAACGTTCTTCTTTCTGAAAAAATATTATTACTTTCAAAAAACATTATTACTTTCAACAAACTTATTCCAATGGGCAAATGGAAGAGGACCAGATAGCCTCCTATAAACACTAGTAGTATCCTTTCACTGAAATCAGGTGGTTTTCTAAAGAAATTAAAATAAAAACTTCCCAAGAGGCTATGTTGTATATTCTGCAAAATTCTGCAGAGAAATAGAGTACAGGAAGTCAGAGAACAACAGACCAATAAATCTGACTTGCACGCTTGGCAAATTGGTGAAAACTATAACACAGCTGAGAATTAGACAGTTAGGGAAGGACCTTACACTGAGGAGGAGTCCAGGTAGGTACCATAGAAGATGCTCATGCCTAGCAGATCTTAGCAATCTTTGTGGAAACCACAGAATATGTGTATAAGGATATTTCAGATAACACAGCAAACATAGTTTTCAATAAACTTCTGGCGAGTATTTCAGAAGAATAAACTTCTGACAAAGGCTCTTACAGGAAATGATCTGTCATGGGAATGTAGCAAATGTCATCTTAGGACATACCAGCTCTGGCTGTTGGTAACTTTTGATTTATCTCCCAGTCCAGTTGCAACAGGTTCAGAACAAAAATACTTTTTTTCGTATTAATGACAGAATTCATCTTATTTGCTACATTCTGCCTAGTACTTATATTATGTGTGGAATTAAATGGATGTAGATGTACTGCTTTTGGTTGGGATAGAGTTAATTTTCTTCATAGTAGCTTGTATGGGGCTATGTTTTGGATTTGTGAGGAAAAGTGTTGATAACACACTGATATTTTAGTTATTGCTGAGCAGTGCTTACACAGCATGAAGGTCTTTTCTGCTTCTCACACCACCCCACCAGCGAGTAGGCTGGGACCACCCAAGAAGTTGGGAGGGGACACAGCTGGGACAGCTGACCCCAACTGACCAAAGGGATATCCCATACCACATGATGTCACGCTCAGCAATAAAAGCTGGGGGAAGAAGAAGGAAGGGTGGGATGTTCGGAGTTATGGTGCTTCTTCCCAAGTAACTGTTACGCGTGATGGAGCCCTGCATTCCTGGAGATGGCTGAACCCCTACCTCCCAATGGGAAGTAGTGAATGAATTCCTTGTTTTGCTTTGCTTGTGTGCGTGGCTTTTGCTTTACCTATTAAACTGTTTTTATCTCAACCCACAAGTTTTTGGATCTACGCTTCTGATTTTCTCCCCCATCCCACTAGGGGGAAGTGAGAGAGTGCTTAGCTGCCTACTGGGGTTAAACCATGACAGTAGACTATAAATATACATGAAATCTGGACATCAAGGGACTCATCTACGCTTGCAGAAACACTTGGAAGAAATCACAACATTTCTCAATATTGCAGACAAGGCTTACACTAAGGAAGAGTGGAGCTCAGTGAAATGCTGAGATCCTAATGACACCACTCATGTTTTCTTGCAAATGGTATGCAAAAGCCATTCATTGGAACACCCTGCAAACCAAGCAGAGAACAGTAACTAGATCTGTATTATCACTATTATATCAATTCCATGTGTGCATACACAACAGTTCTCCCCTCTTAATCTCTCTGTATGTAAAAGCATAGCTGTAATATTGTCTATCATGTTCTAGGTAGATCAGACAAAGGAATTTTGCACAAATAATCCATTTCAACTCCAAATGTTTCCTTGATAAGCCTACAGGTCAAGACTATAAACAAGCCATCACATTTCCATATGAAGATACCTGTTACATTTTTTGGATGATAACTGCAGAGAGAAGCAAACAGTTAATTTTCACCCAATTACATGCATCCTGTGTTTTGCATAGTAGAAAAAGGTGGCCAACATTACAGTAAGTCGAGTCCATGCTAGTCAGGTGTCTTTCAGATAAGTGTATAGTTGGGTAATGAATGAACAGTGATGCCTTTCCTTCCTAGGATGGTTGCTACCATGGGCCAGGCATTTTGTGGCAGCAGTCCAAATACTTACAGCCTAAAAGATAGAATCCATACCAGATATCGACGCTCTGAAATCTTAAATTGCTTCTGTGAACAAAATGATTGGTTGCTACTATGAACACAGATAAGGAAAGGCCAAGAGTTGTGTATTAGTACACAAGTCTGGGAGGAAGAAATTTACTGACTATTTTTTAATTACCCTCTTAATGTAAAGGCTATGAAGAGAGATCTGGATTTAACAAGTCCAGGACTAGAAGGGGGAAAATTTCCCTCTGAATTTTCAAAATTATTTTTAAGCAGCTGGAAGAAGTTCAATTCCTGATGAAACGAAAACTCGTGAAAAGGAAACTAAAAAGAGTGAGATGTCAAGGGGAAAAAAACCCAACAGTAGAACTGACTAGTAATCTGGACTCTCCATCATCCTACAGTCCACTGTTAAAATATTAGAAACTGTGAACATAAAAGAAGCTAAGAACGTCTGTAACTCCATTGGTACAAACCAAAAGCCCATTCTCACCAGTAATCAGTAGTGGCCATAAGCAGATGTCTAGGGAAGCATACAAGAAGATTAACACTCCCTCCAAGCCTCTAACCTTTTTCAGATTGCTTGAACCAGATCTGTTTGGTAAACTTCTCCTCCATGAACTTTCCCAGCCTCACTCTCAGCCACGTGAATTTTCAGCATACACAATATCCTGCAGCACGAATTGCCACAGGTCAACTGCTCACTGTATGAACAACATCCTTTTGCTTGTTCCCAATTCTCACATTATGAGAAAAAGAGAACAATTGGTCACTATCCACCCTTTCCCCATCACTCATGATTTTGTACCTCTCAATCATACAGTCTTTCACTTGCATCTTTTCCCAGCTAGAGCCCTAGCATACTGTTCATCTGTTCATCATACATCATACTGTAACATCTGTTCCTCAGACACTGCCGCATATACTTTAGTTATCCCCACCAACCACCTCTGAACTCTTTTCCAGTTCTACTACATTCCCTTTAGGGTAAGGCACCACTACCACTACAAAATACAGGCATATCATGGCTTTATACAGCAATACCATATTGTTCCATTTCATTCTCTGTTTTATTCCTTTACGTTCACATTTCTTCTTCCAACCTCTGCTGAGGTTCTGAACTAATGTTTCCATGAATGTATGTATCACGACCCCGGACTGCATTCCTAAGGGACAATGTCAGCTCAGTGACCACTGCTTTATGTATGAATTTTTTTTTTTCTAACTTTACCTTTATATAAACTTGTCCACAGGTGGGGGAAAAGGAAACCAGTGCATTCCCTGACTGAAGGGATCATCTTTTCTTTCTCAGAGATGCAGCTGAATGTATAAAGGTTACCAGATGCATGCCCTGTTAAACATGTGATATTTATTTGGAAATTCTACCGATCTCCACTACGGGAAATACCCTTCAAAATTCTCTTGTCCCATCAGACACTTTCAAAGACTTTCAATTCTCTCAAAACACAATTTATCTACTCCAGTGCCTGGAACCTACAGTAAGGAAAATGGCCTAGCACTGAATCAAGTTTGTCATAGACCAACTTATTTTATCCACACATCAAAAACCACCTGAAGGAAACTACATGCAGTCTTCAAAGATAAATACTTGAGTGCTTCTCTATAGCCCTGTGGGATTTTATCAAGGTTTTTCAAAATAGTTATATCTCTCCATTAAGAATAACCAATTACCGACCATTCACTGCAAGACATTGGCTGGGTAATGCTCATGTCCAACTAGATCTAATATATCTGGCATTTTGTCGTCTGGGGTAGACATGAAAGGATCAGTAGTTTCATTCTTTCACGTACAGCAAAAATTATGGGGATCCTGCAGCCAAATGTAGTAAAACTGCTTCAACACTGAAGCTGAATTTGGCATCTATGCTCCACACACATGTAGTCCAATTGTTGTCCAAGCAGCGTTTCAGGATCCAAGAGGCCTCTGGAGTGGTATATGAGACATCGCTGTGATTCAGCTGGGATTTCTCACACATCTGCCTTTCTGGTAGAAGGATTTGGAATCATCCCCTGGACAACAGTAGGGCCGGTGGGACAACAACCTCAGACAACTCTTGCAAAAGCACTAGGGACTGGGAATAGAGGACTGCACTATTTACACCTCTTCTTGTGGATGCTTGTTAGAAAGGGTTGCTGCTTGAGCACTTTTAAATACCTTTCCCTGTGGTAGGAGATCTACATGTGGAACAAGAAAGCCCATATATAGAGAGAGTAACAATATGGAAACGGTATGTAAAATGAAAGATTGGAATATATGTACTACCATGTTTCACATGGCATTGTTTTAGCATTCTGCAAAGCGAAGAAGTGCAACAGAATAGCTCGCTGTTTTCATGGCCTGGATTTTTAAATGATTACTGATGTTGCCTTTGCAGACAAAAAAAACCAAAAAACAAAAAACAAAGGGAATGTTGACAGGCATAAAGTGTGGAGATTATGGAGGATTATAAGGGATGAAGATATTCCTGTGCTCTTTACAACTAATAAAAGTGGTGTCTCAGTTCTTTACCAGGGAGTGTGAGCTACAAGTCTCAATCTGGAGAAAAGACCAGAAAACTTACCTTTACCATTCCCAGAAGCCATGCAGGAAGAGGAGCAAAGTATACTTTTAAAGACTATTTAGGTGTTTTTAATCACCCAGAAGGTTATACAACAGTCAAAGAGACTTCGACACTGTAAAATATCAGCTCAAAGCTGCCAAAGTGCCCAAAAGAGCCCTGTGATCCTTTTGTGGAATGCCAAAGGGCACTAGAGGTTTCAGGCACAGTCTTCAAAAGTCCCTGAGAGCCTGAGCTTGGGTGCACAGAATACATATCTCTCCTATCTCTGCAATTCTAAAAAGACAAGCAATCAAAGAAGAATTAATTTGTATCTGTCATACCTGGAGACTCAAGCGTGGAAGATAAGAAGAAAACTCTTGTTTGGCTATATTTGACTATATGTCCTCTAAGTCACTGACATCACTGAAGTAGCATAGTGCCTAATCTGCAGTTAGCATAATCTCATTATTATGACTATTGTTATGACTGTTCTGGAAAAACTCAATAAAAATTTGCCTGAAATGTATTAAAACAAGATTTTTATGATTATGAAGGAATGAGTACCTTTCTAATATGAAAGAAATTGAAACATACAACATGTTCACTTGCATATAGATTGGTCTTTACTTTTGGATAACCTCAACAATATTGCTATGAAATAGGAAACAAAGTTTGCTTTTGAAATTATTATGGAGACAAAAATGGACATACTTCAGTTTAAGCAGTATGTGTGTATATACATACATGTTGTGTACATACAGTACACAACACATACTGGCCACATAAATACATGCTAAGTAGACAATCTTCTCTCAGCTCACAGAACAGTTAATAGTTTCACGCTCAGAGGCAACAGTATGCAAAATCTATTTTGTCATCTAGATTTAGCCTTATAAGAAAACACTTGTGTTTCAATAGTTCCAGCATGCCATATGCTGGACATTGGGAAAGGAAAGATTTTGCATTGTACAGCATTATCTCGATACCAAAACCAGAACCAAATGCAAATGTCATCTGGCTATGTTTCATGTTAATATACGTAACATAAAAACACTTCAAAATTTAGTCTTCTTTTAAAATAATTTCCTGTTTTCCATTTTCTCGTACATAATACTTTGCTACTTGTCTGTAAGACTAAAGTAGAACTGTCTAATTTCCAAAGAAGCAATTCAGGTTCCAACATGGTGTGTTACTGAGTGTATAATAGAGTGAAGTGTCAAAAAAAATCATACCTCTGTGAATTTTGTAGGATTATTATAATTCAAAAAGTATTTAACTATGAAGTGCAATAATGAAGGAAAAAATGTATATTTGATGTTACACTCCAGCATCCTAACTAAAACACTGGAGTCCAGTGTTAAAACAGAAAAGAGCCATATGTCTTACGAATATATACTCCTGGTATAAAACACATCTGTATTCAGTAGAGAGTCGGTAGCCTAAGCTATTTTCCAGTCAGACAAATTCAGACCTTTTCTTAGTCTACAACATACTAAAAATATTTAATATGAAGCGACGTTCACAAAGCTCACAAAAGTGGAAGTCTGATTCTATTTTTGATTGCCAACGTTTAATAATTCAGGCTGAAATTCAAGTTGCTAAAGTAACTTTTACAACACTTGGCAAGAGGGATGAAATGCCACTGTTCAGCTCAAGAAATCAAAAATACAATTATTTAGCTTGAGCTTACCAAAGCTTAGATATTTTCTTTGCATTTTTTTCAACATAGCAAAGTAAAGAATTTCCACTTCGGCAAATATCAACATTTCCTTACAAAAAAAAAAGCCTGATTTTGTTGCAGCACATATTCCTCCTTTAAAAGGAATCCAAATTAATAATAGTTCACTAGGAATTTTTCATAGAAAGTTATGAAATCACGGAAAGAGAAAGGATGTTGGAGACAGAACAGCAACAACACACAGCATTAGCAAGCATCCTCTGAAATGTTAGTGACACTTTAAAGCAGTACTAAATTGGCTGTTTTCATACAAGCGTGGGGCTTGTGTAATAGATGACGGCAAGGGCTGCTACAAAAGTTTCAGGGCCGTTTGCTGCGGATAACCTCTGGAGCACATTCAGGGCTTTTTGCCACATGTAAGTGATGCAGGCTTGCAAACCCGTGCTAATATAACCATGTTTGTGTTTATACACCACCACGGCAACATTTGATCACTCCGTATAATAGACAGCTCTCTCCGTAACGTATGGCTGAGGACACTCGTGCGTGCACAGTTACATTAGCATCACTTTAAGTTCATGCTGTCCCACACCTAAAAGCTGGGGCATTAAAAACTAAATAAAACTCCAGCGTGGCCCCATTGCAAAAACACTGCACCGAGCACTCCGGCAGGGAGACGCACAATCCCTGCCTGCTGCCCGCCTTGCCCAGCACTGGGGGAGATGGACCAGAGCAGCCTGGTCTGCCTCAGCATCCCAGGAGGGGCACGCACGCCCTCCCCTGACGGCTGGGCTCTGCTCCGCCGTCGACACAAGCTGAGTTTCCAGCAGTGCAATACGCACATTTCACTCCCTGACCCTCCGCTGACGCCCAACACAAATATTGGGAGCGCGACAGCCTGCCATGACAGTAGTTGAACAGCTCTCTGGGTTTCTGCTCTCCTCGGACGCAGGGAGAAGCAGTATTCCCCTTTATTATTATACCATGTTTCCTTGTGTATGTCAACTGTTCCTTAGTTACAGAGAACTGTACTCTTTCCAGACAAGTGTAATGAATCTTCAGAAAAGGAGTAAATTTTATTTATTTTTTTAAAGCATTTTAAAGAAACTCCCAGAAGGAATTAACATTTTTATTTACAGCCTTGTCTGCTCAGATGTGAACACATTTCTACGTAGCCACTTAATGGTAGCATATCCTAGCCATCTTGTAATGAAATTATTGCGAACGTATCAGCAAGACATGATCCCACATATTTAAGTCATTATGGCAAACTTTGGCATGGATCAAAGAACATTAGTTATTTTAATTACAGCTGAGTCAATCTCCATTAGGTATGATTAACATTTGGCCTAACTTTTCTCTGTCTTGAAGCTAAAGGAGCCTCCTTTAAAGTTCAAGATTAAACTCATGTTTTTGAGGTTTACATAATTATTACAACTCTGGCTCAACCTTCACACTACCATTATCTCTTGTTTAGGTAAAATAAAAACAAATCTAGAACAAGACAGAAATCACTTTGACCAACATTTGTTTCTTAGACCAAGATAATACCTAATTACTAACACAGGGAGGATAACAGATTAAGGAACATGGTAGAAAGTTCCCATTTGCAGTATTCTGAAGATGCCATTTTTAGACACACAAAAGTCTCTACAGAGACTTTTCCAGAGAATACTAACAAGAATTACAGACGTGTTGCAAGATGTTACAGTGGTGATGCACCTCAACCAGCAATCCTCTACAAAACACTGCAAGCTCTACGCGACCTTTAAGAAAGCGTAGGTGGAAACTGAAAAAAAGAACTGGGAGAATTGCACTGACAATACCAGTCTCATTTAGTCACTTCAATCCTCCAAAATATTTTTTATGAGTGTTTCAGTGATCACATTTACTTGCCAGAATGCTCTCAAACAATTTTAAGCTTTCTTCCACTGCTGCTGCTAAGTAAGTCAGTGGTGTCAAATCATATGCAAAAAGGGAGCACATCACTTTGGGGACAAACAGGCCCACAGGGTGCCTGACAAGAGGACGCCTAACCCCCAGCAGGGCAGCCGGGCAAGGCATCCCACCCACTGCCAGTGCTCAGGCACCTCCTCTGGCACACCAGAGCATCTACCTCTCTGGTGGCAACGCGTTCGTGTTGAATGGCAACTCAGCCTCACCTTCCTCCCTCCTTTAAGGGGATTCAGACCCCGTAGGCCAGTGTGCCACCACCAGAGGCTGCTGGCTGAGTCCGCCCACACCTCGGGATCTGCTCAGCTCCAACAGGCGTTAGACAAGGGTCAGATGAACTGCACAGTCCTTGATCCCAGCTCTCCTCACTTTCCCATGCTATAACCATTAACCCAAGAACCGCATCCTGTCGTTGTCTTTGAACCCACCAGGTTTTGTCCTTGGACAGCACAGGGACATGAATCTGTGCCTTTCAATGGCTACAACACTGTTATCAGACAACTCAGCCTTGCCAAGCCAAATTGGGGAATGTTGCTGGAGATAGCTCACATATTATGAATTTGAGATACTCGAGGTTTAGCTGGCAGCTGGTCAGAGATTTTGAGGAGCCGGTATTTTTATTTGGACATCTAAAATGGAGCTTAGGCAGCACTAAGCATCTAACTGCTCCTGCAATTCTACCTTCTCGCCCCAAACTCCTTCAGAAATGACTTGACCCAAGAGTGATCTTTCACACAGTTCCTTTTTCAGCTACACCGATCTACGGGTATAGCTCCAATGCACAAACTCTTCTGTGAATCAATGAGTCCTGTGGTAGCTTAGAAATTTCTAGAGCTGATATCTGTACAAAGCGAGGGGGGTAAGAAAGAAGTTATTCCATATTTTGAAAAATATTCAGTAATCTTTATCTACCACCTGTCTCTCAATCACTCCCACTCCCCTACATATTTCCGAAAGACTTGCTAAGGCCAGTCAGGGAACAGAGGCAGCTCCACGTGATTAGCATCATCATTCAAAAGAGCCTCAACGTAAATAATGAGTGACAAGCCACAAAGCCAAATAATGAATTCTGAAAATGATCAGCAGCTTTCAGGGGCATTTACTGATGCTACCACTGCTCCTCTTCCAAATAAAAACGTGTTTAGGAAAACACATGTCTAGGTCCTCACAAGCATCTAGAATAAATATGCACAAGACTCCAGTAATCAGGAAAGGTCCCAGATGATTACTCTCTGAAGCATTAGATTCTGCATTATTGAAAGCTTAAAGAACATTATTCTTCCTTTAATAATCTCTGTACCTCTTGAATGGATTTTTATAGATACCATGAACATTCCTACTGTATCACAGTCAGTACAGTAACTGATGTGTTACCATAACTGTAGGACTTGATGGATTCAGAAGGTATCCCAAGCCTGACAGCCTATGCAAGCACAGGAGAAAAGACTTCGCAAAGACTCTGGCTGGTGCAAATGTACTACCAGTCATGTAAGAGGGTATATGAAGTAACCTGACATGGCGCTGTTAAACGTTACTAATGATAACAGTTTAAAGAGCGTCAGGACAGAAGCAGGCTGTGAAAAGATTCGAGGAATGCAGCAGTTCATTGCAGAAGTGTATTTCAGGCTCAAGAATTGCAAAGAGAAAGAGGAAAAACTGCCATGCACATGTATGTGTGCTCACCTCCTCCACCCCCCAAATCCCAGCAGAATTAATGTAGAAGGAAGAAGGAATAACCAAACAGCAAGTAAGGACTCTAAGTCATTTATGGCAGGTGAATAAAGTACAAGAAACAAGTTCTGAATAAAAACACAGTATTTAAATAAAAAATAAAGAACGCAAAAACAGATCTGTGCCATGCAGAAGAAATGGCATGGTAAATTAAAAGGACCCTTTTTATACCTGGAAATTACAGGCTACTGAATGTGGGAGAAGGGAACCATTCTGGAATTTGAAATATGCTTAAAAGGTCTAAAAACCAGAACAGGTGCTGTCTGCCATCCAAAATTACTTTGAAGAGATGACAGACAATTAAGGGAAACTCTGAGTCATCATCCAGTGTTGCTTGCTTAACCATACAAAAAGCCTGAGACATAACACTACCTTATTTTCTACAACTCGAATGCTTTTTCTGTTACTGAAATCTATGATTTTCTGAAAGAGAAAACCTCCACACTCTGTAAAATCTGAATACTGTAAATGAAACATAAGGCACCGGGTTAGGAAACCAGCCAGTCAATCCACACTGAAGCACCTGAATATATTAATTTGAGATTTAATGGACACGGCTCTTCCAAAAAAGAATTGCAAGCTAAATGTGAAGGGTGAACGCTTGAGCTGGTGTGAATCAACATTGCTCCACTGAAGTCAACTGAACTACACTGTTCAAAGAAGCTGAGGATCAATGCTCTGTTTAACATAAACAAGTATTAGGCAAACGTTCCCGATTTTCTGCTGAAATTTTACATGCCAGTCAGATTGCATTTCTCACCTATGATTCAACAGTATAAATGAAATGGCTCTGTATAACTTTCTGTTGGTAACATGAAAGCAACATTTGGCAGAAGGAAGCCTTCTGCAAACATCCAACGTGGGCTTAAAAATATTGTTGCTTTTCTACTGACAAAACTGATTTATCTTTAGCTACCAGATGGACTCAGGAAAGATGGATGAATTCTGTAATGGAGATGGAATGCCGTATTTTATGTCTGTCTCATTGCCACTCTGTATGCTCCTTTGCTCTGAATTCAATTGGATTAAAAAAACAAGGGGAAAACTTCCACAAAAAACCTGTTTTTAAGAGTTTGTTTGGTTTTATTTGCAGAGAAGTGTTTCAGTCAGCCTGTCTTTAAACTCCAAGGCATTCAGATAAGCAAGAAACTAACTGGGAAATAGTTTTAAAAGCAAATACCAGATTTGTAACTTGAACAACCTCCTTCCTTTCAGAGTCCTAACAGCCATGCATTGAGCTGTAAAGGAGGTTCATATTCCCCCTGGTTAGAGCAAAGCACCTGCTCCCACCACGAACAGCGTGGCAACCAGGAATGGTCCCCATTAACTGTCACCAAAACATCACCTGAGGGTCAGGTTTTGAATTGCGCAGGTCCAGTCTTAGCAAAATAACTAACGTGTCCAGCAGCACAAATTATCTAGCTTCTACCATCAAATCTGCTAATTAAAAAAAATATAAAATCTATAATTATCTTATTTTACTGTCATGCAGTAACTGCTTACGCCATTAAACAAAATGTACAAAGTCCTGCAAACACAAGCAG
This sequence comes from Calonectris borealis, assembly GCF_964195595.1. Lineage (NCBI taxonomy): Eukaryota > Metazoa > Chordata > Aves > Procellariiformes > Procellariidae > Calonectris > Calonectris borealis. The sequence continues at coordinate 58,674,440 of NC_134313.1, forward strand.
CAGGAGAGCAGCGCAGGAAGCTGGACTCTGAATCTCTGATCCACATCACGGCCGTGGCAGACAGGAGAGCACCCTGGAACGACCTAATCCCAGGACAGGGCAGGAGGAGAGCAGAAAGGATAACTCAAGTGTGTGCTGCTGGTGAGAGCTGGCAGTTGCTCTCAATTAACAACTTCTTTCCAAGAGCTTAAGCATGGCACCTCTGAAGATCTGCCCTTTGCAACTAGCTGAAAGCAAGGACAAAACAAATGTGAGGACAAAACCAAAGTGGGTACACATTTTTAAAGTGGTATTGTTCCCAGATATTGTTCCCAGCAACCCTCTTTCTTCTTCATTAGATGTGCCTTTGTCCTTGGCTGCCTGCATGTGTTTACAAGCTTCCCTTTCACATTTCCTGTAATGTTCATCACAGTGAAATAACTACCAGGTTCTTTCTTATTCATCATCTCCCTTGTGAGCCAAAGCAGTTTTAACCATGTCCCTAACTGGAGACAAACTTAGACTTGGAATTGCTGAGAGTCACCTAGGTACGGCACACACCTCTGAGCAGGTCACTGACTTCTGACATGATGTTTGTCCTTCTGCTTCCTACCCCACTCTCTGTCCCTCCTATTTGAAAGCAAGCAGGCTGGAGCTTTGTGCGTGTAGGCTCCCTGCCTCAGAAGCAGCATCAGCTTCAGCTGAGGTTTCAAGGCACTATACTGTGAATAACAGTAAGTTGAAAATGCACTGTGCTGTTCTACTATTAGGAGTGATTTTACCTCAGACACAAAAGAAAAAAAAAACAAACCCTGTGGCAAAATATAACACTGTGAAATCAAGGCGGCCTTTGGCTTTAAGTTTCTATCCTAGGATGGGTGTTGCTGCACGTCAGCATTCGAACCCAGGAGTTACTGGTCTCACAACGAATACAGAAAGAGGGCACTGAATTGTCTTCAGAAAAGGCAGTCGGCCTGAACACCTGCAGTGCTGGTTTGATTTTGCTCTACTTTTCCCTAAAGGGAAAAAAAAAGGGGTGGAGGAGCCTAAACCTCTGCAAAGTTTTCAAGAAAACTATCATGGAATTAGCTGAGGTACTGTTTGCAAAAGGGCTGAAGTAACTGTCCAGGTTATAGGACGCTGTATCATGTCTGTCGGGTTCAGACTAGAACTGACTTCAGTCAGTTTGGTGTCTACCCTCCATAACCACTTTTATATTTCTCTTAAAGCACCAACTGCCTCACAGGATTTACTGTGACGATTTTCCTCTGCTTAAAATCCATGAAATACTTTTTCATACACTACTGTTATTTCCTGTACTACTAAAACACACAAGTATCTTAAAGCACTTAAAAGTAGATTAATTGGTCAGGCCTGGTTAATTTATGAATAATAATCATGGGTTTGGTCTCTGGACGAGAGACTCATTTTCATTTTTGTCATCTGTTGGACATCATTTGTTTGAGTTGGCTATAATGTGGTAGAAGTGTGACTCATACCCTGAGAGCCAGAGTCTCCATAGAGTTAAGTATCCTCATTCTCTCTTCATTTCTGAAAAAGAATTATTGCCTTCTGACCGTGTTTCTCGCTGCCTTGTTCAATATGTTTATGTTTTTTTATTGGTAGTATTATCTTGGTACGGTGTATAGATTGTAAGGAAAGATACAGACCCCAGCAGCAAAGTCCCTGCTCATATTAAGACTGGCCTGGCCTGAAAGAGTTTTTAAGCTAAGCAGGCAAAGGAAGGACAGAGGAAGAGAGACACAAAAAGGTTGCTGGCAATATGGTTATAAACTATTAAAGCCATTGTCACAGGAATGATGGATTTATCTTCCTCTGCATGCGTGTGCTCTTGCTGGAGCTTCCCCTTCACAAAAAAAAATTAAAAATAAAAATAATTCTTTAAAAAATAATAATTCCTCTATCCTGTATTGCCATCACATTTTGCCCTATTGCCATCACACCTTCTTGAACTGCAGCGCAACACTAGGAGATCACCACAAAAAGAATTTCACTTGCTGTGGTTGTACAGGAAATGAAAGGGGAGATGACTTACTAAGCTAAAACTATGTGTCATCACAAAATAATGTCTCAAGGAGTGGGGAAAGAATTAGATCTCGTTTAGTACTTCTTTGTAGTGCTTGGTTGTGTTCTCCAGTACCTGACAAGGGGCACACTGACTGCGGTTCTCCCAGCAGTTTGGCATTCATAATGCTGAGCACCGTTCGAGAAATGCATTGGCACGGTTCTGCTGTAGACACTAAATAACTGAATTCAAACATTGTGTGGCTTGAACTTAGGACATCAGGAACATAAGTAGAATTATGGAGTCTATCTGTGCTTTCTCCAACACGAAATAACAGACAGTAGTATCTTTAAGGTAAAATTTTTACAGGAAGAATATTAGGGTTATTTAAACTTATTTTGGGGGACAGGTTGGGGTTGGGGTTTTTTTATTTGTTTGGGTTTTTTAAGTGTATTAACTTGGAGAAGATAGATAACATCCAAAAAACATTCCTGGTTCACACACTTCCTGTAAGCTTCAGCAAACATGGCAATTTTCAGGCCAGGCCAATTTTTTGACTCAATTATATTTGGCTTAAAGTAGAGTTTATAATGAATCCTGGCAACACTTTAACTAAAGAGAGACTATCTCCCATGTATAAGTAAGACTGTTTTAAATGTGAGTCATCCGAAAATCACCATCCTTGAAATGGGTTGATGTTTCAAAATGAACTTAATGACATTTTAAGGAACCCAATCTGTATTTTAAAGTAAGCCCAAGATATTCTAAAAATTCAACTGTTACTGAAGTCTCACATAAAATGTAATTTTATTGTACAGCACTGTACCGAAAATTTATGCTTGTTTTTAAATGACACTGCATCTAAATCTTTCTTCAAAATTTCTTTTTTTGCATATGTACGCCACTGGTATGTGCGGTATGTGTGCACACAAACAATTTTATTGTGCTTCCAGAAAAAGAACTTAAAAAGAGAGTGTGACAGATAAAGCAAATGATTGTGCTATTATTATTTTAGATTTTCTCAAGAGCTTTCTCTCTTTTCTTTTTTCAGTTCTGTTTTAAATTTTCCAGCTTAAAGTAGGATACAAGCCTACAATGAAGTACAGCCTACAGTTGTACTCAGATGAAGCTTTACCACTTTGGTTTTCATATTCGACAAGTTCTCACTGTAAGTATTATCTGAGTTCACTAAGGGCCAGATTCTTAACTTTCTCCTTGGGCAGATCTGCCATTTAGCCAGTACTAAGAGGGGCTGAAAATGTTTTCCATTAACTTCCTGTCTTCTGGTCTCCTCGCTCCCTGTGGAAGTTCAAGAGAATGGAGTGAAACACGGGGACGTGTCAAAAGAATGGTATTAATACACAGCAAACCTAAAGGTATCTCTGTCACAAACAGAATAACGTACTAAGTTCAGTTAAAATACTAATAACTTATGAGCAAGAGGAGCTGCATAGAAGACATGATACATGATAATTCAAAATTGGAAGAACAAGAGAAATTAACAATAGACAGATTTCTCCTCTTTAAATATGGGAGAAAACATGAAATTTGCCTCTTTCGTAAGTACAAAGGGCTCAGGATGAGACTAAGCCGGCGTGGTTGATGCAAGAGAGATGAAGCATTCAGCAAAGACAGAATATGAGACAGAACCTCAAAATACGCCTTGGGCACCAACTCACATCTAATGCAAAAACTGGTGAACCTCATGATGTTCAGTGCCCCGTGAATATCAGTCTTGCAGGCCACAGTTTCCCAAATGTCACTTCATCACAGGTTTGGAAGGCCTAGAGATGCTGCTGCAAGGGCACTGTCAGCAGACACCTCCCACAGCAGCAGGGGGAATCTTCAGGAAAGATTTTCATCATCATAAAACAAGTGACTGCATCCCCTTCTGCCACATGCTAAGTGACAGATGCATCTTCACATGCAATATATACAGTCGTGAATACCTATAATGGTGATAACGTAACTTAGGAAGAAAGCGTTCTCTGAGCACGTACGAAATGTGTACCGTTATGTGCATTTTTCAAAAGTCACATTGCTGTTAATACTCAATTTGGTTTCTTTGAGCAGGCTCTTATTGATCTTTGGGACATATAAAGTATCTACTCACAATACTTAATGGATAGGATGTGTGTGCACGTGGAAAAATACTTTTCAAAAACTACCGTCTATTTTAGGAAGAAAAAAGTGGTGGTAAGCGTTCCAAATGATGATAGGAGTTACAAGAATTTTAATAATGCCACGTTTCAGGGAAAAAAAAGCCATATACATACATCCATCCTAAATAAACAAATAACATGGGGAAAAAAAAACCCCATACATTTTCCTAATCCTTACATAGTATATTACTTCCATCAGAGCATCCACAAAAGATTTTATCTAGCATCATAATGAGTTTTATTGTTGAATCTATATTATCATTATCCCTCACACATCTAGTTATTTCATTTAAGCAAGAGCTAAGTACCTAGAAGCAACAAGGCAAAGACACAGCCTAAATCCATTTTGCAGCTTCCAAATCTAATACCCTTCCTGAAGATATGTCTTAATGAAAAGCCATGTGTTTTGCTGGGTAGAGGAGGAAGTCAGTAAAATTTTAAACTTTATTACTTTGTAAGGCTGTGAGGGACTTTTACATCATTTTAGTAATATAAAGTGGTCCAATGTTTAATTATACAAATAATCACTGAAGCGCTTTTCAAGGAGTCTAATGTGCACAGGAGGGTTTTAGTGGAAATGTGAATTGTGGGTATTGAATCACAAATGAGTGTTTTCCTGTGGTAAATCCCGAACCTGGCTTATCTCTGGATTTCCCTGCATCTATCATAATGGTATCTAGTTTTCAGAATTATCTTATTTATTTCTGTTATTAATTTCTTTGTCTAGATATGCAACAGCATGAGCAAGTACTCACCTAGCCATCTGAATATTTTCACAACAGTAACATTAAGGCAAGTTTTTATGCAACCGTATGTAAAAAGCTTTTCAATATTGTATTAAAATGCCTTTCTGATTTTAAGTCACATTCCAGTACCTGACTCCTTCCCACATGCCCAAGAAAAAAAAATCCCCAAAGGTCACTAAAGAGTGCACGTCCTGGAACTGGCTGCCAAACCTCGCCCAAGTTCTTCTTTCATAATCAGGACATTGTCTCCAACCATACATCGGTCATTTCTGTTTTGCAGATTTGGAAAAGGTTAAACCACCAAATAAAGAAGCCGAGGTTAAAAGTGGATTTCTCTAAACAGTCATATTTTTGTGCTGAAATGAAACTAAAGGCTCGCAGAAGAAAACTTCAAGTTTAGGACACAATAGATCATCTTAATAGCGGATAAAGCATATTTGTACTGCCTACATAGTACTTCTCCTGTATATAAACTCTTAGTCCGCCAGGAGAAGCAAAGAAAGCAGCAAAACCTCAAACCAGCTTTTGTGCACAACGAACCTCCATATATCTCTTGTTGATTTAGGCGCACAGTACCATAAATTACCCCATATGGCTTGCAAAGTGCTTATGATGCTGCTGAGCACCAGTAGTAGTAGTAGCAAAAAAAAAAATGGACTCCGTTTTAGAGACTATTCTTTCCAATCATTATTTTCCTGCAACTGTCAAGCATATGGCTGTACGTAATAAGAAGTGGCTTCCCTGGTGCCCACTGATGCTTATGTATTTGGCTCAAGGTTTAGGCTAATCATTAGCGGCATTCAGTTGTAAGGAAAAGGTTGCACATTTGGTAATATTAATGACTGTTTTCAAAGTTCCCAAAGAAAGCAAACAATTTCAAATCGTGTTGCACACCACTTGGTTTCAGGTCCAGATCGTTGCTGTTTCTGAGTATCAGTGGAGGCCAATTACAGTTTGGCTGACCTACTACAGGAAAACGTCTAGCCAAAACTGATCCCATCCTTGCAAAATGGAGATTTTGCTTTTAGGAATACATCATATTCTAAATTCGCTTGGTTATGTATCTGAATGCAGAGATAGCTTGCTTATGAACAGTCAAGCCAAGTATTTCCCAGGCATTACAATAAAAGATCTTATTGCATAAGACCTTCTAATGCTCTCAATAAAAGGAAATGGAACAACCTTGACCCTTAGCTTTTATGAGAATGTATGAGGAGAGATTATCGTCAACCTCCTATCCATGAACTGCCCAAACTGCTTAATCGTTGCCCGGGTCAGATGTCATATAACTGCAGAGATGTTCAGGAAACAAAGGAGTGAAGAAATTGATGAACACGTTCACCAAGATATTAACGGCAGCAAGGTATTTCTGAAAAAAACAAGTATTTTAGGTAGTTGCAAGTGACCATGACTTACAGCACCACTACATAGGAATAAGAATTACCTGTCCACTGTTCGATATCAGTAATTCTAAATTTCATATCCATCTGATTAAACTTTATTTCAGCAGTCAAGCAAAACTAAACACCACCCCCCTCCACCCGTCAAAAAAAAAAACCAGAAAGAAAAGAAAAAGGGAAAGGGATACAGTTTTAGGAATGATAAAACAGTATTTTAAAGTCTCGCTGATGCTTCCAGCTATTTACTGTCTGGCTCATTTTATTAATGTGAGGTTTCCATCAGGAATTACTTGTTTTCAGAAGATTATTATTGCATTAATGTCAGGATCTGGCAAGTGAAAAAAACACAAAAGCCAAAGACAGTAATAAATCAGTCAGTCTTTGGCTTGTCCTATATCCCAATCAGTCTTTTATGATATTAGATATATTTTAAATGTGGATTTCAATACTTTGCCTTGACCTTGTAACTGTTCTACAGTTAATGGTTTAAAACATAGACTGCCATTATCAGGTTACAGTTCCTTTGCTGATGCAACAGTCTTCCCAAAACTACTTCCAGTAATAACATTTCTATTTGGCTTACCCTGATCTAGCCCTTTAGCATAATTACTTCTTATCATCGAGTCAATCTAACACTCAAAATTAGCAGCTGATTTGCACATTTTACAGACAAATCAGATGAACTGAAATCCTAATTTTGGTGGAGTATATTTTTCCCACTGCAGAGGTGGAGGCAGGGGATGGCCGGGGATAGCACAAAGGAATGCGAAGTTGTCCATGTTGGCCAATAATTTTTAAGAAAACTCTTGAAACTGCCAAAACTACAAGCTTTCACTGCTTTCACCCACCGTTAAATATAGGTTAGAATAAAGACTGTGCACAAAAATCACACATTTTTACATTTTAAGCAGTCTCTTCTGACCTTTTAACAGATTCCTAGGTATATTTTCAGTACCTGTCCATTTGAACAGCAAGTGAATATTCTGTCACTCTGAATACTTTACTTGCTTCACAAAGGGTTCACTGCCATCCTCAATGATGAGCAAATACTCACTAGAGCTCTATCTACCCAGAAAAGCTGGAAAAAAAAACCCTAAAATCAAAAGAAATACAGCGCCTAAAACTTCTGTATGGGCACAGTTAATTAATTTGAAAATGTCTTGTTGCAGCTTAGCAGAAGAGAGTTCCCAATCCGTTCAGAGCAATCCAAAATAAACCTCTCAGATATGAAATCAGAGTGTTCACATGGGGATTTACAGATTTAAATCACAAAACAAGATCTTTGTTTTGGAGTTGCTTTGGAGCCAAGCTATAGTTTGGGGGTTGAAGTAGGGATTCAAGTCAATGACTTCATAGTTGAGAGTCTAAGGGGTTGGACTCATCTCTAGTGAGTTTTTTGTAAAACTAAATATCATAAACTAAACTAATGTATTATTAAAGGCAATCAGGAGAAAGGTCTTCTTAATGTAAGTGAAACCATCTTATTAATACAAATCCCACTGCTGTGCATGCTAGCTTGCTCAGTGTCTCAAACTTTTATGAAGATCTTACAAAGCCTCCTGATGCCGAGCTAAGTTTCCCCCCCAGCTGAAATGCAATTGCCTCCAGGCCAGAATACAACAGTTAACTTGCAAATCAAAGCAACGCTACACAGTGGTTTATGTCAGAGTTAGAGAATGCCAGATCAACTGAACCTCACTGAGGAAACTCTACAGCCAATAAAGTAAATATAAACATATCTAGAGTGCTCTATAAATGATAAGTTTAAGAACATGTAAATATTCCATTAATTGAGAAGTTGCCAGTAGGTAACATTCAAAAACAAATGCTCTGTACCCACAGATTGTTCAGACCTCTTGTTCTTGAGTCCTTGTGGTTTCCTCTTCGTAGTTCTTCGCAAGATCTTAGTTGTAATTATCAAACTTGAAATCTGGCCAATAAATTTAATTAGGGAAAAAAAGGCTAATGGCTGTACTTACAAGAGAATTGCCCACAGATTTTTAATAATGTTCAGGAACCTGGTAACTTTTCTATTCTAAATTTGCCTCCTTACTAAGGTACTATTCGAGTACTGTGGAAGACAGCTGATATAGACCCAAATTTTGCCTTTAAAACCAACTGTCTCTCCACTCTTCTATTTCCAGCCCACACACAAACCCCCTCATATTTCAAAATGATTCTAAGATAACATTGTAAGATGTGCAGTAGCTGAAGCACAGTATCTCTGACCTATCCACCGCTCAGCTTTTCTGCCCCTTTGATCTCCAGGCTCAGACCACTGCTTCCAAGCAAAGACTGCTGTGAAAACAACTGTGCTCCTTCAGTAAGGAACAGACACGCAAGATCTGTATCTCTTCTACATGGCAATTAAGTTTTCCTTTTAAAATTAATTTAAACACTTATTGGTTTACGCTGCCACTTTAATTAAACATTTTTTGTTACAACTCCAAGAGTTGAAATTCTGGGGCTCCAGAATGCCTATGCCAAAATCCATTCAGCCAAAGCACATTTTTTTGTTCATTGCCAGCTGAGTATATAGAATTTGGCTCTGAAAAATAGGCCAGGACCTGTAACACTGCACCACATGCATACAAAATGCCTGAAGGTGCCAGCAATATGTACTGCACACAGCTTGACTTTACAAAATGTGTATGTTCAAATCACCAGGTCAAGACTTGGAATAAACTCCCCAAAATTAAGCCAGAAAGCAATTCCTCTCTGTTGTGGTTACTGTATCTGTTTCTATCCTAGCAACATTAGGGTGCACTGAGCATTCCCACGATTGCAGTCGAGGTTGATGCCTGTTTGTATGTACGTAAATAAGTGCTCATTCTTACCAGTCCACACACACAGTTAAATCACATTTCATCAGTCTGCTTTTCATGCTAGATTGCACCATGCACCTCAGAGTGTTCAAACTGGCTGTCACAGAGAAATAGAAGGGAATCATGGCCATAGTAACCCTGTTGCTAAAGAGCTAAGGTATGACTAAAACCAAAAAAAATTAAAGGAACTTTATTGATTCATCAGGATCTCTCTCCATGCCTGTGTTCACAAGTGATAAATGCAGATGCATGGAAGCAATGCAGTCAATTAAAACACCCTATTAATGGAAAAAACAGCGAGGTTAATTGTTTTTCCTACCTCTGCCAATATTCAAATTCCGGAAAAAAAATGGTTGAGACAAATGAGACGCTTTTGTATATTTCTGAAAATTCATCAGCCCAGAGTATCATGGTGAAAAAAGGAATAAATGAATAATATGAAAAAAGATCATAATATTGGGAAGAGTTTTAAAAAAAGGGATCATCCCCCGCTCTCAACCCATCAATAATCACCAAGTAGATTTAGACATGGTCCAAGTACCAGGGTGGAGAGCTGCCCACCAAGAGCACTGGGCATCATAGTCTCAGTAATCATTGTAAGTATCATCTTTTTTATTTTGAACAAGACTCATGGGATTAATTACACAGAAGAATAATAAAGATAACTCAACTTAAGGTTTATAAATAGCACTTTCCAGTGCTAACAAACACAAGCTTAACAATGGAAGGTAAATTAACCTGAATTACTGGATTACAGTCATTTCACTCACCAGACTGAGTGTACCTGGAGGTATATTCATGCTGTACTGTCCTGGTTCTGGCTGGGACAGAGTTAACTTGCTTCCCAGTAGCTGGGGGTGTGCTGTCTTTTGGGTTTGGTATGAGAGGAGTGTTGATGGCCCATTGATGCTTTGGTTGTTGCTGCGTGGTGCTTGCACCGGGGACTTTTTGGCCTCCCATGCTCTGCCAAGTGCAGGGGAAGCTGTGGCGGAGGGGAGCCTAGCTGGGGCGGTTGACCATAGCTGGCCAATGGGGTATTCTATACCATGTGACATCATGCTCAGTATAAAAACTAGGGGTGGGGTTGGCTCTCTCCATTCACGACACGCTGTCAGCGGGTGGTGAGCAGTTGCATTGTGCATCGCCTGCTTTGTATATTCTGTTATTATTGTTGTTATCATCGTTATTATTACTGTCTACTTTGTTTTATTTCCATTATTGAACTGGTTTTATCTCAACCCGCGAGTTTTCCTACTTGTGCCCTCCCGATTCTCTCCCCCATCCTACTGGAGGCGGGGGGTGAGCGAGCAGCTGTGTGGTGTTTAGTTGCTGGCTGGGCTTAAACCACGATATGCACATTTAACCTACCACTCACCAGCTGGCCCAGGGGAGCGAGACTCAAGCTCCAGGAGACTAGCTACAAACGTCTATGCAAGGGTCACATTTGCAACTCCACTTCCACATTAGGCACTTCATCCTCTATCCCTTCAGTATCCTGTGGGGAGGACAGAGTGGATTCCCTTCTATTATTTCTCCATTTACACAATTCTGTCCATGGTAAACCGTTCTGTAGAGACAGATTAAGCCTCCTAACAGCCCTTCACCCTCTCAGGCTCTAGTAGCTGCATCTAGGTGCAAGGCAAGGCTACTGTTCTGTAGAGACAGATTAAGCCTCCTAATAGCCCTTCACCCTCTCATGCTCTAGTAGCTGCATCTAGGTGCAAGGCAGGTGCTGTCCTTGTCGCTCTCCACGGATTTCCTTTGGAAAAAAAACCCACAGCATTTGAGGATGGGAGAGGAGGAAGGAGCTGTGATGGGCTTTAAGAGATTTCCCAGGTTGGATGAGTAGGGGTGAGGCTGGAGGGGTACATCATGAAACCTATTTTCCCACAGTGCAGACACAACCAGTGTCCAGCTTGATGTAGGACAGACTTCAGGTCTTGGTATTGATTCTCATCAAGCACACAGGCTTACACTGCTTTTCTCATAAATTACATCAGCTTTCGTTTCACCTGTGAGACACGAAGTAAGCCTTCTTCCATCAAGCACATTGCCAGGAACTAAAAATATATAGAAGAAATGTACACCACAGTCTACATATAATATAAGGCCAACATTGATCCATCTATGCAGAACTCCACTAGAGTAGTAGCGCTGCTTAAAATATTTCTGCCTGTGCCTGTTCTCTAATAAATCTTTCAATCGGAGATGAAAACATTTCATGGAAAGTGTCTGCTTTCTTCAGGACATTTTTCAGTGGAAAGCCAAAATCCCACTGTTTTCACCCTGAATGTCAAATCTTCACTTTTTGGCCAAAAACATTAAAGTCTTACTAAAAATTTTGGTAATTGAAACCTGACAAGTTTTCTGTGTATTGCTTTTTATCACAAAATGACAGGTTTTCTACAAAGATTATTCTGACCAGGGTAATATTAGGAACACTCCATAGGAGAGATGTCTGCATGCACATAAATAATTATTTAGCAGACGTTGAAGCAATCAATAGATTTGTTCACCAGTTTTGTCAGTTCAGTGAAATTTGTTGTGCCCTGTAAATGGTCTCCTAAGAGCAGTACTTTATATGCCATGTTCAACAGATGTGGAAGCATTTGACGGACATCAGGCCTAATGAATTTTTAAATAAGCGACTACAGAATCACCTAGATGCTCTTCTTCACTTGTTTTATCAAGGATAATCCACTGCTGTATAGCAAAGGGTAGTGTTTGTGCACCAAGCCCTCATTTTTACTATGTAGTCCCTAATTCCAAAGCACTTTCCTGAGCTGCAACACCTGGCATATTTTCTGAGAAAAAACATGTATCATGGAATAAAACATTGGAACATCAAACTGCCCCATTTAACAGATTTTTCCACATAGACAATATGTAAAAACAAATCTAGACCTGTATAAGAGAGATCCATGTTAATTAACAGCTCTTGACAAAGAACATAATTTTTCACATCCAGATTTGCAAAATGGCAATTATCTTTTCTTGTGGCTTAGACTCCAACATATGTAGCCTCAGCCTATGGAAAGAAAAAAAAAAAATCACTTTCCCATAGTGCCAGAGTCTGCAAGCTCTCCAGTGAACTGATTTTTTTTTCCCATTGTTTGTTTTTTTTTAATGAGGAGAACCAGATGAAATTACCCAACAATTTTAGAGAGACTGCCTGTTTACACCCAGTTGACTTCACGCTCACCTGCTCTGATCCTTCTTTGGCTCCCTGACGTCAGGACCACATTCACACCCAGATGAAACCCAGACAGTGGTTAGGGGTGTGAGACCAGTCTCTAAACTTAGGCACCTAAATTAGCAGGTCTGAACGTGGCTGTATGAAATTAAATTTCCCAATACCATTTATCAAGTAGATAAGAATTACAAGCTCACAGGTGAAGAAGCTGGACACACTGCACAAATGCCTTTCCTGTGAGCACAGTATAGGACAAGACTAAGGGAAACTTCTAGCCCTGTACCCAAAATTCATTTCTTACTCACCATTAACACACCAGAAACAAAATTATCGTGGTTCCAGGTTACTTAGGGTAGCAGAATACATTTTGGTTAACGAGGATAAATTTGGCTTAATTCAAACAGTCAAGCGTGTGCCAAAGAGCTGTAAAATATATACTATGAATTTCACTAAAAATTGCTAACTTCCACTTAAATATTTTTATATGATTTCACTATAAAGAAATTTACCACTGAAATCATTTCAGAAAAAAACCCAAAAAACGATTCAGGTCAGCAATGAGATAAGAACTCACTTGAAAAATAAGTTATCTCAATGTAATAGACGAAAGAGAGTCACTGTCGATCAATATACAAAACAAGTGGATAGTAAAATGAGATAATTAGTGGTGGAATTCAAAATGCTCAAAAACATAATTACTCAGTTAGGAAGATGGAATGGATTCAGTGGTCTCTCATGAAGTTGTATAGCATCCTTCCTGTCCTCAAGGATTAATTTAATAGCTAAGGTTAATATCATTTCTCAGGGGTTTTTGTATAAAAATGTACTCAGTCTGAAGGTTATTAAACTCCTAATGACATACTTAAAACTGCCCTTAAGGGTTTTAAGAGGTGTCAATAAGCACGGCCCAGAACATTCAAGTCAAGAAACTGAATGAGGATGTGAACAAGCCACTGAGCAAAAGTTATCAGCAAACCAGTTTTGAATACCCTGACCACAAACCACAGTGCTTCAAACAACAGAAACTATGATAAAGACAGAGGCAGAGACAGAGCCTGAACACTGCGTTAGGGAGTCTCTCAAAGCTCCTTCCGTGATAAGTCAACAACACATCCCTTTGCAGTGTTGTTAGCAGCCCCTCTTAATGCACAAGGAAAGGTGAATTTCTGATATATGAACAGAGATAACGGCCTATCCTTGCCTCTGCATTATCTGATGCTGTACAAAAATAAGAGGAGTATGGAAAGTAAGGGAGAAAACAGAGAAGGGAATTGCCCCAAGCACCAAACTCCCTGCCTACAGCTCTACGTGAATGTGTGCACATGAAAGAGCTCTAACCACGACATCTAATTCTGGGGTATTAAAGAAATACAGGCAATCATGACTTGGCACGCAAATCCCATGGTTTCCAAGCCTTAGCTGCCTTTTTAAAAATCACCTGCTTCACTGAATTGGGGCCTATGTCATTAAAGAAGATACACATAATAGTGACTTTATTCAGGAGTAAGCACAATTTTGAGGTCCTTGCTTCTGGTTTTAGAAAGGCTTTACCACACTGCCTTTTACTGACCCACGGACAAAACAAATGTGGCATTAATGTTAGCTGCAGACTGGCTAAGCCTACTCCTTTCCCCACGAACTGCAAGTTTCTGTCCCTTTCTATGAGTCTGGAGAGAAATTATAGCAGCGTCTGTATTTTCTTGACCTAGACCCAAGCCAGAATACACAGAATTTCTTATGAAATGAAGTGACAAAGAAATATCACCAGCATTGAAGCGTTCCACAGACAAACAAAGTGAAGAACCTAGGAGATGGTACTGCGTGATACAGGGTCAGAGCCTCTACAAGTATAAATCAACAAAACCGTAATGCCTTACCAAAAATTCCCCTGTTTTGTTATCGTAAAGTACATTTTTTTTCGGATGTTTCTATTTCAACTTGATATTTATCATGTGCCTGATTCTGTACTAACTGAAGGCTATGGCAATGCTTTCACTGAACTTGAAAAAAACATATCGAGCCTCTGAACGCTTCTTAGGAATCTTTTCAACCTTTTTCTGATTGTTCTTTGAGGTCAGAAAAACAGCTAAAAAAACAGATTTAAAGATTTAAAAAAAAAAAAAAATCCCTGAAGTTCTAGAAAAGAGCTTTAAAATGTCAGGACTATTTCTTCTATGGAAAGCAACTCACAAGTCTTCTAAAGCAGTCAGTCTTCCCTACTTTCACACCTCAGGGCTATCCAAGGTATTTAATCCTTGATTAAATTCAGGGCGATACCAACAAGCTAACCTTTAATCCCAACATGTTACAATTTATCACCATGAAAGAGCACATGAAATTACAGATAGTTTCGAAATATAGGATGGGGGAGACTATTTATTGACTCCCCAGTAGCAGCGATATAGTAAAGAAAGCATATAAATAAGAAAATTTCCGATGTTTCCTGACCCATTACCTACAAATACAAGAGTGTTTGGGTAAACTCCCATTATGTTTATCTTAGTGAATGTTGGCAGGTATATATCACTATGTTTATCTGTGAGACAAATTGTTACTATGCTACAGTTTTTGACAACATGGCTGCAGTTGCTTGTTAGGAGCAGTCCACAACAAATATCTGACTCACAGAGGCCAACTCCGGTGTTTATATTACTTTATTTGTATCAACCCAAATGTCAAAATAAGTGTAATTTACTGAAACCAGACTCAGTCCCAAATTATACATCACAGAAGACACAGACACCAAATACCCATAATGAAATACTTTCATGGTGTTTTATAGTCTGAGGAAATTTTTACAATCAAAAAAAAAAAAAAGAAGGTGTTCACATAAAAATCTTTTCAAACCAGGTATTTTTCTTGCAGTAATTAGTAAACCAGAAAAGGAAGAAAGCTCTGTGACCCCACTGCCTTTGCCTTTCGCCACAGACCACCACGTGTCTGTGGAAGGTTTCTGTAACCTGATGATCTGCCCCACAACACACAGGAGGCTGTGGAGCTGGGTGAGACGAATTACCGTTAAATGACTCTGCAATTATTACTGCAGTAATAATTACTGCAGCATCAGAGGCATCAAAGGCCAAGGCAATATTGCAGAAGTTGTGCCCACTTAAAGTTAAGTGGTTTCTAGCAGGGAGCAACAGGGGAATACAAGATGTCCCAAGACCACTTTCTTACCACCTTGCTACCCTTCTTCCATCGCAGCTCACAGGCTCTCCCTCCCCAGGCTGCAGCACAGACATCTTCTCAGATCACGTACTGCATGGACAGTGGGCCACAAGCAACAGACGTGACCTGTTCTCCCCCACTGAGAAGCACTGCTCTTTCTGGACAGCAGAAAATACCCAGGCTTCGCAACCCAAAGCACTCTGCTCGAAGTTACTTGCCCAAGCCGCGTCACAAGAAATACTTTTGTAATGAATGTTGCTGTGAAGGAGGCTCTGAGGGCATTTGTTGTTTTATTCAGCACTTCCTTTAAGTTTACCTTGCAAACAGAGGCAAATTGTTTCTTTTTTTCTAAGCAGAGAAGCTGTTAATGTTAAAAACAAATCTGAATCTCCTACTGAGACTAGGTTTTATTTTCTTTTTTTTTTAAACAGGAGCATCTTGTGAACCAAAACAAACATGTGAGGCTTGGTTTGTGACCAGCAAAAACACATATTCTAAATATCAGTGGACTGCAAGCAACCCTAACTTTTGCTACTGGTCTCAAAGTATTTGCACTGGACTTCAGCTTAATTCTATTATATTTTTTCCCTAGAATAAGAGACTAAAACTGACCAACACAAACCTCCCAATTAGAAGACCCACTATAAAAAATGCAAAGCCACACAACCCAAGGAACAAAACCACCCCTTTTAACGCACTTTCTCTATTCTCTTCTCTTACATGTGGCTGCACATTTGTGATTTTAAGACCTTTTGAAAGTGGGATGACTTTAGGGAAAATCCATGTATCTTGAAGAATTTGGAAAGGAAAAGAATGTGGAATTATTCTCAGGAATTAGTTTGTTAGGAAAAAAACCACACAAACACGTAAGTTCTCCTGGTAGGAGAACCTCAAACCTATGCAATCTTCCTTTTATACAAAGATTGATAGTTTGTTCAGCAAAGCATCTGAACACAATGAAACACTGTCTTAGTGGCTTCATTTCAGAAGGACCATCTGAAATCAGACTCCTTGATTCCCTGGCCATGCTGAATTAGCTCATCTGCAGTCCTGCTGTGCAGTCAGGACAAGGACAATCTTTGTCAGAGAGCAAGCAGCGTTCTCCAAGCATGCAGCAAAGTTCTTCCTCCCATGGATCTTAATTGTTGCAGAGCTGTTCATGTTTTCCTAATGTAACACAACAAGTTTCTTCAAACTTTATTTACGCAAATACCGTATGTAATAATATGCCTATTGTTTTCTATATTTATACAAGGGACATGGTAACTGATGTTATGGGAAAATGTCTACATAACTGTCTAAGTGATGACCACTTCTGGGTATATTAAGGCACTACTGATGTACTGCAACCATGCAGGTGTGCCAATAAAGATGTCTTGTGCCTTTCCTACCAGGGGTCTTGATGCAAACAACCTAAAATCACAAGCGCACATCATCTATAAATATCCAATTGGAATCATCTAAGCAACAAAAAGCATCCCTTCTAAGTGATGAATTTTATCATCTCATCAATTTCTAGTTAGTAAACTGTCCATGGAAGAAAGTATATTGGCCTAGGAGACCACACAGCACCTTACACATTTTTGTAATAACTCTATTACAAAGAATATTGAACTATAATAGCTTAGAGGTTTTTTTCCAATCTAAAATATACATGACGAACCCAGACAAAAACATAGGGCTAAGTGTATAATTGTCATAGTGGTGGTCATGGGTACACTATACTCTCTAGAATGGTCTAATATATACAACATCTTTTGGATAAGAGCATATGAAACAGCCACTGCAAAACAAAACACTATTAAGGCCTGCTTAAGATGAGGAGCTGGAGATCGTATCATAATGAGAACATTTCTACAAGTACAAAGTAATTGAGTGTAGTGAGTACGCAGGGGATTCACAGCTAAGACGATAGGTTGAGAGATCCTCCGCTCTCCCAGCTTTGCAGTGTGTGGTTTTTCCCTTGGTTCCCATGCAATGTGTGGCAAATTGCAACCCCGCTCTGCCTTGGAGAGTGCCCGTACTGCAGAGGACAGCACAACGTAAAGACATTTAAGCTAAATTTTGGAGAGGAGCAGTAAAAGTTGCAGCAGCAGAGTGGAGCAGAGTGACCCACAGTGCGTTTTTGCCTAGAGCCAGACTGGCTTCAGGAGCCAAGCTAACCATTTAAGTGCTTAACATACCTTTACACTTCAGTGCAGCTCAGTCCGTTCTAACTCAATGCTCTGATAGACTTAAAATTATAAAAGACAATAACCAAGATCTGAGAAAACTGAACGAGAGGTGAATTTTCTGCTTGCCAGTATCTGCATGCAACTCAATTTTTTTCAGATGCCAGTATATGCATCTGAAAAAAAAGAAAAAAAAAAGTTAATAAACTCTGGTTTCCACTTAAGAGCAAATACTGCTAGTATGGACTAAACTCTTACTGAAAGCTTCTGTTTATCACTTTCTCTCTGATTATACTGAAACAGACTGCTAGCTGTAAACAGAAAGCAAAAAATCTAAACTAAATGCAAAAAGAGTCACATAACTTTCTCATGGCTAATGTGAAAAATAACATTTAGCACATCTATTCCAAACCAAAGCGCTTTTAAGAAGTTTTTGTGGCATTAAGTGGTGTATGATCAGCTTTATATTTACATATCTCTTTGTCATCACAGCCCATCATGTTTGTGAACTGGACTTGCTCTAGTTAACAGTAATGGAACAATTCAGTCAGAACATGCTGGTTTTTACAGCACTGCCCATAAACTGAGAATTCTCCAATTTTATTGTAAAAACTATTAATTACATACATAATCTACATTATTAATTTATATATAAATTTTATTGTTATGTCTATACATAATCCTCAAATCCATATATTTTTGGCATTTCTTTTTTTTTTTCTGACGGAATTTCTTAAAATGTTCCACTTGCCCATTTTATGCTTTGAATTTGGTAAGGAAAGGTACTGTGCTCAAAAACATGCTACTAGTAATTATGTAAATACAAGCGTAGCACCAACTTTCTGGGTAAAAAAAAAGAAACCTTCAACACCGCCCCCCAAAATGTTCATTATCACTTTTCTTTGCTATTTCTTCCCTTCTAAAAGTGTTTCATACTGTAAACCTCTTCAGTCCTATCTCTCTGTTGAAAGATACACACCTAACACAGCAAGGTCACCCCACTAGAGAACTAATACTTGTATACCACCTACGTTACCAAAGCCAGGCTATACTGAAACCTATTGGATCACAGTATCTTTATCCTAAAAGTCCAAGTAGTGCACAGATCCGTCCGGGATAAGAGTCCTCTTCCCCCGGCTTGGAGTTCCCCTCGCTGTGTGCCAGAATGCAGAAATGCCAGAATCCCAAAGGAGCACTGCAGTTTATTTCCTATCCTTCGTCCTCATGGAGAGGAGGATGAAAAAGGGACCGCCCTGAAACCCTGCAACTACGCACCGCTCACAACTGCAGCTAGGGAGGAGAAGACACAACAGTGCCACGTTGCAGAAGTACCTTCTGTACGAAGCTCCTCACCTTCCCAAAAAGCTACCGCTGAAGGAAAAAGCTGTATCAAAAAAAAAAAACAACCAACAAAACCAAACCTCAACAGCAGATGATTTTTAAAAAAAAAAGGTTTCTTTTCAAAAGCTGATTTTCCCCACTCATCCCAACACTTCAATATGCATTAGGACCAGTCAGTTGAAGCCAAAAGGGACAGTATGGCCCATTCAAACAAAACTGGTTTAGCGTTAGCAGCATCCAACATAAACTTTGTGACTTTGCACAACATTCTTCTACAAAATAAACTCGCGCCATTTGCCAGCAATAAACTATATATTGATGTGCTATTAACAGAAACTTGGAGGCTTCAGCTGGGAGACAAACTATCAACCAACCACTAATTGGTTTTTATGACGTGACTCATAGTTTAGCAATTTCCCAGAATTTAATCACAGGGCACCCAGAAAGATCAATTAAAGAACAGGCTCAGAATTTGTTAGAGCCCTGTGTGAGACAGGGGAAGGCAATGACCTCAGCAGCTTTGCCACAGAATTTTATGAATGAACAAAGAAAGGATTTAAAAGGTAAGTTAAACTAATCTTGTGTTTCCTTGCAGACCCTTTCATTGTTTTTCCAAAGGAGTGAGTTTTTCAAATGAAGTAAAAATTGGAGGATTGTGTGTTGTAGCTACTGTTTATATTACAACTTAATTTACACGTGACCGTTATGTGTGTGGCTTGAATCCTCCACTATTTTTGGCTATATCTTCTTTTATATCTCTCTCAATAAAAAGGGGGGAAAAAAATCAGAATAGGAGTAAATTCCTTTGGATTCTTGTACAAGCATCACATCATATTATCAGAATGAATAGTACAGAATTCCTCTTTTTTTTTTTTTCTTTTTAAATAATCATTATCAAAATGGTCCTAAAAACTTTTAGTACAAAGAAAGATAAAATGTTATTTTGGCCATAAAACCCTATGATTTCCCTTGTCTCCATTCTTTTTCAAGCTTTTTCCCCCCAACTTAACACAATGAAATCTGGAAGTGTTATCCCCCTTCCTGCTTTCCACCATGGATTTTTTTCAAAAACAGAACGAAAATCACAACAAAATGTTGAAAACTTTTTTCTCAGTTCTGAAAAGGTTTTACACAAACTTACCTAATCTCATCAATTTTACTCATTAATGTTGTACTTCAGTGCAAATTTATAGAATGTAATCCAGACGAGTAGTGCACAACTGTGATGAAAACCTCATCCCCTGCCTTTCTGGTTTTTGTTCTGCAAAAAGCTCTTATTCACTGAGAGCTCTCAGAAGAGGAGATTCAACTTATTTTCCTGGCCAAGATAAGTGAAACAAGATTATATTGAAATGGTCTTGGTCTAAAAAAGTGAGAATTTCTGAAGATCTACTAAGCCCTGTTATGATTATTTCAAATATTATTTAAATAAGAAAACCACTAAATGTATCACTTTGGTTTTCCTTACAATAACAATCAGTACCAAACTGAGTCATGCATGTTACATGCGAAAACAAGGAAAAAAAAGAGTAAAAGAAGCAGCTTTGTGGACATGCACTTCTCTAAAAAAGCACAAGAACATGCAAGTTGGTGTTTTGCACCTAAATGAAAATGTTTCTTAATTTCTTCAAACCAAAATTTATCTATTGCATAGACACGTATTCAGACCTACTGTCTTTGTTCTGATGTTGATGATGATGATGATGATGATGATGCACACTTCATGAGGGAAGATGGAAAGCTAGGGTATGGGAGAGTGAATTGGGAAAAGACTACGTATCTAGGTAGCTGCTGCTCCCATTTTACATGATTCACAAGCCCATTACATGACACTGTCATACAACTCAACACGAGCAAACCTTCAGCATCTTGAAATTCTCATACTTCCTCGGACGAGTGCAGTGACTACTTGGATGCTAGGAGGGCATCGGGTACTGGAGCAGCTCCATTTTGCAAGAATAATCAAATATTTAGGGAGAGGGATTTGGAGAAGAGGAGGGATAGCAAAAAAGCGCTGTTAGCCAAGCGCGCTTAGGATACAGGGGAACCAGATTCCGGGTCTCTGCTCTGAATTAGAACAGGATGTTAACAAATCTGCTTGTGGAGGGGGGATGCGTTTTAAAGTTCCCCGCTTCATCCGGAGGCAGAACAGAAACATTTGAGTAATGAGAAACTGCACACCTAGCTCTGCATCTGCACCAACAGCTTCATTTTCAAGACTTCACAGCTCCCTCTAAATCACATTAAGACAAGAGTTTAAATGTTAATTATGGAGCATGTGCATATTAATTTTCTGCTTCCTTCTCTCCGTAAGTAATGGGAATGCTTTTAAATGCCTTTTGTTTGGTTTCTTATGGGCTTACTTGGTTTCTTAATATATTACAGGGCACTTCCTGCACTGCTTACAGAAGCAAATTTCCCACTGCTAGTGGGAGTTTTCCCTAAGTAAGGTCAGCAGATTTGGTCCCAAGGGAGTGAAGTGATCTTTGGGCTTAGCTACCCTGAAGATCTAGCAGAAAGCAAAACAGATATCATTCTTGTTTAAAATTTGCTACTATATTGTATCCTTCTCAGACACATCATCCAACACAAACAACTAGGAAACGTTTTGCTGCAATAATCCTTTCAATTAAGGCTCCCATTACAGTGAAACAGCTGCTCACTACAATACATCTTTGTCATGGAACTATTTATTTCCCAGAAAACATTTCTTTAGTTGTTAAGACAGATGCAATAAACCAGATCCACGGAAACAGCAGAAATCAAAGCAGTGAGCAAAATCTGACCAGCTAAACATCCTTACACTGAAAAAGGGGTGCTTTCTATGAGGGCACAATTTATTCTTCTGTGTCCACAAAAAAGCCCACTCAATTTAAAGCATGTCTGGTGTCTCACTCGCAACATAATGTCAATGAGCCACAACTGAAATAGCAGCATAAGCCCTCACACATACATCATGAGAAAGAAAAAAGAAAACACTCCAAAAACTTCTGTCCTCCTGCTGATCAGTGGTGTTCGCGTGGGCCCTTAAAAGCCTTTTGGAATGCCCGCATGATAAATATTTGATGGACAACTTCTTGCTTAATGACAGTCAGGTGCTGCTCTTGGCATGTAAAGACAAATGAATCAACACCTTGTTACTGCCTCCCGTTCCACACATACATGCTCACACCCCCGCCCAGCCCTGTGCATCCTGCTGAATGCTATATATTTATTTTACTAACAAGTCCAACTCACATTAACTGTCACTGGAATGTAAACAGTAGTGACAAAAAGCATTATCATGAATAATTTAATCCAAGCTTTGCGAGTGCTTGCAAATGAGCAGTTTTCTTGCTGTAAACTCAGTCCCTGTGATTTCAACTGCAGGCAGCTTGCCTACCTTTCAGACAATGGCGATAGCAGGAGGAGGGGACTTTCCTCTTCCACGTACATGATCCCAATGATTTGAAAACCCTCCTTGTCAGCTGCGCCTCTGATAGCGACCTGCAGTTAGTACTGCAGAAACCAAAGCAATTAAGAGAAGCATCTTCAGGTCAAAAGCTGGATAGATGATAAGGTGCCCTAGAGGAGCGAGACACTAAGAACCAAGACCAGCTCTGTATTCCTGTTTTCAGGCATGAGGTCCAAATCCAGCACTCACTCTTTGCCCATAAAGTCCAGCCAGGTTCTCAGGCTGAGTGGGGTACCAGATCTATACAACCTACATAGATATCTGTCTAGATACACTTGAAGATGCCAGGGCCTATATCACTGCAGTACTAAATAATTTCTCAGAACAATCAGAAGTACAACCAGTAAACAGTCAAGAATTTGCTACCTAGTTCTCCTTTTACTCTCAAAAGCTTTGTAAAAAAACAGTTCATAAATAGCATCTGTGCTTTGTGCCCTCCTGGCTTCTTGTTCATCCACTTAGCACCAAGCGATAATTCCAGAGTAGTTCTGTGCTCATGAAAGGGATAAAGCAGCAAGCAAAAATCGCCGCACTAGGTGATCAAGAAACAAACATGTTAAAGGAGAGAGGGGAAAGGAAGAGCAGACCACTTCAAGAGAAGAAAAAGACAAGGTGTATCGGGTTTGCACGGCAAGGTTTTGGTAGTCGGGGGGCTACAGGGGTGGCTTCTGTGAGAAGCTGCTAGAAGCTTCCCCCACGTCCGATAGAGCCAATGCCAGCCGGCTCCAAGATGGACCCACCGCTGGCCAAGGCTGAGCCCATCAGCGACGGTGGTAGCGCCTCTGGGATAACATATTTAAGAAGGGGGGAAAAAAAACCTGCGTAACTGCAGCCAGAGAAGAGAGGAGTGAATATGTGAGAGAAACAGCCCTGCAGACACCGAGGTCAGTGAAGAAGGAGGGGGAGGAGCTGCTCCAGGTGCCGGAGCAGCGATTCCCCTGCAGCCCCTGGTGAAGACCATGGTGAAGCAGGCTGTGCCCCTGCAGCCCATGGGGCTTAACAGTGGAGCAGATATCCACCCGCAGCCTGTGGAGGTCCATGGTGGAGCAGATATCCACCTGCAGCCTGTGGAGGACCCCACGGCGGAGCAGGCAGATGCCCAAAGGAGGCTGTGACCCCATGGGAAGCCCACGCTGGAGCAGGCCCCTGGCAGGACCTGTAGCCCCATGGAGAGAGGAGCCCACGCTGGAGCAGGTCTTCTGGCAGGACCTGTGAATCCATGGAGGACCCACGCTGGAGCAGTCTGTTCCTGAAGGACTGCACCCCATGGAAGGGACCCATGCTGGAGCAGTTCGTGAAGAACTGCAGCCCATGGGAAGAACCCACGTTGGAGAAGTTTGTGGAGGACTGTCTCCCGTGGGAGGGACCCCACACTGGAGCAGAGGAAGAGTGTGAGGAGTCCTCCCCGTGAGGAGGAAGGAGCAGCAGAGACAACGTGTGATGAACTGACCACAGCTCCCATTCCTTGTCCCCCTGCGCCGCTTGTGGGGAGGAGATAGAGAAATTGGGTGTGAAGTTGAGCCTGGGAAGCAGCGAGGGGTGGGGGGAAGATGTTTTTAAGATTTGGTTTTATTTCTCATTATCCTACTCTGATTTGATTGGTAATAAATTAAACTAATTTCCCCAAGTCGAGTCTGTTTTGCCCATGACAGTAATTGGTGAGTGGTCTCTCCCTGTCCTTATCTTGAGCCACGAGCCTTTCGTTATATTTTCTCTCTCCTGTCCAGCTGAGGAAGGGAGTGATAGAGCGGCTTTGGTGGGCACCTGCCGTCCAGCCAGGTCAACCCACCACACAAGGCCACAGTACTCTTACAGTGGTCTTTGAGGATCACTATGACGTGAAAGTAGAGTGTTGATCTACAAAGTAACACCAATCTAGATATCTACCTGAGGCTTTCCAAATTCCTGGGGATTCAGACTCTGGATTCAAATCCATTATAGACACAGGATCATCCACAAGAAGTCAGGCTCAGCTCTGAAGTCTGATAAAAGAGGTCTTGACATCTGCCAATTACTGTGCTCTAGAGCCAGTATTATTTTCTGTCATAATACTCTCCTGTCAAAAGACATACACACTCGTTCCTGTGTAAGGAAGAAATACAGAATGAAGGAAAAAAAAAAAAATCCATGCTCAGCACTCAATTTGAGGGACGCAGTTGGTCCCTCTCTTGCTGATCAGAACCTATCTGAAATAAAATGAGGTAGGATGAGACGGGAAAACACAGAAGAAAAATAAATTATGTATGAATTTTAAAGAAATTATGTTTACCTCAGTAGACAAATTTCTGGTATTACCAGAGAGTAATTCATAGCAAAAAGTTGGTGCCAAGGCACTGTAACAAGAAGTGATGCTAATGCCATCACCCACCTTGCTGGCTAATACAGTCCATGGCTCGCTTCTTAATGTTCTTCAGATATCATCTAGTTGACTTAAGTAATGTGTGGTAGATTCAGGACATGCCTTACTGTAGTGTGACTGCCTTCAAACAAGGCAACAGCAACAGCAGCAGAGTAAATGGGAACAGCTGCACCGCCTTTAAAAAACTGAACAGTGCTTTTATGGGAATTCCTCTTACCTACAGGTGAGTCATAACAATGAAAACACATACCTAATAGTTTACTGGCTTTTTCTCCTCTTCCTTTATGACAACAAAATGAAACATGGTTGTTTAACATACAGTGGTATTAGAAATGAGAATAGGGAGACCCAAAATGTGTTTTATATTCTTCCTACTCTTTTATTTTCCAAACCTAAAAATAAGCCTCTAAGACAACCCCTCCTCTAGCATAAATGAACTCATAGTTCTTCTGATTTCTGAACTCTTGAACACAGTACTGATGACCACAGTAATGCTCCAAAGTCTTCCAACATTGTCCATCACCTTAACCAAATCACCAGAAAGTTTCAAGTCTGCAACAGTTAATTGTGCCTAATTAACATAACCCACTAACACTCCCCAAACCACTAGACACATGGACAGGAAACCTCTGCAAACCATCTGACTGTTACCATTTATACACAAGTTTGCTGGAGACATTGAGTAAATGATTTGGGTAACGCAGGTTTAGAGCTGGGTCACCAATTCTACTTCCCACCATCACAGGCGAGCAAAGGATATATTCTGGTTCATAAAGGGATCATATTCCACTTTAAAATGAGATGGGTCTTTATGCTCACTGTTTTTATTAGAAGCTGATACCTAGGAAACTCCTAATCTATGGTCCACCCTGTATACACAGCCTCTAGATGGTATGCCAGCATCCTCATGTAACCCAAAAAGCCTTCCTCCTTCTTGAATACCACCCGATCCAAATCCAAAACAACAATTTCCCCTTGCAGACTGAAAAAGTAGGAAAGTTATTTTAAGATATATGAGATGTGCTGTTTCTTTCTCCGTCTTGTACATTAACATCTTTCTTTGCTTCAGTTGCCACATAATCCTTCCTGGCACTTAGTCTGAATTCACCTTATCAAAACATTCTCTCAGTTGTTTAGTGCAACCCAGTTCTAGAAAAGCCATTTTCATTTCATCTCTTTTTTCCAGTTGCTTCAAGATATTTATCTATTCTTCTCTTCCAAATGTGTTCCAAAATTTGGAAAATACGAGTTCACAGGAGTTCATATGCAAGATCATTTCCCCTTTTTTTTCAGCATTTGAGCTAATATTTTCATTCTTCAATTTAGAGTATCACACTTGCTTTCAGGAGGGAGATTTTTCAGCCTTTAAAACTTAAGCATTTAAAGTCCTTGGGTCTTACTTCTCCCTTGCATACAGTAGTTTTCATTTTTCCAACCTCCTTTCCAGCAGGCACTTTTGCCTTTGTCTCTGCTTAAAGTACTGCCCTTATTACAAACACTCCTGTTTAAAGTTTTGGGAATACCCAGATGATATTTAATTCCTGCTTCATCTCTATTGTTGTCCTGGTTTCGGCTGGGATAGAGTTAATTTTCTTCATAGTAGCTGGTATAGTGCTGTGTTTTGGATTTAGTATGAGAAGAATGTTGATAACACACTGATGTTTTAGTTGTTGCTAAGTAGTGTTTACACTCATCAAGGACTTTTCAGCTTCCCATGCTCTGCCAGGTGCACAAGAAGCTGGGAGGGAGCATAGCCAGGACAGCTGACCCCAACTGGCCAATGGGGTATTCCACACCATATGACGTCATGCTCAGGCATATAAAGCTGGGGGGAAGAAGAAGGAAGGAGGGGACCTTTGGAGTGATGGCGTTTGTCTTCCCAAGTCACTCTTATGCGTGATGGAGCTCTGCTTTCCTGGCGATGGCTGAACTCCTGCCTGCCGATGCCAAGTAGTGAATGAATTCCTTGTTTTGCTTTCCTTGCGTGCGCGTCTTTTGCTTTCCCTATTAAACTGTCTTTATCTCAACCGACGAGTTTTCTCACTTTTACTCTTCCGATTCTCTCCCCCATCCCACCGGAGGGAATGAGTGAGCGGCTGTGTGGTGCTTAGTTGCCAGCTGGGGTTAAACCACGACAACTGTATTACCAACCACGCTTTTTATTATTTCATATTCATACGGCTAAATACATTTTTATTCCTTGTTTCAGTTTCCTTTGCAGAGTTTAACTCAGCTTGACTTCTGGCAAATTCTATTTCATCTGAACATTTCTTGACCTCTAAGATGGTTCCTTTACAGATTATTCCCCTTTTATTCATTCCTTGCAAACTCTCTGTTTATTCTTAATGTTCTTTGTGGGAGTGGTTGGTCAGCAAGTTAGATCTGGAGTTCACCCTTAAAAGCCACCAGTGCTTAAGATGGGAGTTCTAGAAAGGTTGCTTCATTTTTAACTAGAAAATGTCACCACATTCAAGTGCTTGAGCTCTTCAGTCACTTTCTAGCTTTCCTAAACTTATTTTGCACTTAAGGTTAAGAAAACCTTAAAGACTGTTTTTTGTTAACTTTGGATCATAAGAATAGTGATGACCAACTCTCTCTGACGCCCTTAGTCCCTCAAAACCCAATTTTAAAGTAACACTGGTTCTTCACAAGTCAATAATTGTTTGAGAAGTTGTTTGCATTAGGAGAGACTTGGCTGTATGATTATTAGGATCAGTCATCCCCTAATGTATAGTATCCCATCACAATTCCATGTTGATTTTCTGCTCTAGTATTATCTGAATCCAGCCAGATTTTATCAACCTTCCTCCTGCAATGTAATTTTGACTTCTAAATGATTCTACTGTAGATGTAGATTCAGTAATATCCCTCCTATTTCTCTACAGTCTGCTTACTGATTTACAGAGCTGAGAAACTATACCACTGTAATAATTTCTATTTCCATTTTATCTCTATATCATATAGCTTTTGACAGAGCTCAATCAAGATATCACAGCAGAATTGGCACAATGAAACTTTGCTACCCCAAGGGCTGTTTGATTCCTGCTATGGGGAGGACGGGGCCTGAGAAAGGGGCATCACCGGGACGGAGGTTCATGCTTGCTGCTGTGCTGCGCAGGCTGAGCAGCAGCAGGGAGGTGAGTATTGCATCTCACACTACCATGCTCCTAAGCAGCCAGCCTGGCTTTCCAAAGCACTGCCACAGCTACAGTGGACAGCAGAAGGGTGCGCAAGGAAACTGCCTCCTTTGTTGATGTCTAAAACTTGAGCCTGCTTCCAATATATTGCCCGAAAAAATAAGCTATAACATTTACAACCAACAATCAACTTCCATTACAAGCTTTTGCCACCAAGACTCCTGTGCATTCAGAGCTGTATTTCAAGTATGTGGATCCTAGCTGAGATGTACACAAATAATGCTCATAAAATTATGCCAATGAACAAAACAAATGTATACATCCCTACTGGTCAAAACCAACACAGAAAGAACTGTGAGACTTTTCAATCATTTACATATGCAATGTGCTAAAAAAAAGAGAGCAATTTAACTCAGAGAAATTCGTGCTTCAGGACAAAAGGAGAGAACAAATTCTTAAAGTTTGGCTTTTCTGGCATACTCAGCACCATCCTCTTTCCAACAAAATCTGTGGGCTGACTGATCAATATTAGGATTGCAGGACTACATGATGCATATTCAATCATACTCTATAGTCTAAGATGCTGCTATTTTTATATGAATTTGTAAAATTCTTTTTCATAACTTCGTTATTTAATTCAATTTAAAAACACGCCACAAGGTCATTCTGAGTTTAAAATCCTTTCATATCCACAGAAAGCCTACATCAGATACCGAATTTGAGAAAGCGTGCATGTTCAGGACAGCACTCTTGTCAGTGCCCAACTTCACAGCTGGGTCTAAAGCACACTTTCTGCCCTTGTCTCGCTCTAACTCATGGCAGAAATTTCTCCTTAGGCTTCAGTAGTGTTAGTTGGGAGAACAGCTAGCTTATAGCAAACGCTCGTAATTTACCATATTTTTTCTAGATTAGATTCCCATTTCTGCCCTTTCACCTTCCAAAAATAAAAATAATAAAATTTTTATTTTGCACATACTTCCTCGAAAGGAAGAAAATTTACTAATTTTCAATGACTTTAACAAAGAAGAACATGAAAGACAGGCTAGAAAAGTAACTTTCACAAGCTGTATAAAGTAAAATTGATATTATTTAGGTGTTGCATGTAGCTTAATGAATTGAAAAAAGAAAAAACCCGCATGTTTTCAGAGTTACTGCCAAGAACAAAAAATTTCTGAGAGGTCTTATCTGTGCCTCTGAATTACTTCTCCATTAAATAAATTTACATTTACCTATACCTTGGGGTGAAAAGGAAGCATTGTTTTGGCTCTAGGTCTTTATTCACTGCTAGAGTTAAATTAAACAATGTTGATTAAAAATGACATACTCATTCTGAAGCTCACTATCACCAGGGCAGGGGACAGGCTTGGGATCAACTTGAAACATTAAAATAAATAAAGAATAAAGAAATTACTTCCAGATCAACCCAAACTGTTTTTTTTTCCCTAAAACAAAAGGTATTCAATATCTAAGGAGAAATATTGCTCTAAAATAAATTAAATAATAGAAAAACTAATGCAGCTATAAATGTGCTTAGTTTTACAATCAAAACAGTCTGCTGAATTTAAATTTGTGATAGTGTCAGTACCCTTTAAAATGGCTTCTTTTCCATTTAATTTAGTATTTCCATCACCACCCCCAAAAAATCACAGCAGTCTAATTGCAAGCACCTTACTTCAAAGCCCTCTGAAGAATTCTTGCCCTCTGTACCAAGAGCACTACCCCTCTTTTCATTTGAATTTTTCCAAAGACCCACGGTCATTGATAACCACACAAAAAAGCCCATATCAATTATTTAATTGCAAGTTAAAATAAATGTCTAGTTATCTTCTCTTCCTGGCTTCTGCATTCATTGCCCCAACTCTGTTGGCTTTGCTTTGTTTGCAAGGCTTCAATCAACATGCTGCTGTGTTTCTGCCATACCCGGGTCCAAAAACATTGCCAGCAATCATATAATAAATGATCATGAAAATGGGTGAGACATCATCTAATCAACTGCTTAATGGGAGTCCCTGCTTACAATTTCTTCTGTGGAAGCCAAAAAGTAAAACAGCCCAGGAACCAGAGTCTACCTTCTCAGAGTGCAATAACCTGTTTGGGAACAGCATTACAAGGCAGTGAGAAAAGTATTATTTATCATACGCAACAATGTAAGACAGAATGTCATGGTTTAACCCCAGCTGGCAACTAAGCCCTACACAGCCACTCGTTCACTCCCCCCATAGTGGGATGGGGGAGAGAATCGGAAGAGCAAAAGTGAGAAAACTCGTGGGTTGAGATAAAGACAGTTTAATAGGGAAAGCAAAAGCCGCGCACACAAGCAACACAAAACAAGGAATTCATTCACTGCTTCCCATCGGCAGGCAGGAGTTCAGCCATCTCCAGGAAAGCAGAGCTCCATCACACGGAACGATGACTTGGGAAGACAAATGCCATCACTCTAAACGTCCCCCCTTCCTTCTTCTTCCCCCAGCTTTATATGCTGAGCATGACATCATATGGTATAGAATATCCCTTTGGCCAGTTGGGGTCAGCTGTCCAGCTGTGTTCCAGCTTCTTGTGCACTCCAGGCCTACTCACTGGTGGGGTGGTGTGAGGAGCAGAAAAGGCCTTGACTGTGTGGAAGCACTGCTCAGCAATAACTAAAACATCCCTGTGTTATCAACACTGTTTCCAGCACAAATCCAAAACACAGCCCCATACTAGCTACTGTGAAGAAAATTAACTCTACCCCAGCCAAAACCAGCACACAGATACAAGATTTCTGTACCTAAAGCTGTCAGTGCAATGCTTCTTGTGAGTACACTGTCACGCAGTTGGAGAGATTTTTAATTCATTCCTTAAAATGTTTTGATAATAAATAGTGAGAAAGCACACAGTATCATTAACAGAAATGTTTTCTGGCTCGTAAGATGCAAGAGGATTTCTGAGGATGGTTAATGTAAAGGTATCACTTCATTTTCACTCATCCATTGCTAAAACTTCCATGAATAAGTACTTCAGGATTTGGACCACTGATTATAAATAACACGCTCCATTGTTCACTCCCAAAAGAATACTTATACTGTTGGAAGTGGAGAAACCTAGCTGAGATGCAGTATTTTGAGCCAAAGGATGTTTATGTAGCAGCCTGGCATGCCTCCATAGGAAAACACATGCCCAATCCAGTAGTAATCCCATTTTTAATTGCTGAAAAGCATTTTCTGAGTTATAAATAAATCTTGATATTAATGCTTTGGGCTTGTACAAAGAAACTCAGTAGTTCCAAAGACATCTTAAAGAGTTCTCCAACTCCCCTTAATCAGCATCTCTATTATTGCCCAGAGTACTTTCTATTGAGCACTTAATGATAACAGGTAATAAATCATTTTCAAAAAAAGGAACAAATCATCTTTGTGGTTACACAGGTAAAACGTCGATGAAACACTTCTCAAAAGCATACAAACATATAGTAAATCTCAAAAGGTCAAAACTCAAGTTGTACCACCCAAAAATATTAATATTTTTCAATGAAATATGTTTCATGTTTTAAACATGTTTTAAAACATATCCCTTCCCAGTGTAGCCAATTCATACATTTTAATTTATAACTAGATTAGAACAAGACTAGGTTTATGGTCTGTCAACGTCCATTCTGGCAGACACAACAGAAAACTCTTCTGAAGAACAGAAGTGCAGCGCACAACTTGTCAATACTATTGCAAAATCCAGTAAACAGGTACACTTTTACCCCTTGCAGGGGTGAATAGGATTTCAATCATACACCTCAGATGCACAAAATGGGGACCTCTACTTTGGCTGCACTTTCAGATGGTGAAACCAGGTGGGTTGTTATCCCCTATTTGGAGTAGTCCAACTACAATGCCACAAAAATAATATACTAATAGTAGGTGATATAATTGTTATAAGACCAAACTAAAAACAGTCATGAACTCCAACTGCTTGAACTAAAAACGTCTCCTTAGACTGAATCAGTAACAGACTTGTAAGCCTTAAGACGCACATTTGGTTGAACTGTTCAAAGCAGGCAACAGAAACCGTGTGAGAAAGTCTTTTCAAAATCAGAGTCTGTATTTCCAACCTACAAACCCATTTTTTATGCATATAATTTAAGAAAACCAGAATGCTTGAAAGCATCCAAATTAGCTACCATATTTGTGTTTTCCATCAAATCCTATTGTCCTGGTTTTGGCTGGGACAGAGTTAAATTTCTTCCTAGTGCTATGCTTTGGATTTAGTATGAGAAGAATGTTGATAACACTGATGTTTTCAGTTGTTGCTAAGTATCTTGTCAAGGACAACTACCCTCTCCTACTAAGCTAGACTGGGAGAAGGGAACATAGCCATGACAGCTGGCCCAGCTGGCTAATGGGGTATTCCATACCATGTGACGTCATGCTCAGTATATGAAGGGTAGGCGTGATCCAGGAAGTACCGATCGCTACTTGGTTATCGGTCAGCGCGGGTGGTGAGCAATTGCATTGTGCATCACTCATTTTGTATATTCTATTATTATTATTTTCTCTTTCCTGTTCTATTAAACTATCTTTATCTCAACACACGAGTTTTTTCTCACTCTCACCCTTCCAATTCTCTCCCCACCCCACGGGGGGGGGGGGGGGGGGGGGGGGAGTGAGCGAGCCACGGCGTGGTATTTGGCTGCCTGCCAGGTTAAACCACGACACCTATTAATGATGATGCTGTGAAAATTATTAGAACTGGCTTAAAAGGAGAAGACAAAAAAAATTAAGGATCTTTTCAAATTTTTGATGCAGAGAAAGACATGTAAGGTTGGAAATATCACCATTCCATAGTAGCAGACATGAAAGACTACTCCAATATATCTGTTAGTGAATACATCAGGAAGTTATATTATTCAAATGTTTCATTCTTTGAGGATGGCCCTGTATTACAGTTTTAAGTATGACACTTGCCATTAATAGGACACAGTTTTAACAGGACTAATGAGGGAGAGGAATTTTATTATATCTTTTTTTAAACACATAGCTTGAAATCAGTGGTTTGGTTTTGTTTGGGGTTTTTTTAAAGTTATTTTCAAGTGATTTCTGCATATATACTTTGGGCAGCAGTTCATTCCTGAGCAATGCTCAGAAAATCTTGAAAAGCTAAAAACTGAAGCTGTTTCAGAGCAGAACATCCACTAATATAGAAAGTACTTTTTTTTTTTAAACTACAAACCACTCAACCATGAAGATTTCAGTGCAAGAATTTACAATTAAGAGGTTAACAGTCTGTTTTCTGTTTCATGAGTATCACATGATGATATTCACTTAAGCTCCTTATTTTGTTAGAAGGCTTAATACCATGCAATGTAGATCAGGAATAAAATTAAGCATTTAATTTAAATTTTTTGGACTCACTGGAGGCTCAGATGGCCAACTTAGAGCACCATCATGAGGAGCCATTTCTATACACTGAATATATGACCCAAATCATATCTTGAACATTTAAGTTAGATGTCTGAAGTCAGATGTCTAAAGTTAGACAGTGTGAAACTCCAGAAAACTAGTGCAGCTGAGCGTAAAAAGACTGCTAATAATACAGATGCGTTATAGAACTGATGCATACACATAGGGGCATTGTTCACATAGGGAAATCAAAATAACATTTGTATAAAAATTTTTGCCGTATTCATTTGGATCAATACTCCCCCGAAACTTCTTCAGCTATATTTGGTGATCCAAATTTGTCACTGCAACCCTTCTACATCTTGCAATTCTGTGCAGATTATTCCAAATCACAAGCCCTTTCATATCTGCCAAACAAACTCCACTGCTCCATTTCTTTACCATGGATTCAGCAATACTCAAAATAATGTTCAATTAACAATTATTATTTGGATATTGTTCATCAATTTATCAATCTATGCATTTTTAAAACATCATTTTTACTGATCTGACTGCTATGCTAAATTAATTTTTCCAGCACAGAAGATATATAAGTTTTGTCATGCTGAGCAGTATCTTCATTCAGAACCAATCCCATTCTTTTTGCCATTAACATAAGCAGAGTCAGCAAAATCCAGTCCATGCGTGAAATTAACTTATTTCCACACACACCTTTTTTTTTTTTATTTACATGGCCACTGGTTAGAATCTTCTTAATCAGAAACTATGAAATGAAATAAAGGAAAGTTAACAAAACTAACTAAATGCAAAATCACCTCTGTTACAGAAAAAAAAGCCACATAAAACAGTTATTTAGTACTGCCAAATGAGCTATTGGCCCAAGACAGGGCGAATGCATATAGTCATGCTTTATTATTTCTACCACAACAGCATGTACAAGCCTTTGCTAAGGACAAGGACATCATTACAGTACGGTTTGGACACAAAGAAAAAAGATCACTAACATAATACTCTCACAATCAAAGAAGTTAGAAACTAGGGTATTGCAGTTTACTGCCTATTTGTCATCTCCAGAGAACTAGGTAACCAATCAGTTGCTGATTATAGAGATAATTCATATAGAAAAATCACTGCCAAAATCACATGGCTTTACCACACATGCAAAGAGATATCTGCCACAAAAGGAGTTTCCATCAGCAACCCTTGAAAAATTGGTCTAGTCAAGTTTTAAGTTACTCCTGTAGACAAGAAATGTTATTTACAGTGAAACTTTTTTTCGTAGTTGTTTCATGCAGAGTAGTACATTTTGCTGTTTAATCAGATTTGTAATCACTGATTTCAAGGTTTATAAATAATAGACAGAGCTGAACAAGAGAGTTAACCAAATACATTTTAAGCTGCACATAAATGCTCATGAATATATTTTCCCTTATTCAGCCAGCTTGATGGACAATTAAGTAATATGTCTGTAAACAACACATTTGTCTAAATCTTAAAGAACTCAGCGTTTCAGCTGTAACTGAAGGAGATTTTTCCTGTACTTTAGAAGAGGTTGGTATTTTCACCTGGCAGGTAGTATCTTAAAACAAACATATTGAACATATGCAGAGACAGGAGAGTGTGCCTTATCTCCGTGATTAAGGATTAATATTACTTTATCTTAGTAATTACATTTTTAAAGAAGATTAAATATTTAAGGGGGGGGGAAAGAAAAAAAACTTTACTCATTAAGCTTTAAACACTATCTGAACTATTTCAGTGAGTATAATATTTTTTTCCTCAGTGTTTCTAACTTTTTACATTTCTGTCAAAATTAAAATTAATCTAGACTGACACTGTCCATTCCAGACTAATTTCTAATTCTATAGCCTGCAAAAAAACTAAACTTGGTGGAGAGGAGTTGCATAAGTTCAATAACCGGAAAGTGCAAGATGATAAACTGGGAAAATAGATGGAAGTGCAAGACATAGGAATGTTGGTCAGAGATTGTGACTGGGGAGTTGAGTGAGCCAGGAGGAGACAAGGAAGGAAAAGCTTAGTGGAAGGACACCAGAATGCTCAAAAGAATAAAAAGATTTAATCAAAGGAAGCAAAGGTTTCAGGAAAAAACAACGACTTGAACAAAACATAAATAGAAGACTCAAAAATATTATTTAAGTGACAGAAATGAAAGGGAAAAAAAAAAGAAAAGACAAGTTAAATATATAGCCACGTAGTGGATTTTGTTGCTTGAGGTTTTTTTAAATGAAGTTTATTTTATTTAACTTTTGACTCTTTGATTTACTGGTGGTTTGGCTGGTTTTAGCTAAAATAGTTATAGATTTCCCCTTTCTTTTCCATCCTCTGGACATGAAAAAAAATCCCCCAACACTTTCTAGAAAGATACACCCACACACATAAGCACACAATTTTAAAAGGTTACAGGGATAGCGGGCCAAAATGGTTACACTCAGAAATATTGTATTTATACAAGAAATTAATTCTCATGAACATATTATAATATGAAATTCCGGAGAAGTGTAATGCAGTATGACACACAATACAGGGAAACTATCCAAAGTCCTAAGAAAGTCCTGAAGCAAGATTGCTACCATCAGTGATGCAAACTAGAGGATTTAGTTTCTATCAAATCACACAGGAATTAGTTTCAATCAAATAGACTTTTTTAGACTCTAAAAGGAGAGGATTAGGATGTTTCTCCATTGTCACTCTTGGCCTGTAGAAAATGGCTCTGTTTATCCTGTCAATCACTTCTCCTGGCACAGAAAGGGCAGCAAAACACACAAAACCAACACAGTAATTGCATATTATCTGGGAAGCTGCACCCAAATTCCCCAATGAGTGCTTCCCTCTGAACTGCCACCTTCAGCACTTTTAAGAGAAACTTTAACTCACAGCTGGGCACTTACTGATACTCCATTCTCACACTGTCCTGGTAATTTTCCCCTGTAAAAATGACTGACAGCCTTTCCTAGAGTGGGATTTCCTACCTTTTATGCTTACTTTATTTATTTTTCAGCCCTGTTTTTGTTGTCTCCACTGGATACTTACACAGTCAACATAAACTAAGCCCACCCAATTGGTATGGGTCCCTGCCAAAAGACGATGTGTTAGTTTCTTAGATTGACTGGTAGAAACTGGGTGAAAAATTATGAGAGAAAGCACGGAGAGACATGATATAAATGTAGGAATTAAGGCATGAAATACAAATGCTAATCAGACCTTTTCCACTT
The DNA here is from genome assembly GCF_964195595.1 of Calonectris borealis. Lineage (NCBI taxonomy): Eukaryota > Metazoa > Chordata > Aves > Procellariiformes > Procellariidae > Calonectris > Calonectris borealis. The sequence goes on from NC_134313.1 coordinate 58,711,000, forward strand.
CTGTACTGTAATACTTCATGAAGACAGCTTCTTCACCAAGGGGTTAGAGATTTGAACTCTATAGCTAACAGACCAGATCTCAAAAGCACCCTAATTCTCACCGGATTCCTTGCCTTGTTTCATAGCTCTGTCAAGATACTCCAATTGCAATTCACAAAGACTCCAAATTTGGTAGAATTCAAAACTATCCCACTCTAAACAATTTTTGGAAATCTGACTTTGATCTATTTATAACTCATATCCCATTTATGAATAACATTTAGCAATAATACTACCCTTGTGCAATCCTTTGCATGTCTTTTCCTTTAGCTTAGGTGTCAAGACCGTGTAGCGGGTATCTCTGTCAATTGATACTACTATAATCACACAAAATAATTATAAAGTAAAACCAAAAAAGAATGCAAAATGGATTAATTCAATGCATATTCTCTTTTAAATGAACCTCGCCTGTGAAATGCACTGTGGCAGGATATTATTTCGGTAAGTCCTTCAAAGATTTTAAAAAAGGATCGGCATCTATCCTAGCTAAAATAAAAGCAAAACAGTGAGTCATCATAATTAGGACAGGTCAGGATATGCTTTCCACAACACAAATGTAACTCTGCCTTCTCCCTGCTAGAACCTGGAGGAGAAAGTTCTCTTCCTTACACAGCTTCCCCTATACACAGACTGGGTGAAAATCTGACATCAACAGAAACCATACGCACAAACAGATGAAACGAGGGTTTTCTTTAGTTTTGTCTCTTCCCCCCCCCAAACTAATGATTAATGGAAAACACTAGTAAAAACTGGTACAACAAAAGTTGTACTTCCACTTGTAAAAACTGATTGGTACTATGTGCCATGCAGTAACGAATAGTTCATCAGACAATTCTGAAACTCCTCCTTCCTCTCTTCATCTTCTCAGTAAAGAGAAAAAAGGATGACAGCTTGAGGGGTCACTCCAAACCAGAACCTGAGACTCTCCAAGAGCTCTTCTCAGAGAATTCAAGAAAAGTTTCATACATTTCTGTTCTCAGGGAAAGTGGACCAATGCCCATAACTATAGGCAGGACACAGAAATGGATGTTTAGAAGGAGACCTGTCTATAAACCATTTGAAAATATGTCATTCTTCAGCTAACGCACTGAAAACTACATGTTTGTTGTCAACTTGTTGCTCAGTCAAATCACAGTGAGTTCTTCAGGAAAGAAACAGTATCAGTTTCTGTTGACCAGTGTTTAGAAGACAGACATGGGATCGAAGAAGAACCTGGAATATCTACAAGCTCTTTTAAGGAAACAGAAAAATATGTGAATTGAGGGGTAAAACCAAACTGTTAAGAAACTACCCTGGCAGAACAAAGTCAAGATTAAGGTTGCCCAGGAAACCACAAAAAGTGCCAAAATCTTTGGGTAAGAACTTCATAGAGGCCCTGTAAACTCAGATGTCACTATACTCAGAGTCTAGATTTTTCAATTCTTTTCTTTAGGGAACTACATTGACTAAAATGGTCTGAATTTCTATCAGCCACGACCACAGATTTGTGAGTAGAAGAATTATGCCAAAGTCAGTATCAGATAAGGCAGTATAACTTCAGGACCTCTTTAAATGCCTCCTTTTTGTTAGTGGTGTCATGGAACCAGCTTACTTTCTAAAGGATACTCTTCACATTATTTCCATCAGAAAAGATGAGAGGTGAGTCCATTTGACTTTAGCATTGTGTGATATTATTTTTTACACTGGTCTGAAGGAGAATCAGGTAAACAGAAACAAGAATGATTCAAGCAGTGTCAGTGCTTGAAATGCAGTCATCGGCAATCTCATCCAACAGGCTACTAGCTGACAAAGCACACCAATAGATAATAATCTGTGATTACATCCTCACTGCAAATTCCACCATCAGACCACAAACCCTTAAATTTTGATATTGTTATACAGCCATTTCTGTTGACTTTCAAGAAGCCGCTCCTTTACACAGACAACAGGCCCCTTACGAACAGCAAGAACATAATACTTCTGAAATGGTTTCTGTCTTTATAGGTCTGAATAATTGTTGTTTTCATATTTTAAAGTTTGATTGGTATGTTTGAATGCTTGTTGTAGATGTCATCTCTACCAGTAAGCCTTCTTAGTTATTTTTACTAAAGCAGTTGTATAAAGTCAGGATGACAGTGATGTTTAAATAAGTGCCTAAAATACAGTTGGATGAAAAATCTGAGACCACATTTAATTCTCAAAAGTAACTACAAATCCAGACTGTGCTCCAGGTCTGGATTTGTAGTTACTTTTGAGAATTAGGTAGGATGGCTTTGGGGGGGGGGGGTTCTGAAAGCTCATTTTTCACCCAGACCATGTCAGTATTCCAGGTGAAATAATGCCGTAAAAAGGATCCCTCAGAACCACTATCAGAGCGCCCTGGTGCACCTTGGGGCAAGAATGGTATGATGGTTGGAAGTCCTTCAGCACCAAAGCCAGCATATAGTGAAACTACAGTGTCAGGGAATTTACTGTATGCATTACAAGTTAGCTCACTTAATGAGGGGAAAATGCTCAGGACTTCACCTTCTACTACACAAAGGCTTCTGTATGTACGGTGTCCACCATTCATTCTGAAGAATGAAGCAATAAACATCTTACCTTGCATCGTTGTTTTTGTGGGTTCTGAAAACAGAGGAATGAGCAGGAGGTAGATGAGGTAGACAAAGGAGAGCCCATTGTAACGGAAAGCACAGGCTGCGATGAGAGAAAAGAAAAAGAACATATTGCTTAATCAGCCTGGGATAATCAAATTCAACAGCACAAAGCATTTCCCATTTGAGTTTACTATTTACCTTACCAACTTTTCACCACTTATTTAAACCATTTCTACACAAGTATTCAAGTTTATGCTTAAAATAAATAATAAAATTAAATACACTTCTGAAGTATTTTCACAGTAATATATATTTTATGTTTAGCACACAAAATGCATCCAAGCTACAAAGACTTTGTCCAGAATGATGGACATGTTAGTTGTTATCTAAACTTTTTACTTCCCTCATGCATAAACTCATTAAACCATTCCCCACAAAAATATATAGGGAGGCATAAATCAATATTTATGGGCTCTCTTTAAGAAACAACATACAAGTTCATTATATTACAGTTAAGGATTATCAGTAAATAATGAAGAAAAATGATGAAGTATATTCAGATTCCAAATTACAGCATGCCTAAAATCACCAGTTATCCTTAAAATAGCAATGTCTTTAAATCATTACAGAGGTCTTTGGATTTTACTATCACCCCTTTGTTTGCTCTTACAAAGTTCTTCTAGTGAAAAGATTGTAATTACAAATGACAAAGGGCTTCACAGCAACTTGCAACTGCTGTTACACAAGTTTTTCTAAAGAATGGAACTACTCTGCTAACTTTGTCTAATATTTCCTTTTCTATTTTAAAAATCTAGTGTAAATGTATTCTCCTGAAAGTATCCAGGTCAGCAGGCCATTACAACAAGCAGCAATATTGCTACAAACAAGGCACATGTTTTCAAAGAATGTCATACATATTCTGTGCTGAAAGAGGAGTATATGGACTTCCATATAGAAAGGATAAAAACAAAAAAAAACCAACAAAGTAATCTGTAATTCCACTGTGCAGCAGATGTTGAAATATTGAGAGACCTACCACATTCAACCGTTCCCATGAGATAAGCCAACTGCAGAGGAGTCAGGAGATGAATTAACCTCTACATTTATTTACTCACGGAATGTAACTACTATCAATTAAGTCTTCTCAGCTATATCCAAAACAACTTGGTTTTGGAGGACAGATACAGCCTTAGTCCTGCCAGAAACGTGTATTCCAAACGAAAACAAGTTTCTCCAGTTACCACTTCATGAAATTTCATGGAGACTATACTGGAAATGAGTTAACAACTTAAGCATTAATTGGTCCTCATCACATCTTTCCATTTTAGCTATAAATACAAACCTGAGAAGTCTCTCTATTAACAAACAAATCCATACAATAGCTATGATTTTTGTTTTCCAAACTAACCAATGTTTTGAACAACCAACTTGATTTCCTTAATATCCCTGATAGAAAGACTCTGGATTTATGCTCCACGTCTGCAGCTTAGTCAAGAAACATATGAACTTTATGGCTAAGTCTGGCAAGAAGGAAGGACAAGAGGCATCTATGCTCTCCTTCTAAACTGCCACCAGCCTTCAAAAAAATCTGTCAAGGATTACAAAATCCATCAAAGCTTGATAGAAGGGTTTTCACAATGAAATCCAGAATGCTTAAGAGCAGCTTCTCATTCGCCTGTAAGAATTTAAACTCACATTGTTCCTGTCACTTACAACAAAGGCTCCCTTTATAGCCACAGCCTTTAAAGGCCACCGGCAGACTTACACCTACACTCCTAACTAAGAAAAACTGCAAGATAAAGTAAATAGGACCTATCCCACTGGGAATTCTGTAAGCAATTATCAGAGCTTTAAAGAGTATGTTAATTGAGAAGAGGGAGTCAGCCCCCTATTATGCGCCTCATCTCAGGGGGCTCTGCAGAGGAGCACAGGATGTACCGTGGCCTTCTTGGAATGAATGGCAAAGAGGACACTCCTGAGATCAGGATAAATCCATAAATCAACCTCTTTGCAAGTTTAATTCAGGGTGGAAAGAAGTTCTTTGGCATTCATAAAAAAAAGGTATGACAGTGGTTCAAGGCTGATCTAAAGCCTGAAGGCTTTTGCACCAGTATTCAAGGGGAAGAATCAATGTTCTCAGTCATTCTGGTAGCAGAATAGTAGTATTAGCAGATAATACTATTATCCAGTTATTACAGGGATTGTGTCAATCAGCTTTTAATCACGTTAAACAGCTTGCTTGATTTCAGTGCAATATTGTACACATTTTCTACTTTCTTCAGAATTGAGCTTGCTATACTTCTTGTAGAGCACCTAGTACTCAGTTTTCTCATTACAAAGATAGAAAACAGCAACTGTGTGCTTTAGATATCATCCTTCATTAGCCATATGTCAATGAATGCCTTGCTAACAAATCCATGTCAAATATTTAGAACCTCTATTTATACCGAAGCGTCCTCCAGCAAACTAGTAACCTTGGCTAGACATTGCCTGGAAAACCTACATTTATGTAAGCAGTTGCAAGAGCACCAGCAATACATTTCCCAGAATTAATAAATTAAAAAACCCAAAACTTAGCTGCAACATTTTTAAGTTCAGTCCATTCACTATTTCCACGTTGTGTTTATCTCCATTCATCTAATACATTTTGTTGAAGAGATTAGTGCCTTACCAAGCTAATGTGCCAGAGCAAAGAGCCATGATTGAACATATTTTTAGCATGATAAAAGATTTGAAAACAGCAGCTGCACTGTGTTTATTATACACTGCACTGCAACATTATTTGTCAAATATATGTATTCCTACGTTCTGATACTCAAAACTATCTAGAAAAATTTGCTGGGCATAAAATCAGCTTTAGTTTGTCACTGATACAACAACAAAGGATGATCCAAAAAAGCAAATGAACCCATCCTCTGCACTCCCTCTGGCATTCACAAAGGTCTGCTTTTACAAAGGCAGCTGTATGCAGATGTCCATTACAGTGGAAAGTCCCATTTGAGGTCAATGGAATTCCATCAACAGAAAAAGCACCTACACCAATGAATTTCTTGGCAAACCAGGCGGTATAGACATTTCTGGATATTTGGGTTACATTGGTCAGTTTGCACTACCACTTCTGTATCAAAATTAATGTAATTTTAGCATTTTAGGCTTGTTACCTCTTCTCAAAATTGCCTAATCGATCAGCGAAATTAATTTCAGAGGAGTTATTCTTGAACAATATTTACCTCAAAATTTACTGCTTTCTATTTCTAGACCTGAGGAGACTGTTCTCAAAAGCTTTTTTTCTCCGCAACTACATAAACTGGACTATTACCAGAGATTACTTCTCCATACAAACCTTCCCTTATATATTTTTTTCACATAAAGTGTCCTGCAGAAATATAAAAATATTTTGAAGATATTTGGTAAAAAGAAATATTTCCTAAGCTGAAAGTGTTAATTTTATTAGTATCCAGGAAACCCTTCAGTTTCTTAGTTTCACAAGTACACGTTTGCCTAAAACGAACACTGAACAAAAAGCTTAAATAGGTAAATATACCATACGTGCAAAGTCCACATACATTTTCTTCTCTTCAGTCTTTTTTTAAACCACATTTCTCACCATGTTTTCTAACTGCCTCTAATAACAAAACTCTAGAAATGTGATTTTCATCTCTGAAGTTCTGCTACAATTCAGAGTCCAATGATAGCAGTAATACACAATTGTGAAAAGACATAAAAAACAGAGCTATTGATACACAGCATAATAGTATATGAGAAACAAACTTAGGTTTTTTATAATCAGCTGAAGTACTTTAGAGCACCTTCCCCTGGGTGGCAAGAAAAGAGCACTTCATAACATATAAGATTGGACTTCTCCATTCATAAGTGATTATTTGAAATATTTCTGTTTAATGCATAGCATGCTAAAAAAATACTACCTTTTAATACAGGACCAGAATGTCATCTAAGACAACGTTATGGTAATTTCATACATCTTTATGCCATAGCAGTCAGAAAGAAATATATAGTGAAAACAGTAACATGCAGATGTACAAAATTTTCACAAAAGACTGACATGCAAGTTATTTGTAGCAAAAAATGATAGCTGTAGAATATTTCATCTTTCTGGCATCCAGTCATTTGTTCAAACAAATGAAAAATTACAGTCACAGATAACGGATGTTTTTCTCATCTGTAAATGTATTCATAATTCACTAATCCTGCTACATGTAATACATAACTTAAAAAAAGTATGCACAGAGGAAAAAATCTCTAAAGCCTGCTCTGCTGACACATTCTGGGACTAATAGAGAACAGAAATCAGCTCTGAAAACAAAGCCTTAAAAAAAGTCCCCAATGCTGAGTAGTATTATTAGCATAATGATCCATAATTTCTATTAGATAAAAGTATCAGAATATGTTAGGTTTAAGAACAACTCCTTAGACAGCCTTACACAAGAACTGAGTTCTTTTCTTCTTGTCTTGAGGTTAAGAAGAATTGACATTACAACTGGGAACTTATAGATTGCTAATATTTTGAGGGCTGCTTGTATATTTCTTGGCATAGTCAATAAAAACAATCAGTACTTCAGCACTAAAAGAGGACATTCATTATTGTATGTTGCTTTTTTCTAAATTTAAAAAAAAATGGAAACGTGCATTTCACTGAGATTTCACGAAGTCATTGTCTAAAATTCTGTGAAAAGGACATACTCTTAAGTGAGATACCTTTCAAAATTATGTTTCCTTTTCCTTTATTAGACAATACACTTTTAAATGCCCCAGACTGCAGTATATACATGCTCTGTACATATGCATTTAAAAAAAAAAAAGGGACTCTCAGACAGTCCACAATTTATGGCTTGTTAAGGAACAGATGATGTTTGCTCAAACTATTTTAGTTTGAACCATATCTTTAATGCAGAATTAGAAAAAAATAATTTTTCAAGTTTTTATTACAATACAGTTGAAAAATTTAATTAATTCTTAAGATAGATATGGACAGTATGCACCATACAAAATTAAAAAGGAATCTTAAAAAAACAGAAAATCATAAATCACACGACATCATGTAACCTTGTCCTTCCAGATTTTATTTTTCAATATTATATGATAGCCAAAGAAGAATACTTTTGAACTTGAAGAAATCTACCACTGCTTCTTAGACTCACCACCAAGTTTCTACACGTAGATAACTGGGTTTTTCCAACATCAGAATTCTAACAGCTGCTACATGTTATTATTTCACATTTATACCAACAGTTATTTCCCTTTTTCTACTTAAAGAGGATAATTTGTATAGAATTTGTATTTTACCTGTTAAATAAGAAATATTGGAGGGCAAAGTGGGTGGCGATAGAGGAATTTGCACAGAGCTTGATCTTGGAAAGGAGAGGAAAAAAAAGGCCTCATAAAAGATGTGTTTAGTTTTATTCTACAAAAATTTTAAAAGGTATTTAATCCAGAAGTGGAAACTACCTGTTCAAAAAAATCAGCCTTTAAGAGTGCAGGCATAAAAGACAGAATTAGCCATCCACTGACTATTTCTGAATTTATTTTTCTAAAAAGGCACTGTCGCTAATGTTAACAGAATAATGTAGTGCTTTCCCTTTTCTGTACTCTTTTCTGTTCAAGAACTATGTAAAAACAGCTTTTTCCACATATTTCTACTGTAGGTTTGAGAATATTATACATTGTTGTGAGCGTTATCCTCTCCGGATGAATGCGTTCATGAATTGATTCAGCCAACTACAGTGAAGTCATGTGTCTTCTACCTTCAGCAGGATATTGCATAGTGTTTGCATCCTGTTTTAACAACTTTACAGCTGCAAGAATATTAAGAAAGCCATGCAAGGTTATTCTTCAAGATTGCTACCTTTAGACTAAAATTTGGTTTAACATTCATGCTTATTTTTCCAGTGACAAAAAAAACATTCAGTGAAAATATTCATTGGAAAAAGTGCTGCTGAAAAAATGCCTAACCCTGAGCAGGCAAGAGTTGTTGGCTGAAAGACAGAGCTGATGCTGTTCACACATTCTTATACCTACTGATCTGAAATAAATCTCTGAAAGCAAGGGACCAAAAAACGAAAGGGAAAGAGAATTGGTAGTCAATTGATCTGGAAACTACTTAGTCTCCAGGAGGCCAAATGTCCAGCTCTTAAAGCTAGGAGAACTCAGCACGAGATTCCTGTCTTTAATGCTGTAATTTTGCATGGTTATCCCATGGTTAATATCAAATTTTCTACCAGTTACATCCTCAGAATTCTGAAAACACCCAATTAACACCTAATTCAGACGACTAAAACAGGCTGCAGAAGACAGCCTTTGCAACGCGGTATAACATGTGAACAAGAGACACTGGTACACCCAAGATGAAAAGCCTCTGGTACAAAAGGCCAGTCTAAGAAGTCAGAGTAAAAACAACTGCTAAAGCAAATACCTCTCCTCTTCCAAACCAAGGTGCTTACAAGACCATCCATAAACGTGCGCCATGAATGGTCAACTCTTCCAGGAGCATATACAGTTAAGAATCCTCTTATCAATAAGGCACTGTCCTAATGACATCATTATTAGGCCTTTCCACTTTTGCTGCCCTCCAGTAAGACATTTATCAGCCAGTTCCCACATTCTTTATAATATTCAAAATTGGGGGGTTTTTTTTATTCTTTTTTTTTTTACCCCAAATCATTTCGCTGGACACCAAAAGCTGCCTAACCAAGGCAAGTAGGTCCTGCATTAGGCCATATGGACTCACCCTTCAGGAGACTAGATTTGCGCTAGAAAGTCAGCCAATAAGAACAAAAGTACATGAGAAACTCGGTGGTGTTTCTAAAAGCATTAGTACTAAATTCAGTTACCCTCCCGCACAGGCAGAAGAGGAAGGCATTACAGAACCAGTGACAGAGCAGGAGCTAACCCACCCACAGCAATAAAGGCAAAACATAAGCCTCTGCGGTTTCTCCTTATGTATATACATTCCTATATGCCAAGGCAATCCACTTCACAGTTACAAACATAAACACAGCTTTCCTTGCTGACAAAGCAAGAACAATTCAGAAGTTTTGAACAACATTTAAACCATGGTAAAGTGGACTATATGGACTACACAAGAGCTCAGGAAGGAATAAATGTAAATGTTAAAAGAGTAAGGCGATTTAAAATTTACAGAATAAGAACTACTGTGAAGAAAGGATTTTTCAAGGAAAAGGAGTTAAAAAACAAATCAAAACAAAAAACACCACCCCCCATTTCCAACAACGTGATACAGAGAGTAAAGGTCAAGGCTGCTGAGAAAAGTCTGTTTTACGGCTATTTGTATCTGCATAAAGGTTTTATGTTTAAAGCTTTTTAATTTCTAGTAATACTCTTTCTTAATATCAATGAGCAATGTAAGAAGAAATGAAAACACAATTTTCCTCCTTCTTCTAAGGGTTCATGCATGCAGCATTCTTTAACCAGAACACACACACACATGCATTCACCCAAAATATTAGCAAACTGCCCTCCAGCATTTTCTTACAGTTCCTGGTGCCTTTGCCCCTGGGAGCAGGGGTGTGCTTGCGGAGAAAGCCCACCTAACCTCACATTGAAACTGGAAAACCCAAAAGCCTGTACACTGTTTGCTCTGTTGTCTGATGAGCATTGTTTATGAACTAAGGTAGTAAAAAGTTATGCTCATTCTCTGTTGGCTGGATAAAACAATCCAGGCACAGAACAGAATCTCTCAGAAAGATGATGGAGCAGTTACTCGTCTCCTCTATAATGTTATGAGCCAAGAACTGTTCAGGTGCAAGGGGGAGCAAACCTCACATCTCCTTTTCAGCTTGGAGACGCAAGTGCAAATCTTACTAATTCTCTGTGGATTTCCCACTTTTACCTGACATGGCCATGACTGACCAAAAATAATAAAACAAGTAGATTAAATATTAAGTTTGTTGTGATAAGGAATGTGTGTTACCAGTTTCTGAAGAAGAAAGGAAAGTTGTATTACTACTATAAATTGCTATTTTTTGTATCTCCTAACACTTCTTCACATTTCAAATTTCTGTTTCAGAAATACAAAATTTGTTTCAGAAATTTTTCCTCCAAGATTCTTTACAATCACAGGGAAACAATTGCCACTATTGCAAAATTAGATATGCTGTAAACAACCTATTTTTAAGAATAAAACTCTAAAAGTGGCCAAAAATCTCCCTCTTCAAGAACTATACCTTCTAATAACGACGTGTATCTGACAGGCATAGTGCCCAGCGAACTTTAGCTGTCTGTGAACTTTATTTCTTCTCACTGAAATTCGGAAGAAGGGGTTAACTCCCGGCACAGTTTTGCTCTCACTCACTTCTGAGTACTTCCACTTAAAATAATGCTCATGACAGATGAGATTGGAATTATACACTGCTGTGCAAGACAGTTAAGTGAAATGCATGTAATCTTATCATCCTTTTCGAGCAAATTAATGGTTATAGCCTACGGTGTGCAGTGCAGAACCACACAGAACTGTTAGCTCAGGACAAGTTACCTCCTGCATCAACCACCACTCCTTCCTTCTACATTAACCAGCTCTGCTGATAATGCTGTGCTAATGCACACCACTCCCCACCCCGCCCCTGAGCCAACGTTTCAACATGGTGCTGCTTTGTGCAGCATCACGTATCTGGTGTGCGCTACACCCAGACAGAAAACTTTTTTCTTCTGGAAAAAAAATGAACGCTTTGATAAACAGATAAATACTGTGCATTTGGCTCATGTCAGCACTTCTACAATGACATTTTTTCACTGGTCAATGCTCATCAGGAGAGATGATTGCTGGACAGTGAACACTTTTCAAAGGGTTTGGTTTGTTTTTTTTTTTTTTGCTTTGACTTTTTTCCCCTTTCCCCTCTTTCTCAGAGCAGCATTTCAGTAAGCTTTCTCTCCACCAGAAACCATCTGGAACCGATTTTAACTTTGTGGCAAATATTGTCTGGGAATTGAGTGCAGAGAGAGGAGAAGACAAAACACCTTGTTTGCCCCTTTCTTTCAGCTCTTAGGTATAGGAGCTATGCACCCCAAATGTCTTTGACATGAGGAGAACGAACAAAAGACCTCAGGTGTGAGCATACCACAATCATCACCTTACTCGGAATAATGTATTTTAGAGGAGTATCTACTCTCACAAACAAATCCAATGTCAATATGCTTTACTGACATGACTAAGCATACAAGTACTTCCAAAGTAAAAAACATGATGGACACCATCATCAGTAAGTTTTCCCACTAGAAAGATCTACTTAACATTTTGATTTATTTCAAGCTCAGTGGCAGACTGAAACTGAAGTAAGGCTTTCTACTGTCTCTTACATTGCCTTAGGGTTTTGACATTTCTACACTGTGTTGGTAATCCCTTACTCAACTAATCAATTTGAGACAAGGTTGGGGTTTTTTTTGGTTGTGGGGGTTGATTTATCATGTTTTGACACTTCTTTACATATAAACCTTTCAGTTCCAGTCTCTTCTCTCACAGTGATTAAAATACATTGCAGGCACGCTCTTTCCCTTCCCTCACCCACCTCACAGGATTAACACATACCAAAGCAAGCTGCACTCAGAAAACAGTGATCCTGACCTCTGTCCAAAAAAAAAAAAAAATGCAGTTTGCAATGTCTCCCTTTTTTTACATAACAAAAATAGATGGCAAATCTGGGATCTGTGTTGCCCTCAGGCTTTATGATCAGGACAGCTTGCCAGCCACCAAAATAGTGAGCACTCAACTTCCTGAGCTCATTTCACTGAAGTCACAGCACTTTGCACTACGCATATATTCGTTCATAGCCCTGGGAAGAGGAAGAAGACATAGTCGTATTCCTCCACCGAGGCATCTGCCTGTGAAAGGGAGACTGTCAGCATTCTCATCCCTGCTCCAGAAACGGCTCAGGCATTTTATCCACTGCCTTTTATAATGTCAAAACCCACGAGCTTCTCTTCTGTCTCAAAGCTTCCCATCCTCTCTCTAGGAAAGTAAGTGGGAGCTAAAGAAATCACTCTGCTCCTCATTCATTTTCATGGGATGAGAAAAGCGAGTTCCTTGCCCCCGGACATCCGGAGAGAGCAGTCCGGTTGTGCTGTGACGGTTGCATAACCCCGTCCAGACTCAAACTAAAAATAACAGCAAACGCAGAACACAGATGACGACCAAACGTCACACAACGCTACTGCTAAACACAACATCAACCAGGGACAGATGTGGAGACGCTTCTGCGACAGAGAGATCTCCACAAGCAGAAAGGGACCAAGACCTTCATTTACAGCCACTAAGAAGCTGTCAGACACCAGAAACAGCTACTCAGCCAAATTCTTCCAGCAATGTGAAGTGAAAATTTTGGCATATGTTACCAATCCCCCACAGCCATCCACACTCATCGTCTTTTAAAACACATAAATCACCATGAATCAGTTGACATAAGATGCAGAAAGAACCAAGTCCTTTTTTTTGCCAGCTGTTGCTTACACTGACACCAGTCCTAAGAAACCCTGAGTCAGATGAAGGACGTGGCAAAAAAACTAACCCAGACAAACGCCTCTGAGGAATATAAACATGACTAAACATCAGAGAGGTGTTAACACTAAGAAATATGAGCATCATTAGTGAAGTTACAAATATGAATGCAGTGTTTAAAACACTGTCATTATTTATTCCAGTAGAAGAAAGGATAGATAAACTTCCTTTCTTGGTCCATCACTGAAAAAAGGGCTCAGAGGGTTGCAACTGCAAGCTATAAATCTGGGTGATGAAGGAGCATTTCAGACAGTGCTACAAAGCCGCAGTGTTTACCAAAGGAAACAGAATTTTAAAAATAGTTATCTCCAGGATTTCTGTCAATTGCGTAAAGCAGATGCAAGCCCCTCGTTCTTGCAGTGTCACTATTCCAAACTGATGTTACTTGTACAAAATAATAAATCACTTTTTGTTTGAAGAAGAATTGTGCATTTTTTTTCTCTCCTTAAAATATGGTAAGTAATTTTCTCTTATTGTGAAGAAGTTAAATTTCGATCTACTATAGGAATCTACTCAGGAATGCCACGAATTGCCTTGCACACTATTTGTCATAACTAGGAACCGGGAAAGGATCCTGGAGAACACAAATAATCGCAGAACCCAGGGAGATGTTGGGAGACTTTATAACTGCAAATCTGGTTTGATCAGTAACATTGCTTATTCTGGAGAAGTAGTACTTAAACCCACCTGACTTTCAATGAAATTTCACATGCACGTGACTCTGCATGACAGAGTCGTTCTGCGACAGATGCATTTACAAATGCAACGCTTACCTAGCACTGAGTGAAAAACATCAGAAGTTCTACCATTGAAACAGGAACCATTGAAACATGGCCTTGTACAGTTTTCAAACAAAAGATAGAGTGCATATAGTCATTTAAGAAAAGAGGAAACATCTTCGCTGTGCATTTATTCTGAGTAGAAACATTCCCCAGAAAGAACAAGGCACATATGTTAACACTGCATCTGTTTCTACGCACATCACTCAAGACACTTTCTCTGCCCCCAAAGTGTTGCAGTCTATGGTACTCAGCTCAGGTTGCCAAACCTCTGGTACTTGCGGGAGGCCTTCTTCCACATATCGATTTTCTATTACACGGCACCTGTAGCAATGTTTTCTTCCCCTGGAATATGATTTGCAGAAATTCCCCCAGACCTTTGATAAGCTCCCAGCCAAATTTTGAGAGCAAGACTGGAAATTTGAAATGATTTAATACCTCTTTCATGTTTATATAACAAACCATTGTGTCCTCGTCCAAGAATATTTGAATGTGGGAAATTAAGAAGAAGTTTAACTTGAAGAAAACTTCCCACGCAGTTAGTAATTCTAATCTGTTTATATCTAGGCTCAATATAAAGTCTGACTACGTATTTCTTTGGAGTCAAGCCACTGTCCTGAAGATACCCAATGATATTATGCAGTATCCCATCAGCATAAAAAGTAAAGCAGTCGCATCCCACCAAGAAAATTAGGGTCTGGGTTCACCGTCACATAACTTCCAGTGCTCTCAACACAACCAATCACAAAGTAAAGGATTGTTTGTTGCAGGGAAAGAAAGAGATGATAAGAACTTTTCACCATTAGGTATGTTCTAAACACATGAAGACCAGTACAGGTAAAGTCAAGGTCGCAACGTGAATCTTCATTCTTAAAACGCAATAGTGTACTTTTCTCACTTAAAAAACAAAATGAAACAAAACAAAAACCAAACAAACCAAAAACCCCAGCATCTCTTTAATTGGGCAAGATCTCAAATTTGGAGAAGTAAGTCCACTGAGAATCTCAGAAGATCTGCTTCTTGAGAAAGAGCCAAAGTATACATCCTGGAGGATTAAAACTAAGTAAAGGGCACATTAAATTTGATTTAAACATATCCTGAAAATTTAAGAAAGATACAAACACCAAGCTGTCTTTCAAGTGAAAAAAAATGTGTTTTTCTTTACAATCTCTGCAGGAAAGACAATGATCTGTAACTGATAAGGGTTCTATATACAGCAAAGATAACAGCAGTAAAGACTTACATAATCCTTATAACTTTATTTATGAGCACTTCCATTAGTATAAATTTTTATCTGGTCAAGAAAGTATTTTTGTCAATAAACTGACAATATTTATACCAGTTGAGAACATAAACCATGGATTTCAAAGTGGTCTTTATGAGTAAACTGATCAGAATTAGTCTTGGATGAAGTTTGTAGCTCCCGAAAAGAAATGTGCAAGAATAAGTAAAATGTTGGGTTTTGTTCAAACACAGAGGATTCCCTTCATTAACAGCTATACCACTGTACAACAGCCAGTCAGTTTGTCAAGAGTATTCTTATTTGTCACTCTAGAAAAATAACTAACTTCATGCTTCACCATATCGCATTAAGTGGTGGAAGCAGGAAGATGAAGCTGCAGAAAGAAAAACATCAACCACTTACAAGCTTGTTGTTCTACTAATGTGTTATTGGGTCAAAAGAGGAAAGATTATTTACCGCAGAGGCAAGAGAAGGTTCTTCCAATAAGTAGCAGTAGTAGTAATAATAATTATTAAAAGGATTAATTGAAATAAATTAGTTGTTGGGTTTTTTTAAAACCAAGAAAAATGAAAACTATTTTTCAGTCTGAAAAGGAGAAAATAATGCCTGAAATATTTATGGTGTGGAAGCTGCAGCTGTGGAACTTTTTCCTGCTTTATCCATTCATATGAGGTTCCCCCTCACCGCAATTAACTATCCACTTATAAAGCACTTCAAAGGGGCATTATAGTTCATTTTGAATATTCAGTGTTCTCACATAATTTTCTTGGGTTTTGCCACTAAATAATTTTGAGAACTAAATTGTTCTGAATCTAAAACTTCCAAGTTTGTAGCTACAAGAAAATACAGCCATTAAAAAAAAAAGGCAAAAAAAAAAAAGCACAACTGCCTTTTCAGCCCTTTGATCAGAATAAAAGCATACCAGCAGCAAAATTCATGTAACTTACCATCATATCAACTGCTAGCATAAAATGAGTTAGGACTCTGCTACTAACATACATTAAAGAAAGCTAGAGGTAGTGGGATTTCATAACCAGCAAGAGATTGTCAGCATGACTACAAGCATTTATCCTTTGTTTAGGATATCGTGATCTACTCATAAAAATATCGCTCTTCTATAAATAATAGAGTATGCCATCGTTGCCCCCAGAGTTCTACCAATTCAGAAGATGCTCAGGATTCCAATTTCAGAACTATTCTAGGAAAATCCCGTCTGACTTCATTCCCCAATAAATGCTCTAAGGTACAGATTTTAAGACGACTGCTAAAAACCACCCAGAAAACATGCTCACCCGTTTTCAACTTGTATTTTTGTACCTGTAGAAAATGGGAAAGTATTCTGTAGTATGTTGGATGCACATGCATCCATTTCCATACTGTCTATACGTTATCTGTCATACCAGGAAAAAAGTCTTGTTTCACGCTATAAGACAAGGACGTGTGAGGATATTTTCACTTCAACAGTTAAGCTGAAATGAAATTAGTATCTTATATACCTGAGGAAACACATCTTCCCAATGCTTGGAAAAAACCGAATGACTAGATACTGACAAGTGAATTTCAGGCATAACACATGTAGAGAAACCGTTCAAGATGAGAAAAAAGGGAGAGACATGCCGGAAGACACCAAATCAGTAAAGGATGTAAAATCTGTCTGCTGTTAAGTGAGTGTGATGCCAAGTTTGGTATCCAGTCTCAAAGACTTCTTCCCTTTACAATCCAGTCTATCAGTGACTTGAGGGTTTATTAGGACAGTTACAGTGCCTAGCCACAGTCCACTGAAAAATGCTTAAATTTCCATTTAATCTCCGACTTGAATCAAAGAGGAGAAGCAGAGCAGCTGTGACTGACAGCCACTATCGTGATGTGGTACAAACGAAGGGTGAAGGATGAATAACCAGCCCCCAGCTACACAGACATGCTTTGCCATCAACAGCACAAGACAAATTTGTACCCCACTTGGACTTGACCGTTGTGCAGTCATCACCCCACCTTGGGGCCTGCTGGACCTCACCAGCCATTAAAACAGCCCTTTGCTGCACCCCAGCCAAGAGCTGTCTGCGAAGGCGTCAGGTCCCAGACGCCGCTGCCTCCACGCTGAGCAAATCCCTAGTAGCACGGCACATGGGGCTCCTGGCACCAGTATTTCTCCTCTTCAGCGGCTGCCACAAGATTATTTAACAGCTAAGACGATTCTGCTGGCATGGAAACAGCAGCACTGTTTTCTGAAGGCAAAATACTTGATGCGCAAACAAAGCAATGAGGCATGTTAGCCTATGCCTTCGTATTTAGGGCCATGTGTTTCCCTTGGCAGCAAAGCTTAAGGAATTCTTTTGCCAAGTGTCCCCTGTGACTCCAGAGCCATCGCCGCAGTCGTGCCAGCACAGCTGCTTGTGGCGTTCAGCGCTGGCATGACCGAAGCAGGGAGCACCCTGCAGAAAGGGGGAAGAAGGGATGACCAGGAACTTCAAAAACTCCCTACTGGAGAAAACAGTGCAACTATGTGCTTAAAACGTAGAAATAAACTATTTGCAGCTTTTAAAAGGCATCTTGTCTCATCACCATCATGAGCACATCATGCCACATCACTGCTGAGAAGGTAGAGAGGAGAGAAACAACTCACATGAGTTGTGAATTCATTGGGAATGTAACATAACTTTTAGGTTTTCAGGAAAAGCATCAAAGTCAACTCTACTCATAGTAAAATCAAAAAGACATTTTACATTTAGTTTCGTATCTTTTAATTTGTTGCTTCTTCCCCACCTTCACACAGATTTCTCAGAAGGAGGAACTTTAAAGATGAAAAGGAAGAGGGTAAAATGTGGAAAATCCAAACACTTCTCTGAAGTATTCTAAAGAAAAGGATTTCATTATAATTATCAACCAGACACATGCAAATTATCTTTCTAAAGGCCCATCAAACAGTAGTACATGGAAATCTTTCCAGTAAAAAAATTCCAACCAAAATTATTACCTTGTTGTGGTACTCAAGCACATTAAAGAGCAAAAAACTTCAGTAGACAAGACTATTTAGAGCGGGAAAAAGGGGAATATCCTTACCTGGTTTATACAAATAAGAAACCAAACCACAGAAAATTACTTGACTTTATCACATTTACATGAGAGCCCTGTAGCAAAATGACCCCAAATTCCTAAACCTAAACCTGCAGTTCCAAGAGCACAACCTCTCCACAAAAAGATGTTCTTGTCTCTCTTCCAAAGTGGTGGCAGATGTACATACAAGCAAGAGTCTACATTTTTTTAATCACACAAAGCAACAGGGAATCCTGAAGTGGCAAAATGACTCTCCTAGTCATATTTGCTCAATTTTTCCAATTTTTTCCCCCGTACTCTTTGCATCATTTTCTACTTGAAAACATCATAGAGTGAGTCACTAGTTCTCACTACATTTACGTTCTTATACTGTGCCAACCGCTGCAGCATCTGAACACCTTTCAAGAAAAGATGCACATGCCAAATACAGCCATGCCTTCTGAGATAACAGAGGTGGTAAAGGGACAAGCAGCAGTCCAGGGATGCAGCTCCAGCGCAGAAGGACAACAGTATTTCCACCCTCCAAGATGACAGAGTTAACACTCCTCACCTGCCTCCAAATGCATTTACTAGCAGCCTTACACAGGATCTTATGAGGAGATGGCCTTGTAGCCACAGATACATTCATTCAAATAGAAATATATTTGTGAGAACATGTTTGTTAATAATAGACTGCACTACAGAAAACCATAAATCTAGTATTAATGCCTCAGAATTCCCAACCATACCTTGTCTAAAACCTGCATTTCTGCATTTATGATTAAACTCACCAATTTTTGGCACTCAAAAAAAAAAAGTGCATGATGACACCCATTTGAGAAAAGGGTGCGTTTGCTTTCCTGGTTGTCTTGCCTTTTAAGCCAACATGTTGGTTTAAATTAGAATTGTTGGTATCACAAAACTACTATATCAATCTTTAAGGGAAGATTAGGTTTTACAGAGATAGCAGAAGTAAATTCATACTTTATCCCAAACCATTAGGTACTTTTCTTCCTCCTCTATATTAGCAGAGTTGTTTCCCTTCACTTCATCTTACTCTCTTCCCCTGAACTCACAGCAATTCCAGAAAAATCACAGTTCAAATTTAAAGGATAAAAATCTTACAAACATTATACAATGATCTGAAACAAGCTAATCACTGCCTTCACTGGTTAATCATACAAAATCTGATGCTTGGCTTATGCGAACTACAAGGAAACAACAGGAACCCCAAGGAGCTTATCCAAATGAGCACAGTAATACGCTGATCCTGCACTCCTCGCTCAAGCATTTCTGTCCTCTTTCCCAGGACTGTTCGAGTAAGGGCAGATCAATTAATAAACTTTAACAGTATCCACAATCTAATAGCTAAACTTGCGTGTGCATTAGACAAAATACATTGCTTGTTCATAAACCACTGAAACCTGATTAACCACAGTGACTCAAAATCCTTCATAGCAAACTATTCCTGAAAACAGGAACAACCGACTAGAAACTTTAGTCGGTTTCTAAAGAAACTAGTCCTTTAGAAATATTTTTGTGTTATGCTAAGTGACCCTGAACCAACAATATTAGATCTAAAATATGACCATCTCAAAACATCTGGGAATGCTGTTTTGTTTGTGGGGATAATTTTTATAAATTTTTATAAACAGATTTTTAGTTCAGCTCCATTTATTGGCATGGCAAGACAACGGCGTGCATGCCATGCTCTCACACGCTCAGTCAGCAGACAACCAACTGGTAAGAACGTTGTTTCTTTTAGCCAGAAGTGCGTGGAATAAAAAAGCAATTCTAAAAGGAGCCAAATACAGAATGGTTTCATCCCAAAATGGGAACAGAAACCCAACATATCCCAAAGAAGAAGAAATGTTATTTTTGTGTCTGGAAGACAATTTGAATTGAGCTTGATAAGAATACTTCTAATCTGTGAAGTGCTGTGTGAACTGCATCCTGCAATTGTACAGCCTAACAAAGCTGCCTTTGTTGATGTTGATATGGAACACGGCTAACAAAGTGGCTGATGAGCTTGCCCATACAAAGTTACAGTTTTAACTCCAGATTTAGAAAAGCACAAAACATATTTGTGATTATGCATGAGACAGACTCCTAATTCAATTTATACATTTTTGTTAATTTAGCTCATCCGTCCTGCCAAAGAGGCAATCATTTTCCTGAAGATGAATGCAAAAGCCATTTATCAGCTTTTAGCTAAGAAATATTTGAAGAGCTTAAAAAAAGGCAAGTATTAAAATGCTGATTGAAACGAGTATGAATGGTTTGATTATTACATGGAGTCCTGGGGTGGGGAGAGGGGAGCACATCCTGTTTTGTGGTTAGGAAAAGTTGGCAATCTGCATCTGACCCCCACCCTTTTTTGTGCGATCTCTGCATAATAAATCTGACATTTCAGAAGAAAGCTTCCATTCTCCTCCAACAACCCTGTGCAGAGGAGTAAAGAAAAGTGGGTCCTCCACTCCATTTTTTTTTTCAGTGGTCCACAGGATTTCCAAAAATAATACCCTGCCCAGATGTTGAATCAGACTTTCGGTTTATTTGCAGGCAGCAGAATCAGTAGATTTCAAATTAGCTTCAGATGCTGTGAGTGAGGAAACATCACTTCCCTCCAAATTCAACATCTAAAAGGTTTTTTGCATTTTTATGCGTATTTTTAAAAAATTATAGGCCAAGAATTAACAGTTGAACTCTAAATCAATGCTTCTTTCAAGATCAAAACTTCTAGACTCAAAGAAATCCTTAATCTTCGTAAAACTTGGGCGCTACTGGTACCCAAACATTCCACCTCAGCCACCTGCACTTCTTATTTCACTGAAAAAAAAAACCACAACCAAGACTGTAGAAGCTACACACAGTACTAAAAACGGCAGATAATCTCAGACACAATAATGAAAATATATCTGTAGTTTTAAGTCAGTTTTCCCTTAGTTCAGTATCAAAAGAGTTACTCCGGATCCCTTCCACTCCTACATTTTTATCTGATTACCAAATTTAGCTTCAGAATAGTGCAAAAAGACACAGCCTGTATCTCTAATGTTTTATCATTCTACTCAGACTCGGATGAGGTGGGAGGGGAAGACAAAAATCCCCCTCAAACAATAAAAAAACCTGTCCATCAGGTAGGCATACTGTGCTACTGCAACATGGGAAAGGCTTGCCTCAGGAAAAGTACACTTCGTGGTTCAAACATCTGCTATTTCTTTTTAGTCAAAGCACATCCGGAGCACACAAAAATACAATTGCAGCATATTCTCAAATATCTGGATGCTTCTATTAGAACAGTTTATGTCTGGGAAATGAGGATTTAAAATAAACATTGAGCAAAATCCTAAAGCCCTTAACCTGGGCAAACTTCCATTCACCAAAGTACAACAAAAAGTCAAATTCTTCTCTTTTTGTTAGGTTTTTACAGATTTAAACAGATTCAACCACATTTCTTGAATTCAGATGTGTCCATCTGAAAGTTAAGACCATCTGCTGGTGCAAATGGAGAAAGAGTAAACCTCTAGCCCAGGATTATGCGAATAGCATTAGGGCTGGTAAGAGTATAGCACCAAAACAAGAAAATCAAGGCATTCAATTAGCACTACAACTTCGCCATAATTTCAGAAAACTAGCCTGTTTGTCCCTATTATTAATCCAATTAGGAACAACAAAAGGACAAAGATTCTTTGGAATTCTATTCTTTGGAATACTAACAGAGACAAGATATTTAAAAAGATGCTTTAAGTACTATTCTTGACATGTTTCCATTCGATCCGTTTCTCTATAAACACTCAAAGTCATCCATGTTAAGATCCCACTCAGCAGAAAGCAACAACTTCTCTGGTTCTGTTTTTACTCCTCTGGAAACAGATGAGAAGTGCACACTTCTCCATGCCCAAGGCAGACTCTGATCTCAGACATGGGGGCATGAAACACCTCACCACAAACACCATCATGCAAACTCAGCTAGGTGTAAATATGCACTGGCAAGAGTGGGTAGTTTTACAGCATGCATACATATCGCTGAAAGAAGAGTCAAGGAGCCCAGAGTCTGTACTACTGATACATCTCAGGGGACTATGGAGTAGCATACAACTACTTTATGAAAAAACTAAAACAAAAATATAGGGTGTTTTTTTGGAGGGTGTAGAGTGATGTTCAGATGCAGAGCATCAAGGTTATAACAAGCAGAAATCAATTCTGCATGCTGCACTTAAGCTATTCCTGGAACCCTTTTTTTTCCTATTTGTTCTTGAAACACAACCAGCAGCACCACAAAAGAAACAAAACCCAAAGAATATCCCTCTAATAAAAGATAAAAATAATATACTGATACATGTACATGTGCTTGCACACACCCCAGGCTAAACCAGCCATACCCTTGCATCAATATATTTTAAGTAGTCTGACAATATGCCTGGATGTCTCATGTAAATAGCAATCAGGCTGAATCAATAATTAAAAGTAGCTGGAATTACACAATATTTCAAACATATCTTATCCCTATGGTAAATGTTGGTTATCTCAATATCTAGAGATCAAAAGATGTCATTTAGCATGTTAAGAGTGATGGCTGACTTTATCCTTCCAACTCTACCTTGTGATGATAAGCAGGTTGGTTTCCTCCCCCCACCTTGCAAAAGTTCTAATCACTGTAACACATTTACACATTAACACTACACATTTTGGGCAGCAAACAAGTTATCTGCATTGCTAATAATCTTCTTGGACCTTATTCTTACACAAACTACTGCAGTTCCAAGGCAATCACAGTTATTATTCCTGTCAGTTTGTTCTCTAGAAAAATAGTGACCTCAAACCACTGGGTTTTCTCTTCACAGAAATACCAAGCAAGTGTCATGATCTCACAGTGCGAGAACATAAACCTTTATAAGCATCCCAAAAACCCCAAACCCCAAAAAAGCCCACAAGAATTCTTTTGAGATATTTATACTGTTTATTCATCAGTACTACACAATACAAACTTGTGACACGGTCTGTGTAATCTTTTTCCATCAAATTATTTACATTTAAATCATGCTTTATGTAAGTTGGCATTCAGTTAAAGAGGCTCCAGTAGCCCTGTGTATGTGTCTGTTGTGCCACTGAGTCTGGATATAACCATTTAGTTTTGGATTGCTAAAATACTAACAAAATACTGGAGGTAGTCCACAGAGTATATTACTGGGGAGTGAAGTTAACTATCTCTGTCAAGATTAAGAGAGATTAATTGTTTGACTAAGGCAAAGCGGAAGATTCTATAAAAATATATCTGAAGGGCAGAGCACACCAAGCAGGAAGGGGGTGTGCATTACATACTGGATTATTAAGTGAACTGACCTTATCTGAATTGAAGAAATAGTAATTTTTTTTCCTCTTCATCAGTAACCCCACCCCCAAAACCAATACGAGGTGCGTTACT
The DNA here is from genome assembly GCF_964195595.1 of Calonectris borealis. NCBI lineage: Eukaryota > Metazoa > Chordata > Aves > Procellariiformes > Procellariidae > Calonectris > Calonectris borealis. The sequence continues at coordinate 58,734,620 of NC_134313.1, forward strand.
GATGGACTTATCACTGTTCAGGAAGCTAGAAATTACATTTGAGCAGATTAGTAGAAATTCTGTGGCAAGGTATTACTTTCCATTTTGTATAAAATTTTACAGGAGTGGGGAAAAGAAGGTCTACTGTCAAACAAAATCAATTGCTATAAAAAGCCTCAAAACTAAATCAAGCTTGGGAGCGCAACTTGGGCATCAGGTTTAGCCATAGCACCCAAATCAATGTCCAGACTGACGAGGAGTGAGAAACTAAAGCTGAGTAAAGAACCCAGAGGTCTTTTACCCAGAGTAGGCTGCAAAACACGGCTGCTCACTCACACGTTAGTGGTAGACCAGTAAGCTAACTGAAAAGCAGGTTTGCTTTCAGGTTTGTTAAGGTCCCTGAACTTCATTAGAAGCTCACAGAAATTAATGTCACTTGGTGGAAGTAGTATCTGTTTTAACTAATTGGCAACTCCCAACGATGAAGAAATTTGTTTAGAAAACTTCCCGACTAGCTCAGCTGAGGAGAAAAACTTTGCATTTGCAGGGTGATCTGACTTCTGATTCTGTGATTAACTAAAAAAGCAAAGATATAGCAAGTTACACTAATTCATAGTGAGGAATGTAAGATGTCACATAATGACAGCTAGGTTAATCCCTGCAGGGCGTGAAATCTCAATGGCAAAATACCAAATAGCATGAAGTCACACATATTATGCAATCAGCTCCTATTTCTTCTAGTTTGGTCTCAAAATAAGAAAGAGAAAAGAAAGAGAAAAGAAAGAGAAAAGAAAGAGAAAAGAAAGAGAAAAGAAAGAGAAAGAAAGAGAAAGAAAAAGAAAGAGAAAGAGAAAGAGAGAGAAAGAGAGAGAAAGAGAAAGAGAAAGAAAGAGAGAGAAACAAAGAGAAAGAAAGAGAAAGAAAAAAGAAAGAAAAAAGAAAGAAAAAGAAAGAGAAAGAGAAAGAAAAAAGAAAGGAAAAAAGAAAAAAGAAAAAAGAAAGGAAAAAAGAAAGAAAAAAGAAAGAAAAAGAAAGAAAGAAAGAAAAAGAATGAAAGAAAAGAAGGCGGCACACAAAAAATTCCAACTCAATGTAAAACACTATTTTAGAAATAAGCAATGTCTATTATTGCCTTAAAGTCTGCATGAACTTTGTAGTGATGCTCTCCTAAAGTAAAACATCACCTCCTCACTCCACCCTGCATGCAAACAACAATCCTACTTCCTGACAGGCTGCAAATTTCAACTCCCCTCGAGAATACATATTTTCAAAAAAAGAAATATACCTATTATTAGAATTCTAGGTTAGAATTAGAGCTAACCCTTCAAAGTGAGCAAAAAGACATCGAACTCTCTGAGCCATTAGAAAGATAGAGCAAATCACAAGTTCCAGTCCCCAAATGCCACTGTGCACAGAGACACATTTCTCAGATACAGTTTCTGTTTGGGCTCGTCTCTAATTTGTATGATTAGTGCAATGAATATATACATCAATACTCATCTGGGATTTGGTTTACTGAATAAAGCATGCTGCTCAGAGAGAAATACTAATAAGGAATTTGTCTTTAGATCGATATCTGGATCCATCTGTGGACATTAAAATAAACAAGAATCTGTAGCTGCTTATTGGAATTTAATATCACATTCTGTCTTTGGCAGAAGCAGTATTAAAACCTATTGATTAGTATAGCTTCATAGCTTTTTTTAATGAAAATACAAGTCATATTTCTGCAGTTCTAAGTACACTGTCAGATGCATGCCTTAATATTACTCTATTATTATTATTATTCTTTTACTGTATTTCCTGCATTTTCTACTTCCTCATATCTCTATAAATTTTTCCTTCATTACTACTTTTTAAACCACTCAGTGGCAGGTCTTCAGCCCGTTTCACCTGTAAAATCTAATGGAAATGCCCTGTCTATGAATTTGACAACTTATCTCGTAGGCAACTTTTCAGCCCTCCCTTTTCATTCATCAGTTTCACAGCACCCTCTGCTACCCCAGCTCTTTCTCTACATCAGTGTAAATCAAAATCACAGAGAAGACATGATTAGTGAATTCGAATTTTGGCTGAGATTTCAGGAAAAGAAAAAAAATACAAGCTAACAAGGAAAACCACCTACCCTCTACTTCATACAACCATGATTTCAGCTACCTCATGAATCACAATCATTCTCATCTTTTGCTTGTAACCTCCTTCACTACCCACTTTCCACACAAAAGATTAGTGGTAGCCAACGTGTGGCTTCATTAGCTTACACGTCTCCCAAGGAACTCAAGGGCAGCTCCATGGCTGGAGCTACGTAACACAACTGACAGGAAGAAGGAATGAACCTGCAGCAGCTCGGCGACCTTGGGATGCAGGCACAGTGCCACTGTCACCGGGAAGCCACTGGCACCTTCCAGGAGCACGCTAGTCCTGCCTGGCCCTTTCCCATTAGCTGTTCAAGAAATGGGCTTTATTGGCTTTCAGCTATATGAAAATTCTGGTAACAAGCCACATGTCAGCTGGCTAACAACAAGCGAGCAACAGATTTTAAAATGTTGTACAGGGAGAACACAGATTTAATCACTCTCTACACAACAGCAAGAATGTTTAAAGGTATTTTTAACAGAAAAACACAAGGGAGTTTTGTTCATGTCTTTGGAAGTTGACAACAATTTAACCTTACTCCTCAAATAAATTACATCAGTTCTCTATCATTCTAATACTCAAAACAAATATTTACAAGATAGCAATAAATTATCACAGATTTCCTTCATTTATATAAATTACAATCATTTTTATCCAACGCAAACTTCAAATTCATTCTAGACTGCATACTCATTTACAGTGAAATCATTAAATCATCCACTGTCTTCTCACACTTGGTTAAAAAAAAGTCAAGATTCATTCTTAACAGCTTCATAGATATCTTGTTTCTTCATGAATTGATTTTCAAGGTGTTCTGAAATGCAGAATTTTCTTTAGGAATGAAGGAGGGGGAAGAAAAAAAAAAGAGTAATCTTTTTCCTCTGTTCGTCTAGAGTTCAACATGGCTAAAAGAAAGACTGGAACAGACTTGCTACAAATATTATTCCAGAATAGTATTGTGGAATATTAGGCAGGAAAAATGTGCGATTAGGATATTACAAAAATGAAATACTACCTATTATGTATTTATTTACAAGATTTCAATTTCCTTCACAAACAGCGTAAAAGGCTGATCATAAGCAAGACAGGAAATACCAAGAATGTCAACCATCATCCACAAGCAAGCTAATGTGAAACAGAATTTGCAAGAATACAGAAAACAGCACAAATTAATTTAATTGAATCCTGTAGCACCAAAATTTAGTCATATTTGGAAGTGAGAGGTAAGATAAGACCCTGAGAAAGAATATAATGATCTCCAGACCTCTTTCCATATCACAGCCATCTTGACAGGAAACTTTCCAGAACTGTCCCATCTCAAAGAAGACATAATCACGCAGGTGATACCACATTATGGGAATAAAAAGTATTTTGACTGGGAGAAGTTAAGAGAATCTTAACATTGGCTATAATTTACTTGCCTTTATCTCTGAAATAGGCATGCATGCAAGTTAATTTATTTCACACAGTGATCAGTACAGCTGAGACAAGTATTAAGGACTATTTTTGAGTGAGAGTTGCAGTGAAACATGCAATTGTTCCTACCAAAGCTTGCAAAAACATAAGCTAGGTAATTGAAAGATATTTACTACAACCTAATCTGACAAATCTAATTTTTCATATTCCCCAAGATGAGATCTGTGTTCTGAAAATTAGAGAAGATGGCAAATGCTAAAAAAAAAAAAAGAAAAGAAAATTCACGCTTAACACAATCTCAGCCCATCATGTTAATTTTGCTAAGACAAACAGAAAATTGGTAGAACATCGACCAAAATAAAATGTCATGAAGAAATTTTTTTGCAAGTATTCTCACCTCATAGAGAAAACCATGATCCTCATAAAGCATTAGTACAACTCTTTAAAAGTTGCTGTTTACAGCAAAACAAGATTCCCTAATGCTATCAATGCTACCCAAAAGGTGATACTCATATTACCCATAATGGTCCCAGTGACCTACTATCCTATGGAGCTATACAGCACAAGCTAGTAAGAGTCAGTGAGCTAGTGTGGGATCTAGCACATCTCTGTGGCCTACTCTCCAAGACTAATGACTTCTGGGAATGTGAATGCTTCAATTTCTGATGATTGATTTGTCAAATTCAGACATTTTCCAACTCCTATTGAACTAATCAATTCAGAAGACAGAAAAACAACAACAAACAGCTACTTTGTATGTTCCAAGTCAGTCTGTAGATGAATACTAGGGCTGTAAAGGCAAGCACTCAGAAATTCAAAACCACCAGAATTAAGTCCTCACTTACCCCTCTTTTGCATGAGTTGAGTCTTCCTCTCCCTGCAGGTTGGCTAAGGCCATGTTCCTCCCAAACCAAAGCTTTCTCACCCTAGGCTTCTTACCCACTCCACCCTGCTTCCTACCACATTACCCAGTGCTCGTTCTCCACTCCCCACCTACAATGCCTTCTAGTCACCCAGAGATCTTCAGTGCATCACCTCCCCACCTCCTCTTCGCTATCTGTCTCAGGATTTCACCCTACAGATAATAATTGTTCCTTAACACTAAGGTCCCTAACAAAAAAAATTGCCATCCTCTTTCCCATCATTAGGTCTTAATTGTAGTCCCCTTCCTCATCATACCCTCACTGTCAGGCCAAATAAGTCTAACCAAGTTGTTCTTCGTATTTGCCCAACTACTTCCCCATATCAGCACATTTGTCTATGCCAGACCTCACTGATTTCCCCAGCAAGAACCCAGTCCCAAGTTTTTAGCTGCTGGAAGGTGCAAAAGGTCTAGCCAACATTTAAACAAAGAATATTAGAAAAAAGTCAAAGTTCTTTATTGTCTCCGCTCGCTAGTAAGAACAAGCCATCCAGAAAATCTCTAGCTAGTTTTGGTATCACTATGGTACAAGTACCTGCATCCTTTTGGACCTACACCAGGCTTCTTCATGAACCATCAAAGCGCACTCTCACCAGACCCACTGGTAATAGTGGGACCTCACTAAACAGTTAAGTGCTAGACAGACATTTTCTTGCCCTTTAACCAGAGCTCAGAAAAAGAAATAGAAAAGAAATAACGTCTTTATCACAATGTGCGTGGGTGAAATGAGAAATAGAAAAGACAAGCATCTTTGTGTTCTTCTCTGACAGATGTAAATTGAGCATAGATTCAGAAAATGCCCACTGGGAACATTTGTCCTTATGCCATATCCATCTGCAAATATTTATGTTGTACTTTTTGAGTTTATGTCATTTGTGCCTGCATACAGGAGATCCGAAAACAGACTGAAACACTAACAAGTAATACATGAGCCAAAATAGTTTAGGACTGGGATGTATTTCATTCAAAATCCGAATCATAAAATACTTATCACGTGAGTTAAGAATAACCTCTGTTAATCTGGATGACCTTACTGCAGTATTTTACAAAGAACAAAGATGGATTTCTGAACTATACAAGACTTCAAACACTGTCTTCTCACTTGGCACATTTAACGTAAAATCTAAACCAATCCCCCTCGTCATATAATGCTCCTCTCCCTCCTTCTGCCTGATCCCTCCTCCCCAGATACAACCCTTTTCTACTCCAACTTTACTGGTATCCATCACCCTAGGCACTCTGGAAAGGCAAAAGAACTTGGGAGGCCATGCAAAGGCCAGGTGGCTTCAACTGTGGTAAGAATTAAAGCCATTATCTGTGGGAAAGTTACACTTGATTCATCTCTTCATGTCGCACTTGGAAGAGCTATGACTGCTACCCCTGCCACTTCCTCCTATTTCCCCAGTAAGGAGGTAGGTGCAAGTGTTTATGAAGATAACTGGAAGCAGGGCATCTTTAAGAAAAGACATCATGATGACATTATTCACATAAACCCTCCTGAACACAAGCCTCCTAAACCAAAATTAATACAAACTGGAGAAGAGTTTGTAGCCTTTATGGAGCTCAGGGAGTTCCCAAATCTTCTGAAAATTATAATTTCCCATGGATAGGGGCAGTTTGAAAGATACACAGTAAAAAGGCCTTCCTACATTCTTCCTGCTCTGCAGTATTATGAAGAACATTGTCTCTAGTAGAAAAGATCTTTTTTTCCTCTGCAGTACTTTGGTCTTGAAGAACAGACATCTATGGCCTGAGACCCAATAGTTAGGCCTGCTTTAAAATTTCAGAAAGCTAGCAAAGACAATGGCAACTGCCCTCAAAAAAGTCATCTACAGAAGCTACCTTTGCATTCATAGAACAGGAGAGACTTACAAGCTTCCCTGAAATGGAGTTTTGCTTGCATTTTTATGTGGAAAAAGGTATTTTCTCAGATATTGGGAACCTACAGCCCACAGACAGGATCCAAAGTCCAAACTGCAATCTGACTAGCTTGAGTTCCTCCTCCTGCCTCTTGTTTACCCTTGCTCACCCCCACCAGCTTATCTCTGCCTCCCCCAGACGCCGTCGCTGCTCACACTACTCTCACTACTCTTCTTTTGCACTGGCCTGCAAAAATCTGCTAATTCTACCAGTGAGGCAGAAGAAGTGGGGCATATCCACGTGGCCCCTACCGAGACACAGAGAAAGGAAAAAATTCCCATAACAGGGTACAAGAGAGGCATTAGCTTAGGTCAGGTTGTGGTAAACTACCACAGCTCTCTGACCCCAAAATCTAAGCTCCTCAACCAGTATCTATACATAAGTGGGTATACATGCTGCAACCTGCATCTTCCATATCTGCACACTTCATTTGTGGCTTCCCGTATTTCAAATACCACGCTCAGAGTTAGAAGCTCACCATTAAAAGAGTTCAAATATTATCTTGCCTTAGCATTTTTTAATGAATATTTAAATAAACTCTGGGAAACCAGATCTGGAAACATACTATAACAGAAAGCTAGAACTTTCATGGAGACAAGTCACTATTACTAATAAATTATACTCTGGGTAATATCAGATGGATGAAAGACAAAAATCTAGACACAGGCATTAATCGTATTTTTCTTAATCTGTAACTTGAGTTAAAAAGAAAAGGCTCACCATTATGACTTAAAATCTTCAGCTGCACTAATATAGCCAAATGTAAAAATGAATATGATGTAAAACAGATTTTAAAAGGATATTAAAAGAATCAGAACTACATTTCAAATCTCGTATGATTTCCCATGCTGACACTTCAAAAGGTTTGCAAATGCCAATGTGTAAGTCCTTCTCTGTCCAAAATCTACCTTTTTAATATTAGCCATTAACAAAATTCATTGTGGTGTTTTGCTTTGGTGGATTTTTTGAAAAAGATATTTGATAGTTTTCACATAAAATACTGTAACAGATATTCACCGTCAGCCACCTCCAGGACAGCTGTTTTTTAAAATGAATGTTATTTCAATTACAAGGTTTCTTTTTGGTGACTCTTGTGAATATAAATATGTTCTGATTAATTTTACAGGTCTGCATGAAGTGGAAGGATTTGTGAAATCTCTACAATATTATGTTCGTGTCTCAAATGAAGAGAAGCTCTAAATAAGTGTACCATCTATAGAAGCTTAGTGAAGTTTGATGATCATGACATCAGTAACTACTGATACACTACACCGATGTAGCACAGGAGACTTACTGGTAGATGATGTAATAAATAAAAAGTAACCCAAGGAAGGAACGTCAATGATGAATTATAAATGTCATCAATATGTAATTATGACTCATAAAAATCTTGTTTCAGATTTGAATACTTTTGTAAACATGGTATAGACAACTTTTTTTCCATAATGCCAGAGATACTGTACTTCAGTTTTATAAATACCTTAACAGAAAGAAACGCTTTAATAAGGATCTATTCCATTTGCTATTCAAGACTACAGATGAAAGCACCTTATTTTCACCTGCTCACAAAACTAGGTACTATGTTTATAGTTTAATACTACAGATTATTTGCATGCTAAATATTGCAACTGCTTTGCCCCGCTCTTCCCAAGTTAAACAGGTGATATTCTACCTACTTCCTAGAGTTACCGTAATGTTTTATTTGAAACTATTTTTCATGCTCTTTTGGATAGCTTAACTCTGCAATTAATTCAGTTAGACAAAATAATTGCATTTTTTAATCAACATTTCATAGCCTTACTTACCTCACTCCAAGCAACTGCCCAAAGACATAGAATAATGAGTCATTCAAAACTAACTGCAAAACGAAGAAGTAGAAAAGCCTCCTTTAGAAGAAATTAAACCTGATCCTCTAATTGACTTGCACTGAAAAAGTAACCCTTTCAACGTCAAATGAAAGTTTTACAGAAGAATTAATTAGGAGATCCAATGAAGATATAAAAGGGAGGGAGGAGAGGGAAGAGGACAATCTTGCTTTGGGAAGTTCACTGCTAAACTTAGAGTCAGTGGACAGACCATAAAGCCTCTTCCGTCTGCGCTGTACTAATGCAAGAGACCCAGGAATTACTGCAGGCGCCGGGCATGGGCTTTCCCCTTGCTCAACAGCTGCCTGAAGAAGGGATGGTGAGCCATTCTGGGGAAGAAGGAGCCTGTGAACTGCAAGATGAAAGAGAGAAAGTCTGTGAGGAGGGGAGGAGCCTTCGCTATCGAATTATTACTGCCTTTTAGGAATGTGTTACTGATATACTGTAAGACAACTGAAGCCCAGGCTGATGTCTTGCTCTGTAATGCACCAAACACATAATTTCAGTCACAACAAGTGGAGCCTGCTTGTAATTAAACTAACATCTGTTGATACTTAATCCATTTATTCAACTCGTAATACATGCAAGCTTTTTGCATTTAATCGCTTATCCATAAGGATGTTCTTTGACCTGTGCTTTGGCATTAGACAAGTCAATGTTGACTAATTTTAAGTATAACCTTAGGCCTCCTGTGCTTTGGAAATTCATTTTTGCCCTGGGATTCTTTTTTTTAAGTTTATCAAATGACACAAAGCTAGAAGTTCACCTTACTTGTTAACCTTTATCAGTCGCCCTATTTCTAATAGAAATATTGCATGCCTCCCTTAGTCTTCACAAGTTTTATTTCCTGACCTCCAGTGCCCATAAAAAGCAAGTAAATTCAAATTGTCCTAAAATGAAATAAATAGGATGTAACAGTCCACTGTAATTGCTAATAAAATTATATACATCAGGAACTATGAAAAATATATTTTGCAAATGAAAGCAAGCTGAAAATCAGCATTATCCAATTATTTTGTAAGAGCTTTACCTTGGAAGACATGCTACATTTTCACACTTTAAAGAAAAGTGAACATTTCATTGCTTGTCTTTTTACTTTTTTTTTTCTCTTTTTTTTTAAACTGCCTTCATTGCATCATGCAGTATAAGGATTACAGTCACAGGCCCACAGAGAACTATGTAAACAGGGGGGAAGGTGTTTGGAAAAGTCACTAGATGACCTGCACCTGCAAATTATGCACTGAAAATAAACAGATGGCAATTGAGCTTTGCACTGCAGCCTTTTCCCTCCGCCGCCCCCCCCAAATATTCAGGTAATGTATTCATTGTACATCTCCAAGTATACAGCTGAAAATAATGGGAAATTTTCTCTCAGATTGGAAGGTATGTTTAACTGCTCCACAAAAATATCAAGTTTATATGGTGTTAAAATATACATAGAAAAATTGCATTTTTTCATTTAAAAAAAAAATCATTAGTCTCGATGCAAATTCCCGTGGAGCTCCACAACATGGATTCTCAACTGCTTGTCAGAACTATGCCCCAAAATTTTACAAAAAATTTCTGCAGGCTTTTATCAAAATATATATCAAACACATTGTACATCACAAAATTGAACAACTGTGATAAACTATACATGTCTAAGACTGTTCGTGTTTACATCATATAGCAGTATATACATGATTGAACTGTAAAGATTTAATTTTTAACTGCAAGCCAGTGAAGCAACTGTGGTAACACTTTGGTGTGGTTCAAGCAAAAAATCTGGAAGACGTGCAGAGGGCCACATAGGGCTCCACACTACCACTGCATCATTCTTTATTGTATTAAAACCAGCGATGGGAAAGCTAGTTTTGTTACATCCATCCATTGGCCTCGCTGTAACTGCCGTACCACCACAGACTGTATTTACTTGGTGTTCAGAACAAGGGCAAAACTAGTTTCATTTCCACAGAGGGAGAGCGGAGGCCGTTTTACCCTGAAGAGCAAATTATTCAAAAAGATTCAAGGTGGGAATAAAACTATTATCAAGAGCAACTTATGAACAGTGTTATATCTTCCAGGATGCAGTCAGCTGCTCTACATTCATGTTTCATACCTGCTGAAATCAAATTTGCTGAAGTAGAAGTGGCCATTTAATGGCTGACTGACAGAACACTTTTACTTTGCTGCTTACATAGGTGATTTTAACTCATAAATTTCAGGCTCACAACATTGAAAAATACAGTTCTGAAACTACAATGAAATCTACCCCCAAGAGATGTTTCACAATGGCAGCCGCAAACACAAAAATAATAAGTAAATATATATATATATATAAAGAGATACATCAGACTTACTAATCAAAAGTATTTTCTTTTTAAATTTATACACTCACATACAGAAGTTTTTCTCTTGGGGAGGAAGAGCGAGGAAGATTTGCACATAACACTGATCCCTTGGAGTTTAAAAATACTATGAAATATTATTGGTCTTCTAAACAAAGTTATGAGACCTGGCAATAATGTGCCTACGTGGGCACGGTGCAGGACAGGGACTAAACTAACATAAATTCCAGTTAAGCACTGGCTAAGAGTGTCTGCATTCAGGAGGTTTCAATTAAAGAAAGACTAATTTAGCAAGTGTTATATAAGGACAGCTCTTCTCTGTAAATATGATAGAACAGATCAGCTCTTGTGTAAGAATTTCAAGTCTTGGAAGAAAAAAAAAGAAAAAAAGAAGTTCTGGGTTTATAACGTTTTCTTCCAAATGAATCGCCAATCGCCTTCCTTTTGTTTTCTTTCTTCTGTGAAAGAAATATATTAAAATTATATTAACGTCGTAAAGACTTACCTCCCGCATAGGTACCCAACCCCCAATAAACAAATACTCTGGACAGAAATAACACTGAAAATATGAAACAGGAAAAAAAATCCTTTCTGTTTATTCCTTCTCCACCAAAGAAAACAAATTAGAGAAAAATATCATTAATACTAGGAATACTTAGGAAAACATATTTTAGAACAGTTAATGTAATTCATTAGCATTTCGTCTACTTTAAAACTCCCCACCAAAGTAGAATGGATGGAGCTTTCCTATCACTCGTGACATGGCTTTGCAGTATCTATAAGCAGGAAAAATCAGAAGGCTACTCAGCTTCCCAAGTCAAATTCTCTTTTCTGCTCCTGAATGATAATCAATAAACTGAAGCTAGAGTCAAGCAGAATCAAAGTTTGGTGGTCAGCTATTACCTTGTGCTCTTGAGGGCTGGAAACGCTATAAAAGGCACCATGCTTGCCCAAGCAGAATGAGGGGGGAGCAAATATTTTCACTTGTTGTCTCTAGCAACCCTTGTGGTTGACTTTGAAGCAAGCAGACGATCTCCACAGGGAAATAGATAAGCATATATAGGAGCTCTCAGTCCTTCATTGCAGGAGGGAAACCCTGCCTGCTCTGCACAAAAGAGAAACAATTAGTCTGGATGATGATTTTTCTCGTCCATTTCTTTAATTGTTAATGTGGCAAGAAGGTTTTCTTTTCAGGTGGTTTTCTAATGTAATTGATTCGTGCCATCTGTCAGCACCTTCTACCACTTTCAAACGGTAGGGCAAGCTGTTCGCACATCAAGGTGCGCAGCTGTTGATGCCACCTTTGTTTTGGTTTCCCCTGGAGGAAAGGGGAACATGCCAGCCGCGCAATGCAGCAGGTTAGCAATGATAGGGAGTAAATAGCCTGCATAATGTAAGAGCCACACATCTGACAGCTCTACTAGTGACGTGTTGCTGTTATTCAGCCACTCTGCAGTAATATATTTTACTGGTATTTTTATTGCCAGCATGATAATTTAAGCCTGGTGAAAAGCTCCTCTGGCCATAAAGAGGAGACAGGGCTGAATTAGCTCAACCCATTGACTACATAAATTTTTAAAAAATAGTATCACCAGATGGAAAAAAACTCTGGGTGGAGATCTCAATGAAAATCTTGCTCCTCTTTTAATTTGGGGCACAAAAGACAACAAAATAATAAAGATCAATAAAATCATATTCATGGGGGGTGGGGAAATTTAAGATGTTTAACCTGTTCAAACCAAGAGATCAAATAATATCTATCCCTGATACTGGAAGAATTAACGAATAAAGCTCATCCAGTAGGAAAAGCTACTAATCAGCCCATCAGTCAGGAGAGGTAGCATAAGAAGAGAACAGCAAATATATAGGGAAAAGAAAAAAAAGGAGAACATTGTCAGCCTCTCTTGGATTCTGTGCAAAATCTTACAAACAGCTCCGAAGGGAAGAAAAACAGACACAGAAAGGTGTAAAACTCAAGTGCAGGTTTACCAAAACCAGATCCACATAATATGGTTCTTACCCGGTCTAAACAATTGCAGTATTGTTTCTATTTCAGCTTCACTAAAGTGGCTGATAATATATTACATGGGAAATTAATTAAAACAAGGATTAAAAGTATAAAATGGAAGTGGCTACAGAAGAAGTGATCTGAGTAATGCTGGAAGTACTTTCCAGCTGCAGAAAGGACATCAGCAGAGTTCCTCAAGGACACGTCTTGGCACGGGCCTTACTATTTTTTTAGTTGACTTGGCAATTAAAATATGAGTGATAATGAAGCTTGCTAATAACACAGAGCTGGGAGGTACAGTCAATACGAAGAAAAACCAGCCTCCCAAATGAACTGCATGATCCTGAGAACTTGAAAGAACAGGAATGGGATTGCATTTAGTAACACCAAAAAAAGAATGACTATATACTTAATACCAACAAAACAAACTAGTGTAAATGTGGCTGGGTGGCTATAAGCAACAGTGTTTGCTCTATTAGCAGATCAAACAAAACCAGTATGACATAGCTATACTGGAAGACAGTATGTAGTAAAAGATAACTTCACTGGTACAGGAAATAGGTATGCAATTATACCAATCCCTGGTAAAACCTCATCTAGACGGGCGTGTACAAGTTTGTTATCCTCCTTCAACCCAAAGTAAGGCAGCTGATTATTAGAAGACTTAGGGAACAACAGAAGAGTTCAAATTGCTTAGTCAAACAAAAGATGAGAAAATACCAGGTGTCTGTAAACACGTGACAGGCAGGAGAGTAAAGCCATGAGTGAACATGGAACAAAAGCTATTTATGCTAAAGAAATATTTTTTTGCACCGCAATAAAAAAGGCACAGGTTGGCTATGAAGAAATTTTCATTGGGAGTTATCAGGGTTTTACCCTTGCAAGAGTGATGGAAGACCTGGAAAAGCCTTCCCCAGGAACTTGAGAGAAGGGCAAACAAAAGTTTGATTTTAAAGTGGAGTTTGATATGTTTGTGTGCAGACCATATGTTGCCTCAGTCTGTGCTAGCAGAACACATTTATGAATCAGAAGGTCCCTAAAGAAACCAGCTTTATGCCTGGTCTAGTTCAAACATACCTAAGAATGCACAAAGACGGGCTATCACAAAGTACATCTTAAGTGCAGCGCTGATACGCAAGCTAACATAAAACAACAGATGACAGACTTTAGGGAACACATGTAGATAGCTGAAAGAGAGAAAAAGTTTTCTTTTTTTTTTTTTTCCTTTTCTGGCAATAAGGTGGGCTAGTGTTTTACCACAGAAAGAGTCTCTCTCTAAGCATACCAGGTTATCATGGCTCTGTTTATAGTACCCATGTTTGCAGTAGTTCCTGGCACTTCATGCATTTTTCATAGCTTTTTCATGTTAATATATACTGTATTCCTTGGAGTGCCAAAGGGCACTTAGTTGTTACTAGCATTTTGCAACTTTATTTTAACAACAAAACAAGTAGAAGAACAGCAAGAACTTCTGAAAGTCTTACAGGACTACAACTTCGTTGTGGTGAAAGAAACACGACAACTTAACAGCATCCCAAAAGAACAGATGTAAATACAACTTTCAGTGCCTAGTCACTGAGCCACTGATAACCATAAGGGTTTTTAAAAGCAGATTTCCTTCCTTACTTGTGCACACAAACATACAAGCAGTTCTATGCACATCCATTAAAACATGTTACACCATATTTCTATGAGCAAAATCAATTATTACGCACAAGCAAATGCCTATCCGCATGCATAATTTGGTATCTGGCCTGAGAATTATTGTTTTGCATATAAAAAAATGGTATTTTCAGAAGCAAGAATCCAAAACATTGATACAGCAGTGAAGGAGGCACCCTGACCCTTCAAACAGTTTATTATGAGGCACTCTTAACAAGCAAATCTGAAGATGCATTACTTCGTTTACATAAATCCTTCCCTTTCAAAGCTTTGTTCCTTCTTCCTGCCAAATCAATAAATGGCCTCTACCCCACTTAGTGACTCCCCCCATGCACTCACTTTCATGTTCTCCCTCTCAACTTCAGCATAAATTTACCTTTTCCTCCACATATGTCTGGTCCCTGACTATATACTTTTCATGTCATAACAGAAGGGCAAAATTCTTCCTTCCTTTCACAGGCTGCAGCCTTCTCCACCAGAAAAATAGAATAACAGCTAGTAAATCTACTGTCAGATACCCTTGATCAAATCAGGATGCATAAGATACATGATTTAGTACTTTCTAAAAATTAAGGTGATTCCTTTTTCAGTGCTCAGCTGTGTTTGGCTTAAATGTAAATTCAGTTCGAGGCTTTGCATAGATCAAATCAAAGCAACATGTTTACAGAAAACTGTTCCAGTCAGCCTACACTAGCATTCAAAGCTCTTCGAAGAGAACAGCTCTAAAGAAAGAAGGAAAAAACCCCAACAATTTCTAGCAAAGACTTAGCTTCCCAGTAGAGACAAGGCTAAGGAGTCCCAGGAGCATTGCAGCCATAGCTGCGATGGTTTATCTCATTTCAGTACTTCACAATTGTCCAGATAAACATGTTCCGTTTTTCAAAAACAGTAACATGCAAGACTCTCAAAGCAAATAGGTGTTTAAAAATTCTGCAGGTTTTCTCCCTCCCTGAGATCACTGAAATAAATCCACCTTCAAATTTGCCTTAAAATGTTCATATTTTACAAAAACTAGAAATGAGAAGGCAAAGTTACTGTTTTGAAATATTATTAAAAAATCCTTATAATAAAACATACAGACAGTAAGTGAAACAGAAGACCCGAGAAACAAGCAACTTTTCTCTCTCTGAACAAAAAAAGGTAAATGTCAATAAATTAATTTCCGAATTTTAAAGAATTCTATAAGAATCAAAGTGTCAGGCATGTACAGCATTTTATTAAATTTAAATTGATCCAGTGATATAATATGAAACACAGAACAAACGCGCTTGTATGAATCCTTTTAGTTGGTGTATGACAGCACCACTTAATTATTTTTACATGTCCTGGAAGAAGAAACTTGAAGACCTAATCGCTGCAGTAGTACAATAAGGTCATAACCCAGTGAGACATGAGATGACTAAAATAATGTTCCCAAGAAAAATCAAATTTCCTGAAAAATACAAGAATGTAGTTAATTTATAAAAAGTATCTCTATGTGGTCATGACATGGGTTTTGTTTTTAAAGTTGTCACAAAGCGTAAGAAAGAGCATACTTCTCTTAAAGCAAAATATAAAATACAACTCAGAGACATAAGACAAAACTGAGCAGACTCTTCCCTGGGCAAGCGAACCACCGAACACTACTACTGGCTGACTGCGGCTGATAAGACTGACCATGATTTTAATGAACCAGAGAGCCGCTGACTCATAAAATGAGAATGTATCTGACACTGGCTGACTGCCTAATTCAGAGCTCACTGCACCCAGCAACCTTGGGTTCACTGTGGAATACAGTTAAGACAGAGGAATGGGACAGATCACCACTGCCCTAAGCGGCAAACCGTGATAACTCAAACGGCCGCCATGCATGAGTGATGACAGAGGAATGGGGAGGCAGCGGACCCAGGATCTCTCTCCGCTGAGGATGTGGCAGGGGTTGTCATGCCTGTGACATCCAGCACACCCCCAGGATCAGCAGGAAGGCAGCCGCCCTGAGCTGTGCACCAGCAGCCTCAAGGACCCCAGGGCTCGGGCTGGAGAGCCGGGGGAGGCTCTCTGTGTCGGGACAGCAAGCCCCCACCTCTGCTGAGCTGATGGCCATGTGCATTATCTCCACAAGTGCTCAGCCCCAGGCACCAAGACCCTGCACCTGCTGAGGGACAACCATGCTTGCTGGTGACAGCCCCCCAGTCCACAGCCACCCCACTGCATGCAACGCTGGGACCATGTCTCAGGGACCGCATCCAGCCCAACATGGGAAGCACAAGGTGGTCTGAGTCAGGCAGTTGCTCTACTTTGCTTTTTAAACTCACCCCTCCCATAGCAACTCATACCACAACTTTGACCAAATTTTGAGAAGCCAGTCCTAGACTATCATAGCCATTACTTTGTTCTCTACCGTTCATCATGGAGACACTGCATACCAAGGGGGGGTGAGGAGGAAGGACAGCAGGAGGAATGCAGACCACTGAGCATCTCAGAGACCTCCATGGACCACAGAGCCCAAAGGATGGAGAGAAGAGCAGGAACAGGAACAGGGAAGGAAACCGTATTTAGCAACATTTTTAGGATGAAACAAAAAATACACTAGCACAATAGACACCTTTTCTGATTGTTTGTTTGTTTGTTTGGGTTTTTTTTCATTTTTTGTTTTTTAAATGCAAGCCAGAATCAGTTGATTCCCAAAGCAGGTGAGAGCGTACCTCGGTCAAGTTGCAAGAGGTAAGAATATTTACCACAGATCCTTCCACAATTTCAGTTATCTCTGGGAAAAGCACATTACTCTGAACTGCACTAGTGGCTGATGTAAGTCACAAAACCAGATCACCATCTCCACAGTAACACCCTTCACTCCCTGAAATCAAAAAACAAGCCCAAAATACCAAATTCCACCCTCAACAATTTCCAGATGCCTACACCTCCCCACTCCCTCCATTCAGCACCACCTCACATTTGTCACTTTTGACACCTCTTCTTGGGTGCCTGGTCATCTCCTCAAATTGAGGCTTTTTGAAAGACAGTAAGTCTAACCTTTGTCTCTCTTCTGGATTTCCATTTGTTTTCATTGCCTTTTAGTTTGGATGAGATCTTTGAGTCTTTATTTCTGCATCCCTTTCACTACATTCAGTCTTTTATGGAAGTCCCATCACTTCCTTCCCTGTCATTTCTAGGATTCACACATTCTTGCTGGCCACCATCACTAACATACTTTCTACTGGCAGCGTTGTTTGCTGTTTTTATAATTGGTCTCCCAGCTGGCCTAGTTGGCTGTCTTCTTCATCTTCCTAGCCTGCTTCCAAACATAATTCATCTCTTTGAACCCATCTACTCATTTTCTCATTTCTCAAAAAAACAGCCAGTGATTTCTTCGCTCTTTTCTAAAAACACCTCCTACCCCATCTCTCACTCTACTAACATCTTCCTTATTCTCATTCTCTGTACTCTCACCTTTCATACTCCACTTGCCTTCTTTCCTATTCTTCGCTTAACTGCCCTTATCTGCCTGCCTTCAAATCCTTCATAAAATGGGCTTAAAACACTCTGAACCATATGTTCTCATTACAATCACATTATTATATAATTATCTTCCTCATTAATGATTCTCTCCTGTGACAACATTCAGCAGGTCAGTAAATTACACTGCATTTGTATTTCTTCAAATGTAACTCAATTTGCTTCCAATGAAGGTGACTGTTTTTCTGGAGTCACATCAACACAATCACTATAACCCATGGCTCTTTCAGAAAAATGGCAAGCCCAGAAGCAGACCAGCTCCCACACGAGGACATGTGGTTTCTAAAGAGGAAAGGCAAAACACCAACAAAGTTATAGCTTCAGATGAATATTTATTCTTCTGAAATCTGTCCAAAACAATAGTCATCTATCTTGGTTCATCTTGGTACTTTGATCCATCTCAGTTCTCCACAAGAGCCTCACACAGAAAAAATGTTACACCCCGCAATATATAAACTTCTATATATATAAATAGCAAGGAAAATCATGCATAATACTTACCTAAGTACCAGACACTTTACTGTTTATCAACTTGTACACTGACCCACCACAGAAAAACAGCTACATGACAGTAGGCACTTGTCCTGCTCAGTCAATCTCTTCAGGCAAAGTTGAGTAATTATGTTTCCACATTGTTACTAATATGATTAAATATATCTTGTAGCATAAACAGAAGGATCAGAGAGTGCACGATAACACTAGAAGGACAGAAAATACCCGTATCCCCATGCAACTGAACAAAATAATGCAGTATTTTACTGTGGACTAAGGAAATGTGTTTATCTTTAGCCTAAGGAGTTTAATTTCACCCCCCAGGTACTTTAAATACACTTTCAAATGGCTCCTGTGTGTGTTCATATACCCTCTGGTTATGTAAAAAAGAAATCCATTCCCACCACTAGACCTGAATTTTTAATATTCTGCTCTCCCACTCTTGTTTCAGAGACAGGATTTCCACATCCTTTCTCTCTAATGCCACGTGGGAGGATAATGCAGGGTAAAACTCTTCCACCTACCAATTCTAGTACTGTAGCAAACATTGCTTTATACCTCTGCTACAGTTTTACAGCATTTACCACAAAAGGAAGTAAGATCGCTTCATGTAGTAAAACTAGGTGAATAATACGTACATCTACACTTTTTGAAAGCCGATTTACTGCACTACATGTTAAGGAATTCAGTAATGCCATGAAGACAACACAATCAGCAAGATATTCCATTATTACTGCTCAAAAGATGTAACTGGACTTCCCTCTGCAAAGTTTTGTTCTTTCTAAAGGAAACAGTGCAATCATCATCCCAGTCAATAAACTAGGCAGTTTATCTGGTAATGTTTCTCAAGCACTGTAAGAAAAAAACAAACAAACCAAAAACCCTTCTGAAATATTTTAACAGACATAATCATTCACAAGTTGGTAAGAGAGAGATCTTCAGAAAGAAATACACTCTCCTCACCACATCAATTCTCACGTACGTTTTTAGCAGACACGAGAAGACGGGGCAGGCACTACACTCACTGACAGCGAGCACCAGTGAGAGGTGAAGTAGGCATCTGACCAAGCGCATGGTTATTTTCTGCACGTGCTACGCTGTCTTTGACCCCCAACCCAACGGATGTTTTCAACAGTGCCGGTCGTGTTCTGAACAATGCAAACTGCTTTCACACCTTTCCAGATTTAACCACAGCAAATTTATCTCTCTCACATCATTGTGAACATATTTATTCTCTTTACGATTTTTATTAGCTTGTTTCATCTCATTGTTGCCAGCTAGCTCTTTCACAGGGACTTCAGATTTGCTAACACACACATGCACAGAGACCTTTTGAGTGTTAAATCCTTCCTTTTCTGCTTCCTAGGATGACAGCAAAAAATATGATGCATATCATAGTACTCAGTCTTAGTCGTGTGTCTTACAGGTATCTAATGAATAGCATACCTTAATTAAATTGTTAACTTTATATCATGTTTCATACTCACACCTAATTCATACAATTAAGTTTTCTCAGATGTTTTTTCTTTTGGTCCTAACCCCAATTTCAGATTTGTTAGGGTGCATTAAAAGTAACTACTTTGAGGTTACCAGAACTCCATCACATCGCTAAGAAACACATTTGGGGCCAAGCCTGACTTTTTCCCCTGACCGTTAAATAATTACAAAGGATTCTGATTTCTCTTATAGAAGCATCCTTTAAATTATTAGGATGTAATTGTTTGATATCACCATTTTCAGTAATTGTGACTCAAAGAAACCAGTCCTATTGCATCTTTGCTATAATTATTTTTAAATCATAAGACAGTTCAGGTAGCACTACCCTTTCTATATTTGACTAACATTATTTCCAAAAAAAGAAGACAGATGGTTACTGCGGGATGCTGACCACTCAAAACTCACAAGAAATCAATGCAAGATACAAAGATTCAAATACTACAAGGTCAAGGCCATCATAATACTTTTTATTATGTTACCTCTACCTTATTAGTAATTGATCTTTTAGAAGTGATCTAAATATATAATAAGCCTAATTACACTATAATACAAAACTGACAGACAGGGAGCTGGAGCGAATTGCAACGAAAGATGCAATCTTCACACGGTTACCAACAAAAACACATAAAGAAAAGTGCAAAGGAGGATATTAAATGATGGAGGCAATTTGCTCGTGTTTTTGTTCAGAACACTCAACCTCCCTGAGGGCCCTGAATCTGTTATTCTAGATACAACCAGACAGGAACAGCTAACAAAATAAAAAAGAAGAAGGCAAAAAGGCTAGCAGCAAAGGCTACTCTGCCAGCCTAAGGAATCTTTTTTCCTTGTTCATGAGCAGAGGCAATGATGTTACAGCCTGTGGCAGTGGTCTTTGAAGGGCAATGTTTTCTACCAGGATTTTCATAAAAAAACAACACAAAACAAACAACTTCACTCTAATGTGCTAACAACAGCTCTGTGAACAACACTGATAGTATCTTCTGCAGTTTTGATTAACCACTTCATGAAAGACACTTTCCTTCTCTTGTGCCCAAGACTGCATTCCTAATATTTCTTTCTCTGCTGTTTGGGCATACCCATGACACCATTTGTGGTCTTACACTAACACAGACTGCTACTGCTGACTTTGAGGCTGAATCTCAGATATTTCTTATTTTAAGTGTAAGGAACAATCTAATTAGATACAAACATACCTCGAGAACGAAGGGAATGACAAGCTGATGATTAGTTATCTCAAGTTACATAACGCAGCAACTACAGCAGTTTTTTTCTAATTTTGTTTTACATCTTCCTCTGATCTACTCAACTTTGTTAAGATGAGATGGCGTGTTATATGTTATCTAATTCATGGAATGAAGACACTGGCCTTTCTGAGTAACCTTCTGGCACTGGCAGCACTTGTTCTTGGACAATTGCCTGGGGAATCATTACTTTTTTTTAAATAAAAAAGAAAGAATTAAAAAAAAAAAGCCATTTGTATCATGCATTAAAGAATCTGTCGACCTGAAAGGTGCATTTTTAAAATCAATTAAGCAACCAATGTGCATCAATCTTGGCTACCAACATCAACATGTCAAAAAATAAAACTGCATCAATTCTAGTAAAAAATGTTACTATCAGAATTAATTACCTGAGCACATTTTAAATGCACCACCTCAAGAAAAAAAAAAGATGTTATATCTAAAAATAGCATCTGTTTACCTTGATTTACCTTACTACCTTTAGTAGTAATCCAAGTTTGTAAAATGCTAGTCGGCAGCATGCTCCTTCTCCCCACCTGTGCAAGATTTGACTTACTCCTTACGCACAGACGTGGGATGCAAACAGGAAACTTGTCAGGTCTGATTTG
This sequence comes from Calonectris borealis, assembly GCF_964195595.1. Taxonomy (NCBI): domain Eukaryota; kingdom Metazoa; phylum Chordata; class Aves; order Procellariiformes; family Procellariidae; genus Calonectris; species Calonectris borealis. The sequence continues at coordinate 58,756,188 of NC_134313.1, forward strand.
CAAAAAGGATGGGTATCCCCAGACAAGCCTGATTCAGTAAATTACATGGAGTCTGGCAATTCTGAGACTCAGGCAGGCACATCTCCTTTAACTCTTTTTTCTACTCCCACATGCTAGGAGAGGTACACACACTACTTGCTAGAATATCAGAAATATTTGAATATTTTGGTTATACAATCTTTATGAAACTCTAAAGCTAAAATTACCAATCCTTGTAGACCACTTTTTAAAACACACATTATCTTGGTATTTCCCTGTACATATAAATATACCTTTTAAATGTTTTCTGTTTAGAAAAGAAGGTGGTCTTACAATAAAACACCAGTTTGAGCAACGGATGAAATAAGTTGCCAAATTAAGCAACCAAACGAAAAGAATAGTTGAGTGTGATGCTTCTGCAATGATATGCTCAGATGACATAGTATATATTTTATTTGTAGTGTTGCTTGGGGGGTGATGTTAATCTTTCAAAGAAGGGAAGGAGCAACAGATGCAGACAGTGAAAAATGCAAATGCTAAGCTACAGGAAAACATGAGGACATTTCCCACAATTACAACAGTTAACAGCATAAATAGCCCTCAGAAAAGTCATCTGGGTGGCTACAAGTATACTGCATCAGTTATTGTTTTCCCTGCTGAAATCATCTGTTACCTAAGGGCAGACATGTAAGAAAAAACAGTAGTCGCGTGCAACTTCTGGTATCAGTAACTTGCCTTTTATCAAATGAAGGCTAGCTACGCTACACACAGTTCAACTTTCCGTATAGTTAAACTGCAATTTCTCCTGTGCTTCTTGTAGAATGAAGGACGTTAGGGAAGAAAACTTCTGATATACAGTGGGTTGACCCTCTAAAGGCAGCACAGTTAACTAAACACTACAGTCAAAGAAATACATAAATCTTGCAGTTTTAGGCAAAGATTTGGAAACAATTCGTTCTGCTGGATCTATAAAACTCACTACAACAGATTCTGTCAATGACTAGCACCAAGTGTTTCATATATCCAAAACACAAGCCAGCTTTTCAAATACTTGTTTCAAAATTGCAACCCAACAGTAAAATAACTACTGCTAAAAGTAATTTGTCAATACTACATGAGGTGGAGATCATCTAGGAGAAAAGAATGCAACACAGAAACATTCAGAACTGATTTTTTCATGTGGTTTTAAAACAAATTAGCTGTCAGTGATTTGCAGAATAACAAGAAATACTGACTAATTAAAAGTATTCAAGTATGAGAGCATGATTGCTGGGAAAATAATGCCAATAATTTACTGGCTAGTTAGCCCCTTAGAGAATGCCAGTATTGGACAGTTCTTGAAATTGAGAAGAAATGGTGTAGGTCTTGTATTAATTCATCATTCCGTTCATTGCAAGTCAGTGACAGATGACTGTGCCAATGTTACAGAATAACATTCATTAATAATCAGCACTTCCAGCTGAGAAACGCAACTTCGACCTTTTTGAGTTGTTGGATGCATATTGTATGTGTTAAGATACAGCAAATCAGAACATGCCCTACAGATACTGGCTGTGGCTATATGCCTTTTTTTAATTTATTTATTTTTAAAACCAAGAATGGAAAATTGGACTCTCTGAGATTTGAGGTACCAGGGAGTTTAGAGAAAGACTGAAGAAACAATTCCTCACAGCAGGATTTCCAAGACCCGCTGCTATACAGTTTAGAACCAAAACCCAAAAGCCATAACCAGAACATCTTGAAGAACATACTTAGGCATCTTCTTTCATGTGAGGAGAGAGAGTGTAGGATTTACTGTAAAGACTAAATACTTTGGTCCTTAAATCAAAAACGAGACAGAAAAATTCCTTCAAGTTCTGCCTGGGTACCAATGCTGACTGCTCAGATACAATATCCAACATAAATTTATTTTTACTTATGATCCTCTGATCACAATTTAGAAGTTCTGGCTTTTTTTTTTTCTTTTAAGGAACAGTAAAAATTATCAATGTCTACTTTCTGTTTCTCACCCTCAAACAGGGTGAAAAGTTTTCAATTGGATCTCTCTTGTGGCATTCAATGTAAGCTACGGAGCTGTACCAACAGCAGCATAGCCAAGGGAAGTGATTATTCCCCTTTATTCAGCCCTCATTAAACCACATCTGGAGTACCACATGCAATTTTGCCCCCCCTTAGGACAAGAAATATGTTGATAAAATTTAACAAGTCCAGGGGAGGGCCCCCAAGACAGTCGGAGCTGGAGCTTAAAGTCCCATGAGGAGAGGGTGCAGGACCAGGGCTTGTTCAGCCCTGAGATGAGACAGCTTTGGGGGCACCTCACAGTAGCCCCCCGACACCTAAGGGGAGGTTTTAGAAAAGACAGAGCCAGGCTCTTTACAAAGGTGCCTACTGAGAGACAATGGCCACAAACTGAAGTCAGAAAGATATAAGGGGGGGGAATAAAAAAAAAAACAATCAGTTTTTTTACAATCAGTTAGCCTAGTGAGGCTAACTAAGCACTGGAAGAGGTTGTAGACCTCCACTCTCAGACACATCCAAAACCCAACAGGAAAAAGCCCTGAGCAATCACGTTTAAATTCAGTGTTGGATTGAGCAGGTAATCGGAGAAGAGACCTCCTGAGGTGCCTTCCAGCCTGGGATGCTACGAAGAGGGAAACAGAGACGGACCAGAGCCCATCCTGTAATCACCCCAGAAACCTTGCAGGGGAGCAGCCAACCTCAACTGCTTCAAAAGAATGTATAAGAAACCCAAACTGAATAACTATGGAATTACTCGCCTCACAGGAGAACATTATTCTTTCTCCTCAAAACAGATGCTGGTTTCAGTGACTTAGCTATCTCATCCTTTTTGGTTTTTTTAAACAACTGCTACATTCTTATTTCAGTGTATTTCAACAACTAACATGCATTAATTATGCAGGCAGGATACTCTGGTAATGAGACTTTCTTGTTCCTTCCAGTTTGCAGTATTGTGTGGCGTTGGAACAATCGTACTACTTTCCCATTTCAAGGGCAACAGGAAAACAGCTTCCTCCACAGGGGCAAGAAACAAACGGAATTCCCCCAAATACAGTAACAGTAAATACAGGCAGGAAATAATCTGATAACCTTCTTCTACAATTCTAGCAATTCCAACTGCTTCATCCGCCGGGGCACACTAATGACCATTTGGGACCTTCTGCCATTTCCTTACTATTGCCAGCATAGTTCATCACCGAGCAGTCAAGTTGTAAGAAATGAGATTTGTGTATTACCTCTTTTCAGCATTTTAATGTGGACTTCTCTACAGGAAGAGGTAAACTGTTCAATGATTAGGTCAACGCTCATCTCTAGACCCTGAAAATAGCACAGTGGGGTTGTCTTACACCCTTCAGTATGTCTGCATGCTACGATAAAAATATAGATAGCAGGAGTGGCTTACTGAGGCTGCCAGAAGTTGACAGAGCCTTACTTCATATAAGTTTATTGTATTTAAAAGCAATTTTTGTTTAAAATCGCAGTGATACAATAAACTGCAAGGATCTGCTAAAAACACACATAAAAAGAGTACATTAACCTTTGCTTTCAGCAAATTAACAAGAAACATATTTGTAAAGGTCTTTGAGCAACTGTGATGCTGTATTTGCAGATGACAATGAAAAGCTGTGAGAAACAGGTTTTGATGTTTACGTACACCAACAGGCATGATGATTGAGTTTGTTGACTCAGTTCAATAAGAACAAATGGCTGACAGGTTAAACACTACAGAAGGGTATTTTAAGATACATCACATCAATAAAATTGTATATATACACAGTATTTCTTGTATTGTAGTTTGCCTCAGAGTATACACATAGACATTGTGTTTCAAGGTCAAACAAATCAAAAGATTTGAACTTGGGAAGGAAAGTTGTACTGGGTCAAGGAAGTGTAAAATAGGGTCAATCTTCTCAGACTTGGGACTTCTCTCATGACAAAGGCATCACTTGAAGAAGAGCGATGGAAAATAAACGTCACTGAATGCTAATCCTTCTAAACATTACAGGGCCCACCATTAAGAGCAACCAGCCATTAAACAAGGAGATGAAGTCAATTATTGGATTTATTTCAAAAGGAGTTGGGATTAAACTTAAGGCCTGTGTGCGACAGAGTAAATATGACTTACGTGGCCAGCTACGTTTTTTTCCCCCCATCCATTGTGTTTTCTGTGCTGTATCTTAGGGAATATGAAGGTTGTTTCATCTGAGAGTAAGGAAACAGAGCTGAGCTGTACAATCTGCCATGCTAGAAGCACAGCAGTAGGCTCACATAAGGAAGACTTTCGAACACGATTCCAGCCCACGGAAATGACAGGCCCCTCCCCGGGAGCAAGAAAGGAAATGCATTTTTATAGTAATATGGACACATACATTATTGCCCAACAAAGATCAAAGGTCCTGACCAATGTACCATATGGTAAGAAGTGCATGAAAGCTTAGGAAAAGAAAGATGTGTCACATTAGGCAAGAAGGAGAAGCTCATTTATCACAGAACTAAATCACAAAGAGTTCTTCTAATCAGCAAATGTATGAAAATGGTTAATAAAACATCTTTAAAACCATAGGAGAGGCTTATGTTCTGTTCTGTTAGAAGAAGAGACCTGATGAGACTTGAGAAGAAAACAACCAACAAGGTCAGAGAAAATGCGACATCAAAGTCTATATACAGGTTTATAAGAAGAAACATAGTGAAAAGCATGAACTATGGAGATTATGGTCCTTCCAGTTGAAACATATTTTCACAAAGAGACAAACAGACACAGTACCACACTGGGGGTTTTTTTGCTCAATTATACACTGAAATGATGGAAGAAAGTGCTAAACTTGATTATCTTTACCAGAAGCTTTGTTTTTAAGAACAGAGTAATGTCATTTTATTCAAAGCTTTTTTTAAAAAAAGCTGTTTATTGATTTCCTTTCAATTTAGACAAAATAAGCTATGGAAATGGTATTTATTACTTACAAAGCACTATACTGCAAATATACATGCCTAGCATCTAGCTAACAAATAAGAGACATGTGTCATGCTTCATACATCTTTGTTCTCTAAATCAAACAGTAATTTGACATGTGTTAAATGTTTAGAGAAGAAAGAAGGAAGAGGAAGAATCAAAAGACCATGCAGCTTCTTTGGCTGGTGGCACATGTATCACAACAGAATTTCTTTGACCCACAGCACTACAACCTGAAGAAAGCAATTTTATAATCTAGCACTTGGACAAGGTATAAATATTTCTCTATGAATTTCTACACAGAAACATACAATTATTGCCATCAAAGAAAACGTTGATGTTATCAATGACTCATGCAAAGATGTAGAAAGTAATTATAATTCCATGCTTGCAACTGAAAGTGCACTCCTTCTAAAAAGATGCCCTGCAATACACGTCCCAGAAAGTAATCTGGTCTCTCACAAAGTTTCAAAGATTAAAACACATCGTTTCTTTTCTTCTTGTAGAAGTGGATGTAAGAATGGATCTTCACCAAAAAAAATGCAGCGTTACTAAGGAATGTAATAGGACAGGTCTTTAAAATTCTAAGCACTGAGCAAAGGACGGATGAATTGAAACACGTTTTAGAAATCACATTACAGCTATGAATACTGTCTAACAATACTCTCACAGAAGTAGGCCAACAAAATGACAACATGAGCTAATATTTATTTATGGCAGTAAAAGTTTTCTACATAAATCAGGATTTGTGGAGACAAATTTCCCTCACTTGCCTTTGGCTTATGAATTAATCTATTCTCGGTGACCAGGAAACTGCTTTTCTGAAAGATGTCGTAAAAAGCCACAAGTATAACAAGGGAAGAAAAACACAACACAAACAGGTGCAGCTACTATGCAAACATTTTGCATGTTCCAGACATTTTCCAATATATGAGCATGTATTAAAAGGAAATTCAGAGTAAATGTCACTGTACTTGCTTGCTAGAGGTTAGCAAGTGATTTCCTAGACAAGCAAATCAACAGTATCATTGATATGTAATGCTGTAATCAGCATCATGTTTTACAGTTGGAGGTTTATCAATTTGAGAAAGGCTTACTTTCAGATTACGAGGTGGGGGGATACACTGGCTACTCAATATGTTTCACTGATCATTCCTTTCTGAGCCTTTGCAACCTCAATCTGCATTTAACAAAAGCTAAACTAAAGTTAAAGGCTAAAGAAATACTTGCAACTTGGAACACATGACTGCTGGCAAGGTGACTTACAAAATTCCTCAAATTACCCAAAAGCTAATTTCTCTAATAGTGTGTCTTTTATCAAAAATCCATCAGCATACAGTTTATTGAATGATATTAGCATGAATAGAGAAAAGACAGCACTTGTTTAGCATCTCTTTACCCATGCAGGGTTTGCATATCCTTCAGCACAGTGAGAATCCAGAACAAATCCCTTATTTGTTAACAAAGCAATTTTCAGTCTCCCATGCCACTTCTGAACAAGGAGCAGAATTGACCCTCACTCTAATACCACTTAAATACTTCAGTTTTAAGTTATGGTTCTGTCAAGCTACATTAACAAATTAGTGTCTTGGAAACAGTAGACAGAGTATGTAACGTCTGCAATCCTGTGCTTCATAATATTTTGCCAAAAAGGGAGTGATTAGTGTATCGCTCACAAACACACAGACTCCCTTCTTTAAGTTTTACTTCATTTCCAAAAGAGCTTCCAAACTGAAGACTTCATGAATGAGCTCAGAGAAGTGCTACGCTGCGCACTCTAATGATTCAAATTGTAAAAGTATAGTGTCCTAAAACTCTTTATTTATGGGAAAGGTGGATTTACATAATCCTCATCCCTTTCTCTTCAGAACTGGACAATTGATAGGAAACTCAGAGCTGTTAATTTCTACAGTTAATCTTAACGGTTGATTTTATGCCTTGCAAATGTTATTCTAAAGTGTTAGAGTAAATAGAACACTAGACTGTTGTTGATTTAAGTGATTATACATACTTTTTCCCATCCAAAAGATTATTTACTAAGGCAACAAACTGAAAACGAATTAAAGAGTACTCCTTTTTATTCACGGTGGAGTTCACCCACAGAATTCAGTGCTACAGGATATTATCAAAGCTAACACCACAGTTCGGAATTAAAGATATAAGAGAAATTAAGATACAGAATAGCAACCTTAATGTGACATTCAGGTTTTACAACTGCCTACTCAAGATGGGAAATGGACAGGTAAGACTCTCAGGAGAAGAGAAGTGCATTAATTCAACCACATCCTGAACGTAATGCATCAAAGGGTACGCTTCTAACAAACACACCAAAATAAAGACATTATATAAATCAACTTGTGGAGCTTTTTGTTTTAACTATTCAAAATCTTAAGCTGGTTTATCTGACAAAATAACCTGCACTTTTTCTGAAAACTTCTTACCTGCATGCTGACAGCTTCTGACATGCTTAGACTCAGAGATCTGTCAAGCTGACAGCATGAAGAGCTGTGACCATCATAAAAGTAATGTTTCAGAAGAATATTTTACCCTAGAAAACAAACCTGGAATTGATTTAGTTACAAATATTGACCAATCTGCTGCAGCACAGGGGAAAAAAAAAACCCACAAACCCAAAGCATTTTACTAGCTTAAGAAGTCATACTTACAGTATCTTTAGAACCGCCTAAAGATATTACAAAGGCTTGTACAATCTGCTTGACTACACAGACTTTTTCACCAATTAGCACTTGCTAACCTCATTCTTCAAGATAGAAAGCTAACAGCCTGTTTCAAATAGCCTGTTTCTTAGAGTGCTGCGGTCCGAGAGGAGAAAGTAGTTACTGATGTTCTTCAAGTGAAAGGTTATACTCAAAATAAGACACTTCAGCTTCACAAAGGCTATTGTTTCAATGTGAAAAGAGAAAGAGAAAAGAGATGGACAGAAGAGAAGCTGGAGTGCAAACATCCAGCAGATTTACACGCATGTGAAAAAGGTTTTACTGTTATGAAGGACTGCATCATTTGAAGTCCCTCTCAGATACAACCCATTTAACGATATTCCCTTCAAGAGTCTTTTTAGCAGCGCCAGCCATTCTGAAGTTGGTCTGCTTTTGCCAGCCTTTGCAACTCACTACTCCAACGAACAAGCTGCAGCACGAAATTATTTTAGTCCTTCAGTGGTTAAGACTGTTGCACTCCATCCCCCAACCTGCTGTCTTAGAATTTTTGTCTCCCACATTTTCAGACCTTTAGCAAATTACCTGAAACGGAAGAGCACCGTGGCTACACATGTACAAACGCAGTAACAGTACCATTCTCTTCCTTGACCTCCCTCAGAAACGTCCCCAAAACAACAAGTTATCTGTTCCCAAATTACATACAGTTCTGTCATTTCATTCTATGACCTGCCTGCTCTGATTAAAAAAAAACAGAATATGGTTCAGTGTTTAAAAGACAGAGAGGGAATTCCACGCATGACGCGATTTGCAACTGATACCCATGAGCTCCACCACTACCAATAAAGGATTCAAATGCTTTCCAGCTCCTACAAGTCACCAGGCAAGTTGTCCACTTTCTCCAAGTAACTCTCTCTAAATCAGCTGCCTCCCACTGACTTCCATTCCCAAGTTCAATACTGTCTGTAGAACAAGTTACCTACCAGGCAAGCCCTAAGCCTTGCAAATTTATAGGTTCTGTTTTTGTCTCATCTTAACCATTAAGTGGATTCAAACCACTTAACAGAACAGTTAGGATAAATAAGTAGAGGTGGTAAGGACTTAAGGAGAGATCTTTTATTCCCATTTTTTGTAGGATGCATCTTTAAATACAGTTTCCCAGCCTGCATGCTAGGGGGAAGCAGACACAGTCGACCTGAGACGACTACTACAGAAGAGAGAGAGCACTGTGCTTGCAGGTGACTGCTGCCTCCCCACTCTCCCCAAAGCACTTCTCTCTGGATCTTAATGAACCTAAGATGGAAGCCGCAGAGACTTAAATGACATTTGCTTTTTGTGCACAAGAAAATCTAACTCTGTGCCTACAAGCCTGGAAAATGTTGCTCCTGCAAGGCTGTATATATTTCTTCCCCTTGACACCTTTCACCTGCTCCCATCGAACAAGGCAAATAGCAAAACTTCTTTTAATAAAAGAAGCCAGATAAATTTCTAAAACATTTGAAGAGAGGAAGGAAACCTAACAGCCATTTTAGGATCTCTTGTGCAAACTGGCATCTAAGTTGGTTTTTTTTTTTCAGCATGCTATCAATGCAGAGGTTCCTAGACTTTTTGTTGCTGTGACTAACATTTTATGACTGTTCTGGGACGACAAAAACAGGGTTTTAAAATGTAACGGGAAGTCTATGTGAATCTCTCTCATGCTGTTCCCTACCATTCTTCTCAGTACGTCATAATAAATATTCCCCAGTGCCACCATAATGACAAAAAAAAACCCCACATCAGTTTGATTGTTCGTTGCTTTTTTTTTTTCAGTAACTGGCCAATTTTAAAGCATAATAAGCAGCGCTCTCGCTAACACTGTGAAGTTTACTTCAACTTTAAAAATATGTCAGCATTTTTAAATATGCATGTATACACAAATATTCATATGTATATACTGTCATATATGTCACTATGCAAATTACCCTCTAGTCTGAATGGTCCTGCATCACAAATTGCTTTGTCATCACCTTGCCTTATCACCTGTACAGACTGGCACATAGAAATCATTCAGTCTCCTGAAAACTGCAACACAATGTCATATTGTACCATCATTTTTAAACAGCCACCTCCAGTGAAATCAACGACAAGCACCCAAAAAATAATAATCCAACCATGGCATGGTTCACTGCCTCCACAGACTTGCCGTAATATTACAGAGTTGTCCAACTCTATCTATAGAAAATGTGGATAGTAATAATTCAAAGCACCAAAACATATAGGGAGGTATTGGATTCTGAAACACTCTTTAAAACACATAATTTTAACAGTATTTTAGTACCTGCTAATGTAGCAATGCAAGTATTTCCCCTCCAAAGTTTTCATCAATACTTGTTAATTTGGAGATAAAAGTCAAAGAGCACCCAAGCATGCTGGAATCTACCTTTTCCTTCCAAGGCAGAACAAGAACCTCAGTCCCACTGAGGCACTTCCAATAACTGAATCTACGTGTTTTTAAAAATACTTTGTATGCTTTAAAAAATATTCTCTATTTTATCGTTTATATCCTGAAGAGATGATCATTCTGATTCATTCAATATCATTCCGATGAATCACGGTCACTGAAAGGAGGAATAAAAGCAATTCCTGCTATTTGCCAGGAGTTCAAAGATTCGGCTTGAAGAAACAAGTGAAAACTTCCAACTAATATCTGAATTCTATCACCTACAAAAACTCTGAAGTATTTTCTTTTTACCTGCCATCACTTACCAAACACTGATACCCATGCTCACCTCCTAAAAAAAACCCCAACTTTCTAGAAGCTCCTATAATTCTTACTTCATCTGGGCCAAAATTCAAAAGTTCAGAAAGCAAGTGTAACTTCTGGGAAGCGCTTGGGCCAGGCAGCTAGCTCACCGGAGCCGATTTGCCGATAACACGCAATCCAGCAGCATCAGTCAAAAATCAGAGAAAGCTGTTCTCGCTAGCATTTTTTTTCCCAGCACCCTATTTGAAAAGAATAATATTTTGCTTAAAAGAAAACTAGTGAATTGTGTGTGAAGTAAAACAATTGGAAGCAGAGTAATTAAAAATTGTTATCAAGTGATGTAAGCTGCAACTTTGTGGTTCAAGTCTTTATAAACCAAAGAAAGCAATTAGCAAAAGATTGTTCCGATGCCTTACTTCAGAGAGAGACAAATCACGTTTTGCATGTTTCAAGTTCATATGAGTAACAAAAAAAGACAGGTTTATGCCAAGGCTCAAGCTTTAAAAAACAAACCACAAAAAGCCCACTTCCCACCACCAGTGCCAAAAGCTCCCTCTCCCCCATTTTATTATTTGTTTTTTCAGCATTGTACTATACGATACAGGAAAATATCATATTGCCCTAATCTCACCAAAAAAAACCCACCCAACAACAGATCCAACTTTCTCTGTCTTATTACAGAACACAGTACTTTATTTGCAAGGAAGTTTCACATTACTGTGAGTTATCGTTGAAGCTCTAGGTTCACATCAGACTGAACATAAGATTTTATTGTGAAAATAACATGATGGTGGATCAACTGTGAAGTCATAAGCCTACAATCAGCTTTTCAACCTCCGAAGTCTTCCATTTTGCACGTTAAATTTCCTATCTTCAGCAGACACTCAAGACGCGTCATTCTTGAGTTTTAAATGGATACATCTAGTCCTACCTGCACAAGATTACACTCTTCATTGCTACAGATCTGATCCTAAAAAATTCTTCTAATGAATTTTATTTTCTCAATTAGGTGGTATTAATCCATGCTTGGAAAGTATTTCATACCAGCAGAGATAACAAGTATTAGTATTTAATTTTGTTTACTTTTAAAATACTTAAATATTTAAAGTTAAAGATTTAAAGCCTTAATCATTTTTAAAGTATTTAAAGAATCATTTTTCGGCTTAGCAGATGTGTTCTGTTTAACGAGTCTGCCATAGCTGCCATTGCCCTCCACACACCTCGTCAGGGCTTTCCAACCTTGTTACTTTCTACTTTTAGAAACAGAAAAGCAAATTATACCACAATAAGAAACTACAGTAATCTATCGTTTTAAAATCACACACACACGGATTCTGAACCAAAAGAACAATTCTGTATTTCCACCCTGTTTGGCACAGCCAGACACACTCACTGCCCAGACAGGGGTAGGAGACACAAGGCATCACTCTGCGCAGTGAGTCCTCATGGCAGCTTTTCAGCTGCGGATGTAACCTCACCGTAAGTTATACAAAAAACCATCACTCTGATATATGAACTCTAAAAAGCCTTTTTCCAGAAGCCCACGAAACACTTCCTTGATGCTTTGGAAAGGAGGAAAGCATTGGCTCAGGGATAACTCAGGTGCAGACGGAAGAAAAGTGGAGAAGTGAAGCAGGCTGAACTAAGTTTCACCCTAGTGAGGACTCCGCTAACAGCTGTAATGGGGAAAAGAATAACACCTACAGACACAGTAAATTAAGGTAATAAAAGCTGTTTGTCCATTTACTGATTCCTCTCTCAAATCCAACTGAACAAGATCACTAGGTCCAAAACCAAAAGCTCCGCAGTGGGATTTCTTTTTCATACTCAAGACAGGAAGTCCCTCCTTCAGGTTTTGTATTTCGATTAATCTTCAGATGAAAAAGATTTATGACCATAAGCAACTCATGACAACATCAGTTCTCATCTGTGGAGGTATTACTGCAATGCGAAAGTACCTCTGCATTACTAAATATCGGGAATCAGGACAGCAAAACGATTTTATCTGAACTTGTTTTGATACAGAAAGAGTTTGGCAAGAACCAGAGTGAACACCTGAAAGAACAATAGCTCCCCTATTTTAATATCACAGCTAGATATGTTATTAGGAGTAATATAAACAAATGCCACCTGAACACAACTTATCTTCTAGAATCTTTCCTTCTCCCCATGTGTCTTTCCAGCAAATTCATCCTCATCCATAATCGAACCATCTTTCATAAGATTAAAGAAAATATGGACGGGGCCCAACAGGTTTCAAACAGAGGGTGCCCTATGCCCAACCCTGGCATTGAAAGACCTGCCTGGTACCACCACGCCTTGGCCTCGAGGGCAACCCGCTGCCTGCCCCATCCACCACCACCCAGCTCCTCCGCACGCAGCTTTCCCACACACTGGCCACCAAGGCACTGACACCCGGTCATACAGGGACGGCCCCAAAGCAGGCGGGTGCCCCACACCTGCTGCTGTGGGCCTGGGGAACTGTGGCCTCTCCAGCCCCAGCGGTGGCCACCAAGCACAGGGCTGGACATCTGCAGGGGGGGCACGGGCTTTAGAAAGGGCGGAAAGTGGGTGCAGGTGCTGGTGGCGGGCTAGAAAGCTGCCTCCGTCTCACCCTTCATACAACCCCGCTAATAGCACACCACCTCAAACAAAGCGATGGGGAGAAAAGTGCATTTTCACTCCCAGTCCAGGAAAGCAAGAGGGGCTGCACACCGCGAGGCACCAGGGAGCCACTCGGGTCCCGCACGCCTCTGGCGGGGCTGCAGATGGGGCCCGCGTCCTGCTTCCCGGAGGAGAGGTCGGAGGCAGTGGAGGGCACCTGGAGCGACAGCGTGGAGCACCTCCCGGGCAGGTTGGAGGGAAGATGCTGAGATCGAGGCATTGGCCGGGCCACCACGGGGCTCGTCAAGGGCAAAGCCCCGGGCAGACTGCGTGTTTCGGGGGCGCCGCTGGGCAGCCCTGTCCTGGGAGGCTGGCGAGGCCGCCCGGAGAGCTGCAACCCCGAGCGTGGGAGACGGCCCCCGCAGCCCCCGCGCCGGGAAGGGGCTGGCGGCGGCGAGGACCAGCCCGGGAGCCCCGCGGCGGCCGCGCAAGGTACGGCCGGCACCGCTCCGCCGCCCGCGGAGGATGCGCGGCGCGGGGCTGACCGCCGAGGGGTTTCTTTCCACACTATCCCCGGCACCCGCTTTCCCTCCTCCCGCCCCGCAGCCCCCCACCGCCCCGGCAGGCACTAGCCCCAGCTGCGGCCGCCCGGCCGAGCCGCCCTCCGCAATCGCGACTTTCGAGGCGAGCCCGTCGTCCTACCGATCTAACGAGTAATCGTTGCTTATTCAGAGCTTTATTTTCAAATTGTGCGGAGGGCATGGATTAATATTAACATATTCACCCATGGCTGGACACCGCAGTTCTCCATCCAAAAATAATTCGTTTCTTGGATGGCTGCCTGCTAAGTAACGCGATTTAATAAACTGAAATTTCTCTCAGAATAAGAAAAAACTCCCTCCTGAAAACCTCCGTAAATTAGAGAATTGCTCCTTCTAAAAGACGTTCACTCCCCGCTTTTACAACGTACCCCGAAACCCTAACAAGGCAGATGAACCACAACGCCCGGAGGGCGAGCACTGAATCCTCCTCCCTCTCACGCCTTCCCCGAGGATGCGGGGCGAAGCGGGGCACAGAAGCCAGCGGCAATTTTTCCGAGCGAAGAGCCGCGGAGCTCCGCACGCCGCTGCGCGCCGCGGAGCCGGTGCTGCGGCAGCGAGCAGAGCACCGCCGCACGTGCGAGCCCCGCACCCCCGGGCGGACAGCAACAAAAAATTAACAGTAACAACAACAACAACAACAAATATATAAGAAATAAGGGGTGAGCTACGAAGTTTAAAGTTTCTTGGGAAAATAGCGGAATGTGGGAGCAGCCGCGAGGAAGGAGAGCGGAGCATCCCCCAGGCCGCCGGCCCGGCGGGCAGCGAGGACGGTCCCGCGGCCCCGGGACGCGCACCCGCCCGGCGACCCACCGACGGACGGAGGGACGTACCGGCAGTCAGGCACACGGGCAGGAGCAGCCGGAAGGTGAGCCCGCACACCACCTCGGTGGCCATCCCGGCGGGGCGGGGGTCGCGGCCGGCCGCCCGGAGAGCCGTCCCTCTCTGCGCGCCACCGCCGCTCCTAGGTCCGCCCGTGCGCGGAGCCGCCGCCGCGGCGGAGCATCGCCCGTCCCCTCCTCGCCTCGCCTCGCCTCAGCCGCGCCGCCTCACCCCTCACGCCGCATCCCGGCGGCAGCCCATGCAACCAGCGCCGCGCCGCACCCCCGGCCCGGGGCACGCACACGCCCGCCCCCTCGGGGCTCCCCCCCCCGCCCGCCCGCCCGCCCTCCTTCCCTCCGCCGGCAGCGCGGCAGCGTGGAGCGGCTCCCCCGCCCGCCGCCCCGACGGCGCGGGCCCAGCCGGCGGCACCCCACGGCGCGCCCCGCGCCGCGCAATGAAACTTCCCCGCGCCCCGCCCCGACGGGGCCGGGCTGCGCCGCGCCCCGCCGCGCCGCGAGGGGGCTGGGCGGGCGCTGCCTGCTCCTCCTGCCCCTGCCCCTGCTTGTAGCCCTGGCCCTGCCCCTGCCCCTACTCCTGGCCCTCGCCCTGCCCCTGCCCCTACTCCTGGCCCTCGCCCTGCCCCTGCTCCTGCCCCTGACCCTGGCCCTGCTCCTGCCCCTACTCCTGGCCCTGGCCCTGCTCCTGCCCCTGCCCCTGCGCCTGCGCCTGCTCCTGCTCCTACTCCTGGCTCTGCGCCTGCCCCTGCCCCTGCCCTTGCCCCTGCCCCTGCTTTTGCCCCTGCCCCTGCCCCCGCCCCCGCCCCGGCCGCTGCCTGCGCACCCCGTCTGTGCCGCGGGGACCGTCCTGCCACCGCGCTGCCACCCCCCTAGATGGCTCCTGCTTTTCACTTAAAACTTCACAGTTTTCCTTAACGCTTCTTTTTGTGTTGGTTTGTGGCTGTTTTTTTTTTTTACTGGAGTATTTTTTACTTGATTTTTTTTTTTTATTTTTCACTTAAATTTTTGTTGTTTTGTTTTGTTTTTTTCTGGAGTGGGGGAGCAGTTTTCTGTAATTTGTTCATTTCCCACCCCAGGTTTCAGCAGCGCATTTAGGTCCACAAGAAAATTGTCGCCTGGAAAAAAAATAGATCTGCGGTCGCTGGAATGTATTTGACTTTTCTGGAAAGCTTTTTACCCTTTAAAATACGGTGCTGGTTAGAAAGTGCTGTGGGTTTAAAGGGGCAGTTTCAAGGCTCAGCTGGCGTGTCCCTGTGTGTGTGCTGAATAAACCTAATTGTTTGGGTTGAAATAGTGATGCTGTAAAATAGAAAATTATTCATGTTGTTATTAATACAAGTAAAAGTCCATTTAATCTTTGATAATATATTGCAATCGCTCCCACTTAAATGAGGCAAGTTCAGACAGAACATCCTCTTCGTGGGGCAGTGCTGGAGATAAATCTTCGCTCTTATGCAAGATCTGGAGTAGGGGAAAGCGGGAGCAGTGACCCTGTGGTCCTTACATAAATTCTCAGCGCTTCTCCCTGGTGAAGGGCTTCATCCAGTCTTACTTCAAATATAGGAAGTCTTAGATCTGCTTTTGAAGTCCTGGCTTTTTGACTCTTACAATTAGTTAAGCATCCTTTGCTTTCTTGTGCTTTTAAAAAAAAATATTTTCATATCCTTGTTGCAGAGAAAAATGTTTGCAAACTTGAGTGTGACTCACAGGAAAATACAAAAGGTCTTTTAAAGAAAAAAAAACAACTTGGTGTTTTGGGGGTTCAAATGATATGTGTTGAGCCATGTGGACATCTGATTTTTGTTTTATGAATAATGGCAATTATTCAGATACTCAACTATTATATAACAGGCTGACTGACTCTGATATGAGAATATTTGGAAAGTAAAGAACTCCAGACTTATATATATGAAAATGCTCAGGAAAACTAAGAAAAATCAACTGCAGACGCTAATTCACTGTGCATAACGGGTCCATTAAAAGGACCCATATCACGAAGGACCCGCATCACAAAGAGCCTAAGCCTCCTCTGAAGAGGTACGGTCATTTCACACTCAGACATGAGTGTGTGCGTGGACTTTAAACATCACATCTGTCTGCGTCAACAGAGATTGTAATGAAGCCCCGTCCCAGCAGGACGAATGCGACACCTTAACTCCGCAGCGGGGCACAGCCTGGGGAGATCGCTCCCTCCTTTCCCGCATCCGGGCCCAGGGCAGCTCACCCGGACATCTCAACAATGAACCAAGCCTGGATATTTGATTCTCAATCTTCTAGCGTAGGTTTCTGTACACATCGATCTTTGTGAATATGCCTAGGGATCATGTCTGTAAATGTCAAACACTAGGATCGAGTAGTACTTAATCTGCTGATGAAGTACCTGATCAGCCCATGGGAAAGTCAACACCAGCATTCTTTTAAGACCACAGGATCTGTCTCAAAAACTCAAAGTTACTAAGGAAGCTCTCCTTGCCTCAGAGGCTACAAAGCAAGCAGTTAATAGGAGCAGTCTGTATGTGTAGGATACATGCATAGCAGAAATACTCTGTGCACTTTGGGAGCACATTTTCAGATATTGGTCGGGTTTTTTTATTCAGCCGTTCAGATTCACTAAAGCAAGGATAAAGTATTTATTACTTTTATAGTACAGTTACCAAATTATTTGCTTCCTAAAGCACTGATTTTATTCTTATGTTTGGGAAATAATTGGCCAGTTTTCAATACTTACCGTTCACAAGGTATGAAAAGCGGAGTTAAAATACATGTATTAAGTGGCTCGTTACCGTCTGCCAGACTGCTCATCTACTGCAAAATCTATGCAGCCGCAGTGCCACCTTTTGGCTAAAACGTCTTTCGTGTAAACGACAACATTTCTTCCCCACAGCTCCCGGGAGTTAACTGTTTGCATACACATAATTTTGAGAGACCAACGAGACATCCATCGTCCAACCATACCTCTGTAGTGGTAAGAAATATAAAAAAATATGTGAAGCTTTACCAAGAATCGTGTTCACTTTCTGTAGTTCAGCTGTTGACAGGAGCAGTAAATGCATTAACCTGAAAATTGGAGATGCACTATTAGCCAGCATGGAAACAATAAAGCGTAGGACTCTGACTAAAACAGGTAATGCAGAAAGAGAAACTGAATTGATGGGGAAAGTGTCTGTTGAATTAAGTGTACAAAATAAAGAACAACTTCTAGAGGATAGCCAGGAGTTTATTTAGCTGATACCAGTTTTGCAAGTAACATAAAAAGCAATTTGAATATAAAGCAGGAGGGCTGCTGCTTCTCTAAGGGCATACAACTTAGTGAAATCACACTGTGGGCCACACAGTTTTTCTCTTTCCCTCTGCAAACCAGAGGAAATTGCGAGTCCTACAGCTAGCAGTGGTCACAGTGGTCTCATCACCTGCCAGCATTTCTTTACCTTCTTTTCAACTACCAGGATCTCAGACCCCCATCACCAAGTGTGTAACACCCACCTGAGGTGAAAACATTTGAGCAGCGGGGAGGTTGAGGAGGCCTTAATGAAGAGAGGGAAGAAGAATAAAAGAACAAACTTCAGCCGTGAAGAGATTTGCTCCACCTCACCTTGTCGCCTTTCGTGTAGCAGTAACTTGGGGGAATTTTGGAAATACGTTGTCCCTGCTTCATCCAACATGCAAATCAGTTGAAGTTAATAGAGTTCAGAGGCTGAGAGAGTTATTGGGGAAAAAAAAGTCCAGAATATATTATGTCACCAATTCTCTTAGGTAGAATATAATCAGTTAGAATTGCTGATTGAAATTAACTGTGTTGAGCTGACTGACTGTCCAAAATAGCGATGTTCAGAAACATCTTCTAATTGCCTCAGCTATCTTATTTGTTTGGCTGTTTGAATGACGAACTCATGGCATTGTTCTAACATCCACAGACTTGGGATAACAGAAACAAGGGCTTTTGTATGCATGAATATATATATACACACACATATATATGCATATATATATATATGTATATGTACACGCTCACACAATCCGTATAGTTGGTAAGCTCCATAAATGAGTGCTAAACTAGCTGAAGAAATAAAACTCCCCTATACAAAGAAGCGGCAAGGCATTAAGTCCTATTGAGAGGCAGGAGAAGTTACTGAAGCCTTTTTAGGGCAATCACTGCTGTACAAAGCTGGTTTATATTTGTTATTCTTACAATATGAGAGTCCTGCTTTGGGGACCTGTGGGGAAGGAAATGGCTTTAACATTTACAGTGATGATTAACTAGTGTGTTATGTCTCTTGATCCATGCTCCCTAAGACTACACGAAAACATCCTGCTCCTCTTACCTCTTCTGGAAGTCCTCCTCCTGCTCAGCCCTGTCAGCAGCTGGGGGAACAGCCTGCAGTGGCCCACCAGGAGTCAAGCGATTCAGTTTTTCGGCTTAGTTCACATTCAGCTCTGACTGAAGCTGTTATTGTTCACTTCCAGCATGAAGTCAGCTAAACTTCAAAATAACATTCAAGTTCAGTTCTGGTTCAAGAAACGTTAAAAAAACCAGTTCAAACTGACTTTTGGTTCAGAGTCAGTTTAACTCCCCAGTACCAGCAGTAGTCAGTAACTATTTTATCGTCTTAAATGATGAGCTTGTCTTGCCTCACAATAAGGAAATTCATTCCACTCAAATGTATGCTGAGTAGGCATCCTTAGAAATGTTCGGCTGCCCCAGCAGAGCAGGAAAGTTTCGTAGGAGCTCCAAATTTCCCCCATGCTTCATTTATCTTCCATTCATTAATCCATAATTTCACCACTCATTTCAGCTGACTTAGAACTGGGCATAGGGTTTGCAGAAAACTTTCTAAAACCAGATGCATTACTAAAGGTCTGATTTTTTTCCCTCCTAGCCTTTGTTAATCTTCACCATGCATGTCACAGGGTCTGTCTAGAATTTTTCTCTTGCACAATAAATATCTATTTTTAGAAACCCTTGTTGATTGCTGGTCTTGTTCTGCTGGGTTTTACAATCTGATCAATTAGGAAGCATCCAAACATTATTATCTTTACCTGAGAATAATGTAAAACAGAATAGGAGAGATCTATCGCACACTTAAGCAGTTCTAGTTTAGTCACTTTTTGTAGGACATCGAACCTGGCAGAATCCAAATGGTATCTCAAGGCGTCATTAACTTCAGCTGCTATTAGAAAGGAAATCTGTTCTTGACTACTGAACACTTCCACATATATCAGAAATGAATCGTTAGGAGCAGCATTCATAATGACTGATTAGAAAAATGGAATTGTCTAGTGGTCAGTGCAGAGGACTAACGAAACAGAGCTGCTGACTGAACTGATGGAAACACATCCCTGAGCTCCTCCCGCATGCATTGTGCAGCTGAATCAATAATACAAGAAAGCTCTTTGAGAACCATTAACAAGAGAGGCTAGGCAAGGTGAAAGGAAAGTGGGATTGTCTCATGGAGCTGTGACATTACATACCTGTGAATTTACTCATATCAGGAGCAAATTTTAGCAATTATACATGAATTATGTTTGCTCCTTTCAAATCAAGTAAGTTTCAGCAGATGAGCCACTGTTCTGTTTGCTTGCAAATTTCTTTTCTTGGTGGAATAAGAATTACAGGATAGCTTCCACAGTGAAGGATTATTAGTACTATTAATAATTTCTAATTAGATTATTAGTATTTTAAGATTTCTGGGGCAAATTATGCCAGGGCATTTTAAGCACCACTCCTCAGTAGTGAAGAAAAAAAGTAGGAAAAAGAATTCTAATTCAATGTGCATGGTTACCTGCCTGCCTGTAATCACATTTTACATTGAGAGAATTTTGAAAAAGATTGTCCAAAATCAGAAAGGATTGTTCAATAAACAATGAACTATGAATTTACCCCTGCGTGTTAAGAGTCCAAACATGAGCAGACTCTCAAATAACAAACAGGCATGTCACATAATTAAAACTGTCTAGTATAAGAGCATAGCTTGTCAAGATTAATTTTCAATCTGAAAAAAAGACAAGTAATAAACTTCCTACTCGTCATTGAACAAAAATTAACCATTTAGGGCTTTTTTTAAATACATTTACATTTCAAGTGTAATTTTAAGAAAGTTTTAAAACAAGTCGGGAAGAATGACATAAAATACAATTATTCTTAGTTATGCTCTGTAAGTAAGATTATTGGCTTGACTCTGGCTAATTACAAAGTGATCATAAAGTGCGCGATGAAATGAAGCGGTTCCAAGACAGTCCTACGCAGATCGTTGTAAACACACAGCTATGCAACAGATCTGAGCTAGCTGGAATATAAACATAAACCATTGCTCTGGACTCCGTTGGTAATGGCTGTCAACTTTGCTCTGCTGTGGTGGTGATGTGAGTTACATTCGGTTTAGTAGCCAGCGGAGAGCTGGGCCTTTGCATCACAGAAGCACCGTCGCAATTTACACTTCTGCTGGCGGCATCAGCTCAGAGCAACGAGAAATGAGGCTGAGCAGATCCCAAAGCACACTGGACCAAAACCAGAATTCTCCACGGAGCACTATAACAGTAAAATAATAGATTTATTATCCAAGTGAAAGAGCAGACGTCGCTGCACACACCTGTGTTTCAGCCAGAACTCCTTCCTCCAGCTGAGCCTACGCAATCAAGGAAACCACTAACTCCTCCAGGTCCTTAGTTCAGATCCAGTTTAGGCTGACTGTGACTGAAATGCATCAACCCTGACATCTGGACAGTGGGCAGGCATGTCCTGAAAACACTCTTTCCTCGCTCACTCGGGACTCGCGGGCAGGGAGCACTCCATTTTAGTGAGACAACGAAATGCCTCCAGCCTGACGGTCTGTTTTCAGTTTCCCCACAACTTTACCACCTCATCCCTCCTTGCCTTTCTGCAGAGCCTACTATTGCAACACTGTCTCTCCAAAAGGACTGGAGAAGCACATCCTCGCCCTTTTCTTCCCTTTAAACGGACACTGAAAAAGTCCTTCTGAATCCCGTCTGTGTTGTTACCACACCTTAGGCAGCTTCAAGCAGCTCCACAATGTAAGGAAGCAGATGGGAGTTTCGGGTTAGAAAGGGAAGTGGCTTCAGCAGGGCTCTGCTAGGAAAGCTGCTGCCCTTCCTTGGTGCTCTGGCCTGCCCCATCCCCATCGCCTATCTCCCCTTTCTTATTTTTCTGTCCCTGCAGGATAAAGCTCCTTGAGAGAATCCCTTAGCAACTAAAGGAAAAACTGGGCTGCGAGGAGATGGGCAAAATGAGGAAGAGAAGGGAAGGAAATGGTTTTGTGTGCGCACACACGTGCGTGTTTCATCTCTGTCTTGGGTAGGAAAGAGGGAGTCAAGAAGAAGTAGGAGAGGAAGTCAGTTGATGAATAGCTGCAGGCAAAAGAGAGAATACCTGGCAGGGTTGCTCTGTACGGCAGCATACATTTAAAAATAATTTTTAAAACTAACACATTTGGATAGGGGTATCTGTCCCCAGAGCAACCAACAATGGAAAAACGAGTAACTAATTTTCCATTCCAATGACCAGTGCTATAATTAGATAATAATGTTAGAAATTTAGTTCACTTTGAGGTGAAACAGGAAAGTCATGCATGCTGCCTGACAGCTAAAGAAAAAAAATCATTCTGTTAATTCATTTACAGGGACTATTTCTGCGGTCAGACAGATATTTCTGTAGTAGTGAAAATTCAGCTACTCCAAAGAATTATTGCTGAACTAAGAAGAGAGCTTCAAGCTGAGCTCTCAAAAATCCTGTTACACCAAGGGCCACACAGCTAGCCCCTGCTCACATCCTTGATGACCTGGACAACGGGCACGGACTGCAAACTCTGCTCCAAGCCAAGGAATCAAAGCTGGCAAAGGGCAAGCACATTAGCCAGTGTGAGAAAACCTGTAATGCCACTGCTTGTAACACATCTGTTTCATGGCACAAGAGGATAAGTTTGTCTTAGAAAAACACCCCGTTCATTCATAAGAGGAAGAGCGCCACTGGAAAAGGAATACAAAACTTATGCAGCACATGACTGGAGTGCACAGGATGGAATCCTAATTAATGTTTTTGTTTAAAAAAGCTCGATTCTAACTCTTCATTCAGACACCAGTTGGATTCAGCATTGCATTATAGACTAAAAAATAAAAATGCAAAGAATCTAAATATCGTCCTCTCTCTAGGACGAGAGGAAATGGCCTCAAGTTGCGCCAGGGGAGGTTTAGATTGGATATTAGGAAAAATTTCTTCACTGAAAGGGTTATCAAGCACTGGAACAGGCTGCCCAGGGAAGTGGTTGAGTCACCATCCCTGGAGGTATTTAAAAGACGTGTAGATGTGGCACTTAGGGATGTAGCACTTAGGGACATGGTTTAGTGGTGGACTTGGCAGTGCTAGGTTAACGGTTAGACTCCATGATCTTAAAGTTCTTTTCCAACCGAAATGATTCTACAATTCTATGATTCTATATGTTCCTGTGGTTTGGGGTACAAACTGAGATTTAGATGTGCAATCGATGCAGGCATGTGACCAGGGAAAATATTTTGGTTCCCGCATAGGCATCCCCAAACTGGTTTCATTAAATTAAAAAAAAAAAGCCAACAGAATTTTAGATACAGCCCTATTTTTAGTGTTTTGCAATGGTAGCTAGTGGAGGTTCCTTCCACTGCTTCTGAATCTTTTGGATCATTATCCAGAGATGTAAAATTTTCCATTTGCATTATAGAGAGAGCATAAACAAAAAGTTCTGGAATCCATTCTGGGAATAGATCCTTTAAGCTAAGTATTGAGGACTTGTACCTACTCTGGTAGTTCTTATTATGTTATCCCATTAAGTCTGTATGTTTCTTTTCCAATTCTATTTCTGAACTCAAAATTACTAAGATCTATCTGAAAAGAAGACAATAGTAACTGAACACACTGTTGGATCTGCCCAGTAGAAATGGAAATGCATGTTTTAATGGCAAATGGATTCAATTTGTGAGTACGGTTCGTTATCATTAACAGCAGGGTCAAGTCCATCTTCAGAGGAGCACAAGGGGCTCCACAGTATCAGATTCAAATGTTGTTGTGCAGCTCTCTGACACTGTGGGATTTATAAAACAATTGCTCAGGGTTTTTTTTCTTCTGCAGAGAGGTGTGCTGGGATCCAGGCAATGTATGTGTGACAGAGCCATGGGGCATCTGCCTGCAAGTGGCACGAACAGCGACAATGCAGACACAAGTGGTTGCATCTGTCCTACTCCTACAGGGTTTTTGTAGGCGGTTCCCAGCCCCAAAACACACACGTAGCATGAGCAGTGAGGCCAGAGGATCTGCACCACTACACCTTCCCAGGTGCTTGTGCTGCTGCACAAACCTCTGCTCACATGGTGACTTGTTTGATTATTGAAGTGGGCACATGTGAAAACTAGATCTGTGATAAGTTTTCCATACAAATGCCCTCTGGATATTGTCACCACTCAACTTGGGAGCCCAATCTTCCAATAAAGTTAACAGAGAGCTGCAGGCACCTCCAGAGGGCAATCCAGAGCATACAATTAGATGGCAGCTGAGCTCCTGTTTTGGGAGTGCTGGATTTTTCTCTGAAGATGCTGATCTCTGCCTCCACTGACTCCTTAGCAAGACTAGAGGGATGATGGTGAGTGCCCTTGCTGGGTTACATGCCCATTACTAGCCCTTATGGGCAGTAGGGGCAGTAGGGCAGCAGCCTGCCAGGACTCCCCAGCTCCCATGCGCAGTAGCATACTGTGCCGTAAGATTTTCCATCACTAGCCTAGAGCCCTAGGTACCTGATGTTAGGCTGTGCAAACACGTCCTTGGCCTCCTTGCCTCTCCTTGGTCAACTCAGCTCAGCTGGAAAGAGAGATCAGCACATCTGCCATCAAAAATGCAACAGTAGAGGGCAACAGTTTTTGATCAGCCCAGAGCTACATACACAGTTTGGACATTAAGGGAATTCCTGAATTTAGAGCAAACTCTCTTATAAGGGAAAATTAAGCTCAGTGGCATGGCATTATCCAAGTGTATATTTCACCTGGGCAACCAAGCTGATTATATTTTTCTGCAAAACTCTGCATGGACTTTCTGCAAATTGCAAATGGTCAACATCCCATTAATGAATCTCATCCTGTAATTTGCATTCACTTCTTCTGCATGTTCAGAAAAATCCCAAATGATTATGAAGAGCACAGTGACATTTTAATTAAAGATCAGTTGTAATATTGTGTCCCTTTCCTACAAGTTTCCCTCACAAGAGAGGCAAAGACAATTTTTTTAAAAGTTCTTCTTGCTGTAATACAGGGACTAGAAAGACAAAACAGAAAAGACAGAGGGAGGAATGCCTATAAAAAATAAAATTTTGCTACTGTCATTGTGTGGTATATTTTTATTTCCATAAGAAGGGACATAGTCGAGCATAAGGCTAAACCTTATACTTGATCACCTTATCCAAGGTGGTAAAAACATGTTGGCTTTTTTAGTTGAGAGACGCAAAAAAGTAATCCAGTCTAAACACTGTCACTAGCCCCCTTGGACACCAAAGCGCAAGTAACCAAGTATGGTAATGAAGACAAATAGGCTGGATGTAGGATTTGGCCTAGACCTGGGACTGGTGCCTCCAGAACTACAGTGAGATATCTGGCTCAACCACTCTGAGCACAGAGTGAGAATGAGTTGCTTCAAGTATCATGCAAATTGGAGGCAGAGCAGAGCTTTATCATTCTAGGGACAAGGCAGGAAGATCTACTCCTTGCCCTGCCCTTAAGTCCTCCTGTCCTTTGCATTTACAATTATACATGGGAAGGGAAAAGTCTTTCCCCTTCTTCCAATCTTTTCTATGTATTTGCAAAATACCCATAAATAGTTTTGCAGTGGTTATGTTCCAGGCTCTTCTCATGTCACTATTTTCCATACCCATATCAAAGTGGCTTCTGTTTATTTGCAAACAGAGTACAGAACTAAAACCCATGAAGTAGGATAGGAACTCTTTGGTTGGGATCAAATTTTTTATTAAACATATGGTTCATGTCTCTTTGCAGATGAAAGCATGCTAGATAAGAGGAATGAACTTCAGTTTCTATTTAGAGAAATATTTTCCCCTATTCTCTCCTGTCTTTGCTTTGTTTTGAAGCTTCCTCCCTGCAATAAAACCTTTTACAAAGACAGTAATCAAATGGCTCATTGCAAAACTTGTAATGGCACAAAAAGCTGTGAAATGACTCAAAAGCATCTTTTAATAATAAAACAGTTATTATCAATATAAAACTCATGGCTGGTATGGTTATTAAACCACTATTGTCAGGGAAACATCAGTTCTCTTACTTAAAAATGTACTTGTAAAGCAATCTAAAAATAGGAAGTGAATTCCCTATGAACTATGTTTGGTTTGTACTTTCCCTGCATACAGGCTGGAGTATTTAGTGAAACACATGCTTCTAAATTAGTGCAGAGCTTCCAGGTGCCAGTGTTGACTGTTACCTTAGTGTGAGAAAGTCATGAGTGGCATATTCAAGGCTTAGGCCCAATTTTTAGAAGAGAATTGTTGTCTAACAAACAAACTGCTCAAGCTGCAGTGGCAGAAATAGTTGCAGTCCTTTTGTGTGTCTGCGCAAAATACATATCACCTCGGAGGCATTCTATATCTAGGAGGGGTACACGCCGTTCATCACCTCTGCAGTAATGTGGCTTGTTCGTAGAGAGAGGACAGGGTTAACAACAGGGAAATGTCACTGAGTCTTCCCTCTTCTCCCCTTCCTACTTGCCTCCTGTACCCAGTCACAGATCTGCAGCTAACACCCACCCAAAATGCAGGTGCCAACCATTAAGGCATGCAGGTAGCATGTTTGAAGAGGCAGTGCCTTTAAAACAGAGTTCAAACCCTCAGCAAACAGCTTGGTGCAGCTGTGCCTCTCCGCAATGCGCTGCTGTAATAAGGCACAAAAGCTGCTAACGTGATCAGCGGTTGCACTGTACAGGCCACGCTCAGACCAGGGCTGCTGGATCCAGTGTTACAGGAAGAATTACATTTATATTCCTGCAGCACTTGTACTCAGAGACCATCTAGTCAAAATCACAAGACAGGAATGGTTTAGCCTTGACATCACTGGCAATTCTAAAATTGAAAAGGGTTTGTTGTTTTTCTCCCTCCCTTAGAGAATTATTCCCAATATTTTTAAGGAACTGTCATTTCCTGTAAAATAATATTTATGGTGGCAGGCTCTCAGTCTTTCTGGTGTTTTTTTTCACAGGGTTATTATTTATTGTAGCTGTTCTTTGTTCTCTGGTTTTTTCTGACTTTCAGCAGGGCTGCCCCATGCCTTTCAAAACTGCAGAGATTTTATAGTAGAGTGGCTCAGAGTCATTTCAATCTATTTAAATGGATGCTGAAAATGCCATCAAACTTTGGTGTCCATTTTAAGGAGATTCTAAGATGAACATCCACAGAAGAGGATGTTCATATTATGCCCCCTTTCCACGCCCTCATCTTTCCCTCCGAAAGCACTGTAAAGCAACTCCATGTCATCGACATGTTTGTTTAAACCAACACAGTCTGAAACCATGCTAGCTGCCTTTCAGTTTGCTGTTTTTCCTTAGATCTTCCCATAACCACCCCACATCCTGATCACCATTGGGTCCATACAGATGGGTAGTGTTCAAGCCACACACATTCACAATGAAAAAAAAAAAAAGGAAGATGCTGAGGACATTGGCATGACATAATAGATGCCTATTACCAGGCGGCTTAGTTCTACTTCTACCTCATGTCTTCTGGATGAAGCTGCTGCCCAGTTGTAAACGTAAGGCGATCACACAATATCAGAATTTAGATCTAGATCTAAATGTCGTTGAAGGAACTTATATCAGCATGCCAGGTTAATCCTGACCAGAAACCAACAGACTACACAAATGTGCTTCTGAGAATAAGGAGCTGCCTCGCCATTTTCCAATCTTCTAGGCTGCAAAAGCAGCAAGAGGAAATTATTTGACCCGTTCACACTCCTCGTTAGTAATGCACTTTCCAATGCCTGCAGAAAACTGTAAGAATTGCTTATAGTGGCAAAATATGTGCAATTTGGTAATGCAGTTTGTGGTCACCAAAAGGAAATCCCATGACAACAATGACTTCAGGGAACAGGTTATGGCTCAAAGAGATGAAAGAAAGGAATGAAAGACTCAAGTTCTGTGCTTGCCCCAGGAGATAAAATATTCACCAAAAGCCTATTGTGACCAGCGACCTACTGGGGCCAAGATACCAAGTGCATTGGGTCATGAAAGGTGCTGACAACATCTCCCCATAATGTGGAGTTAGGGTGAATATAGGCATAATATTCTGCTAAGTTTTTACTCGGAAACACGGAGACAGCAGGCAGTGTTCTCCCACATCCCCTCTGCTCTCTCTCACAGACACTTCCTTTGTCTGTACTGGCTGGGTTATTAACAGAATATTGTTTTTCATTCCATTTCTCCTCCCTTTGGGCTTTCTATACTCCTGGTCACAGAGAAGAAGGTAAATAAACCTTTTTAATTATATAATCTGTCAGAATTTTTCCATACTCACCCAATTTATTAGATTTTTTTTGTACTTCAAATTTATTTTTAACCCCCTTCCCTTACACTTAGCATTTTTCTGTTTGTATCTGAATGTACCAATAGAAAAGAGCAGACCCTTTCCCTGCAGAAACCCAGAAACGATTCTTGCAAGACACATTTTACAAGAATGTCAATTTTTTTCCCTTTGTATAGACTAACTGATATTTCTATAGACTTGAGAAGTGGTCCAGAAGAGGAAGATATTTAGCATTACCTTCCAGCTGTGCAAAATATTGCAGTTTTCACATCAGAGAACCAAATTCTTGGGTTCCTTGTTGGATGACTTTCACAGAAGTAGAAAATATATTTCTTACTTTCCAAGTGGACTTACAATGTCACTAAGTTTAAACAGTTGATACTCCACAGACCAAACTCTGACTACAGAGGGAAAATATAATTTGGTATATTAGCTTCCAGACTAGCATTACTTTAGCTTTTTGAGCTAAGTTGAATTGGTGCTGAAATGTGTATTGCTATATGACTCTAGGAAAACAGCTATTCTAGCCTTGGGGCATTTTAAACACAGGGCATGGAGTCAACTGACATAAATGAATACAAAGACAGTTTCTGTGCTAAATAAGAAAGGGATTTCTTATTTGTAAGCATAATGCCTCTGATACAGGGAAGATCAAATAGTAGCTCTTTTCTAGATGTATGTGCATGCATATTTGCATTCGTACCATCCAGTTTTGGATTACTCCCTCTGTGCTTACCATTCCCTGAAACTACCTTTTCTCCTTGTACCTAGCATCCTGCCAGACACTCATCCCTGGCTGTTCCCTTACCCATGGAGACCTGGGATCCTGGTTTCCCTCATCAGGCATATACACAGAAAACCCTGGGCTACTAAACTTGTAAATTCATTTTCCTGAGCCCTTTCCCATGAAAACAAAGCAAATAGTGGAGAGAAGTAATTACCAAATGGAGATAGCCAGGGGTCTACTGTCATCAACTAACATAGACAACCTGGCCACTAAGAGAAGAATAAAGTTTTGTGTGCTAGCAAAGTCTTGGAGAATGAGAAATGTAACATATTTTCCAGCAGCGTGAAAGAACAGCTTTTCTCCTTTCAAGAGATTAGGTAACCTTCTTGTAAAACCCTGAGAATATATGTATTCTATTGAAATATATATTTCTCCTGTATGTATATACGCATATAGTAATAGTCTGAGAAAGTGATGACCTCTCCAGAGATTTTTAAGTTCACCTAATGAAATGAGAGCTTACTGCTGCCAACAGTGGGAAGGCCAACTATATTACGATTGCATTCAGATTCAGACTATTTTGTGGTGCCTCCCTCTCTCTCTCCTTCCCTCCTTCCCTCCCTCCCTCCATTCTCCAGGAGAGGTAGTTCAGGTACAGAGCCAAGAGCACTTCCCGACTCCAGAAGCTCACTTTCAAAGTCTAACTCTTAGACGGATCCTGCTTCTACCTTCCTGCCAGCACGCATGCCTGTACCCAACAAAATACTGCATTTGGCTAAAAGCAGGAGGCAATGGAAGCTGAAAGTACCAGCCTCCCCCTGCCCACTTCCCTGGTGTGCCTGTCCCTGTGCACCACTCCCCAAAACCACAGAGAGGCAGGGCAGAAGCAGGTACAGGGACTGCAATTGCTTTTTTGTAATGACTTGTGAGTCTGCTTTGGTCTCCCTGTCCAGAGCTGCTTGGAAGAGTTGCCTCATCATGATTCTGAATCTCATTTCAGCCTGTTGCTATAAGCAAGTGGTCCCTACGTGACCTTCTCCCTGTCCCACTCCAGTCTGGAGCAGGCAATCCCTCTGTCATGGATGTGTGGAGCTACATCCTCAGCCTCAGCCCTGCTGCAACTTTCAAAGCCTTTGCAGAAAAGAGCTACGAGACAGACGACCACAAACTGCTTTCTCTGGTGTTCAAAAGCCTGCACTTGGATAAGGTAAAGGATTTGTGAGATCAGGGACACTTTGCTCAAGTCAAAATGAACCCATATATTTCCAAATTTAACAAAACATACACAAGAGGTGTGCACTTGGCTTCCCTGACCCACTGTAGAGGCCTTCATTGTGCCACTGCTGGATAACCAGCCCTCTGTGCTCCCACAAGGCAGTTTCCTACCCACAACTCCTGTGGAAAATGGGGCTCAGTGGAGTGGCTGGAGAGGACCGGGCAGAAGTGGTAGGGAGCCTGAGCACTCACCGCATCCTTTCCCAGAAGCTGCGATACAGCAGCTATGGACTCACTTGCAAGGGGGCTTTCTGGCATTGACAATAGCAGGAGAGCAGAAACCAGCACAGCTGTGATTGCAAGGAGCAGGGCCATAACTACCAATAAAACAGGACAAATGCCAGGTATTGCCTCAAGTGTCACATGGGTGACACCAGTGATCCTAGTTCAGGGACAAGCCTGAAACACTGACAGAGTGGCACAGCAGAAATCTCTTCATGATGAAAAACCCACGCTTCTTGTTTAAATCTCCCTGTCTTCTCCACGGGCCCAGATATCTGCCATAAACACCATGGGCAGGCAGCACTGCTGCCATTGACCACGTTATTAGCTAGGTTATTGTTGTGCCCATTGTAGCAGAGCATAGAGAATTCATTGAATTTTTGGCTTTAACCCCAGTCTTTTGGTGGAGGAGGAGAATGGCGGTGAATAAAAATATCTTGGAAACCAACTGGCTCGATAAGAAGAGCCTTGTAGGAGGCAGAGAGTAGCTCATGCTCAGTGTTTGATTCTCCCCCTCCGCTGAATGCTTTGACTGCACAGTCCTCACTGCGTGGTCAGGAATGAAATGCCTTTGCTGTCAGGCAGCTTGAGGGCCATCCAGCTTGTAGTCTGGCATTCCCAGGTTAAGAAGGCTGCAAGAGACCTTCTGCTACTTGAGTCCATTTTTAGAACAGAAGCACTGCTCCCCATCAGCATCACTGGGACGTCTTTGGATTGTCAATAGGCAAGGAGATAAAATAGACTAACACCTTGCTGCCATGACACACATGAATTTCCGTGGTGTACAAAAGTTCTTAATTTGAGGAATATTGAAAATGAATATATCAATTCCTTTGTACTGAATCCTCATCTGAAAGCAGATTTTAAAAATCAATCAGCCACACTGGGGACTCAGCTGTCATAATTTACTATTATGTAAAAAAATATGCACACAAAACAACTTTGAGACTGTTACTCTCCTTTTTGCATTTTTTATATCCTCAAGTGAACAATGAAACGCAAATAACAGGTAAATTTTTAGGAAAAAAAAAAGGAAAAAAAGGAAGCTGGCCTCATGTCTTATTGTATCTGGATCTTTTCAGAGGAAATGCTATAAACTGTACATGTGACTATCTAAGCATGCTATCAGTGCCCATTGAAAACTGAGTCCTAAAGAGAAGAACGGGTTTATTTCATGCACTACTTTGCTGTGAATGTATAATATGTTCTTCATTTTTTTTCTTCATTATTATAAAATCCACTAGAGTTAATCCTTAGGCATTAAGGTGAAAGCCAGAAATGAGAAAGGCAAGAAGAGGAAGAAATCCTAAAGGGACAAACTGAGTAGGTGTTAGCTGGGCAATACCCCTGCCTGGCAGCTCCTAAAAACCCCCCTCGCTCTTTGCAACAGTGAAAGTTTAGCATTAAAGATGTTCTCACACCATAGAGATGCTGGATTAAGGAAGAAGCTGGGGAGTCTGACTGGCCTGTCAAGACTGGTGGCTAGAAAGGAGATAAAACAGAAACAGAGAGAGGCAAGAAAAGGATATTCATCTCTCCTCGGGGCTGTTCTGTGCAGTTTTTAGTCAGCATGGAATAAATAATTCTCAAAAAGAGGTCTTCTGGGCACTCCAGTGCCCAGTTCTCAGTGGTCCTTCTAGGCAAAGATTTGGCAGATACTTACCTTGGGGAATCTGTCATCTTAATGTGCATGGAGACACCCAGGGTACATCTGGGGCATCTATCACAGTCTTATTGCTATAGCACTACATGATTCTGTGCAAAGAATAGCGAAGTAGTGAAATCTGTCTTCACTAAGCTGCACAGGGGTATAACAAAATAATACTTAAGGCCTGCGCGATGTAGTCACTGTAACAATTTGTGATCATATTTGGCTGTTCCCACATCTTATCTTAAAAATTAGAAGCTTTCCTGTATCTGCTCTTAGGATACAAACAGTCTGATGTGATTATGTCTAAGGAGCTGCATGCTGGGAAAAATAAGCACTCTTTCAACAAGTTGTAACAGCCTCCAGCTATCCCAGTTATCAGACTGAATCAATATGAATTAAGGACTGCCATCCCTCTTCAGTCAATGCAGAAGCACACACTAACCGCGTCCTTGCAGGATAGCTTTGGTGCTGTGTTGTTGAAGCATATGTCATACTTAGAGCACTCCGCATCCTGAAATTCCCCAACTCCAGCTTCTCTTTTGAACTCACAAGTGGTAACTGAAACCAACAAAAAGCTCTATTAAACATTATCCTTACCTAATTGAATATATTAGTTGTACATAGCAATTACGTTCTCCTTTTTACAGTATAGTAAAGCACTTACGGTATAATAAAATCTACCACACAGTGCTCAACAGCCCAGTGTGTTGAGCAATTCAGGTTTTAGTGCTTCGTGTAGGTTAGGAATTGATTTTAATTGCCTGGCATAAATTACACAGTCCTACTGTAGAGACCCTTATTTCACAGACAGGACTGGTTTTAATTCTATATATTCATGGGGAATAGAGGGAAGCAGAATGAAAAGAAAATCGCCTTCTGAAAATTTACTTCTGAGGAAGAGAGATTTGTTCTGAATTCAATGAAAATTTAACAAATGCTGTGCACGTTAGTCAGTATAATTGTCATACGCACAGTAGTAAAGAAAAGTTTGTACATCACTGCTAAACCTCAAGCACTGCAACTGTTTAAAGAAGTAAACCTTGACAACCTATGTGAGACTTATAGCAAAGAGAATTTGCAGTACAGACAGAAATTTCTTCTGCTTACACATCTGTCCTGCACTCTCTGCCTATCACAGCCAGAATTAATATCTCCATGTATTTTGCATGTATGTTTGGATTTACAAAGCATGCAAGAGGGAAGCATTCTCTCACGAAGTTTGGCTCCCACTTGTAGATTTTCTGTGCCAACGCGGTTTAGTCATTTGTCTTAGTAGCAACTTAAATAAAACAAAAACTAAACCTAAAATCAAACCAAAACATCCCGTATTTAAAAAAAAAAAAAGCATGAAAAGTTGAAAATGTATTTGGAGTTATTGCCCTAATTATTAAGCTTGCTTTGTCAAATTTTGACCTCCGGAAAAATATCCAGCATTTTAAAGAGTGAAATTGAAATGGAAATGGTCTGCACATGATTGTGAGCCACCATCCAGTTAGTACATTGATAGTGATAACATTTTTTATCTATGCTACACAATAATTTCTGGGGGAATGTGAAGATTACAGGAAAGAGATTTGCACCTCGTGTTTTCGAACACCTAGATCCCAAATTCAGATCCACTCAATACTGATCTGCCTTTTTGTACAAATATCAGTCCTGACACTTAACGTCTGCAGGAGTAAACTATGTCCCCTCGGCATTGCAGCATTCTGATGTATCGTTACCATTTGCATGAGGAAGAAGCAGAAGATGAGCACTCAGATACCACAGAAACGAGTTCAGTGTAAGAGTCAAAAGCAACATTTAGGGTGATAGAAATATATATCTTATATTTGATTTAGTTATCAGACTTTGTAACTTCAAAGTTATACTTAAAGGCTCAAAGCCTTTTTTTATGTAAACAAAAGAAACATCATTCAGTTAAAAAAACTGAAAAAATTTGCAGAGGAAACTGGAAAATCATTTACATGTAATTGATCCCATAAATTTACCACTTCTCAAAATATTTAATTATTGCTCTCAGCATTTTTGAAGATCTTTTATTTTCATTATTGGACTATCAGCTGCACATTTATCAAGTCTGGAAAGACTAGGTCATCATTTTTAAAACCACATTATACAAGAGAAAGTTAACCACCACATGCAAACTGGCTTTTAAAGTTCATGGTGCTGTCATAAAGGTCATGGTGATACTTAGTGAAAATTGAATCATGCAGAAGTCAATACAAAAAGACATATTGTCTTCCTTCAATAAGGCGCTTTTAATGCTGTGCCAGTTTATTTACCATCAAACTCTGCAAAGTCAGCAAGCTAATAAAGAATTCAGGATTTATGGGCCCTTTAATTTAGCATAGAAAAAATAGTTAGAAAGTGACAGACTAATAGGCCAATTATCTGAGGAATATTTTGTTTATGTGGCAGAAATTACAAGGAGATGCATAATAAAAATACCTTGAGTAACCAATTTATTCCTACATTAAAATAAACTCATTCACAACTACTGTGCTACAGAAAGTACCATTAAAACGTTCAAAGTTCTTCCCTGATGCCAAACAAAAACGCTTAACCAGGGCAATATACAATATTAATATTGTTTTATGGTCAATTTATGTCTAGACACAAGCAATAAGAAGTGGAAGGATACTACAGAAATTACAGCTTCTATACAGGAAACAGGAACAAAGCCCCAAAGGATTGTATCCACGTTTGTCTTATTCCAGATTTAGAAATTATTATTTTTTCCCTATTAGGTATGGGTCTAAAATATTAGCTGTTTTCTTTGCATGAATGAACTCTGGAGAGGGAATAGTCTGACAGTTTTTTTATTAAAAAATACTTGAATAAAATTTTGCCTTTTTATTTAGCTAACATAACCTAATTGTACTGCACCTCATACTGGCTAACAAACGAACTTCATTAAACTAACCACAAGTGTTCATAGATCCTGATTTAATAACACAATGTAAAAGACCACAAATATCATATAATTTAGAAGTTTAAGTTCTGCTGAAAATTAAAGAAATGCAGGCCACTAAGTCTCGAAAGCAGTCAAAAAAGTGGTATCCCCATATTTTCTGATTCTACAGGCTTTGGCATGAGACATGAAAGAAAGTTTAAGCCCTTTTTTTTTCATTTTGGGGACTTTTTTTAGAGCATTTATGCATTAATAATCATAGGAAGGCATTATAGTTCCAGTATGAAAGAAAATAATAAAATCCCAACATATATTTCACATATAATTAATCCAATCCATTACGTCCTCTGGGCATTGACTTTACTAAAAATAATATAGATAAGGAGGTAGTAACTGCACAATCGCCTTAGTAGGTCATGGGAAAAATGCTATTAGAAAACAATACTTTATTCTCAGGATTTTCTGAAATGACTATTGACTCTGAATACCCTAATTTGGGTAATTTATCACTATTTAGGCATAAGGGTTTTCATTGTTAGAAAATGTGCTATTCGTTTTCTAAAACCAAGATTCTTCCAGATAGAAGAAGCTGGACATTGGGAAATTAAGACACATGCATCACTTTTAAAGTTCTTGGCTGAAATTTTAGTTTGAGTTGGGAAAAGAAAGAAAAAATCATAAACTAATTCCAGTGGCCACTGTGTAACCTTTGGACTTCCTTAGACCTGGCTTGTTCCCATGTACAAACTCCCAGGAAACCAAGATATTTTGTTCTTAGCAGATTACAGTGAATTCTTATTAAAAAGTTACTTGTTTTCCTCCAAGAACTCAAATCTTGGATCAGTTGCTGAGATACAGTGGCCAGTGCTATCCTGTCCAATTTGTGCTCCTAGGACTGTTACTCTCAAGAATAGTGTTTGCTTAAAGGAAATATAAATCAAAATAACATGCAAGCTTAAAGAAAATGTTAATACTAAATTCGTCTGATTTTTAGAGTGGGATTTTCCACTTACCAAAGAAAATGCCAGCAGACAGGGAACTACACAGTGTCACAGCTTTGTTTTTTCATTTGTGGTTAATGGAGAAGGTTAAAAGAATTATTCTTGTGCTTTAAGGAAATTAATCAAACCATCCTTTTATTGAAATATAGTTGTAGGTATAATGTACAGAAAATCAGACTGTTAAAGTGATCCCACACTAAAACAGTGGTTTGATAGCTTTCCTGCTTTTATGTGTCTGCAATAAAGTCATTTTTTTATGAGGCAACAGAGACACACTTTCACTAATCCACAAGATACTTCATGGCTTAGACAAATAATTTATGGATCTTTATTTCTCAAAATGGCAAATCTCTTACTGTCCATAGGTCAAAAAATCATTTAGGTTGGAAGGAACTTGTTGACATCATCTAGTCCCACCCCCAGGACCAGGGCCAAATCTGATATAGATTATCAGGTCAGATGTTAATACTAGAACGGCCATCCACTGCAACAGGGTGGAGAAGAAGATAGGAGTTTTTTAAAAAATATAAGGCAATGATTTTATGTTTTCAGACTGAATCTGATGTACAATGCTAACACAATAATAGATATTATTCATTTGGAGATACAAAGCATAAACCAAAAGAGATTTCACTATTATGCCATATGATGTATCCATGCTAAATAAAAACCTAAGTCTTCTGTCTTCGACCTTTATCTCCTTCCTTGCAGGTAATTTTGCTGATTTTAAGCACGCTTCTGCTGTCTGTAACCTGGCTCTTCAGTACACCAGCTCTCCCTCATGCAGCAATCCCATTTATCTTGTCTGGCTCACAGTAACCTCTGCTGTTCAGAGGGAACAGCAAGGAAATATATGGGCCAGGATGCAGGCATAGAAATGAAAGCAATTTTCTTGAGAACCCATAGAAATGCAACGGAATGAGATGGAAAAATTCCTCGATTTATGCAGAACCCTCCTGCTGTTATACTAACAGTTGTCCATTGTGTCTTTCAGTATAGCTATTGTCTTCCTTTTCCCTTACCAAAACCTTTGATTATGGCATTCCACAAACAACTTAGGAATGTGGTGATTCATGAATATAGGTGGAATCACCAATCTTTTTTTAAAAAATCTACATAAGAATTAAATCTTTTACAGGGGTACTGAGTGATCTTCTAGAATAACGCTATATAGTCATCAGTGAGGGGGGGATGGGAACAGGGCTGACATACTCAGCTTCAGTACGCCAAAACTTTCAACAGACACATTTTTCAGCAAGCTCAAGTTCTGGAAAGGAACCTCTACGTAGCGCAGAAAGAGTGTAGGTACTTTTACACTGATTGACTGAAAACATGCATTTGTGAAGTAAAGGATCTAGAAGGGGGAAACAAAGAGATTAAGAGATGCCTCTCATCAGTGCATTTTTATATGCAAGCATTTAATGATGAGCCCATGGGCAAGTGCCTCTAATAAAAAAAGGAGACAGAAAGAAACTTTGAGTACAGAACTGTTCACTGAAATTAGTTCATGTATATTACGTGAGAGCTTTTTCAGGGACTTCAGTCTGTTTTCATAAAGTAAGTTTGCAACAATAAAAAGGTGGCAGAAACAAAGACAGGGAAAGAGAAAATGCCTTACAGTAACAGCTTTAAAGGATTTAAAGATTTTCTCTCTTGGTTTCAGGCAGGCAGTTCTGCTTTTGCCCAGAGATAGGAGAAAGCAGAGCTCAGTTCTGCAAGTGCCTGCCCCAGACCAGGGAGCACTGACTACTTGTCACTCCTCCATGCGTCGGAAGCAGGGGAACCGCGGGTCTGCCGCCGAATGAGAGCGGTCCTTAGCAATGCGACTACTGTCATGGCTAGAAACCAGGCAGCGTCTTGGCAAGTTTCCCCATGCTACTCCGTCTTAAATGCCTCATGTGAAAGAGGTATTTTTTTATCGGGGAAAGACCAGCTCTGTCCATTTGCCTAATGAACTCCCAATTCCTTCAAAGAGGCTGTTGACACAGCTGCCAATTAACGCCATTTGTGACATGCACAAATGACTACAAAGTCTTTACACAGGCCAAACAGCACGTGGACTTTCACTCATTACTGTCATAGGTTAAATTTAAGGGAGTGACAGGGAACAGATGTGAAAGGTTCTTTAATCTTGAGCTTTTCCATCCAGTGCTGGAAGTATTTCCAGGGATTTTTTTGAGGGCTATAGACCCAGTTTATACTGCTGAAAAAATGATCAAGGTCACCAAAGGTCTGTGTTTCGACAGTGTCCAAGCAAAAGCCACTCTTTCCTCAGCACCTTTGACATAACCTGTCTCCAAATCACTTGAGGTATTATTCTGCCATACAGAAGCTGAAAGAGGACTGTCAGTGTCCATGTCTCTGCACTGATCAGCCCCCCAGGACTGGAGGAGGAAAATGCCACAGAGACCTCAGGAGCCTTTGTTATTGTTGTGTGAGTCATAAAGAGTCAAAGGAAAAGGACACCTTCCATCCTACTGAAGTGCATGTGGAAGTGGCAGGAAGGGCTAGTTTTTTCAAGTGTTCCCACCTCAGAAGCCCCAGATCCCTCTACGATGCTGCTGTCACCTTCCCAGCTGATCCATGAACACAGAGCATCTTCAGCCATGTTCTCAGGATGCATGTCCACTGCTGTGCCTGTGCTTCAGCCTCAAATTCCCTCCCTCTCTGGTTCAGTGTTAACCTTAATATGTGTCTGAATAGAGACATGTGAATTTCCTCTTCTGTCTTCCTTTAATTTGTGAATTCTCATATATCCATAAAGATAAATGTATTATAAGATCCAGCATCTTTGAGAAAAACAATCCCATGCTGACTAATTGCCCAGTTTCTTAATGTGTGGTATTCAGTAATTGCATGCACAGGGAGGTGATGGTCTGTTGTTCTTTAAAAAATGGAGGAAGGATTAATGCATACACGTCACCTCCATTCCAAGTACTTGGACAACAGATATCAATGTAAAAGAGGAGATACCTTGACCCACTGACTTCAGACAGAGCCAGGTGTCTACTGCACCCTTCCAAAGCTGTTTGCACTTCTGAACTCTGCAGCTGTTAGTATCTCCCCACAATCACCTCTCCAAATTGCTTCCATGCACACCTGTGTCTGTCAGGCTTAATTCTCCAAAGTACTTGAAAAAACATACAGAAAGATGCAGAGATATCGTTAATAGATGTTCAGTTGGTGAGGCTGATGTTTTCTTTCTTGATCAACATCAAGTATTCTCCTGGGAA
Organism: Calonectris borealis; assembly: GCF_964195595.1. Classification (NCBI taxonomy): domain Eukaryota; kingdom Metazoa; phylum Chordata; class Aves; order Procellariiformes; family Procellariidae; genus Calonectris; species Calonectris borealis. Next base: position 58,795,169 of record NC_134313.1, read on the forward strand.
AACAACATTTTCATGCTGTTAGATTCTACACTCGGAAGCAGAAAAGGGAAGTAGGTAAAAACTAGTAAAAGCATACAGGAAGGTAGACTGTGCTGTTCTGTGGGTCTCATTTCAGGTTCATCTGCTATATTGTATGTTCACAAGAAACCTTCTGGAGTAAGACTATGAAAAAATATCACAGAAAAAGCAGATCTAATAGCACGAAACGGACCACAACTTATACCTCTTTTGCTCTATTAAAACATATTAGGGCTATTTCTGCTGTTTCCTGGCTGTTTCAAAGATGAGGCCACTCACATCAATGAATCTCTCCCTGATGCATTGATTTCATTTTACTTTGTTTCTTTTACTGGCAACCAGGTTAAAAGACATATTTACACATTAATTTCTAAGATCTTTGGCTCAGGCAAACTAATCTACATCTATAGAAAAACAAACAGCCAACAAATGGATTACAGAGCAGTTGCCAAAGGTTCAGACTTGTTGCTGAATAATTTTTTCCTTTCAGTTTGGATACCAGCCCACAGTCCTGAAAATTTACATGGCAAGTATAAACAATGACTTCTACTTTGCCTATTCTATTGTAAGCACAACAGTGAAAATAACAAAAAAAATTTGCTCAAAATCAGCTTTCCATCTTGCTTAAATTCCATACATTGATTTTCATAGAATCACAGAATAATTTAAGTGGGGAGGGACCTCTGGTCCAACCCCCAGCCCAAAGCAAGGCCAGCCTCAAAGTTAGACCAGGTTTCCCAGGGCTGTCTCCAGTCAAGTTTTTACTGTCTCCAAGGACAGAAATTGCACAGTCTCTGTGTAGCCTGCTCCAGTATTTTATGACTGTCATTATAAAAAAAAAAAATCCTAATATCTAATTTCTGTTGTTGCAGCTTTTGTCCATTGCCTCTTGTCCTTTCACTGTGCACCTCCAAAAAGAGTATGGCTTCATCTTCCCTATAACCAGACATTAGGTAACTGAAGGCAGCAACAAGATCCTCCCTTGGCCTTCCCTTCCTCAGACTGAAAAAACAGGTCTCTCGGCAGCATTTCCTACATCAACTGCTCCAGCCCCAGCCATCCTGGTGGCCCTCTGCTGAACTCATTCCAGTTCATGGCTTTTTGCTACCATCTATGCCTACTGTATCTTGGTACATTTCATCAATACTTACTGTAATCTAATGTGATGAGAATGGGTTTATGTTTAAATCTGTGGGTGAATCTGGTACTAATAACAAATGAATGATCACTGGTAGCAGCCAGATATTTTGCAAACAGTATCTTAGTTCACTTCTTTCCTATCTATGCCAGTACACCATAGCACATCCAGTCCAGGATGTGTCTTGAGAAGACTAGATACACGTCAAGTTCTTTGGCAATTAGTTATGTAAAGCGAGCCAGTGTACGAGAATTCAACTCTGTAGGCTAAAGGCTAGGTGAAATTATCATCTTATTATTAAATGATGGATTTTAACAAGCAGCTGGCCCTCATTACATCAAGTATCACAAAAAATACGATGTCCCAATGAGAAATACAGCAAAACCAAAACCCAGACCTGTCAGAAACAGCAAGTAAGAAGCTAGAGCTGGTGTTGCAGGGAGGAACATAGATGCACTTTGATCCTGCAAATGCCTATCAGTTCTTGCCAGGTATGACTATTCCGTAACATTTATCAACAAATTAAAGACCAAATTAAAGACTTATTTAAAATTGTGTGTGAAATACTTCTTCACTGGTTATGGAATGGCCTATTAATACACCCCATCTAAATTCTGTGATTCATATTTCCACAGATAACACAACATATGCAATTATGCTAATAAATATAGACGTAATTTTCTAACATGGGCTGGCAATAATAAAGTGTTATAGTTTGAACAATGGATCAGTGTTAAGGCGATTGCTACCCTCCGTTGTAGTTCAGTTCTCTTTTGCCAGCTATGGTATAGCAGTGACTAAACAGAAAGCAATTCCTGGATGTTAGGCACTTTGAGACCAGCTATTGCAGCCAAATGGTGCAGTTAACCAAGGGATAGCACGCAAAAACAAAGGCATTTTTCATAATCTCATTGCTATGAATCAAATTTTGCCCTGAGGACTACGCTAAATTTTGTTTATTTGCTTTTTGGGTGTGTTTAGTAATATTTTACATTAGTGAAAGACTGAAGCCATCTATGCTGGGTTCATTTCTATCCAGCTAGGAAATGCGTGTTGTCTGCATTAGAAATCCCAGACTCCTAAAAAAAGCTGTGTTTTTATCAAAGTGAAGGAAAATGCTGAAGATCTGTTTTCTTCTCTCTTTTGCAAACAAATTTGTCCTAAATTCAGGCACTAAATTACTGCTGATGGTTAAGTTCATGTTTTAAAATCTTTTCAGATTTGTTATTACCTGGTACAGTCTACATAGACTTAGTCTCTTTACTACTGCTTCTGTATATGCTGTGAGCTTGTGGTTGGAATGTCAGCCACCGTTTCTATGCACTTATTATTTTAATGGACACAACAAACACAGATCTTTTCTTACATCTCTAACCTGACATTACTCCATTACTTTTACAATTTAATCAAGTAAAAAAGGGAAGAAAAACCTCAGCCCAACTCCTTCAAGCTTTTTATCAATGTCAGTTGGAAAATTACTTTTAGAGAGTGTTGTATTCACTTCATAAATTGTAAATATATTTCATTATAAATTGCTTAGGAGAGCAAAAATTAGAATACCGTTTAAATTACATTTTCACCAGTATTCATTAAGAAATAGCCAGACCTGATGTATATGTTCCTGCATGCTTCATAAAAAATATGATATTTTTCTTTCTTTTCATTGGTTGATGGGTACTCCAACAAACAGAACTATCTCCTGCAAAAAGAGAACCCCCTTTCTCATTGATTTGCATTATTTTGAAAAAGAATCAATATATTAAAATATGAGAAAAGTAGAATTTAATTCCAAGGAATATGAAGAGATGGTATGACCATGAGCACACTTTTCAAATATCTACCTTTTCTTAGCGATGAAACTCCTGAAGGAAGGACTATAGTTTGTTCAAGAGTATTGTGTAAATATTCACTCAGGATGACACTTCTGAAGAATTTGATTCAAGTTTCACTGGTCTCTGACTCGGAAAGAAAATAAATTTCATGTCTTGATTACATGTCGGCATCTGAAACAGAAAAGCAAGGCAGAAAGATAAGCTTCACTCATTTGAAACTGCCATTCATATCAGAAAAAAATACATAAAAAGCAAAAAGAAAAATTACAGAGACAACTTTCTTACTTTTTGCAGATTTTTTTACAAAAGGATTTTTTTTCCATTTTCGCCCAAAAAAACCAAATATTTACACCTCTAGACTTCTGAGAGTGAATTCTTCACATTATACAGAAAGATAATTTTCTTTTTGCTATTATAATCTAAGAAGCAAAACAAATGCTGTGCTCATAAATAATTATATGTTTGTTACATTTCTTGAGAATCCATATCTATCCCTGCTTCAGATTTAAACTTTAAAAGAGATCTCCAGCACAAACTACAGCTTCCTTAGCTGATCTCTAGTCTAGCACCAATACATTACTTACAGTCTATTTGCTCAATTTTACACTGAACATTATTTTGGAAATATGATATTGTCTGCCAACCTAAAACCTTAAAAAAAAAAACCTTACAAAACCTGAAGTATTGTGGTAAATGTCCAGAATGTTAAAACTTCAAATAATGAAACTAGACAGCTTAAATAAGCTTTAATTACCAGGGCAAGAGAGCTTTGAATACAGTGCATAAAATTCTTACTAAAACTAGCAGAATTGTTCGCAATCACATCACAAATCCTCCATATAAGATGAAAATATATACACTAAACAGTTAGTCCTATGCCAAGCAAATATTCATAAAACCACATGAAGTACTGCTTCTATATGGTAACAATCATAAATTCTTATGGTAATGTCAAAATAACATCAACACAGAAAGGACTCAAAAGACATCAATTTTCAAAATGAAAATTCAGTGCTACTTTTGTTTTACAGCTTTAATTAGACATCACTATCAAGTATCTATAATACTGTTAAGTATCATTGCATGCTAAGATAATAAGTTTCAAATGGAAAATTGAAAACACACCATCCATTTTACAGTGGCATTATCTCAAGAGAAGAGTTCAAAAAAAATCGTTATATGTGGATGTGTATTGACATTAGATCACTATTAGACTTTAAATACAGACTAGGTACAGATTCCAATTCAATTAAATCACAAACATCTCTCTCTTATCCCTCAAAGCTCAGGGTTTCTTCACAGCTGCTTAATTTCAGTGTGTGGGGGAGAGAAGGGCCTATTTCTAACTATGCAGTAGATCTGGATCCAAAATTTCCACATGTTTGGATCCAACATTCGAGTCCTGGCCCACTTTTGCAACATGTCAGAGCAAAGCCATGAGATATTGAGTAAAAGGGGATTCTGGGATTCCAAAAGAAGGCATTTTAAAACATTATTGGAAATATTATGAATTATCCCCTCTGCATAATACACATTATTTCGGTATGTGTCCCAGGCATGACCCACTTTTTGATCAAAACATTTTAAAAAGGGACTGGGCTACTGAAGTATCTGTGGGCATTTTGGTGATTCTGTTCTCTGTGGCAGCAATGCTGAGCAAATGCTTTATTTATAACCTGTTTCTAATATCTCATCTAGCACAAAAATAATGTTTTGGCAAAATTCTCAAAAATGCATATTGTTTTTTAAATTACAGTGTTTCTGCTAACAGATCATATTTCAGTAAGTGCTTCTGACTAACTTTTAAGATAGACAAGTTGATAATGTGTTTAAAGTGTATTTACTTAGGATTTATAACACACAAATTCGCTACTGGTATATACTAATGGGGTATTTTATTTAGTTTAAACACATTATTATGCTAGAGGAATGAGCTCATGCTAAACTAAAGTGAACATGAGAATATACCATTGCAATATGATATCACTGTAGCACTGTGACTCAATCCAAGCCTCGCCTGCATGATGATGCAATTGTGATGGCAGAGTAGCTCCAGTGAAAGTCTATGAAGACCTTCATTATGACATTAAAAAAACCCCAGAGACAATCCAGGTCAGTCAGTGTTTTAAAAGTCAATTAATATTAAGCAGTTATCATTAGTGTTTGATTTACACGTGGTCCTTCACTTAACTACTGACATTCCATCTGCCAAATCTTCTTTACAGGTGAGAAGAATCACCGTCACCTGTAAATGGCCTGCCTGTAACCTGTAAAGCCGTGATCAAAGGCACAATGAAGAGTTGTCTTTGGGCCTAAGCAAAGTTGTAATCCTGGCTTCTAGAACTGAAATGCCATTGCATATAACTATCTGTATGGCATATCTAATATCTTGAGATATTTAGAGGATGAACATTCTTTACTGAATATTCTAGTATTTTCTAGCTTCTGAAGTACATGTGCAGGTTTCTCAGAAGAACATGTTACCTACTTCCAGATTCTTTTCAAAATAATCTCCTTATGCTTTTGTGCACCCATAGAAAAATATGAAGTCTTCTTGCTCAACATTTTATTCCAAGGAAAATACAGAGTTATCTCCCAGATGGTCTTTGAAATGGTGAAAACTCAGTACAGTTTAACCGATGATTTGAATTTCCTAAATATTGCATATTTTACTGTAAATAAAAAGATATTAAATGAAACTGCACTCTGGAGTATAGTTCTTTTGGTACTTTATTGTCTACATCCGTACAGAGGAGCTAGTATAAAAATTGGAAATGTGACATAATGGAATTAAAGTGCAGTTAAGCTAGGTAATATTGGAAATGTTTCTGCAAAGTGAAAAACGAATTTGATTAAAATTAGCTTTTAACTGAAAAGTACAGGTCAGCTCCAAAAAGTGACTAAAAATGAAATTGAATTATGGTACCTCAGTGACTGCTAGCAAATGCACCATATTATAGCTAAAGTCATAGATTCCAGACCTGTCAAAGGAAACAAAAACCCTGAGAGTTCTTGAGTGCATCCCACAGGTATGCATGTGTATTTTTTATGAGAAATAAACATCCATTCCAATGGGCGCACGTAAGTGTAACGGATCAGCTCAGCAATTACAGAGTATGTTAAACAACTGTGCTGACAACAGAAAACTTTTATATGACAAGTCTCTTCTCCATATCTATTTGTCTCTAGAGGAATAAGAAGAAACTAAAAGGAACTCCAAACATATTTTTATTACTGAGACTTCTTTTGAAGTTTTATTCTAAACTCATAACAAAATTCTCTATGCTGAGTGAAGTGATGTCATCGTGATGTTTTCTGACTTTCTCAAATCACCCCAGAACATTCTTTGAATTGTACTGCAAGAGTTTAGAATGTTTTGCAGATGGAAGTACCACTGTAGAATTTACATGGAAAACAATTTCTATTTTACTTTGTCATTTTCTGCATGGCCATCACTAGCTGAGAATAAACAGAAAATATCTCTAATTTGTCTCAAAGCAAGTGATGGAGTTTTAGGAGTCCTGCTAATTTCTTTAAACTTTGCCGTAGGCTAACACTAATTTAAAAATTTAATTTTTCCAGAAAGCTTATTCTTTCTTCGAAAACTATTCTTAATCAGGAAAACTTCCAAGTTTATCAATGAAAAAAAAAAAGCTTTTATTTAAAAGTATCAAAACCTAGCATTATTTACCTTGGAGCAATTTTAGCAGAAAAAACAAAAACATTTTCCATGTTTTTTTCCATTAAGGAAAAAATATTCTCTGTTTCATTTGACCATCTCAAAGGCCGTGTCAATGTAAATGCACAGCCTAGAGTGAAAATGAATGGAAGGGAAAAGCAAGTCATTCTCTCTCTGAGTAACTAATTTAAATCATGTAAAAGAATATTGGTTCTCCCGAATAGCTAGGAAACAAAGCTCATGTTGTGACAGCCAACTAATATGCCACAACAGCTGCACATTTTAAAAGCATGCAAATCTATTTTAACTAGATGAAAGTTTTTGCAGAAAATGTTTGCATCTTTGTTGCGGTTGATAATGTCATGTCTCATAATCTCATACAATTACATGTAGGTCATCCAATGAAGGTGACAGTTTTTTATCACTTAAACTATATAAGCACAAATACACAGAACTCTCTGTATCTCACTTAGTTGTAAGTGCGTGCTGTATTTTATTAATATCAACCCATCTTAGTAACAAGATGTATCAATGGCTGATTGAAAGAAACAATGAACACATTATTCATAATTTTATAAACTGAGTATGCTATCCTGAAGATATTTAAGCTTTTTGCATAAAACAGTGACAAAAAAAAGTTGACAAGCACTCCAAAACAAGCAGATTTGTGGTAGCATTATTTGATTTTCAAATAGTGTGGTTTATTTATTTATATTTTTAATCAATTTCACATACATGGATTAATATCCAAAATATTCAGTTCAAGGGTGTTGTCTAGTAGACCCAAAGGACCTATTCTCTAAGAGAAAGAAGATGATTTCATGCCACTTTCTGTCAGTACAATATCATTCTTAGGGAATGGCATTTTCTGCATCAAACTGTACAGTAATTTCTAATTTAACATAAAAATCTCTTGTAGTGGAGCCATCACACATCTGGTGCTCTTTCACTTAACAATCTTTAACAATCATGCTAAACTCAAACACTCATTAACAGTATTGTTAATTGCATGTTATACCAATCTTCTGTGTAGGTAGGGGTTACAGATGCTGTTAGAATCTGAGGAGTTCAATAGCATAAGGCTACAGTGAATTTTTCTGGTTTTTCTAAGTTAGAAACTGTGAACCTCAGAAGTAAGGTTGAAATTTATATTTCCCTGAGCCCAAGGGTGACTGACCTGGCCAGCCACAGGTGTAGGACATACAAAATCTCTGTTTCCAGGCTTCCCCACTGTATGACTAGACCTTCCTTTAGTTATGGCAGCCTAGACACCATGGCACACACATGGGTACGTCCAGGCAGGTATTTAAATTTGAAGGCCTTAATCCCAAACTGAATCCTACCCAGCATAGTTTATTGTGGCCTCTGATTTTGAAAAGAGACAATTGTGGACACCAGCTAGACTTACTAAAGTCAATAAATAAATAAAAAACCACCGCTGACTGGTGATAGGTTTATCTCAGGATTTTAATCAGACCTCAGGAAGGCAATTTTTAGCTGTGGCTTTGAATGCCGTCTCTCTGAAGAGACTAGCTGAATTCCTCAGTCAAGAGGCCTCTTTGCAAGGACTTGACACAGCTCTTCAGGGTTTGGCATCCCAAGGAAGTGGCAGTAGCTAATGAGCAGCCCTGAGTCTGATGTCTGACCTCCAGAGACACACTTAAGTGACTAGCATCCCTTATGCTCAGCACAAGGCTGCTCTGTATCATCTTTAAGAGGCACATAAAACTCTTTAATTCTTATGCCAGAAGGTCTAGGGAATTAATTCTGCCCCTCTACTCCGCGCTGGTGAGACCCCACCTGGAGTACTGCATCCAGCTCTGGAGTCCTCAGTACAAGAAAGACATGGACCTGTTGGAGCGGGTCCAGAGGAGGGCCACGAAAATGATCAGGGGGGTGGAATCCCTCTTCTATGAAGAAAGGCTGAGAGAGTTGGGGTTGTTCAGCCTGGAGAAGAGAAGGCTCTGGGGAGACCTTATTGCAGCCTATCAGTACTTAAAGGGGGCTTATAAGAAAGATGGGGGCAGACTTTTTAGTAGGGCCTGTTGCAATAGGACAAGGGGGAATGGTTTTAAACTAAAACAGGGTGGATTCAGACTAGATCTAAGGAAGAAAATTTTACAGTGGGGGTGGTGAAACACTGGCACAGGTTGCCCAGAGAAGTGATAAATGCCCCATGCCTGGAAACATTCAAGGTCAGGTTGGACGGGGCTTTGAGCAACCTGATTGAGTTGAAGATGTCCCTGCCCATGGCAGGGGTGTTGGACTAGATGACCTTCAAAGGTCCCTTCCAACCCAAACCATTCAATGATTCCATGATTCCCTGTCTACCTTCGGCAGCCTGAGTTACCTTGTGTGAGCTAGATACTCACTTATAGCTCTATAATGCTACTGAGCAAGGGTCACATTTGCTTCATGTTGTCTATCTCCCACCTCAAAGATACTGTGTATGTATGTGGCATTTTCTTACTGTGTATTACACATGAATTTCTATGAGCTTGTGACAGAGAAAATGAGACTGGAAAAGCTTGCCTGGAATTCAGTTTGGAAGATGATAAAATAAAGGGAAAATCCCCTGTGCTTAAGTACCAAGATTACAGACAATTTTTCCAGCAAAGATATTCTTATTTTGTTTTGTCTCTGGATAGATGATGTTGAAATAACTCAAAACAAAAAAAATTTAAGTCATATCAAGGAACTAAAATGTTTCAGCTTAGGCCAATTCAATTTGAAATGACACTGAAGAGAGGAAATATCCAAAATATCATACAAAACATTTATATCTTGTGAAAACTGCATTTTTCAGTGAAATGTTTGTTGGTCATGTTTTTCATGTGAACATTTCCAGCAAGCCCTATTGCAAATGCATAAGATCTTAGGAGAGTAGGTCTAGAAAAAAATCCGTAAGAAATCATCTTGTCTACTTCTATGTACTGGGAAAGGATCAAGTATTGATATGATCAGAATAAAAATTCTTTGCAATCATAATGAAATAGCCTTTCCATCAACTTGTTCTCTTCAGTTTCTGTGTCATCCACCACTAAGGCATGTTGTAGCTTATGGAACGTGTCTTGCACAATACTGACCTGGTACGCCTGGGATCCCTATAAACTTGCTTTCTTTTTTTCTAGGGGTGGGAAAGGCAATCAGGAGGAAAGAAGGAGGGGAGAGGGATGAGTTCAAGTGCTCCCTGTTTAGAAAGATTTAATGCAATGTTCTTACAGACATTCAGATCGATTAGATATCAAAAATAGATAAGTAAGTCCAAATATCTTCATCCTCCTCTACGTTGTACTGAAGATATTGTCGCAGAAGATATTGTCGCAAAAGGTATAACGAACTCTCCTACTACATCTCTGGACACACAGAAAAAAGGCAGTATACTGTCACAAAGGAGAAGGAGAAATTTATACTTCTTAAAGCTTTTTTCCTCCATATACTACTTTCATATAGTCTTCCCTGGAGACATGTGAATTTTTGTCTGTCAAATAGATTGACTTCACTTTTAATTCTCACTAGTTTTCTGTAATACAGGAAAAGCAAAGAAAACTTGTCCTTATTACAGCATTGTTAGTTTTATCCATCTGGAAAGCATAGATTTTCCTCTGTGGCATCCCAATCACCATAAGAACGGAAACATAGTGGCAGAGTTAGGTAGTTTAGCAAGCTCCTAAACCCACTTTAATTAAGGAAAGCCTACTGAGCTCAGCTTTTAAACATTTGTTAGCACATGAGATAACATACAAAGAAAAGATCCCTGTGTTTGCATCCTGATTCAAGACCTTGAGAACTTGGCACTATGTTCAGCGTACACAGGTTCCAGTGACCAGAGGACAAGCATTCGCTGTCCCTTGTGATATAAAAGAGGCAAGATAGTATCTCAACTTAAACCACTTCTGAATAAGTGAGCTAGCTAAAAGCACTGAGTCCTTTTAGAGTTTGACCATAAAGGAGACTAAAAATCCATACCTTGTTGGGTAAACACAAGTAATCAAAACTATTGGAAAAATTGTTTATAAACAAAATATTTCAAAATAGAGAAGCACTGAGAGTTCATAGAGGGCTGGAGAAATGGACCATAGTAACTACAAAATACGAAAACAAAATTGCCCTCATAAATAAGAACACAAAATGTAATGAGCTGCCCAAGATCCCTTAGCCATTGATTTATATGAGGATTGCTGGGCAGGTGGTGCAGTATAAAATTGATTTCTTAGATTAGCCATCAACGGATACTGCACACTTAGACTAGCTACATATGCAACCTGTAAAATCAATCTGTGTGCACTATAGATATCAAAGATATCAAAGTTGCTCATCTGAAGGGCAAATCTAGAACTAAGTGTACAATATTTTGATGCTCCATTAACTTTGAGGGTACATTATGTTTCTAAAATTAACATCTGCTACTCAGTAATCAATGAAGAGTGTGAAATATATTTCTATGAATCGTCGTCTTATAATAACAGAGACGATGTTGGCCCAAAACTGAAGAAAATGTACTTTGGGAGGAAAAGGGAAGAAAGGATTCTGTTGAAAGACAGGAGAAGTTGGACTTACATTCATCACATGTAGGGAAGCTAATAAAAAAAAATCATCTACCAGTGGCTGTTAGACTAATTGGACATTTGCCTGCTCGGAGTCAAGGCTGGGGATAATGCTCGAGGGATGCAACAGTGTGAACTGCAGCATTCAAACAGCAGATACACAGGGAGCAAAGCAACAAAGCTTGGGCCTGGCACTGCCTGCACACAAATATAGCAGGACAAATGCACCTGTTGCACTGACTTCCAAAAAGCACTTGGTGTACATGGCCATGGACTCTTACGGGAAAGATTTACCTGGTTGCCAGCACTGCCAAAAAAACATTGATCAAGAGGTAAAATCTTCAGCACTGGTGATAGGCAACCTGTGCTACCCAGTTTCAGCAGCACAAATGTCAATCATCTACCTGCCAGCATTCTTCTGTTTTAATGGAGCAGAATAAGCAGATATTATCTCAGTGCCAAAATTTTCAAGACGAAAAGACATCAATCAACAACTTAATGTTTGTTCTCTGGACACAGAGGTGCTGCTCAAAATGTGTATACTCACAGCCCTGCTTTTAAACGGTGATGACACAAACCTGGAAAATGCTGAAATGTGAAGATCTGCATAGGGAGACATTACGAAAATCTGCCTGTGCTCAGCTGACATACTTCTGACCATGTCAGATCAGAAAGAACTGAAAAACATTACTGGTACAAAAACAAGTTGTTGACACAGCCAAGAGGAGGAAGCACAATTTTGACATTTCTCCCGCACAAAGCTTCATCCGGAAGCCTGGCAGCAGCCTGGCAGCAGGCTAGAGGGAAAACTGCACAGGAAGAGGCTGGATAGCACAACAGAATGGCACAGGAGGAGGATGAACAGGACAGTGCTAGAAGGAAAAAGAGCAATGTGGGATTCTTTGATCTTCAGACAAAGTGGTGGAGGCACAGTCTGATACAGAGAAAGGCCTTTTTTATCAGCATGTATAAAAACTAGACTCACACAGCACAACACTACCAAACTCCTTCCTGAATCTGCAGAAGGACAGCCATCCAACTGACATCACGTGGCACCAGTCCCTTAGTCCTGAAATAACTGGTATGGCCAATGGAGGTCTTATCAAAAGATCATAGAAACAAATAGAGGGCTTTCTGTTGCCTCTCCATGTGTCTCGGATCAGGCCCAGCAAGCGCAGTTTATCATATGGGTATACGTACATATGGACTGACGATGTCATACTAATGGGGAGCATTCATACAACTATTTAAAAATAGGCTGAAAAAAACCCACCTAGTTCAAATTTTCCTTGGACCTCGCTTTTCTATAAAATACTTCAGTCCCAATACTTGTGTCAGGGCCTTGCATGCACCAATAGGCCTTAATGGCCCAGACCAGCCTAACCTGGAATCCCTACCCACATACCTGCTGCCTCTTGGTCCAGGAGCCCAATTTCAGCTCAGCCCTGGGCAGCTGGTCCCTGCCTGAACTACACCACAGGAGTGCCGTCCCAAGCCCTGTCTCTAGCTCTGTCTCTTGCTATTATTTACTGCACTCCCTGGATGAACCCCATCCTAGGTTCATCACCTCATCTTGTCTGATGATTGCTGACTGTCCACAGGACATGTCACTGTCACCAACACGGTCTTGCTCCGATGCTGTGGGATTGCACCTTCTCAGTGAGATCCTCTGCATCTGGGTTGCCCTTTGCTCCCAGCTCATCTTCCTTTGTGGAACAGCCTGCCCTTACCACTCTCTGGCAATTGTAATTATGCCAAAAGCACTCTTAAATTAAATATGTCTATGAAGGGTCAAACCCTAGAGAAGAAAAAAAATGCTTGTGTTGCCAATTCAAGAGGAAATGAAGTCGCACATTTAATATGCAGGCGAGAGAACTTCTGTGGCACCTCCAGATACTCCAGACTACGTAAAAAATCAATTCAGACTGAAAGTGGGCAAATTAATACCGTGGAATACAGCAGCTATACTGTATAATCTGTATAAACATTGAATGTCTTTCCCCACCTTTCAGCAAAGATTTAATACAGGAGGCTGTGGTGAGCTGACATAATACTGAGATTTCATTTTATTTGCAAAATACACCACAGATCATTTATTAATACATGAAAGATCATAAATAATTAAAACAGGTCTGTAATTGTCAAAATCAATGCACAAAATCTAGTACCTGATTTTTGTACTTACATTGCGTTTATTCGCTTACTCAGTAATTTGGAAAAGTCTAATTCACAATGGATTGCATCAGCCATGATGTTCTTCCATAAACATATTTTATAAACTAAATTATCTGTTAGTAACATAAATCTAGAGAGCCAGTCATATGCTGACAAATTCTCTCTTGTCTTCAAAGCCAAAACCAAATCTCTCTAGTGTCTAAACCTAGAAGATCTTGGCTCATGGAAAATTTCTCATAAAAGTCAATGGCGACAGCAGATTAAATCCAACAGAAATTTTACACGAATAAGGACTGTGTGAAACTTATAGATGAAATTTTTCTTGTCATCACACAGAGGAAAGGATAAGAAAATTCCTTCCCTCCTTCTTCATGATTCCTTTTTGCAAAGCTGATGCCAGAGCAAGCTATAAACAATAATCATAGAATCATTTAGATTGGAAAAGACCTCTAAGATCATCGAGTCCAACCATTAACCTATCACTGCCAAGTCCACCACTAAACCATGTTCCTAAGCACCACATCTACACATCTTTTAAATACCTCCACAGATGGTGACTCAACCACTTCCCTGGGCAGCCTGTTCCAGGGCTTGACAACCCTTTCAATGAAGAAATTTTTCCTAATATCCAATCTAAACCTCCCTTGGCGCAACTTGAGGCCATTTTCTCTCGTCCTATCGCTTGTTACTTGGGAAAAGAGACCAACACTCACCTCGCTACAACCTCCTTTCAGGTAGTTGTAGAGAGAGATAAGGTCTCCCCTGAGCCTCCTCTTCTCCAGGCTAAACAGTTCCCATTCCCTCAGCCGCTCCTCATAAGATTTGTGCTCCAGGCCCTTCACCAGCTTTGTTGCCCTTCTCTGGACACGCTCCAGCACCTCAATGTCCTTCTTGTAGTGAGGGGCCCAAAACTGAACACAGTATTCGAGGTGCGGCCTCACCAGTGCCGAGTACAGGGGAACAATCACTTCCCTAGTCTTCCTGGCCACACTATTTCTGATACAGGCCAGGATGCCATTGGCCTTCTTGGCCACCTGGGCACACTGCCGGCTCATAGTCAGCTTGCTGTTGACCAATACCCCGAGATCCTTTCCTGCCAGGCAACTTTCCAGCCACTCTTCCCCAAGCCTGTAGCGTTGCCTGGGGTTGTTGTGACCCAAGTGCAGGACCCGGCACTTGGCCTTGTTGAACCTCGTACAGTTGGCCTCAGCCCATCGATCCAGCCTGTCCAGATCCCTCTGCAGAGCCTTCCTACCCTCAAGCAGATCAACACTCCTGCCCAGCTTGGTGTCATTTGCAAACTTTCTGAGGATACACTCAATCCCCTCATCCAGATTATTGATAAAGATATTGAACAGAACTGGTCCCAACACTGAGCCCTGGGGACCACTTTTGACCGGCTGCCAACTGGATTTAACTCCATTCACCACAACTCTTTGGGCCCGGCCATCCAGCCAGTTTTTTATCCAGCAAACAGTACTGGTGTTCACTGTCATCTGGTGCTCACTGTCAGGAGTTACGTTTATTCCGGACTTTCAAGGATTCCCCCAGCACCACTGTCCTGTTACCTTTCAGGTCACCGGGTAAGAAGAAGTAATTTTGCATTGAAGGCACTATCCTGGCACTATCAGGCACAAGAGCTCTGATGTTATGCCTGATATCTGACATTGTCTTGCTGTGTCTCAAAGATTAAATGTTATTTCTGAAGATAATTTAGAGATAGGCAGAATATGTCCTTATATTATAGACCAAAAGAAATAAGTACTTCTCTTGGTAAATTAAATATTTATTCCTGTATACATAGGTGGATATAATTCTGACTTTTTGAGCGTATAGTACAAACAACATGAAAGATAGCCAGATGTGCACCAGTCTTTTTATATTACTGCCAAAGCTGATTAGCCAAAGCTGCTCCAAAGGAGTTAATCCACGAGAATTCAAACACAACAGACAGCAGCTGAGAGCAAGGAGCTAAAATCATTGCATTGCTTCATCCGTTGCTGCACGTGGAAGTGCTCTGCACAGTTCCCGAGTCATAACCTTGAAGAGACGCTGACACATGTTTTGCTGGAGAGGTGTAATACAGCACCACACTCTTAATGTTGGCTTTATTACAGGGCTTTTCTCAGAGCAGGCTTCCAGCTGAAATGCTAGAACGGAGAGGTTGAACTGCTGCAGCAAACCAGACACACAACAGTAAGCAAGCTTAGCACCAACTACTGCTTCTTTCTTTTGCACATGTCTGTATATGCCTAGTGCTCTGTGATCATCCCCTTTTATCCTTTTGCTCATAAATATTTCACTACTTTTTTTTTTTCAACAGAGTAGGGTTTTTTTAAGTTGGACATAGTAGAGAGAGCTGTCTGAGATGAAAAAAGGTAGCCTTTCAGATGATCTCCTTTCTTGCTGTGCAGGGCATTGGGGCAATCCTGATCTGAGTTATGTCAACTGTGGAAGGATGCACACCCTGGCTGAATCCTCCTAGGGAGGCATAAGATGTTTTACTTGACAATTTTCATTTTTGTGAAATTTCACATCAAAACCTGACCATTCAAACTAATGCTCTGTCTGTATCACCTCTTTTTTCCTGAAATATCTTGGAGACAAGCATAAATATGACTTAAAAATATGACAATTATTTCAAATAAACTATAAATACATGAGCTGAAACAACTTTATGAAGGATAAGAGGACAAATTACTAGAAAAGGCATTGTCAGCTAGAACAATAATCAGAAGATCCATTTTCTTTGTTAAGGCGAATCATCATAATGCAAGTCTCTATTTCAGGGTGCTCCTGAGCTCCTTGAGCTCTTCTCAGAAATTCAGATTAAAAGGGGAAATAAAAACCCAAGCTTATCTAGAATCTTAAGAAGGAATCAAGCAGTGATTGTTGTTACAAGGCATAAAATTCAAGTCTTTTCTGGAAAAGAAATCAAACTTTAAAGAAGGTTCTTTATTCTATTTCATACACATTCAACATCAGACAACCCCTGAGGCACCGAAGTTTGCTTTCCTCTTAATGTAGTCACAATCCTTAAGAAATATTCTGCCTGCTCCTAACAGCAAACCCCAGGATGATTGTGACAGTGCAGTAAACTGGGCAAGGTATTATATCAAATCAATCAATTTCAAACAAAATGAGTAAATAAATACTCTGCAGGTGTTTACAGTCTAAGGTTTTAGAATAAATGCTACTTTAGATTTGAATTTAGAGGCCTACAAAAAGTATCCATAATTCAGAAAACTTAAAAATAAATCATTTTAGGGAAGCAACAAAGGGGAAAATCATTACACATTTAAAAAAGAAGAACATGCCTCTGAACATAGAGGTTAAACATGTGGGTTTTCCCTTCTCTCTGTGATTCAGTCAGGCAGTCACACACTGAGCCTTCTTGTATCATAATGCAGCTTCAAGGACACCACAGTGTGTGCAACCGCCCTACAACACCTTTTCTGTTCTAATCCACCTCTTACAAACCATTTCTTACACCTCATGTCTTCAATACCATGTTATTTTATATACAAACAATCATTCATAATATGTAAAAAGCAATCTATGTCATTGCTCCGAAATATTCACACCTTGCCGTGACAATATACAAACAGAGAACTGGGGAGGAAGCTGGTTAAAAAGCAGCACTCATATATGGAGAGGAATATGTCATCAGATGCCATTTTCCAAACACATCTCTACAATTAGGCATTTTTAATTAATTTTATTTTAGTAGGAGTTGGGAGCAGTCTGAGCTCATCTAGAGACAGAGGAGGGCTTGTGCTGCTCTGAGGAGAGCCCATCAAACATGGGAAATGGCAGCACAGCTACAGGAGCACTGCTCTGCCCTCACCCTGTCTCACTACTCCCATTTCCCTCCATCCTGCCTGCCACAAAATCTGGGGCAGTAACAGCTCCAGAAGCCACTGCCAGTGCTGAGCTGTGGTGGGTTCATGCTTTCCTCTTCAGAGGAATGCAGAACAGAATATCTTGCCCTGTCAGCTTCTTGACTCTCTCATTTTCTATACATGGAAAGCAAAACTGCAAGGAAAGGTCCAAACGACAGACATTTCAGGTGCTTACTCCTGAGCATGTTGCTCCTACAGACATTTCATGCCCTCTCCATGTAATGACATGCCTGTGCCAGCAGGGCAGGCTGGCCAACTGTGTCGCAGCAGCTCCGGTATTTAACAATAATCAGCTAATGATTTTTAAAGGGTACCTAGTAGTATACATAACCAGCACTACACAAGCAGCGGTCATTAAGGTCAGTGCAGACCTCTCACAAAAACAACTACATGACAAAATGAATGCGGCCACATCTACATGTGGTTAGTTCCTATGTGATCCCATTTTGCTTTCACCCTATAAATCAATGCACCATATCCGTACGGTAAAGCTTTTCCTTCACTGACTTGTCAGGCAGGACTAGGCCATTAGCCCCATCCTGAACTTCAGATGCTGACCTCACATACTTGATAACGGTTATTGTGACTTCCACCTGTACAACACAGGCAGCAAATTTTAGGAAATATATTAATCTGACCTGCTTTTGGCACATACGAGCCTCACAGCACTTTAGCTCATGAAACTGAGCTAAAAGAGCATAGCAGCAACAACTGAGGCACAGTTTAACTGGAGGAAGGTGTCCTTAATGAATTTAAAACGTATTAACGCAATCTTGTATTATCCTGCCATGCATGTCTACATGAGTATATGTCTAATCACACTTATGGAACGTCTCTTTCCTTTGGAAATGCTTATACATGACATTCTTGATTTTGATCTATGTGCCTCTGTCTTAGACACTAAATAAACAGCAAACAGCAATCGTGACAAGGATACACTGAATATTTTGAACACAGGTTGGAGGTGGCTGGATCTGCATGCAAGCTCCTGCAGGATCTATATTACTCATCTAACAAAGTGTGCACTCATGACATAGCCCCCCACAGAGACTGGTTGAAACATTGGAACTTTAAATTGTGACCATAGACAAACAAAAGAAATCCCAAAGATACTAGCTGGCAGGATTGCACACTAGACATTCATCCTAGGGACCTGAAGGCCATGGGACCCCAAGGGGTGGCAGGGCAAGGCCTGGCGGCTGGGGCCCATCCCACCACCCCAGCCAGGAGCAGGGCACCCAGGAGCACCAGGGCAGCCCCAGCCCCCCAGGCATTGGCACCTCCCTGGGGACAGGCATGGGCCAGAGCTGGGACAGGCCATGGGTCTGCGAGTGGGTCTGGCTCTACAGGGCCAATGGCCGGGCAGGGCAGGGCTGTGGGGCGCTGGAGACTGACCCTGCTGTAGCGTTGCTGGGGCAGGAGCTGGTGGTCCTGGGGAGCTGAAATGGGGTCCTGGGCTGTGGGCAGGGTGGGAAGCCCCAGCGGTCAACCAGTGAGGCCCAATGGCAACGGGTCAGTGCAGTCAAACAGCTGGTGCTGAGGACAAAATTTTCGGGAGTTTTACTGCAGACTAGGTCGACTGCAGTCCTGTGAGCCCTGATGAGCAGGTGGAGCACACAATTTGTGGTCCCAGAGTACATTTGCTGATTTGCTTTCATCTAAATGGAGTCTGGTCCAAGCACTCCAGGACTGTTTTGCAACCTAAGCAGGGAAAGTCACAGAATTTTGCTTCAGAAGCACACACCTGATGCCGACTCAAATACTAACAAAGATGCACCCCGTACTCCCTGCCCAATTTTGTTTTGATTATTTCTAATCTTTGTGCACAGGATGCAAAATGAACAACCTCAGACTTTCCCATTGCCAGCAAAGGTGGCAGTTTGTGATTTAGTATTTTTAAAAATGAACATGTTTCCTCTATCCCTACATACAAAATGGAAAGAAAAAAACTGCACAAAAATATGGAAAGAGCTACTTGTAGGAAATTCTTGAAAGGTACTGAAACCAAGGCACTTTAAAAGCTAGTCTCTATGCAAGTCATACTGAAAGCTAAAACCTGGGACTGGTTAAATCTCTTTAGAATTCAGGCATGAAATGTCTAGTATTACAGTGCTTGCTTCATACAAGTAATGACTGCTTGGAGAGACATTACAATAATTTTGTTTCCTGAAATTTTCCCCAGTCCATTTTTTAAAACATGTTTTAAATAAGTAATACATTGTTTGTAGATGTCTACCTTTGAAATTTAGAAACTGAGGCAAATAAAAGTTAAATAAATTGTTCAGGGTCCCATGGAAATCTGTGGCAGAATTTCATTTTCAGGGGTGAATTATGCTGTGCTCATTAATAATATAAATTGTAGTGGTCCAAGCTGCCATTTAGCTTTTCGCCCTTTATAAAAGCAGGAACTTTTCCTATGTGAGTAGAGGGAACCGTACAAAAATAACTGTATTCTGGAGAAATACTCAAAATAAATCACCTTCCTGCTGAGTCTATGGTGGTTCTATTAAGCCAAATCATGGGGGATGCCACTGAGTAAGAGATCCCACTGACAAAATTTCTAATAGTACAAGCATCCTGACATTAAATCCTCAGTAAAAGACAGAATTCCTCATTAGTGGCATCCTGGAAGAAAAAGTTATCTAGGAGAACCTTAAGTGGAAGAAAACAACCAACCTTATGTTGGGCTCAAGCAGATTTTAAAATATAGGATTACTATTATTTAAGCATGGATAAAGATAGTGCATATTTAACAAGTAGTTGACCAAAACCAGGTGGATGAAAAGTAAAAGTTACAAATAAGTTACAAAAAAGTTACAAATAGTATCTATGTGGAAATTCACGTACTTTGTTAATGCATTTGAAAATACCTGAAGAAATCATTGGTTCTCCCAAGTTCCAGGCCTATATCTTATCTTTCTCTCACCACCATTTATCACAATGGAAGTGATGATGCATAGCCCTCATCAATATTTTTTCTAAAAATATATGGGCTGATTGTGGAAAATACATATTCCTTAGACACAGTTCCTCTTTTGAATAAATATACCCTTTATTTGTTAGAGATATGGAGGCATCCTTTATTCATGTTCAGCTCTGAATAAATTCCCACTTAACATTACGAAAGCTAGCCCTCCCTCTGATTTCAACGAGCTGTGAGGCAGAACACTATGCAGATAAAGTGCTCAGGATGCCCTGAGCAAAGTACAAAGCACAAGATAAAAGTACAATAGAGCTCTGCAGAGACAGCTCTAACTCTAAAACAGACACCTTTAAAATAAAGAAATAAGTTTATTAGGACAAAATGCAAGTTGTTGAGGACAATATAATCATTCTTTGGAAACTTTTACTTTGCAAGATGGGGCAGGTGGGGGCAGATGTTGGGGTTTTTCAGTGGTGGGGTTTTTTTGCAATACGTATCGGGTGAAATTTCTTCATGGATTTGCTCAGTGCAGTGCCACATGCTCTTAGTTTAGACTGATGAGGAAACCACATTGAAAGACAGCAGCAGGGAATAAAATGTCTCCGGCTGCTGTGGCAAGACATGCCTCTGTGCACTGTACTTCACATAATCCTAAAGAATAAAACTTATCTGGCTTCAGAAGAAAAAAAGGGGGATATATGTCCATAATATATTTTTAAAATAAACAAAACCAAAACTAAAAGCTACTAGGCCACTGCCCCTACATGAGACCAGAAGATTAGAACAGAGCCTGCCATCAGGGAGGTATGCAATTACAAGTGACAGAGCCATGAAAGACAGACACAATCCCAAATTCTTTACTGCTTAAAATGAATTTGAAAAGCCCATACTACTGCCTTTGCCTGTGCATCCAAAGATTTTACCAGTGTGGCAGTGTCAAGCACCATGCAAAATCTTTTTTGTCTAACAGAAGTATTTAAAGTTGACCTCAATTAATTCAAAGTGAATTAGACATGAACACCAGAGAGCTGATACATACTTAAAACAGCCACAAAACCACCATAGTTAGAAGAAAAAGAAAAATCAATTAGTGATACAAACCCTCAAGGCTTCAGGGCATCATCAACTATTAGCTAATGAGCTTAGGAAAAAACTTCCCCTACAAGCAAATACTGCAGATATCTGCAGCACTTGAGCTATTGGCAGCAATAGCACACTGGACGCAATGGGCAGCTATTCTGATCCAGGGAGGCAATGCCCCTATTACACCATTACACTGAATTCAAAGGAATTAGTTAGGGTGAGATAGCTTTTGAATTTTTGACATTTCACACAGCAATCAGGTGGAGACTGTATCTCAATGCTGGTTGTGATGGTGTCATGGCTAGGAATTTAAAGCAGGACAGATGGAATTTCCTTCATTTAGGGAACCCCAAAAGCCTGTGAGAAATATTTTACATGCTCAAATGGTTTTTATGAATAGAACAGTGTCATCTAACATGAAATTTTGCTACCTCTGGAGTAGAACTCAGCTAATCTAAATTACTGCATGCTTTCATGTGGGAAGTAAAGAATAAACATATCCTATTAGAACTACAGGGGGAATTTCAGGTAGACAAAATCTAATTACATAAGATGCAATACAGCCAGTGACGCCAAGTAACACGCTTACTCTTGTGAAATATGCCGTAGGATTTTCTCTTAATAGTTAGACCTGCTCTGGACCTTCCTTTTTTATTTCATCTGAAAGATGGAGAATGTGCTTATTTGTGTGAAATCAGTTATAGTGGATATAATGAAAATTTACGCAGGTCTTGTATAACTGGATTTAACAGCTAAAATACGAAGTTTAGGTATGGACAGCATTAGGCCACAAAGGCACCTTTGTACAGTGTCGAAATTTTTTGGCAGAGACTGGAGACAAGTGGCAATAAAAATTAAAGTGTTGAGACTGTCTTTTAAAATACTTCACACACTTCATAAATAAAACTCTGTATTTTTAGAATATTAATAAAACTGTCCTGCTTCTGCCCCTCGGTTTTAAGTATCCATCGTGTCCCTTTAAAGCTGTGACCTTGAAAAGGGGAAGAAGGCAGAAAGCAAAGCCAGTAACAGGGTTCATATCCTGAAGAAACAAAACCAGAAAATGGTGGAAATACCCCCCACCCCAACAGCTGAAAGCCTACCTGTCTAATTTCTAAACAGCACTAATTTATGTGTGTGTGTGTGTGTGTATATAATGCCAACAAAATGACGTTGGAAATTACATATAATTTCTGCATTGCACAAAGGTATATGTGGCTCATTGAACCATGCGCCAAATTCAGTGAATTCCTCATGTGTGATGGCAAGCACTTGGCAACTTAGCACTGTTGATCATTGCAACGGTTAGTAGTGGTGTTCTGCACCAAGAGCTGACATTTCTAGCTCACTGGCTTTTAATTCCTGCCTCATGCCTTTGTGGTAATTCTGCTGTGAAACAACTTCATTAGCCTGCCACTCAAAGGCAGAAAGAAAATCACAGCGTACAATTAGCAAGAGAAGAAACCCAAGAGCAGTGGGCACGGGTGCACCCACCTCTTTTATAGGCAGCTCTTTGGCTTATTGATTACGGCTTACTGAGAGCAGAAGCAAAGGAGATCATTTGCAGGAGTATTTATACCCCACACACTAGCATCATGAAAATAGTGAGAAAAATAAATCAGATCAGCAATAGTAATTTCTTTTTTTTTTTTCCTCCAGTTTCTAGGATCTTGCTAATACATGGAGCAGTGCAAAGTCATGCCCCAGACATCTCACGTTACATCTACATATGGTTCGCTCATCACCCCTCTTTGTCTGTTCAGGTTCCAAAACAAACAAAATCCTCTACCATTTGTTCATGAAAGAAAATTTGTTCCATGTTATATGGTGAAGAGATTCCAACCAGGGTGATTCCTGGTTATCTCTGCAAAGCTAAAAAAAAAAAAAAAAAAAAAAAGATTTTAATATCCAGCCATGACAAAAAAAAATTCTCTAGTTGTGGGTCTCAGCAATGGAGTTTTGCTGTTGCAAAACCACCTATAGGCACTGGGACATAGTGTGTACCAGGAGTTACGATTTTCTTTGTCAAATCTTGAGCATGACAGCGTATGATGAGTTCTTGGTTTTACTGGTTCCCATTCATACCCCTTCCTCAGCAGATGACACAGACCATGCAAAAGCAGCAGGCAGATATGTCCCCACAGCACATCACACCATCCACCGGCATCCAAATCAGGGATTTGACAGGAGGCTTTAGTCCCTTTAGTCCCACAAAAGTTAAGACACTGGAGGGAGAGGGTACAGCTGAAAGCATTAGTTTGCTGTGGAGTGGGGCTGACAAGGCACCTGGGCTTAGCCAGCTGGTGCTTCACCTGCCCTAATGCTCCAGTAACTGGAGTGAGCTCCCTCAGACCCAAACTGAGTGTATACAGCTTAACAAAGGTCATTTTTTATTTTCCAACTTCCTTTATGTATCAACATGAAATAACCATTTTTGCTCCAGAGTTTTTCTTTCACTCTCTGGACTTTCAGTTATAAACTTTTTTTCTCAGGTACGGACCTTAGAATTTTTAAACAGAAGATGAATCACATATGGCATATGCACAGTCCTGGATTTATAGGCATTTCAGAAGTTCATCTTTGTCAGCTTGGAACTGAGCAGGAACCGTATGCTGAAAGGCTTAACTCTTGTTCTATATTGAGATTATCTCTTTTTTAATTCGATTTGGTAAATACAACACTATCTGGTAACTAACTGTACCAAATAATCTATCTCAGCAAAATAAGCCAGTAAACTGAAACAATGTTATAAAACCAAATACACATTCAAGTATCAAAAACCCCTGTTTTTTGAAATTTAGGAATGTAATATATAAGTATTTTGATATTTTCATCAGCAGACTATCTTCCCACTGTAGCAATCTAACTCACATGTATATTGCCATGATTTAAATTCAGTTAGTAAAAAGAAATTACTTTTTTTGCAAACAAAAGTAATATTTTGGAACACATACTGTTGGGGTAAAAGGCATAGTTAAGGTAATACCTTCGGAGAGCTCTAGGCAAAACCAGAAAACTCAGATTTGGACCACAACACTCCCTGGGTTCAGAGTCGCTCAGAGGCAGATTATTTTTATTCAGGTCTCTCTGGAAATTGTTCCTGTAAGCACAAAATCTACTCTTTGACTAGCTTCTAGCACTTCGAAGTCTGGGCTCGTGCCACAGGATGAAATAGCTATTGAGTGAGAAAGGGAGCAAAAGCTTTCTGAAGCCATCTTGCCAACATGACTCAAAACAACTATGAAGGGACCATCTATAAAGCTTGGAAGTTAGTTTAAGCTCTCTTCACACAGAATTCTTCACCTTTCTGCTAAAACTACCAGAAAACATCAATTAGTGCTTTAGAGCTGCTGGCATATACAAATGGCCTGAAACCACCAATTCACCTACTGAAGGGCAATGATTTTTTCATGTCTTTGCTTACTGTAACAGTAAAGATTTAATACCATGTGATCTATGAATTCTTTATATTTGTCTTGAGTATTAATTGCCATAACAGGAAAATGATTGTACTGGACAGCCAGTGCATGGCTAGACAGTAGAGAAAATATTTCCACAGTGAATAAATGATATACAGGACACGGGTATGCATGAGTTTATTTCAGGTGATCAAGCAATTAGCTGTTGTTTGAATTCCTGAAAGGAAAGTTCAAAGCTGCCATCATCAACAGTGGGGTTTTTTATTTTTCTGCCAAGTAAATAGGTATGTATACAGGAGATTTCCTCTACATTCAGAGCATGAGCAAAGCATTAGCGATGGTAAGGGATCTGGAGCGCAGGTAGTTTTTTCATCAATTCTGCCGGTCAAAGGGAAGGAGTTTGAAAGGGCCAGTCGAATCTGGCAAATCAACAATAGTTACAGGACTGGTGCCACAGCCAGGGGTTTGGCTACTTAGACCATGGGACTCGCTTTGAGAAACCTGGTCTACGAGGGGCCGATGTGGTCCATCTGTCAGAGAAAGGGAAGAGCATCTTCGGGCATAGGCTTGCCAAGCTGGTGAAGTGGGCTTTAAACTAAAGTTATCGGGGAGGGGAACCTCAATCCATCCCACTCCTACCAGTTTGATGCCAGGGCCAGCAATAGATGCCCAGAGTATGGAGAAGGATCACAGGTCAACAGGAGAGCATCTGAAGAGCGGCACAAAGGAACCCCAGCCAGTAAGACAGCTTCATCGGGGGCCCAACTTAAATGCCTCTATGCAAACATGCGTACCATGGGGAATAAACAAGAGGAGTTAGAGACGTGCGCATGCCTGTAGGGCTACGATCTTATTGGCATCATGGAGACACGGTGGGATGGCTCCTATGATTGGAGTGTTGGGATAGAGGGATACAGACTCTTTAGGAAGGACAGGCAGGCGACACAAGGAGGGGGTGTGGCTCTCTATGTCAATGACCAGCTGAAGTGCATGGAGCTCCACCTGGGGATGGATGAGGAGCTGACTGAGAGCTTATGGGTCAGGATTAAAGGGAGGGCAGGGACAGGTGACCTAGCAGACAGGGGGTCTGCTACAGGCCACCTGACCAGGAAGACTGAACGGATGAGGCCCTCTATAGACAGTTAGGAGCAGCCTCACGTTCACAAGCCCTGGTCTTCATGGGGGACTTCAACCACCTTGTTATCTGTTGGAGGGACAACACAGCAGGGCATAAGCAATCCGGGAGGTTCCTGGAATGTGTGGATTATAACTTCCTTCTCCAAGTGACAGAGGAGCCAATGAGGAGAGGTGCTATGCTGGACCTTGTTCTCACCAACAAGGAGGGGCTGGTGAAGAATGTGAAGCTCAAGGGCAGCCTTGGCTGCAGTGACCATGAAATGGTGGAGTTCAAGATCCTTAGGGCACTGAGAAGGGCACACAGCAAGCTCACTACCGTGGACTTCAGGAGAGCCGACTTTGGCCTCTTCAGGGATCTGCTTGGCAGAGTGCCACAGGATAAAGCCCTGGAAGGAAGAGGGGCCCAAGAAAGCTGATTAATATTCAAGGATCACCTCCTCCAAGCTCAGAAGCAATGCATCCCAACAAAGAGGAAGTCAGGCAAAAATGCCAGGAGGCCTGCATGGATGAACAAGGAGCTCCTGGACACACTCAAACACAAAAAGGAAGCCTATAGAGGGTGCATGCAAGAACAGGTAGCCAGGGAGGAATACAGAGAAATTGTCTGAGAGGCCAGGGATCAGGTTAGGAAAGCTAAAGCCCTGATAGAATTAAATCTGGCCAGGGACATCAAGGGCAACAAGAAAAGCTTCTATAGGTACGTCAGGGATAAAAGGAAGACTAGAGGAAATGTGGGCCCTCTCTGGAATCAAACAGGAGACCTGGTTACCTGAGATATGGAGAAGGCGGAGATACCCAATGACTTTTTTGCCTCAGTCTTCACCGGCAAGTGCCTGAGCCTTACTGCTCAAGCCACAGAAGGCAAAGGCAGGGACTGGAGAATGAAGAGCTGCCCACTGTAGGAGAAGATCAGGTTCGAGACCATCTAAGGAACCTGAAGGTGCACAAGTCCATGGGACCCAATGAGATCCATCTGTGGGTCCTGAGGGAACTGGCGGATGAAGTTGCTAAGCCACTATCCATCATATTTGAGAAGTCGTGGCAGTCCGGTGAAGTTCCTGCTGACTGGAAAAGGGGAAACATAACCCCCATTTTCAAAAAGGGAAAAAAGGAAGACCCAGGGAACTACAGGCCAGTCAGTCTCACCTCTGTGTCTGGGAAGATCATGGAACAGATCCTCCTGGAAGCTATGCTAAGGCACATGGAGGACAGGGAGGTGATTCGAGACAGCCAGCATGGCTTCACCAAGGGCAAGTCCTGCCTGACCAACCTAGTGGCCTTCTATGATGGAGTGACTACGTCAGTGGACATGGGAAGAGCTACAGATGTTGTCTATCTGGACCTCTGTAAGGCCTTTGAAACGGTCCCCCACAACATCCTTCTCTCTAAATTGGAGAGATATGGATTTGATGGGTGGACTGTCTGGTGGATGAGGAATTGGTTGGATGGTTGCATCCAGAGGGTAGTGGTCAATGGCTCAATGTCCAGATGGAGATCAGTGACACGTGGTGTCCCTCGGAGGTCCGTATTGGGACCAGTACTGTTTAATATCTTCATCAATGACATATACAGTGGGATCGAGAGTACCCTCAGCAAGTTTGCAGATAACACCAAGTTGAGTGGTGCGATCGAGTCGTCCCTCACCTGAGGGACGGGATGCCATCCAGAGGGATCTGGACAAGCTTGAGAAGTGGGCCCATGTGAACCTCATGAGGTTCAACAAGGTCAAGTGCAAGGTCCTGCACCTAGGTCGGGGCAACCCCAGGTATCAATACAGGCTGGGGATGAAGGGAGTGAGAGCAGCCCTGCCGAGAAGGACTTGGGGGTACTGGTGGATGAAAAGCTGGACATGAGCCAGCAATGTGCACTCGCAGCCCCGAAGGCCAACTGTATCCTGGGTTGCATCAAAAGAAGCGTGGCCAGCAGGTCGAGGGAGGTGATTCTGCCCCTCTACTTGGGTCTTGTGAGACCCCACCTGGAGTCCTGCGTCCAGCTCTGGAGTCCTCAGCGCAGGAAAGACATGGACCTGTTGGAGCGGGTCCAGAGGAGGGCCATGAAAATGATCAGGGGGATGGAATGCCTCTCCTATGAGGAAAGGCTGAGAGAGTTGGGGTTATTCAGCCTGGAGAAGAGAAGGCTCTGGGGAGACCTTATTGCAGCCTTTCAGTACTTAAAGGGGGCTTATAAGAAAGATGGGGACAAACATTTTAGCAGGGCCTGTTGCAACAGGACAAGGGGGAATGGTTTTAAACTAAAAGAGGGTACATTTAGACTAGATCTAAGGAAGACATTTTTACAATGAGGGTGGTGAAACACTGGCACAGGTTGCCCAAAGAGGTGGTAGATGCCCCATGCCTGGAAACATTCAAGGTCAGGTTGGACGGGGCTCTGAGCAACCTGATCTAGTTGAAGATGTCCCTGCCCATGGCAGGGGGGTTGGACCAGATGACCTTTAAAGGTCCCTTCCAACCCAAACTATTCTATGATTCTATGATTCTATGATCTGATAAATGAAACAAAAAACCACACTTTAGCGAAAATGAGGTTGCGTTAGCTGTCAGGTATCATTTAAACAAATCAGATAACAAAAGAAAAGAAAAGCAGTAGAGAAAGGGGGAAAACAAACTGTGTATGTGATTCTGTTTAAGGATTTGCCAAATAGACCTTAACTACGTCTTAAACACATACATGACAGAAAAAGGAGAAAAAATCCATTTCATGAGCCATACTCTGTTTTGTATATTTCTTTAAATCATGCGTTTATCAAATCTTTTGTTTTTGTGCTTATCTACAGAATTTAAGGCTACTGCCCATACATATTTTAAAAATCTTTTGCTTGATCAAGAAATAGGCATTTCACAATCCCACAGCATGAAATCTGGAATTTTGTCCACATTTTCTCTATGTCTTTTGTCAGCTTCTCATCTTTTGCATGGTTGGCAATTTTCAGCATTAAAATGTGGGTAAATTATTACTTTTGCAAGAAATATTAGCAAGTTATTACAGTCAGTTAAAAAGAAAGAATAAATATGGAAATAGGAATATTAGTAATGCTGTCCTCCCACAGACCCTGAACGTAAGAAGTATTCAGATTTACAGAAAAAATCCAAAGCATTCCAGACACCATATGTGAATCCAACCACTATTGCTCCTAAATTCAAGAAGTTTTGAGGAAGGTATTAGTCTTAGTAGATGTTATGCTCCATCATTCTAAAAAATTTCTAATGCTATTCAAAGACCAAGTTGACAAAAATATTAAAATTCTTTATAAAGGGGTATCTATATTCTGAATCTCTAGATATGTATCTTTAATAATAAAAAAGGCATTTTTTATTTGTTGTCTAGAATAGCACCATAATTTTTTTAGAGTTAGGGATTTTTTAGAGTTTTAGAGTGCCAGAGCAATGTGAGGGAATGAAAAAGCAAATAAACTTGGAAATAACATCCTCAGGGTTTTTAGGTAATTTAAAATCATGTGGTGATGCTGGGTTTGGTCTTATTCCTGCTGTTTCTTCCCTATAAACCATGACTTTCTCAAATATTATTTACTTTTGAAACTTCTGTCTCAAAGTCATCAAGAACTGCATTATCAACTAAGCTGAACCAGTGCTACCAAAATCGCTGCCCTCTGTACTTTTGACAGTAAAAACTTCAGGTGACAGAAATTCAGTGTAGTATGCAATCTGCTAAAATTTCTTATTTACCAAATTGTTAAAAAAAGACAATCACCAAATTATATCTGCCCTTTAATATTATTTCACTTTTGAAAGTTTTTGATTTAAGCAAGGAGACAAATCTTTTAGCAACAATAATAAATGTTGATTTTCTAGAAAAATAATAAAAACAAACACTCTAATTGTGTTTCCCTTTATTAAAGGGTATGAGAAGCATAGGAGAAAAACAGTACCTGTGTGAACTCACTAGATTATTGCTAAAGCTTTTTCAGAGATTCAATTGATAAAGTGGGTCTTTGGCCAGCCAATCAGAATGAATAACAGCATGGTTAAAATGAGAAAATTGTGCAGAGGCCAAAGTGGTGGTAAATGGAAGCTTCACTTAGCTCTACATAGATTATATTGTAGTAGACAAAGGAAATAAAGCTGATGGTATGCATTTGTATCTGGTAGTGATAGCTTTATAATTCAATATGTGCAACCACTGAAGAGGAACAAAAGCATGCCAGTCTTAGTAATAGGTATGGAAGTTATAACTAAAGAAATAATGTAGAAAGCAATAACATCAATCTAAGGTAGCTTATCAGATCACGGTAAAGTAAAGGTTGTTAGGAAAAAGAGACAGCTATTGAGCTCTGAAAAGACAAGGATTTGGGGAGAGCAGTTGTGAATTTCAGTGCATGAAATGATGGTTATGGCCTCTTCATGAAACAGAAACTAGTTTGTTAATCAATGGATTAGGAATCAGAAGAGCTGAACACTCTTCCCACCTTAATCAAAAGAAGCTGGGCAAGTCATGTGAATATCAGATATCCACTTTGTCACTAACATGGGATAATTATTTCCAGTCCCACTGCTAAACTGCTGAGTGTAGAGCATAGAGAGGAGGTGGACAACCAGAGGAAAAAAGAAAAAGAGCAAAACACAGGTGAAGGGAAGTAAGGTTTGAAGCAACTGTGAAAAGTCCTGAACCCTGCTGCTCTAATTCTTTGAGCAGCACTTTGCTGAGTCCTGACAGCCCCCATAGAAGACATGGAAACCAGAAACCTGAACTCATCTCTGGCCTATTTCTGTTCTGGCCATAATCAGGGGAATTCTGCATAAAATCCATCCCCACACATGACCTCAATCACAGTCAGTTCTTGGTGAGCCGGCCACACACCATCAAACCTAGTGAGCAGCAGAATCCAAATTTTGTAACATAGTCTCCCTCCTTTTTTCTCAGTTTCTGTGGCCAGAACAAGTCTTCTCAAAGGAGAAGTCTGAGGGGACACTACGAGCCAAGACTATTTCTGCATCTATTTTATAAGTAACATAAAATTATTTATATGCCAAAATCAGAGGTTTGTCCAAACTGATGTAAAGCACCTTAGTGCTAGCTACATTAAAGTTGTATCTAAAAGGCTTGGAAGGCTTGGAGCTACCAAGAAATGTGTCTTACATGCTCTTTTATAATGGCCAGTGAATCCATAGGAACATGAGGGAAGCTGAAGTATTATAGCTTGTGTCCTGAGAGAATGAACAAGGGCAATGTACCATGAAAAGCGTGGTTAATAAAAACACTTTTTGGGTCAAAACTGACCTCTTTCGAAGAATATATAAACATACTAAGTTGTAACTGTTATTTAAATAGGGACATCCATGTCATTTGTGGAGAACAAAACACCAATAGGCTCTGTGAAGTTTCAGCCCATTAAACACAGGAGGCTTTATATTATAATATAAATATTTTAGAACAATTAATTGTTGGTATCCTATTGTGCTGAGAAAGTATGTTCTTAACTCTGACACCAAGCCCAGTCACAGTGAGAAAACATTTAAAATACAGAGTTTTTACAATGTAATTGAAACAAAAAGAATGGCAAGAACATCATAAACAACGTGAGGAGAGTGAATAGGGGTTGATCATTTTGCACAAGACAAGAACTGAGGAATATTCAGTGAAATCACTGGGTGCCAGATTTTAAGCAAATGGAAGGAAGTATTTCACAAGATAATGTATAATTATGCTGTGGAATCCATTGCCACAGGACACTGTAAATACCGAACTATAAATACATGGCAGATAGGTCTATCAGGGGCTATTAACACACTAGATGCAACCTCCAGTTCAGGAAGTCCCTAAACTTCTGACAGCCAGAAGCTGGGAGGGTATACCAGGGGAAGGGTCATTTTATTCATAGAATCATAGAATCATAGAATCATTAAGGTTGGAAAAGACCTCTAAGATCATCAAGTCCAACCGTCAACCCAACACCACCATACCCACTACACCATGTCCCTAAGCGCCACATCTACACGTCTTTTAAATACTTCCAGGGATGGTGACTCAACCACTTCCCTGGGCAGCCTGTTCCAAGGCCTGACCACTCTTTCAGTAAAGAAATTTCTCCTAATGTCCAGTCTAAACCTCCCTTGGCGCAACTTGAGGCCATTTCCTCTTGTCCTATCGCTTGTTACTTGGGAGAAGAGACCAACACCCACCTCGCTACAACCTCCCTACAGGTAGTTGTAGAGCGCGATGAGGTCTCCCCTCAGCCTCCTCTTCTCCAGACTAAACAACCCCAGTTCCCTCAGCCGCTCCTCATAAGGCTTGTGCTCCAGGCCCTTCACCAGCTTCGTTACCCTTCTCTGGACACGCTCCAACACCTCAATGTCCTTCTTGTAGTGAGGGGCCCAAAACTGAACACCGTATTTGAGGTGCGGCCTCACCAGTGCCGAGTACAGGGGCACGATCACTTCCTTACTCCTGCTGGCCACACTATTTCTGATACAGGCCAGGATGCCTTGTTGTGCTTTAAACATTCATCTAGTGGCCCTTCTCAGAGGCAGGACACTGGGCTAGAAGAGCTGTAGGTCTGCCTAGATATGGCAGGCCTTATGTTCTCTTGATGCAAAAACACATATCAAAAGGCAGCCTGGCTGATCTCACATCAATGAAAAAATAAATAGTGAGGAGCTTGGTTCAATGGCCTGGAATGCATCATTCAGAAAAAGAAAAGTGTGTAAGGACAGAACTATAAATGCAAGTATATACACAGGCTACTCAGTCATTTAAAGTCATGGCAGGTTAAAGTGAAGGAGAAGTTCATCGTACCAGTAACTCAGAGAAACCCATTTAAGTTAATGGAATAAGCTGCTAGTGGAAGTCTTGCAGAAGCACCCAGTTAAAATCAATCCAAGTGAAAGGTGGAAGTGTTTTTGGGAAGTAGGATATCAAATAATATACTGGATGACTACACAGTTTTTGGATTGAGATCAGGAGATAAGATTGATTAATGTTTTTTATCATAAGCATATACCACGGAAAAACATCAGGTCAAGTCAGTACATAGCCCTTAAACATTCTTAATCATGAAAGAATTTTGAATTTTGTAGTGTTTAAAATTCACACATTCAAGAGATATTCCTTCAAGCATGTCCAATGTCTAGCACCACTTTTATTACCATATGTTTTCTGTATAGTAGTGCAGTGCTCTACACAAGTACGTCTTCATATGATATAATACATCACCTTTAATGTATTAATAATGCTCGTTTACAACTAAGCTAACAGCAATAGCACTGTGTTCATTGTTGTTCAAATCATGGGCAGCTCAAGTGTTTTAAGGAGGCTGAGTAACAGCCCTTTGTGGAAGCCCCCTCAAATATCATCTGTTTTAATATGTTAAAACAGAAATAGGTCTAAATAGAGAAAAGTTATTATCTGTGTACATGTAGAATAAGGGGAAGTGAACTAGGTGACCATTACCTTCCTGCCACCAATGGAGGCTGTTTCCTGGGCAGTGCTCAATTCCTAATTGACTACATGTAACTAAGTTTTGTATGGGACAATTGTCTCCATAACAGGAGCTATTTGACAGTTAAATTCTGCCTCTGAGCTGTTTTGCAGGATGGCCTCACAAATGAAATGATTGCACTGCACAAATATCATCTGAAGCATCATTGGCGAATTTATTAATAGACAAATAGTGACAGGAAGAGTAAGTGTCTGTACCCAGGCAGGGAATCCATTTTAGATGCAGAATCATAATGTAGCACTACAAATGCTCAAAAACCCTCCACCTACCTGGGGCAGATGGTATATCTCATTTTTTGGTAGTTCTGGCTACAGTCAGGCACTTGGATATGAATAAAAGGCAGAGATGACACTGGCTTAGTTTGTAGGAACTGGCTTAGCTTGTAAGAACTAAGAGCCAAGAGCCACAATACTATTTACAATTGTACAGCTTATGGGATGAAAGATTAATATCTACAAAAACAGTAGAATTAACTTTCATATCCACCAAATGTGCTGTATTTTCAGGAAGGGAATGAAAAGAAATGTATTTGTCCTTTTTGAAAGCTGAGATTTCAACTCATCATTTTCAAAATTTGCAGGTTTCTAACTTACAGAAATCTCTCACTCATGGGATTGGTGAGCCCTGTAGTGCAGTTATACTGGAGCAGCATTACTCAGAGTGGAAAAATGAAAGTGTAACACTAAATTCACTTAAAAAGTGAATGTGGAACTTTGTTATCAGAGTTCTCTTGAGATTTTTACAAAAGAAGGTTTGTTTGATAGGAAGAAGTCTTTTAGATGACTGGGAAACATGCAATGCTTTCAATAACTTTCAGGACTCTATCCTAAACAGTTTCAAAAGCCAGGACTTCAGCAGACAATCTAACATTAGTGACTAGCAATTAGTTCAGTGCCTCTGTGCTGGGTAGACATACTTCTTTTGTATTTTATATTTTTGATCATACTGACGGACTATGTTTCCAAGTAAGTGCAAGTCCAGTCCTTCAGCAGACACGCTGACTGCCATTCCAGTTTCAGAACAGGGACTTCTAATACAAATAGTTCACGGTTTCCAAGGAAGCTTACTGCTTATGCTCCAAATATCTGGGAAGTATGGAGTTGCAAAACTATGCTAGAAAAAATTAATTTCACCCCAAACACTTATATAACTCAGTCTCAGACTTCACTAGCGATAGCTTAAATAAATGTCAGAGCAAAATACCGATCCCAGTCTCTAGACAAAACGCAAACCACAGCCAAAGGGCTAGATCTCTGCTAGAAACAGCAATATTTGAAAAGAATGGTCTCACAAAAACTTAATTAATCTTCATTCTAATCTGGTTTTCTTGCAATTGTTCTTCTTGTGCCTCTTCTTTGACTGCCTTCCAATTTTTATGCCTCCTATGCTGTCTTTTGCTCCTCCACTCATTCTCAAGTGATTTTCACTATCCTCTTATAACCCCAGCACACACTTTCTATTTATTTCCACATCATTACAAATTCTTTTTTGCATCCACCCTCTAAAAGACCTACCTTTGTAAGGACAGTTCTACTTTGAAACTAGAGTGGGGAGGAAGTCAGAGAGATTCTGCCTTTTCTCTCTGTTTTTGCCTTCTTATCTGCTCTTTTCTTCTTGTTGCTGTTTTGTTACTACTTATAAATAGGCACACAAATATATACATAGAGAAAATATATACATAGAGAAAATTCAGAAAGTGAGGTTTTGTAAATTTACAAAGAACCTGATTCTTGGTTTACAACTCCTTTGTACTGGGGCCTGCAGCCTAAGAATGATTTAATGAAAACTAACTGCCTATAACTACCAATTTCTACATCAACATCAGCTCCAGCAGCAGAGTGATTTGTGTTTAATAAAAAAGTCTTAGATCCAACTTGGCAAAGTTAATTATGTGTGCATTCATGATGATGTTAATGGTGAGAAAGCTGTACACTTAACAGACAAGTGTAATGATACTGTGAATTAACACGGGAGCAAATATTGCTCCCTGTAAAGTCCAAAAAATATTTGTTTCCCACATTTACTCCCCCTGTTGTAACTTAATGTAAAGGACTGTTTTTAAAAATAGTGACTGTAACTGGGTGTGGATGTCATATCAAATTAGGTTTCCAGTTCAGTTCTAGTATCATTAAAATTTCTAAGCTGATTACATGAGAATATGTCTTTCTGTGTACCAGGTCCAAGAAGCAAGATTCTTACAGACTTTGCTTCAATTTGAACTACAAATATGCAGCAAACCACATAGCAAAAAGGTAAAATAAGAAATTCAATGTGCTTTGCAATTCCATGTTCTTTGCACAGATTTGTTTGCTTAGAAAGCATCAGGGATTATTTTTCAGTTTGTTAGTACATCTAAGTCCCATCTTCCTAGACCTGCAGAAACCAAATTATGTGCCAAGACCAGAGTTAGTTCAAGAAACTCATCTTTTAATTTCAGTTAAATTTTAGTTTCAGATGTTGCACTGCTTGTGAAGCTTTGCCTGGGGTATGGGGAAATGTTGGAAAGCTACCAGTCGAGTCACTGCTGATTTCTAATGCCAGTTCTCATATCCAATACTCCCACAATTTGCTTTCTCTGCTTAATAAGAGTCTTACCTCATTGGACTCTGCTGAGTGGACTGAAATGTTAGAAATTTGTATCTGTTCATGTTACAGATCTCCCATCCTCCTGCCTGGATTCATTGTCAATAATTGGTTCCTGTGTTTCTCTAATGTAAGCATT
The DNA here is from genome assembly GCF_964195595.1 of Calonectris borealis. Taxonomy (NCBI): domain Eukaryota; kingdom Metazoa; phylum Chordata; class Aves; order Procellariiformes; family Procellariidae; genus Calonectris; species Calonectris borealis. The sequence continues at coordinate 58,831,218 of NC_134313.1, forward strand.
TCAGTTTCGACTTTCCAAGCACCTTCCAGCAAGTTTTTAGGTACTGTACAACAAGGGTTGCCTGAGACTCTTTTTATTTTGCTTTTTATAAAATGAGAAGATGTTTTGCAGAGTTGGCTCCGTTCCAGTTACACTTCTGTTGAAATGGTTTCACAGGCACAGGAACTCTTTCCTCAGCAGCAGTCCCAGCCCCACAGCAGAGCAGCTGGCAACGCACGTACTCAAATGCTGATCGCTGACATGCAAGCCTAGTTTGCTCCGGTTTGAGTGTGGATATCATCAGTGGTCTCCCACCCCCCTGACAAATACAGCAGCCAGAATTCAGTGCCTTCCCCTTTAGGTGCCCTTTGGACCTTTTTTGGTTTTTATATATATTTAGTTATTAATTTGGAGCGGGTAGAGGCAGCAAGGGAGAGTAAACGAATTTTATGGCCCACAGTCAGAGCACTCAACTGGGACGTGGGAGACCAGTGTTCAAGCTGTATGGATTAAAGTGGCTTTTCCCACAGTGCGGATGGAAGAGCTCAGTGTCTGTGCCAATAACTATAACATACTTTCTAATTTATTTTGTAATGTCAAGAGTATATGATGCATGTTATTTTTTCTTTTGCCAGTTTGGCTGGTAATTTCTTTTTCTTTTAGTTTATGGGTTTCAAAGGCAATTTTTTGCTTTTCATTTTAAAGTGTTGCCCATGCCTGAGTTGACATCAGACAACTTTGGACGGGCTACAGATGTTTAGAGATGCCAGCCGATCCACCTACTAAGCAATGTCTGAGCAATACCCAACCTTTTGCCAGGCCTTGTTGTTATGCCACTGTGACTGCCATTGGCTCTACTTAAGACAGATGGGGCGGGGGGTTAACATTGCACATTTGATCTACATTTTAAACTAAATTAAAAGTCTTAGCTTATCCATGAATTTAAAGCACAATGAAGAGTGGGTACACTGAGAAACTCTTCAACATCAAAGTGTCATGTAATTCCTGACCATTTATTATTATTCTTTTAAACCTACCACTTTGCAGTGTTTACTTATGAGAAACTATTTGCTTTGGTAGCTTCACTGTCATCTAACAAAAAATGGCTTTACATTGCTGCCAACTTTTCTCTCCATTACTTCTCCAGACATGTTCTCCCTTATCCATGAGTACCATAAGGTTTTCTCCTCCACCTCTGCTGCTCCCTCCTCTTTGCCCAGAAAATGGTCTTCATGTTTCTGTTCAGAGGGCTTTCACACAGCAGTTAGAGCTCACGGGAAGAAGATTCACAGAAAACTATTTCCCAGTGAGATTCTTTTATAAAGAAACGCAGCATGCGCTGCTCTTGTTTAGCACCTTTCACACAGTGTGCTCTGAACTACGTTTTAAGAGGAGCTGTATTGTATGAATTGCTGCATTTTTACACCAGAAGTGCCAGCAGAGCGGGCTGGGACTAGAATCTAGTGCAGGATGATTAGATTCTAGCAATTAGTCATGGGACAAATTTTAGCAATTCATCAAACAGCCCTAGGCAGTCCCAGATGTTGGGTTTTCTCTCAAACAAATAACAAATCCTCAGTCCTCTTTAAATCAGTGAACAGATGGGTAATCACCTGACTGCAACCAAAGGTGAGCCTATCTCTATGTGCCATCAAATTCAGATTAATTTACTTTTTACCCACTCTTACTATATCTTATATGGCATGTAGATTCATAAAGAAGTTAGTAGCACAATCTTGTGAAATTTCTTGGGCATGTAGTTAACTGAAAGGAGCTGCTCCCATCAGAAGCGAATGGATATTTTTAGTTTTTCTCAGGTCACATCATGCTTTTCTTTGAGAAACATAGGAACTGCCATGCTGAATTAGTCTAATGGCCCATGGAGTGGAGCACCCCCTTTAGTAGGATGCGTTTCTGTGTCAGAAACTTCAGAGAACAGTGCAATAGTAAAGAAATGTGGAATAACATGCTATCAGGGAGGTTTCTCCCACCCAGCAACTAAATTAGCAGCTGATTTATGTTATATGAGAGCTGGTATCTGTTTCCTATGTGTTTAAATGAAACAGTGGTCATCACTGATCAGTTGGAACATTTGTTCTAAGCTCCTAGCTTTGGCAAGAAACCTTTAGATGCTGCAGACACACTGCCCAAATCCACCCTAAGTTCTAGGCTTTGCTCTCCAAAGTATTTCACAGAACATTTTCTAGAATATAGCTTCCGCTACAAACCCAGCTCTACTTAACTATGGCCTTGTAACATCATAAAATCCAAACAAAGCAAATGAGATTTGAAGCCTCTGAACTGAAATGACTTATTGCCAGCTATATAGCAAACATTCAGAGAATACAGAACAACTCCAGATTTTGGCTATCTTTAAGGAACATTGGAATATCTTCTGTTCATGTACGTGACTTCATTGTAAGTCACACAATAGTCATCTTTTTTTTTTTTTTTAATCCCAGCTCCTTCAGTAATAGTTATGTGGGCACATCAATCTTTATCTATTTATTTTCTTAAGAAGACTCTAGCATGCAGGTCTACAGAGAAAGGCTTATAAGTGTGTACCATAAGGGCTCAATCTATAAGAAAATTTCTTAACAAAATGAAAGTGAAATATTTCTTAAAATCTCATTAATTTACACAGCCTTCAACATGGTTTTGTGTATTAGATGAGGTAAGGGTAAAATTGTGTTTTTCTGGCATGTTTTTTAACTACAGCTACAGTTTCTAAATGTTTGGATTGGTATTACTTGTAGATGATAGTATTTTTCACCCTAGGAAGAATTACTTTCATTGCATCATTTACCTTCTTGGCCTAAGTGTATAAAAATACAAAAACATGTCTTATCTTTTAGCTCTTAGAAATGTATAAACACCAAGATAGTTACACCAGTTCTCATCCCTGACTGAAGGAAACTTCTTGCTCTGTACACCCTAAAGAAAATGATTTACCTATTTACTTTATCATTCATTGTTTTTTATATTTGTCTTGTCTGTCATACCATGTTGCCCACTTCCTTTTCCAATTACACTGTTCTAATCTCTTGTGATATTTAAATAAGGAAAACATTCCATCCTTCTAATCTATGAATATATGCTACTAAAAGAAATTTCACTTTTCCCTGTTATATGAAAGGAACATATTGTACCAATTAAAGAGCTTTCTATGAAAAAATCTAATTATAAAAACACAAGGCCTGATTCAAAGCCTATTTTAGTCCATGGAAAGACTTCTGTTGACTTCTTTGGGCTCAAGTCCATATTCAGCAATGGTTAAATTGAATAAGAAAAGAGCTTATTTCCAGTTAACAAACAATTCATGGGCATGATGAATGCAAAAATATATTTACATTATTTCTACATATTCCATTAAAGCATACAAATTGACTGCTTCTGGAAATACGGTACTGTACCAGAGCAAAAAGTTCATATCAGAATTCATATATTCCTTCTACGTGGAACTCTTTTAATGTATCTGTCCTATATATCTGTACAGCAGTATGGATTTTTACAGAAAACCTGTGGAATGAGGAAAGTATTTTCTACTGCGAACATCACATGATGGAGATGTGAAACCTGCTTTCTGAAACGTGAGTATTCTTTAAATTAACTACTTTAAAATTCCTCATTCAATGACTTTCTATGTCCAGATTTCTACAGTAGTTCCCAGTCGAATAACCATAGGCTATTCTTTGTTATTAGGGGGCATTTTTACAGCCGTGAAAACCTGTATCTATCAAAAGGCCTGAACACAGAAATTAGAGTAGACTTTTTCCCCCACTTTCTGCCCTAACAGCAGGACAGCGGAAGCAGTGGGATTTGCTCCTTTTTTGCATTGCCTGTTTTCTGAAAGATGCAGTGAGGAAGCCATTAGTAAGCGGAGCTGGCAAAGGAAGGACTTACTTTCGTCAGTAATACAGACTACACCTAGATCCAGCCTCTGTGCCTGAGACAGCTTGCTGTGCAAAACAAAAGTCCCTGTGTGTAAATTCCCCCTTCACACACTTTCTTTCTCCACTGTGTGAATTCAACCTGGCTGGGAAACTGCCAGAGCTACCAGCTGAGTAACTCAATAGAGGAGAGTTTGCTTTGAGGCAAGGAACAGGGTCTGTGGCTCTAGCCTATCATCTTAGCTGTAGGAGCTGGAAATAAACCACAAATACTGCTGAGCTTACGCTGTTTTCTCCCTCAGTAGAAAGAATTGTATTTGCAGAATTTTGCCATTGACATGAATGGGATGAGAACGACATTTCCAACCTTTTTTTAATAGAGAAAAGCAGTTGAGTAATCACCACAGCAACTAAAGATTGTTGAGATGAAGCCAGCTATGAAACACGCATGTATATTTTGAATGCCAGCCAGCCCAATTTTTAAGGAACTTTCATAACCCACACAGCCTATGGATAAAACAGTGATTTTGCTTTCGGTATGTGTCCTGAATGCAAGCAGAGCATATGCTATTTCAAAGTGGAGATGAGCTTCAAAGAGACAACTGGATCTAAATTTCTGCTAAATCCAGTGTAATTTCAGAGAGAAACTTTGCATCTTGGGCTCATTCTTTCTTAACACACATATTAATGTTTATTTACCAATCCGTACATTTAACACACTGGCTAAAACTGTCTTTCCGCAACTTTAGTTAAGGAAAGCTATGCAAGTGTTTTTTGAACATTGTTAACTTCCTATTCACGTCAAAGCTCGATCTCCAGAAAGCAAAATCCTTTCTAAAGACATCATAGCACATTGTCAGCAGCAAAATATTATCAAGCTGAATGGTTTATATTATGAATTGTGCATCCAGAACTCTTTGTGAAGTAAGTATGAGTGACAAAAAACAAATTTCCTATGCAAATATTGAAAACTCATGCTAGGCACTAGCATAACAGGTGTGACTGAAGTTTCTGGAATTTACGTCCATGTCCATAATAATATAAATATCGTGAACCTTGATTACATGTGTGCATGAAATTCACTGTAAGTCATTAAACTACCCATTAAAAAAAAAAGGAAAGCCAGCAAAGTCAAAATATAATAGAAATAATCACTAAATATGTAATATCTGGGGATATTTTTCAGTATTCAAACAATTCAGAACAGTTCTATTGACTGATTCTACAGGATTAGGGAAGTGATCATCCCCCTGTACTCGGCACTGATGAGGCCGCACCTCGAATACTGTGTTCAGTTTTGGGCCCCTCACTACAAGAAGGACATGGAGGTGCTGGAGCGTGTCCAGAGGAGGGCAACGAAGCTGGTGAAGGGCCTGGAGCACAAGTCTTACGAGGAGCAGCTGAGGGAATTGGGGTTGTTTAGTTTGGAGAAAAGGAGGCTGAGGGGAGACTTTATCACTCTCTACAACTACCTGAAAGGAGGTTGTAGCCAAGTGGGTGTCGGTCTCTTCTCCCAAGTAACAAGCGATAGGACAAGAGGAAACGGCCTCAAGTTGCACCAGGGGAGGTTTAGATTGGATATTAGGAAAAATTTCTTCACTGAAAGGGTTGTTGAGCACTGGAACAGGCTGCCCAGGGAAGTGGTGGAGTCACCGTCTGTGGAGGTATTTAAAAGATGTGTAGATGTGGCGCTTAGGGACATGGTTTAGTGGTGGACTTGGCAGTGCTAGGTTAAAGGTTGGACTCGATGATCTTAAAGGTCTTTTCCAACCTAAATGATTCTGTGATTCTATGATTTATTGATACATGGAAAACTAGTTCGTCTATCACGTAGCTTTCCTGTATCTTTTATTTTCAGGACCCCCCCTAACAACTTCAGCTTTCCTCATTCAGAAGAAAAACTATGCTAAAGCAGAAAAGATATTCTAGATAGATACAATAACTCCCTCTCAGGGTTCCAAGGCAAGAACCAAACACAATTCAGAGTCTTCTCTGCTTTTCCATGCTTTTCTGTTGTATCAGAAACTAATCATCCTGATATACTCCTGTACAATCAAACCAAGCATTCAGCTTGATGAAAGTAACAGAAGTCTTTAAAAGTATGTACAGTTGAAAAAAAAAAAAGTTTTTAAAAAAAAAAGGTAAAAAAAAAGAAGAAAGATTTCCTGGATGTGGTCAGGAAGAAGTGTATAGAAATAGTGTAAACAAAAGACAGTGGACTAAAGATACTACTGGTCTGATACAATATGACAATATAATGTTCCACTAAAACTATATGCTGTGAATCAAAATTGAAAACAGAAGTTTAATTTACATAACCCTTTCTTCTTCAATCTGAAAAAGTCTGGAGATGTTAAGTCCTACATCCATGTCATCCATGGAGATGACATTCCCTGCTTGCAAAAGATAAAAGAAAATAACATGAACAAACGTATACATATAGTGAGGAGCACTGTGAATATCATTATCTCATACAGAAATTCATAAGGTGTTTGCTTTCTCTTTTAATCCAGGATTCAATTATAACACATTCCCAAATTCAGTGTTCTTTTCAAGCCTTTAGACATGAAAAGTTTTTCTGATTCTTCTTTCTTAAACACAAGTCAGCATTTTAGTCCTCATTTTTCTGTGGCTTGCTTTTTATGAGTTTAACATTTCAGTCCTCCTCATTGTTGTGGCATAAATATTGTATTATACTGTAAAACAATGAACAGTAGTAATTCATGCACAGCTGCATCATTAAACAAACACAATTTCTGTATGTTATGGATTGCTCAAAGAAGCCCAAAACTTCTGAGTTACAAAAATCCACTGTATCTAAGCAATTTAAGAATTGACTATTTAGGTGTATCTTTTAAAAGAATGTGAGAACATATTAATGTGATAGAAAAATTTGCCTGCTAGAAAAGACCCATTTACAGCAATGGAGATAAACAGATTAATTGGCTATAGCTGTTACTAAAAGCCAGTCAACAGAAGATCAGATCTCTCAAAAATGGAAGGAGGAAAATGGATTGTAAGCAATCAGTGTTAAATTAATCTGTTAGTCTGTAATGACTGACAGATATGTCTAGCCTAAATGTCCTTGGTTAAAAATTCAAGATGAGTTTTTCTTAATCTATGTGCAGCAGACAGGAAAATCTGTTCATTCCTTTCCTTTCTGTTGCTATCTATTAATGGGTGACTGGCTCAAATGCCTGAAGAAAACTTCAAAAAAGTCAGATGGAGTATTTCTATTGATTTTTCCAGACTTCAGATCAAAACTTCAGTAGGCAGAGAGACTGAACTCTTCTATCACTTTTGCCATTCCCTCAAATATATCTAATCTTTGCTAAAAATCCACATTACTTCTGTAGGATTCAACTAAATAACCTTGAAATGCATCACATTCATTTGTTGCTGACAGATATTTTAAAGAAGAAAAGATGAAGATCAAGTCAAAAGCTGGCATACAGTCAGAGCACATCAAACAGAAAAAAAACACTGGAAACACTGAACTACAAGCTGAGATGCAGGAGTGAAACTGGGCTATGTTGTACACTAACTAGTTCACTATAAGAACAGAGGCAGTCAGAAAATGGGAGTGATAAATATTCAGTACTGGATGAAAGTAATGCCTTCCAATCTTAAGAAACATCTACTTTGTAGCACAAACAGATAATCTGATTCAAACACATTTTAACTGGCCACTGAATTTATCTCTAAAATGTGTACTGTTTATTTCTTCTCTTTTAAAACTGGTCTTAATGCCTATTCTCTTTATGACATTGTATACATTTTCTTTAATGACTCTCTGTCTCTCCATTCCTTATTTGAACTAAGACATGGACTTAAGCTTTAGATCTTCTAGAGCATCTTCTCTAGGTGTCCTAGAGAAGCCAGCCACTAGGAAAATGCATTCTACTTGAGACTTGAAGATCCTCGTGGACATCTAACAAGCCTAAGTGCCATCGTTTTCAAAAGGTAGAGGAAGCCAATAACTAAGGGCAACCCTTACAAAAAGAAACCCAGCTGCCATGTGCATGCATGAATACTGTATTATGTGTGTGCCTCTCATTTTGCATGGATAAAATATTATTCTTGACCTTGACTCCACGTAGTGTGCTGGAGGTTGAACCAGTCGTGTGTGTGTGTGTGTGACCCACCATTGTGCTGTGGAAACAGAGTGGGAGGGGAAGAAGCTAATACAAGTATCCTCTCTGATTTTCCTTTATGTCCCATCTCTGAGGAGTTGCTGTCTGAATTGCTTGGACCTGGAGACGTTCCAGAGCAATTAGTGCATCCCCTGAGACATGACTGCAGATTTTGCTGAGCTTTGTTATCTCTTTTTATTCTTTTCTGTTAAATGGGAAAAAAGGCTTAGGGCTATATCACATGCTCACATCCTTTTTAAGCAGACAAAAACCCATGGATCTCCCTGTGCCACTTGCCAATGTAGCTAACCCTTTCTCTTCTTCAGTTCTTCAGTTTTTAAGATGTTTTGAAAGTCTGTATGAAAATAACTTAACAGTCAAGTTCAGCACTATTAAACAATGGAAAGCTCATTTTTACCTGACTTTCTTTTTACTGACCTTTGTATTTGATTCAAACACTGTGATGGGATCAATAAAACATAGACCAGAATCTGTATATCAAGTGTATCCAAGAGTCATGTGCTAGCTGAGAAGTACATTCAAACAGCAGTTCATTCAAATTATTTGCTATTATTTCCTATTTGACAATATGTGTGTAAGGCTTCTCAAATACAACCAAAACCAGGCAATGTCAAATCTAGAAACCTTTAGTCTGAAGAGATTGAAAACCAGGGAAGTTCTAGCTACAGCAGAAGAAACTTGAAATGTTAGCAGTATTAAAGGTCAATTCCTCTCCTTACGTTTTAAAAGATGGCTCTTTAAATGTTGATGAAACTCCAAGTTTATGGAGTTACTGGCTGTCTACAAAGGCTTCTTTACATCGTCAATATGATTTGATATACCTACCAAAGCTTTTTAAAGGCCTAGAAGGGAGCTATGCAAAAAACCGAGCTCTCCAGATACTAAACTCCTAACACTGCACTTTTCCAAGTATTGGCACACTGTTTATGACAGACTTCTATAAACCCCTTATTCTGTCTGATTCAGCAAAATAAACTGGCTTGCTGCAGAAGGGGAGAAGCTGGTAAGTGGACAAGAGTACCGAGGTGGGAGTACAGTGTCTATGTGCATTCTTTGCAATTCTGCTAAGAAAAATGCATTATAACTAGCTGAACCTGTGAAACAAGCTTTAAATAAAATAGTCATCTGTGTCAGAACTTAACTAAATAGCATTTGTAACAGAAGTGTAACATTGCTATAGCTACTGCTTGTTTTTCTTTCTATGCTTCAGTCTAAATTTTTAGCTATGCGATGCTCTTCTGAATCATGTATTAGCTGAGTGTCTGTACTGAGGGAAAGATGACACTTTCCAAATCATCTCCATATATTGCAGCAAGTTCTTGGTGATGCTGTAACTTAAAATTCTGGTAGCACTTAATAATCCCAAGCTTGTAAAGTCTGATGATGCAAGACAGCCTGGTTGTAAGTCATACAATTAATCTGCCTGTATTACACATAATATCTTATACAATATACGATATACAATTACAATATAATAACTACAAAAACATTTGCAAATAATAATAAAAAGCAGGAAAGACAGCTGTGGATTCACTGCAAATCAAAGTATTTTGCAGTCTCAAATTTTGCTAAAAAAACAATAATGTGATTTTTTACTGTCTTTGGTCACATAAAAAATCAAACATGGGTTTTGCAAAAAAGTTCAAGACTAACACTTAATAATCAAACAATTTAACATTCAAAACAAGTATCCTTGTAAGATTTCTGAAGAAGTTCAATACAAAGAACCTTGGTAAACACATACAGAACTATTCCTTTGGCTCCCACTTGCAATATTTTCAAAAAATTAAAAAGAACATAGAAGAATTCATATTCTCTCTGCCATGGCACTGAGGCACTAACAGCCCTGTCTGCCTCTGCCCAACCCCTGGGGCTCCCCGCACCCTGCCTATGGCCCAGGACCCCATTTCAGCCGTCCCAGGACCATCAGCCCCTGCCCCAGCGACTCCACAGCAGGGCCGGTCTCCAGCTCCAGCCCTGCCCTGCTCTGCCCAGCCATGGGCTCTGCCGAGCCAGATAGATACACCAGAGGGTCCACATCCCAGCCCAGCCTCGGCCTTACCCTGTCCCCAGGGAGGTGCTTGATGCCTGCGGCTGGGGCTGTCTTAGTGCCCCCAGCTGCCCTGCTTCTGGCTGGGGCAGTGGGATGGGCCCTGGCTGCCAGGTTCTGCCCTGCCACCCCAGGGGAGCCCCTGTCGCTCCCAGTCCCCAGGGAGATCCTGGCCCATGTGGTGCCTGGACATTCTCCTCATTTGGAAAAAATACATGTAAATATTTACTTTTTATCAGCTTTAATTTTTGCTTTATGTTATATTTTGTCTATGAGATTTTAAGTTAAATAGTAAAAAATATGTAAAATACATACATGCGCAGTGTACAGGCACTGGTCTTAGCATCAGTGGACATCTTCAGTGTGGGAACTTTTTGCAGCAACGGAAAAATTGCACTTTGAGTGTTAGAGTGTCCCATCTGCTCCAGCATTATGACACACTGAAAGTGATTTTATATTGACAATACTGAAGGACAGTGGAACTCTAAGAAATTATCTCAGGGCCTTAGCACAAGGACATCCGTTTTGTGTCTTGACACCCCTCCCTTGTCTGATCACCTGTGCTAAGTTTTACCTCACTTACCCAAAAATGATATGTAAGCAGGTGCCTACAGCAGAAATCCTTGTAACAGCAAGATAAAAAATATGATGTGCTTAAAAAAGAGCAGTGTATTCCTTTGGTGAGATGCAGAATTAAATACTACGATACCAGTGCCAACTTGCCCCACTGTGGGGCATTCATGCTGTGGCCATGACATGTTATAAATCACACCTTTTGTATTGCAACAGGTCCAGGCATACTGCAACCTACTCCTCTGAATACAGCCAATCATAATGAATGGCATGCTCGGGAAACACATACTATAAACATAAAAATGCCACACCTGGGAGATGGGAAGACCTTTACCATTGAAACCTAAAGGGTTGCCTACTCCTTCCCAGATGTTGCATGTCTGCTTTCATTTCCTGCTTTTATTGCCTTAACGTAAATTGTGCTTTGCTTTCCAGTAAAGAGTGATTTTCTCGGTAGTGGACAGATATTGCTGTAGTTTTATATCCAGAAAGCCAAGTTCTTCATCCTCTTTGGCTGCAGATCTCTCCTTACAGGGGAGGATGAAGCACAGTCTTGGAGCCCAAGAACAGTCCTGCTATTTTGGTACCATTTACAGTCTTGCTGTTTCTCTCATTTGCCTTCTTTTCTTACGTATTGCTTTATACTACCCCGTGAAACCATTAAAAAAGAAATTATCCCTCGATACACAACATCTAAGCCTCTGAATGCAAATGTCTGCATAGTAAGTAGAAACAATGACTTGATTAATGTCTGAGGGCATGTTTGCTGTGATTTTGTTTTGTCTTGTTTTATTATATTTTATTTTATTTTTATAAACAGATGAGCCATGGACAAGTCAGTTTCCATAAAAATATATTATCATCTCACGTCACTGTATCTGCTGTCAGGGGGAAGATAAAAAGATGCAGAATGGAGTCATGCTTGGAAGTACATCATCTCAGTCCTCAAAAACCCAAATGCTGGTACCTGAACAATCCTTAATCTCTGCCAGAGTCTCCTGGTTCACCTTGTATCACAGACAGCAATCAAACTTCCCCCTTACTTGATCTGTTAAATGCCTTCCTGTTCTTGGGACATACCATGCAGAGTGGATTCTAGCAGCCAGCTAAAGTTGATCCTGGGATCATCATGAAGCAGGAGACACAGGAAAGTCAGTCAGTCACAAACTTCCTTCTGTCGTAGAATCATAGAATCATTGAATGGTTTGGTCTGGAAGGGACCTTTAAAGGTCATCTAGTCCAACCCCCCCTGCAATAAGCAGGGACATCTTCAACTAGATCAGGTTGCTCAAAGCCCCGTCCAACCTGACCTTGAATGTTTCCAGGCGTGGGGCATCTACCACCTCTTTGGGCAACCTGTGCCAGTGTTTCACCATCCTCATTGTAAAATTTTCTTCCTTAGATCTAGTCTGAATCTACCCTCTTTTAGTTTAAAACCATTCCCCCTTGTCCTATTGCAACAGGCCCTACTAAAAAGTCTGTCCCCATCTTTCTTATAAGCCCCCTTTAAGTACTGAAAGGCTGCAGTAAGGTGTCCCCAGAGCCTTCTCTTCTCCAGGCTGAACAACCCCAACTCTCTCAGCCTTTCTTCATAGGAGAGGCATTCCACCCCCCTGATCATTTCTGTGGCCCTCCTCTGGACCCGCTCCAACAGGTCCATGTCTTTCTTGTGCTGAGGACTCCAAAGCTGGATGCAGTACTTCAGATGGGGTCTCACAAGACCCAAGTAGAGGGGCAGAATCACCTCTCTTGACCTGCTGGCCATGCTTCCTTTGATGCAGCCCAGGATACAATTGGCTCATATTCAGCTTTAAACTAGGTTCGAAGGGGGAAGGGGATAAAACCAGGCTCACTAGAGAAGAGCCTAGGGACGGCACGCCAATGTCGGGGGAGAGATCGGCAACCCAGCTTAAGTGCATCTATACCAATGCACGCAGCATGGGCGGCAAACAGGAGGAGCTGGAAGCCGTTGTGCAGCTGGGTAGCTATGACATGGAACCATGGTGGGATGAGTCTCACAACTGGAGTGCTGCAATGGATGGCTATAAGCTCTTCAGAAGGGACAGGCGAGGAAGGAGAGGCGGTGGGGTAGCCCTGTATGTTAGGGAGTGCTTCGACTGTCTAGAGCTCAATGGTAGTGATGACGAGGTCGAGTGCTTGTGGGTAAGGATGAGGGGGAAGGCCAACAAGGCAGATATCCTGCTGGGAGTCTGTTATAGACCACCTAGCCAGGATGAGGAGGCAGAAGAAATATTCTACAAGAGGCTAGCAGAAGTCTCACAGTCGCTAGCCCTTGTTCTCGTGGGGGACTTCAACTTTCTGGACGTCTGCTGGAAATACCACACGGCAGAGAGGAAACCGTCGAGGAGGTTCCTGGAGTGTGTGGAAGATAACTTCCTGACGCAGCTGGTAAGTGAGCCCACTAGGGGAGGTGACTCGCTTGACCTGCTGTTCACAAACAGAGAAGGACTGGTGGGAGATGTGGTGGTCGGAGGCCAGCTTGGGCTTAGCGACCATGAAATGGTAGAATTCTTGATACTTAGTGAAGTAAAGAGGGGGGCCAGCAAAACCGCTACCATGGACTTCCGGAGGGCGGACTTTGGCCTGCTCAGGACACTGATCGAGAGGGTCCCTTGGGAGACAGTCCTGAAGGGCAAAGGGGTCCAGGAAGGCTGGACGTTCTTCAAGAAGGAAGTCTTAAAGGCACAGGAGCGGGCTGTCCCCATGTGCCACAAGAAGAACGGGTGGGGAAGGCGACCGGCCTGGCTGAATGGAGAGCTCTGGCTGGGACTCAGGAAAAAAAGGAGAGTTTATCACTTGTGGAAGAAGGGGCAGGCAACTCAAGAAGAGTACAGGGATCTCGTTAGGTCGTGCAGAGAGGAAATTAGAAAGGTAAAAGCCCGGCTAGAACTCAACCTGGCCACTGTCATGAGAGACAAGTCTTGTCTCTCATGTCTGTCATTGGAGCACAAGTCTTATGAGGAGCGGCTGAGGGAACTGGGGTTGTTTAGTCTGGAGAAGAGGAGGCTGAGGGGAGACCTCATCGCGCTCTACAACTACCTGAAAGGAGGTTGTAGCGAGGTGGGTGTTGGTCTCTTCTGCCAAGTAACTAGCAGTAGGACGAGAGGAAATGGCCTCAAGTTGCGCCAAGGGAGGTTTAGATTGAACATTAGGAAAAATTTCTTTACTGAAAGAGTGGTCAGGCCTTGGAACAGGCTGCCCAGGGAAGTGGTGGAGTCACCATCCCTGGAGGTATTTAAAAGACGTGTAGATGAGGCCCTTAGGGACATGGTGTAGTGGGCATGGTGGTGTTGGGTTGACGGTTGGACACGATGATCTTAGAGGTCTTTTCCAACCTGTATGATTCTATGATTCTATGATTCTATGATTCTAAGACAACAAAAAATGCTTTTACAAGTATATTAAAGACAAAAGGAGAGCCAAGGAGAATCTCCATCCTCTATTGGATGCGGGGGGGAACGTTGCCACCAAGGATGAGGATGAGGCTGAGGTACTCAACGCCTTCTTTGCCTCAGTCTTTAGTAGTCAGAGCAGTTATCCTCAGGGTACTCAGCCCCCTGAGCTGGAAGACAAGGACGACGAGCAGGATAAACCCCCCATAATCCAAGAGGAAGCAGTTAATGACTTCTACGCCACCTGGATGTTCACAAGTCTATGGGGCCGGATGGGATCCACCCGAGGGTACTGAGGGAGCTGGCAGAGGAGCTTGCCGAGCCACTCTCCATCATTTACCAGCAGTCCTGGTTAACTGGGGAGGTCCCAGATGACTGGAGGCTCGCCAATGTGACACCGATCTATAAGAAGGGCCGGAAGGAGGATCCGGGGAACTACAGGCCGGTCAGCCTGACCTTGGTGCCGGGGAAGATCATGGAGCGGTTCGTTTTGAGGGTGCTCACGAGCCATGTCCGGGACAACCAGGGGATCAGGCCCAGCCAGCACAGGTTCATGGAAGGCAGGTCCTGCTTGACCAACCTGATCTCCTTCTATGACCAGGTGACCCGCCTAGTGGATGAGGGAAAGGCTGTGGACGTGGTCTACTTGGACTTCAGTAAAGGCTTTGACACTGTCTCCCACAGCATTCTCCTAGAGAAGCTGGCAGCTCACGGCCTAGACAGGTGCACTCTTCGCTGGGTAAAAAACTGGCTGGACGGCCGGGCCCAGACAGTTGTGGTCAATGGAGTTAAATCCAGTTGGCGGCCGGTCACGAGCGGTGTTCCCCAGGGCTCAGTACTGGGGCCGATCCTATTCAATATCTTTATCAATGATCTGGACAACGGGATCGAGTGCTCCCTCAGTAAGTTTGCAGACGACACCAAGCTGGGTGGGAGTGTTGATCTGCTGGAGGGTAGGAAGGCTCTGCAGAGGGACCTGGACAGGCTGGATCGATGGGCTGAGGCCAACTGTATGAGGTTCAACAAGGCCAAGTGCCGGGTCCTGCACTTGGGTCACAACAACCCCAGGCAACGCTACAGGCTTGGGGAAGAGTGGCTGGAAAGCTGCCCGGAGGAAAAGGACCTGGGGGTGCTGGTTGACAGCCGGCTGAACATGAGCTGGCAGTGTGCCCAGGTGGCCAAGAAGGCCAATGGCATCCTGGCCTGTATCAGAAATGTTGTGGCCAGCAGGAGCAGGGAGATGATCGTGCCCCTGTACTCGGCACTAGTGAGGCCGCACCTCGAATACTGTGTTCAGTTTTGGGCCCCTCACTACAAGAAGGACATGGAGGTGTTGGAGCGTGTCCAGAGGAGGGCAACGAAGCTGGTGAAGGGCCTGGAGCACAAGTCTTATGAGGAGCGGCTGAGGGAACTGGGGTTGTTTAGTCTGGAGAAGAGGAGGCTGAGGGGAGACCTCATCGCGCTCTACAACTACCTGAAAGGAGGTCGTAGCGAGGTGGGTGTTGGTCTCTTCTGCCAAGTAACTAGCGATAGGACGAGAGGAAATGGCCTCAAGTTGCGCCAAGGGAGGTTTAGACTGGACATTAGGAGAAATTTCTTTACTGAAAGAGTGGTCAGGCCTTGGAACAGGCTGCCCAGGGAAGTGGTGGAGTCACCATCCCTGGAAGTATTTAAAAGACGTGTAGATGAGGCCCTTAGGGACATGGTGTAGTGGGCATGGTGTGTTGGGTTGATGGTTGGACACGATGATCTTAGAGGTCTTTTCCAACCGTAATGATTCTATGATTCTATGATTCTATGACAGCATATTCAACAAACTCAGACCTAGAAATAATGCAAAATTCTTTCCAAAAGGAGTAAATGCTGGACCATTGTGTGCTGATACACAAAAGTTCTCAGAGCACGTTTGGCCCAGATATGACACAAGCAGTGGATTGGATAACAGTCAGATCCTACCTTAATTTGTTGCTGTCAGTATTTTATAAACCTTCTATTATTTGGAGGAAGAGAAGAGGTTTCCAGGAGTACCAAAGAGGAAAGATTATCCATATTATTTATGACATTTAGGTTCCTACACCCATTGAGATGTAAAACAATTCCACCTTTGGGTAAAAGGTTATTTATAAGGGTGATATGTTTAAACATACCAATTTTTGAAGGTGTTCAGATGAAGATTTACTGTTGCTTACTTGATGATGTGAATAATTCATTCTTTTCAAGACAGGCATATACTCATTTCAGAGAGGAAATGCCTCCAAAACCACATTTATTGACTTGGGGACTAGCATTCACCAAGCAACATCAGATATGTAACTCACAGTAGGGAATAAGAGGCGCTTTAAGGAATGTGCTGAAATGAAAAAAAAAAAAAAAGTTTTGCCCTTTACTGGTCACAACAAACCAAATCTTGTTTCTGCAACAATAAAAAACCTATTTCACATTCATTAGTGCCAAAACTCAAAAAGACATTCTGGCTGCAGGAGTGAGCAAAATGATGTACCAAGAACAACTGGAAATAAACAACTTGCATCCTGCCCTACTCAGTGACTGCAGCTCTCCTGCACAGGGGCTGGTTAAGAGCCTCAGCAGTGTACCCTGCCCTTGGAGAAATGTAGCCAACTGCTTTGGGGACACAGCCAGATCCACATAACTGCTTGTAGTATTTGGCTGCAAGCTCTAAAGGGTTGCACAATGCTCCATTCTTAATTTTGCAAGTGGAGCACTATGCAGCCCTCTTTTGCATCACTCCCTGAGGCACTCGCCTGTGACTGCTCATGCTAGTTAGACGTGACTATAGCTGCTGTAAGGTATTCTTTCTACCAGCTTTTAGAAAAAATCTTCAGACTTTGCTGTAGAATGGGTTAATCTCTGATTTGTAGTGAAAATGAAATTAAAAGAAAGATTTGTGGACTAAATGAAATGAAGCAAGGAATTGTGGGGTACCCGTGACAGATGATGGCAGACTGCAGACTCATGTTTCACTGAAGTCAAAGGATCCAGAAAATACATTCCTTAAGAAAAGAAAGAAACTACCCTCTGATGTAAAAGGCACTGCATCGGCAATAATAAGCGCATTAGATTCACTTTCATATTATAAGGGTTGAGATAACATGTTAGACATCAGGGATCTATTTTCCACTGTGTCAGAGTCCTGTTCACTCTGCAGAGCTGTGACTAGCACCTGGTGCACATTCAGATGCAGCAACAAGGACACCAAAGAACTTCTGACTTTTTTTCAGTGCCACCTTTTGCCATCCAGAATGTAGAGAATTCTCTAACACAGTATTTAGATTAAAACTGGATGCAGATGTTTATTTTCTTACATTTTGGAGAAGATAGGGAAGGCAGGAAATTCTCAGATGTAAATCTCCAACTGGTGCCCTCAGCCTCATTTTCATATCTTCTCTCTTTTCTCTTCCCAAACACATAAAATAATTGGAAACGCACCCATCAGCAACAAGTTCATGGCAAGCTACAAAAACAGTATACTTCTCTAAAGCAAAGCAATTTTTCAGCTCACAAATTCAGTTACCATTCTCCAGTGAAACAGCCAGAAGGATCAGCAATGCCAATAAATTGTAACAGACATGCCATAAAAATCCTTTATCCATCTAACAGCCAATACACTGCACATATTAAAAGTAGGTGATTTTATCAGTGCTAAATCCAAGCATCAGAATACAAACTTAATATTAGCTATAACAAATGAAGGTATTTTTGTGGAGGCAGTCAGGATGTCACAATGACTATACAGTAACTACTGAAGAGTAGTCAGCTAAAGAGTAATATTTTTCAGTCACACACTAAGAAACAGAACTTATAGACTTTGTACCTGTAGCATAACTGAAACTCAGGAGAGAAGTGGAGAAACTCTAGTCCTGTAAACTTTTAATCATTAGAATAGTGCCGTAAGCTTTTATGGCAATAGTCATACAAGTAATATTACAGCTTATTAATATTTGCAAGGTAAAAATTAAAAATTTGCAAGGTAAAGATTAAAAGCACTTCTGCTCTGGCAGCAGTTAACTAGTATGAAATGGGATGACTGTATGAAGTCAACCAGAAACAAGTATTTGTACACAATACTTAAGAATCTTGATACTTAAGAATAACAAAACCAAGTACCTTGACTGGCAGGGCTGAAGATAGGCCCTCCCCAGACACGTGAACACAAAGCAAAAGTACTCCTTTTAGTCAGGATTAGAAGAGCATTGAAAAAAATTACATCTTTTTTAAAAGGACGTAAAGTATTTTTGATGTTATGGAAATCTAGAGCATTTATTAATGAACAGTAATAATTCATACACTCACTTGCTTCAATCCAAACCACCTATCTTCACTTGCTGGCCATTTCTTTTGAGCAAAAAAATCCATCTATCTCTAAGAATACATCTTCAGTCATGTTTACACCTTCACTCCCACTATATTTTTATTAGCCATTTTTATTTCAGTATCTCTGTGAACAAACCAAGAACAGAGACTCACTGTGGTGCATACTGCACAGACATAGGCCAACATAAAGTACTGCCCTGATGAGCTTCTATACAAAATAAGAAATTAACCATGTATGTCAACAGTACAAATGCCCTTATGCACCGATGTAGAGACAGTCATAAGAAGAGGGACATATTTTGCAAAGCAATCAGGAGGGAACATGCCAAGTTAATATCTCAGAACATATGTGAGCTGATGTAGTTTCAAAATAGCTGTAATATTTTCCATTGTATTTGTCAAAAAATGTTCTTATGTATTCAAGCCCTATGTACCTAGGGCTTGAATAAAAATAAGTGGATCAGCTTTCACACACTGCCAGATAACTTCAAGGTCAGCTCAGCTCTTACCCTAAAAGCAGCAAAGGCTGTTCCAATATCAATAATATTTTCCTGGTTTAATGATCATTATATTTGCTCATACATGCTTTGATTTTACCTTTCATGAATCTGGTACAATAAGCTCTACATTTATAAAAAAATGAAGAGCCGAGGGAAAAGGTTATTTCCTTTGGCTCAGGCCTCACTCTTGCTGGGCTGGGTAGAACTATTCTTGACCCAGTTTTATAGGTTTCACAGTTGGCTGACCCATTCATTGTCAACTGATACGGATGTTAGCTCAAAATTGTCCTAGCAACCAAGAAAGCACACAAAGATCTGAAGGAACTCCAGCATTTAAACATTTAATTTGAGATCTCTCATTCAGTGCGAGTTAGGCAAGTGCAGCTGAGAACATTAGCTAGCATGGAGTAGGTAACAAGCTGCTTTGTAAAAAGGCCACTAGCTCAGCTGGCTAAAGCAGGGTTCACAGCATGCTGTAAGATGACTGCCTAATAATAAATAGTTTAAAGAGCATGTGTCCAATCCAGAAATCGTGTATTGTCTCCTCAAAACTGAAGGAAACAGAATGGATGGGACTATCTGGAAGTGCGCGCACATGGACACAAGGCTCCTCTCCTTCCAGCAAAAAATGACAGGTTTTGTGCAGATTCAGAAAGGTTGACAGTGCCCAAGAACAGCCATGGCAACCCTGATACCTTCCGAGAATCCAGTTTCAATGTGCTGTTAATTACTTGTCCTTCCGCTTCTTGTGTTTTAACTTTAAGTAACAAGAGGAGCCAATGATGTCACACTTTGTAAAGTGCATCAAGTTCAGGTTCAAGGGGAAGCACTGCTGTAAATCATTTCAGCTTTAAAAGGAAGCACGTAGTAATGTGGTAAGTAAAGTTCACCAGTACAGTATAATCTCCACTCCCACCCCCTGAAATGGCTTGTTAGTTTTAACCTGAAAACCAGGGTAACAGTAAGAAAATGGAAACTTCAACTTATTTAAATATGTTTGTCAAGTAGAAAAATGCTCAGAAAAAGAGATTTAAAGAATAATAGCTTGCACTGGGAAAACGGTATTTACTTTATTACTGTGTCAACAGTTTATAGGTGTTACTCTTGTAATTCTTGTAACCAGCTTCTTAATCATATTGTACTACCTGAGCTGCTTTTATTAGTCAGCTTTTATTCATTCTTTAATTGATTAAATGTCTGTCTTTGTCCTTTTTCCTGTTTTACATGTTCTGGAATATCATCTTGCTCTTCCATCAAAGCTGTTTAGGTAGGAGCAAAGAGGTCAATTTGCAGTTTGTCTATTTTTCAGCAATTCCCTTGGCATCAACGGACAAATTACAGTTTTCCCATAACTAAGGTATGTGTGACACTATATACAGATTGGTAGTTTTATAGATTTGGAGGAAAGCTCACATGTAAAAATCCTCATAAAATGGACCTTTACTGAAAAGTTGTATTTACCTTTACCAAGGTATTCCTGCTATTCCCTATATTTAGAATGAGAAATTCCAAACCTGCCATAGGAAGTTTAATTACAACAGGTCCTAAAGAGTCACACTTTAAATGGCATTCACAGTGCTCACTGTTTCTTTTTGCAAAGTCTCTTAGCGGACTCTATACGACCAGCCAATTTCTTTATTATTTGTCTTACAAGATTGCCCACCGGTGTCAGACACCAGTCAATGTGCTACCATGTCATATGTTGCTCCAACACAGAGCAAACAGATGGTTCCTATCCCCACTTTTACTATGGAATGAGAATAATACAGATTAGTATGACAAGCAGTGTCTGATGTATACAGTTCATCTGTCCACTGATACCAATGAGATTATGAATTTAAATCCATAACAAGAAAATTCTGCTTTCATATAGAGCTTCTAAGTCAACATTTGCCATGAAACCAACAGTTTTCAGTAAACAGTTTTCATTTTGTGACTGATAAATTGGATCCATTCAGTCCACATCCGTTGAGGCAAATGCTCTGAAAAGGATATCATTTTTTACCTGAGGGGATCATTTGTTTATTGGCAATGGTATGCTTGGCTAGTACACAATATATGAAAATAAATATTGTCCTTATATTAAGAAGACTGGAATCAAAACAGACAAGTCTAGAAAGATGGTATCAATTGGGAAGTCCAGAGATTATTTGTTTAAATTGTTCCATTCTTGCAGAAATTGAAGTTACATTTCATCATGGATGATGGATACTACACTGTAACAGATGATACAATTTTAGCTGAATGTACTATAAACTCTGAATGTGGTAGAGAATCATTTTATTCCCTAACTTGAAATCCCATTCGACACTATTTAAACTATATTTAAATTTAGATAGTTTTCTAGATTATAAACTTTGCATAGTGCACTTTAAGATTAATCACACTCCAGTACTCCAAACAATTGTTTAAGTGGACACCTACTTTTTAAGTCCCTGCATGGTGACATTTTTTAAAGCATGCATTCTGCCATCCTATATTCCTAGTATGTCTGCTTTTAATAAGGACCTTAGAAGACATATAAAATCAATGTTTAAATAATATTTTTCTCAAATAAAGTTGGGTTTTGTTAGATTTCCTCTGGCACTACAGACAGCTGTCTCAGACTTTTCACAATTCTGGAGCAAGAGATTTTTCTTAAGTATTAAAGAGTTCAAGAGGGAATTGACATTTACTATGGAACATTTTAAAATGAGCATTCATAAAACAACATTAAAGAAAGAAAAATGGGAAAAATCTATATGCTTTAATGTCTTTAACATTCACCATAGTTTGTCATCAACTGACTACTCCTCCTCCTAACTGATGAACATTATTTATTATGTTCTATTTCAAAATAGAATTAGAAGACATTGACCCGAGCTAAGATTACAAATATTGCAATAATCTTTTAGTTAAAACTTTTGAAATCTCATCTCAGGATACAAACACAACTCCTGATATAAATAAAGGAGTAAATCCTATCTAAAATGCCACAATTCTTAGTTTTGCAGACTTGTCTTGAGGTGTCATCTGAGAAGCAGACATTTGGTTTCTGTGGCCAAGTCCAGGTCTTAAATTTCCTTCAGCAAATACAAAAGAACTACATGTCAAAGACTGCAGCAAGGTAGGATGAGTTCAGAACCAAGTACAGAAGATGAGCAGTGTATATGTAGGGGGTATTAATTTTTCCCTTTATCTCAGCACATCCAAATGGAGTCCTGTGCGGCCCACAACTATTATAGTAGCACACACCCTTCTTAAGAAGGAACACAGTCCTTATTTTAACATAACAGTATCAGTGAAAAAGTATTTTTCTGCCCTGTTAGTACTTAGCAGTTACTCAACCTGTGACCTTGGGCAGAACACTCCTTACGAAACTGTAAGCTGTTTCAGGACCTACATAGCGCAATCTGTAATCAGTGCAGGCGACCAGCCTCATACAGTGTCAAATAGACCAATTCTTGGTCTGTATCTTGCACCAGCAAATGAAAAGTAAACTATTAGGGATAGATGATTTGCAAAGATATGCATCTTTTCAGAACAAAAAGAAGGTAAAAGTGTGACTATGAAACAATTCACCTTTGTTTAATGTTCTCTTCCCTTCCTCATACTTTCAACCATTTTGGGGGAAAATAAGAACTCCGATATTCCTTTTTCTAGGATAACAGATTTTGGTACTTTTGCTATAGAGCCATTTCAAATTGTAAGTTCTATTAAATTGATCTGTGCATGTTCTGCATTTGTGCTATTCCTCACATTCTGCTGCTCTTTCAGATTTGAGTATCAGCAGCATTCAGGTCTGTATGCATTCTTCTCCTAAGTGTATAAGATTTCCATAGAACAAGTAGAAAAAAGACCACAAATAGTTAATGTGAATATGCCTCCACTGGCATGAGTCTTACGGTAATTTTCTGCGCAAGATGTTTCTCCCGTTTTGAAAAGCGCCTGTTTTAGGGAGAGATCATGTTCTATTGTCAGAAATAAATTCTTTTGGGTTTCCACTCCTGCTGAAAATAATAGATAGAGAAGAAATTGCAAGAGTAGGTGTGAACTGTGACATTAGTGAATAGCCAGAAGTACCCCAGTAACAAACAATGCAGGACCAATTAGGCCTCTGATGTCAATGGTAATATTATCTCATGCTGAATGCGGTTAGAGGGACAGCTTGGAATCAGAGTCAGCAAATTCTTAGTGTCTCATTGTGAGATTTAGAAGTAACACAATTTTTTAGAACAATTTTCATCCGAGTATTCAATAATTCCTAATTAAAAACAACTGCAGTTCATCCAGGTTTTGGAGGAAAAGTGCATGTGGGTTGCCAAACACATATAAGTACACAAGTTTGAAGAAACTTAAAGCTTGGCAATAACCACATCAAACAACAAAATTAGGACTAGCACAAAAAGAGGAGAGAATTATAGGAGTGCCCCAGCCTTTCTCTTTACCAGCCAAACAGCACCAGCACCACCACAGCTTACAGGTCAGACAGGAATAGATTTATGTTAGAGTTATGAGGGAAAACTATGGTATTGTTTCTTTAATTCTTATGGATATAGCAGGCTGCTGGATTTTGGATTTCTTTGTTTACTTTTCTCTAAAGCAACAGCTGACTCATGGATCTCCCACTGGCCTCCACGGAATACATTTTCTTTATCTACCTGGCCTTTTGGCCTCTGTTTTATCTATTAGACTTTCAGTAACAGCATTCTAAGATGTTCATGTATTTGTCCCTCTTTGATGACACAGGGACCAGATGGCATAACAGTGAAAGAACAAAATTACACTCATGATACAAGTTTAAGGCAGTCATATTTCCAAAATTCAGCACTGTTCAAAAATTACTAGAAAATGGCTACTCTCTTGTGCTTTTAGATGTGCTTTTAAAACACAGCTAGTGTATTATATTGAAAAAGCGTATTCTGTCATCTTCAGCTGTAGAAATTTTTATGCAGAAGTCACAGACTAAGATAGAAGCAAATATGGTAGAGGCTGTTTATCAAGCTATATAAGATGCATCAATCACTGTTTCATCAACGATAGTTAAAAGCATTAAATTCTGTAGCTTGTAGATATTTTGTTAAATAAAAATTTCTCTTTATATCAACAGTCTGGACTTCTCCTATTACCACATATTTTTAAGACCCTTGCTTATTGTGTGTACTCCACATGACATTCAGCTTGAAAAAGGGATGTAGCAGAAGAGTAGGAAATGCTGAAAATACCACAGAGATTTTATGTGATATTACTTAGCAAATGCATTTTTTTTTTAAAATAGCTTAAAAAAACCTGTTCAGAAGTATGTAAAAATGGAATTTCAGTTGGAATGGCCATGGGAAAGTGAACTGGCGTGATAAAATAAGGGTTTTACTAGAAATGCTCAGATTTTAGACTGCTAGTTATGTTCCAATTTCTTCCATCAGTAACAGCATTAAAATCATAGTACACAAAATAAAGGGTCAATGAGAAATAAAAACTGATTTTCCATCTTCCACAGAATTCATTTTCAAGTAAAGGATTTGAAGAAAAAATAAAAGTAATCTAATCCAGTTAAAGAATAAGGTTTTAATTAGGCAAATGGCATTACTTACTTTATTTTTTTTAAATTATATCCCTCTGTTCCATAATAAGAGTTCAGAGGAGGTTATGCTTTTCCATTACTAAACTCATAGACTCATGCAAGGAATATTTTTCCCCAGTAAGTGACAAGTATTTTCAGTCTCCAAAGATGCTGCAAGGATTCTATGAAGTTCTGAGGCTTTCACTAATAATTTATTTCCTTGTGGATCAAAAAAACCAATCATATTACTATGGAAATCCAGAATCTTGTAATTAAAATCTTTGCCCTTTCATGCCTACAGGAAGGCACTTTATATAATATTTTGGACTGAAGTATAGGAATTTTTGTTAGTTGTAGCTAATCTGGGCTTTAAGAATCACAAGAACTGTTGCTCTATTGCTAGCATTTCCAAGCTGAATAATACATTAAAGTTTTTTGCTTAAAGTAAGCTTTACATGTGAAAGATTAAATTGTCATCTATCTAAATTCCCATGTATATCAGTAAAACACGGATATAATAATATTGTACAAACTATGGACTTAACTTTAATCTCCTTAATATCCAAGAAATAAGGACAAATAATTAATACGCATGATCTTAGTTATGAAAGTCATGAACCATAAAATTTGGTTGCTCATGGTAAGGAAAAAAGACACAGTTCATGAATAGTGGACAGAGAGAAAAATTTCAGACAAGATATGTATGAGTGGAAAAGTGTTCAATTACTTATTTCTTCAATACATTATTAGCCTACATAACAAACAAACCTTACTAGGTAGATGACAGTAAGTTACATATTAGATGCTTATGCATACTCACACAACCCCTCATTATCTTCTCATCATGAATATATCCATGTCTTGTAACAAGTCAGTTGTATAACTGGCTTCATATCAGCATTAGCATTCTGATATTACAAACACAAATATATTTTTATTGATGTAAATGCATGAGTTTCCCAACAATTTATGCCTCTATTATTGCACTTTCGATAACTGATTTTTTATAATACTCTGTACTAATACAGTATATATCTCAGTAAAACTTATTGCTTTCCAGAATATAGTCACCTGCTCAGACACATTTGTCGGGGTCTGGAGACAATACTACAAGCAACTTCCCCTGTTAGAACTGATTCTGTTTGCTTTGGAGTTCTTCTTTTGCTCTTATTTCCTCTGGATCTTCTTTGAATGACTTTCATTCAGGATTTCCATCTCTTCAGGGATCAGATTAGCACTCTGACTGCATCCAAGAGAGTGGGTGTTGGTGTACCATTCCCCCATATGATTCTGCTGGCAATGAGGAATTTGGAGTGCTGCACCAGGGACTCTGTCTGTATTAAGTAATTACTGATAACACTATAGATAGAACACATTAGTGATTGTATTGTTGCAGGTGAGATATTCAGATCATCAAGAAAAAGTTACCAGTACTCCATTAGCTAGCATAGTATTTCTTGTTATGGTCATAAGCTCCTGCTGTGTGACTCAGAGATGTTGGCCACCCTTGGTGTTGGCAGGTGTGACTCCAACACTTCCTTCTCCTTATAGAGGGGCTTCCTCTTGCCTTCAGCTTGAAGTGCCCGAGCTTATTGTCTCTAGAGCTACTCATAGTTGCAGCTGGTTTTCCCCATTAAGAACAGGCATCAGCCTGTCCCTTACCAAACTAAATCCCACTCTTAACCCTAAAACAGAAGAGTATGAGATATAGAACGAAACCTGGGGTAAGCCATATGGTTTCAGGAGACAACAAATGAAAGCAAGAGGGAGATATGAGAGTCAGAGGGTCACGAACTGAAAAATAGGGAACTGGAGGGGGACAGAGGGCAGCTGCTTAGTACCTGCTGCCAAGTATGGTACCACGTTGTACAGCAAGCCAATGCATAGAAACAGCACTAGGCATGGGTAGCCACCAAACAGCCGAGAAAGACAGTGACTGGAAGCAGGTTGCTGCTGCTGTCCCCATTAGAACAACTCATTTGGCTTGCAGGATGCTTCTGGGAATAAGCTGAATAAACAGGTTTAATGGGCCGCATGTGGCACATTAGCCACAATTTGAATCCTTATGACACAAAGCATTTCCTCCCACATATATTAGCCCACCGGAAAAAGCACCAAGAAGAACGTACACTATAAAAATTAAAGGTGAGACCAAACATTAAACATATATTATTAATTTCTATGGATTAAAGTATTCATTAGAAAAAGTAAGTGATTTTTTCAAGGAGAAAGGACAGTTGTTATACTTCTCTAGAATTAAGTTCCTGATTAAAGGTCAAGAACATAACATAACTTGCAGCTGGTTTGATCAACACTTCTTTTCTCATAGGCATAAAAATTCTGGATCCTCCCAACACCAGTGCATGTGACTGTCAATAACAGACAAGTTAGGAACAGGCCAGTCAATGTCAGATTTTTTTCACATTCAATTATTGGTGCATTTTAATGTTTGAGATGCAAGAACCATATCTAAATAAGCCATAAACTGATTCCTCAACAACAAAAAAACAAGCAGATATCTGAAGTCCAAAAATCAACTCCTATTCCTGCTTTGAGCCAATGGGAAAATTCCCATCAGTTTAAAGGGGAGAAGATTTCCCACAGCATTCTCCTAGAGAAGCTGGAGGCCCACAGCTTAGACAGGTACACTCATCGCTAGGTAAAAAACTGGCTGGATGTCCGAGCCCAGACAGTTGTGGTGAACGGAGTTAAATCCAGTTGGCGGCCAGTCACGAGCGGTGTTCCCCAGGGCTCAGTACTGGGGCCGGTCCTGTTCAATATCTTTATCAATGATCTGGACAATGGGATCGAGTGCTCCCTCAGTCAGTTTGCAGACAACACCAAGCTGGGCGGGAGTGTTGATCTGCTGGAGGGTAGGAAGGCTCTGCAGAGGGACCTGGACAGGCTGGATCGATGGGCTGAGGTCAACTGTATGAGGTTCAACAAGGCCAAGTGCCGGGTCCTGCACTTGGGTCACAACAACCCCAGGCAACGCTACAGGCTTGGGGAAGAGTGGCTGGAAAGCTGCCCGGAGGAAAAGGACCTGGGGGTGCTGGTTGACAGCCGGCTGAACATGAGCCGGCAGTGTGCTCAGGTGGCCAAGGCGGCCAACGGCATCCTGGCCTGTATCAGAAATAATATGGCCAGCAGGAGCAGGGAGATGATCGTGCCCCTGTACTTGGCACTGGTGAGGCCGCACCTCAAATACTGTGTTCAGTTTTGGGCCCCTCACTACAAGAAAGACATGGAGGTGTTGGAGCGTGTCCAGAGAAGGGCAACAAAGCTGGTGAAGGGCCTGGAGTACAAGTCTTATGAGGAGCGGCTGAGGGAACTGGGGTTGTTTAGCCTGGAGAAGAGGAGGCTGAGGGGAGACCTCATCGCGCTCTACAACTACCTGAAAGGAGGTTGTAGCGAGGTTGGTGTTGGTCTCTTCTGCCAAGTAACTAGCGATAGGACGAGAGGAAATGGCCTCAAGTTGCGCCAAGGGAGGTTTAGATTGGACATTAGGAGAAATTTCTTTACTGAAAGAGTGGTCAGGCCTTGGAACAGGCTGCCCAGGGAAGTGGTGGAGTCACCATCCCTGGAAGTATTTAAAAGACGTGTAGATGAGGCCCAGGGACATGGTGTAGTGGGCATGGTGTGTTGGGTTGACCGTTGGACTCGATGATCTTAGAGGTCTTTTCCAACCTTAATGATTCTATGATTCTATGATTTCAGCCATTGGGCAAAAAAACATTCATTTAAAAATCCTTGGTTCCTGTGGTTGCACATGACAATTTTAATTGCAGAACTATTTCAGGTAAACATAACTAAGTCAGTCTTCTGTTACATGCTTTCTAGCTAAGAACTCTTTATGTTTTTACAGTGATTAAAATTCTTGTGGCTCAGAGTAGTTGATATCACACATCTAAACTCTTTCACCTTATTTTCCTAATTTCCTCATTCAGATTTTCATTTTTTCACTAGCTGGCTTAAAGTTTCATTTTATTGGAGCACATACTTCTGTGAATATTTAACACAAAACACATGTTCACTTTTTAGGCCCCTGAGAACTCTGAAATCAACCAGGAATTTTAGCTGCAGTCCATTCACTTCACTATGAAGTCTTCATGTCAAAGGATTCATATCAAAATGAAAGATTTTTATGAATGGATATTTTCCTCAACCTATGGTGTTAGGACAACTTATATTGTGACATCTCACACCCCAGCACAGTTTTTGTTTTCCCTTTCATATACTCAGTATGTAAATTGCCTAGAAATTCACACATCGACAGGCCTGACATCAGAAACTGAAAGAATTTCTTGAATCTCTTTCACAATTGGTTAATGGAACAACACAAAACCCATGTTATTCTCTTGAACTGAAATACCACAGTTATTCCCAGCTGTACAAGAGAAAATGCCATTTGAAAAAATAAATCATCAGAACTTTTACAGGAATAAATTTTCAGTGATTTCAGGAACACTTGGTCCATATAAATGTCTTAGAAGTAAATGCTTTCAAAGGCACTGTTCAAGCAGTAGGCAAAAGGGTTTCCATTTATAAAATGGTTCCTATTTATGGGAAGGAAGGGAGTGCCCACTCCGGCTAACACGCCAGGGGCTGTCGTTATGCTGCCATTAAAACTTACTCTCAACTCATATACAGACCCATTTCAGTTTAAATGAAAAGGGAATAAGTCATAAAAAAATAAAGAACATGTAAAAGGATGAGACATTTTGCAAAACAGTTAATTGCACTAGCTTTTGAAATCACAAACAATAGGGCTGTTTAACAGAAGCAAAACTCCCAGCTATAGTGACTATAGCTGAGGCAATTTATGAATTAGTCAAACGTATCTTTTTGCTACCCAAGAAGTCTTTTTTTTTTTAATTTAAAAAAAGCACATTGCTGAGAGGATCATGGGAAATCTCACTCATCCATCCACTTTCTAAGCTGAATAGAAAAACCACCAGCAGACATAAAATGTTACATAAAGTTTTAAAAAATTCTTCCAGCATGTTTTTGGCAAGTTTTTAGGCTTTGTCTAGCAAGTTCTTGCATCTAGAATTCCTTCTGTAGTTAATGGGAACCAAGGACTTCCAGGAGTGAGCACAGGTGTATTTGGCAATGGTATTTCCTGCTTCTACAAGAGGAAACCCATCTTCTGAGCAGCAAGCATAAACTGATTAAAGAAAGCTATATGGCAATGCCAGAGGCAGTAATGATTGATAGCTAGGTACTCCTCCAACTATATAACCCCTGTAAAAGGTAATATTAAGGAGGGGTTAGCAATATATGTCATAGCTTTTTCAAACATCATGTGACATATCAGTGAACAATTATTTTTCCATCTAGCTCTGCTTCTAGGTTGCTACAGCATCCACTTTTCAAAGCTTCCAGTTTCTTTCGCTCACCTAATTCCCCTTCTTTATGTGACTTTATTAGAACTGTAGCTTCTCCCTGAAAAATTTCAACACTTTTGGTGCTTTTACAGAGCACGTTGGAAAGGATGGAGCAATTACAACAAACTAAAATTTACTGAACACAGTTCTTAAGAAGCAACTTTTGCAAGAACATTTTAAACCTTTCCTGATATCTGAACAGCACTCAGTATCATCTTTGGAAAGAGTATAATGTACCTTCAGAATTTTCCTTGGCAAATTAGGAACTGAGTTCCAATCAGAGATTTTGGTACTTACAAAAGTAAGTACCTTGAATGAATCAATCTGAATAAATAGATAAATAAAGAGAATCCTTATTTAATGCTTTTTTTATTCAGAGGAAAGATAGTCAGTTGAAGCAGCAACAACTACAAGAGCGCTCTTCAACAAGTTAAACATCAGTTTCAGGTCTTGCAGTGAAATAGGAAAAAAAAGGTCACTGACATTTGTTGGCACAATAAAGGTAAAAACCAACTGTACCAATAGGCTTGAAATACCCTTCCTTACACAGAAGCTAAATTCAGATCTGCTTTAAGCAGTAGTAAATCCATTAACTGTAACAGTATATTCAATTAAAGTTGCATTCGTCGTAGATCTGAGTGAAGCATTATAAGCCCACATTAACAGCAGAAAGATTGCTTATTCCAACTCTACAGTATGACAGGGACAAGTGCAAGAAGATAACCTCAGCCTCTGCAAAAGGGAACTTTGTTGACTGCTAAAAGCTGAAGTCAGAGCCAAATTATAAACCAATTTGATTTATGCATGTCAATGCAAGATGAATGCCATTCATTGGCACAAAGGTCTGCTTTGAAGTATAAGAAAGCCCCTTCTCTTTTCCAGGAAATGTGTAATTTTAAGATCACATGACAGAAACTGGGAGCACTCGTAACAAAATAGTCAACCAACCAGAACATGATGCATGATGCAGTCGGGAGCTAGGTCCCCAACACAATGAAGTACATCATTTTCCTGGCCCACACTGTACAGATTCCAACTCTGCAATGGGAACAATAGTGAGTTTTAGGCCTACATTACTTCTATGATACATGATCAAGTCAGAAAGTTCATGATTTTGAACCAGATTGTAGCCTCCTGCAGCATTCCAGTGTAGAAAGTTGCTATCCCCCCAGGCTCTACAGACATTGAGCAACCACTTCAGTACAGGAGTCTTCTGGGTTATGAGTTTATCTTCAGCCATTTTTGACATAGAAGTTACCTTCACAGATAATTTTTTCATTATAAGATCGAAAAGCTGCTTTTACAGGACATATCACTAATCTGTTTTTAGGAATGTTCTTTGGGCAAATGTTCTCCTTAATTATACTGACACAACCATATCAACTTTAGCAAAGTTGATATAACTTTAGCACAAATATAAACAAGAGCAAAAGTTGGACACACGATTTCAAATCAACAGCTAGCTGGTCCTAGATGAAAGGCTCTGGATAGACTTTAATGAACTTAGTTTCCTTGCTAATTCATTGAAATATTGAGAACTAAAACAAACACAATCTCTGGAAAATATATCAAAGAGGTATTCAACAAACATAATTATATGAGAGAGTCAAATAACATAAGTTCGTAAAAGTCTATCCAGAGGCAAAAAATAAAGAAACAATTGATGAGACTAAATCAAACAAATGGACTGATTCCATCTTAGAAAACATAAAACCACCATTGAAAGCTAGAAACTAACACTTCAAAGCCACTAATAATCCATGGCATGTAATGTAAATCACAGAAGAGAATATTTTCGAACCCCAGTTTTAAAAAGTTAATTATGCATATTCATACAGGATAAAAATATGCTATTAAGAACCACTGCCTCATTCAGGAAGCAGAACAAGAGATTCTAATTGCTGTATAAAGAAGCTGACTGGGAAGTGAAGAAACATTTCTTTGGTTTGATTAAAATATTCAGTCCTGCTTTTTATGTCCATGATTCTAGGTTTTCATATTTTGCTTTTAATAATATTTATCCCTTCTGAAAGCTCCTTGCCTACAAGAAAGCTTCTTCTATTTAGCTGCATTGGCTTTTATGGTCATTCATTTCTGTAGACTTGACCAGAATAAATTTCAACTTCAGCCTCACAGTCTCCTAAATATTTGCTCACTTGGAGTGGGTTTCCTAGGGGCTCTGTACAACTGAAAAGCAAAATACAGATTCACTCTACACCCTTGCACAAAAATCAAGCTCTGAAAGGGGAGAGGGTGTCTGCATAGCTTCCTATAGGATTTAACATTGTCAAATAGGTCACATCTAATGATATTCTAAGCTCCGTTTCTACACTCCATTTTCTTCCCTCACAGGTTCATTCTTCTTTATCATTGTTGTCACTTTCCCAGGCTAACTTCATGAGAAATCCCTAACTATGCAGTCTATTAATAAACCACTTTAGAGAGTCATATATCTTTTCCTTTGGACTCAGAATGGTTAGCTCATCCCATGAATAAACAAACTCACCGATGATAAGGTTTTGGCCTTTTCACAGCTATCAGTTTCCAGATTTGCCCGTACCACCATGGAAGTTTGTAGTATCAGTTGGAAACTTTTTTTTTTTTTTGGAGGGGGATGTTATAAACAAAATGAAAATATAGTACCTGGTAGATGACATCCATCTCTCCTCTACTAAAATCAGATGTGTCAAAACCAGATTTGAATGTTTTGAATCCAAGATTTTAAAATTATTCACCTAAAGAGTTCTCTGAATAGAGAACATTTTAATAAGCTTTTAAAACTGGGGGAGTTTCGAAGAACTGGAAGGAAGCTGGAGTGTTTTAAAAGGATAATTCAGATATAATTCAAGTAACAATAACCCTGTAAGCAAGGCACTGATTATGGACAAAAGCAGCAAAAATGGCTGATATGAAACTCAATAGTGAACCACAAAAGACTAATCTAATTAAAAGGTATTAATTTATGTAAAGCAAATCTTGACAAACTAAACTGACATAATTTTGAGATGAAATTGCAAGTTCAGGTGATGAAGGTAATACCGTTGGACCTGCTGTCCTGAGAACTGTGGATGGGAGTTACCAAGCAGATGTGATTCAAATGGAACCTACCACTTTCAGTCCCCTAATATGTGTCACCACTCCTAGTAACACACTATAAGCTTTGTCTGAGTTTGCAAGGCCTCTGGACTGAGGCTCTTCAGGCTTGTGCTGTCTGAAATTTTCTTGGCCTACCTGTTGCTTTGTTTTACTTGGTTTAGCTGAGACAGCCATTTCCCTAATCGAGGTTTATCTGATTAATTAGTTTTACTTCTGTTTAACTTTGTGTAGTACGACCACAGTTTTATATAGATAGCAGTAGCAAATAGTTATTCCATGTAGCATGAAATATTTTATGACTAAATCAAAGATGTAGTGTAAAGAAATACAGGTCTGGTACAATAACAGAGGCCTTGAGAAGGGGAGACAAGAGTGCAATGCAGAGGAGTACAGGCAAGATGAGAGATGGGGCACAGGCTTGACATTGGAGACCCCATGGCTGTAAACCACTGACTAATAATCAGTTAAAAAAATGCATACCTGGAACTGGATAAAATTGGTTTTACAGGTAACAAAGAGAACAAAGAAATAATATCTAACATGTAAAGGGCACCATATATCATAAATTCAGGTGTAACATGAAGCTGCAGACCAATGAAGAAAGAGAAAGTTGTGAATGCATTTTATCAAACACATAAAAATGATCCCAATACATCACACAGCGGGAAAGAAGAAACCACCAACATGAAGATCACATTCCTTCTGACAAAGGACTTCAGATGCTGACAAGTGTCTGTAACACTCCCTCAATGACACCACCAGAGTGAAACTGTTGACTTTAGGAGCTAGAGGAGCAGTGGAAGGGTGAACATGAGACTGGGAAAAGGGATAGAAACCAAGAAGCGTGTGTATACCAATTTTAACTGCATTATTATTCCTTCTTTTCCTGTAATAATTAGATCTGCACTCATAATGATTTGACTCTTAAGATATACTAACAATAAATTCTTGGCTTTACTAATGTACAAGATGTGCTTCCCCTTTGCCCATAAACAAGATTTTGAGCATAACAAACTGAAAGATATGAAATTGTTGCAGATAAAATTTTCAAATTATACAAAATCTGGGGAAACAGCAGGTAGAGAACCTACTAGGTCATCAACACGGGCTATGCTGGCAAATAATGGCATAAAAACACCCAGTTGGTATCCATCCATACTTCCAGAATTATGTTAGCAAGTTGAAGAACCACTACAATAGCTATAGACTGAGAGAGTTCATAACAGTTGAAACTAAGACTTCTAGATAGTCTTCTAATACAGCCAGAATCTACTGATAGCATTGCCGAGAATTTACATAATTTTTTTTTCCCTTTTGCATCTTCTATGAAAATAATGTTTTCAGGCTTCCCTAGGGAGTACTCACAAGCACAGAAAGAAGAAAGTAAAATGTTAACTAGCTCTAGTGGTTTAGGGCCATATTCAACAGGATATGTAAATACCTGCATGTTGAATCTTGTTGAACCAGAACTCTCCAAAACTTTAAAATAAAAAGTTCCATGTTAAAACATTGATATAGAAGAGGTGATCTATTGGTGTGTAGTTTGCTATTTCCAACAGTACGTGTAATCATAGAAATACAGAATTATTCAGGCTGGAAGGGACTTCTGGAGGTCGTCTGGTCCACTTCCACTCAAAACAGAGCCAATTTCAGAATTGGATCCACCTTTGAAGATATGTCAGGTTGCTCAGGCCCTTGTCCAGTTGAATTTTTAATATCTCGAAGGATGGAGATTTCACGGCCTCTCCAGACAGCCTTTTCCAGTGGTTGACTACCCTCACAGTGAAAAAGTTCTTTCCTAACATCTCATACAAATTTCCCGAGTTGCAACTTTTATCTGTTGCCCCTTGTCCTATCACTGTGCACCTACTAGAAGCATGAAGCTCCATTTTCTCTGTAGCCACTAAATTGATGTTGAAGAGAGTAGTAAGATCCTCCCTCAGTCTTTTCCGCACTAAAAAACCCCATTCTCTGCACCTCTCCTTATATGTAATGTGCTCCAGCCCTTAATTGCCTGAGCTTGCTGAGCTTGCTCCACTGTCTAGTTCTGAATTTATAATTAATTATCTAGCTAGTTCTCAGTGTATAATAAACTGCCCAAAGGCATGGATTTGTCAAATATCATATCTCCTAGATACAGTGGAATAAATATGTAATGACTTAGCAAATTTATCCACCAGTCAAGACACTGCATATAAGGCTGGGGCTTTGTGAACTTATCACAGAAAATTTCCCCCCTGTAAAACACCTTCCAGTGTAGCACAAAGAATCTGAAGGATAGGAAGAGACATTTTTAAAAAGCAGTGGGATGCAGATACGAGTGGAAAATGGACAAAGATTTAAGGATGCCAGTAATGGCGTTTTACTGTAGTATGAGCCAAAACTAAAGAGCGGAATTCAGTGATCAGAGAGAAATTGAATTGGAGTATTCATCTTCCAAATCTGAAAGAATCTGTAGAGACAATGATAAATTCCCAAAGAATGCTCAAGGGCATTGAAGAAACATATTTATTAGATCATTGGGTGCTTGTATTCTTAAAAGGAAGAAGATTTATCCAGGAAATCTTCTGCCATTTGAAGACTGGGTATATTCAGTTTACAGTTCAGCTTTTCAGAGAAGTTGAAAAGGTCCCTAAAAGGTGGGAGCTGATGAAAGAAGAGGGGCTGAGGAAAGTGGCCCTGTCTCAGGAAGCAGATAAATGCTGGGAACAGCACCCACAGCAACACAGAGAGGAAGCTTTGCCACATACAATGTTGGGACTCCACCAGAATCCAGACAAGTCCTGAAAACATGGCAGCTTGAAGAGATCAGGAAGGAAGCTTTGATTAGAGTTGCAGAGCACTCTGTTTCCCTTCACCTTATACTGGTCTAGCAGTGACCTTGAAAAATGACACAAGGCATTATTCTGATCTCTTTCCTAGTGTCATCCTCTTCCTCCCTACCTGGAAAAATCAAACCCATGGGATTATGGATTAGCAGATGAAGGAAGAGAGAGGGCATTCTGACCAGTTTTTATCTGAACACAGCAACAGTCGAAATAGAGTGTGAGAGGTATACCATGTCATGTTCTTAGTCAGTAGTGCTTATTCTGCCAAGGAGGACAAAGTAGGGCTAGGAAATCAAATGGAAATAGATGTGTCACTACAGCAAGTGCTCTCCTTCTTGCCTGACAGGGAGGAATGCTTCCCACCGC
The DNA here is from genome assembly GCF_964195595.1 of Calonectris borealis. NCBI lineage: Eukaryota > Metazoa > Chordata > Aves > Procellariiformes > Procellariidae > Calonectris > Calonectris borealis. The sequence continues at coordinate 58,867,325 of NC_134313.1, forward strand.
ACTCTCTGTCTGTGCACTGGATGTGTCCCCTACAGGCACAGCTACTACTGTATTCACTTTACAGCTAATATTGGCTCTTAATAATCTATCAGAAAACAAGAAAGTACTCTCTGTCTCAGGATCTCTGCTATGCTTTCAAAGATTCTTCTTGTTTTACCGTACCAAGTTTTACCTTAAATTCCCGATTCAGCCTCACTTAAAAAATACTAATATAGGAGTTGAAACACTAGGGAGAAGGTGGGAAAAAAAAGTCCGAGGGAGAACAGGAAGGCTTTTGGGTGGTAACCTGCATTTAGTTTGGCTCACATTGCTTGTGAACCCACACCCTCACTCTTACTAATCATTTTTCTTTCCCAGAAGAAGGAGTTCTTTATTTTACTGTATACTGTGACAAGAAGTTTCAGTGACTTTTTAACCCCTACTGTATAAGCAGATCTGTTTGACAGTAACACATAAACCAAAATGTTTTCTAGGCATAGCAGCAAACTACTGTGCAAAAATCCCCTTCAAATCCTCATTTCATAAGTTACATTTGGTTCCGTAGTATTAGTCGTGGTATCAAATATTTCATGAAAAGTATTTGGTTATCAAGAAAAAATAATTTCTATCTATTAATGCTTCAGCAAGCAATTTTCCGGACTAAGCAACACAAAACAACATCAGAGAAAGAATCTGTTTTCCCTCTTTTGAAATATAGTTTACCAAATGTGTTAGAAATAGGTATCAAAGTAAATAATGCTGCTTGTCTGCAGAAACAGGCAACCACACTGTATAATCCCATTCAGAATTATCAAACTATAATCTGAAAACAAGATAATGCAAAAGAAAACCCTGGCAAATATAACTGGTTGTATAGGAAGGCTGTTTCAGAACCTCAGTGCTTCTGTGGCTAGAAGCCCTTTCCAAATTTCTTGCATTCTTTTGTTCATGACCAGTCCAGACATTTTTCTTGTGCTAAATTATTCTCCAGGTTAAAGAGTTGAAACAACATATCTTTATTTACTTTCAAAGTAGCTTGCTGGCCTCCCTAGCTATAAAGGGACATGCAAGGGACAGATCCAGAACTTCATTTGAAATTAAGGCAACTGCCTCTTCTCTGTTACCACAACAAGAAAAATAGCACACCAGTCCTCCCAGATCTACCTGAACTCTCCTCTGCAGGAGAAAAGCAGAATAAGAGTAAGCAAATAATAAATTTTCTCATTAGCAAAAACCACCAGTGCTTTCACTCCAGAAAGATAGAACAAAAGTCTAATTCTACATCTACACAAGATTAATTTGAACAAAAAACAGGTTTCTAAGATGACTGATTTGGAAACCATGAAGTTTGGGGTCTTGTTTGTGGGCTCAAGTTCAGAGTTTTTGACCAACCTCCAAAAAAACAGCTCATCACCATTGTTTTAATAGACATTACTCTCAAAAACAACATGTCTGGAAGAACAATAACATTTCTAGGAACAATTTTATAAAATTTTCAGATTAGGTTAAAGACAGCATTTTAGGGAGACAGGAAGAAAAAAGCCTTCAAAAACTGCGGAAAAAAAGAAGTAGGTCAAAAATATTCATTTTTTCAATTGCACAGGCTTAGTTTATGGGACACTGATGGATCATCAGAGCATAAATAAAATAATGCTGATATTTTCAAGGCTAAACTCAGTGCTTGGGGAATATAACTGCCTCCAGGATTTTTTTCCTTTTTTAATTCTCAGTTCAGTCTTGATTTCTTCCAAGGCAGTGAAGTTCCATGACTTTCAGTGGGGTTAGATGCTCTCAGTTCAACTTTGAATCTGTCATCTACGGTATGAAAGATTCCTCCTTATTTTTATCATCCTAGTTGGAATGAAAGAAGCATTTTCAGCTATCTTATCAGCTAGCATTGCAAGATTCTGTTCTCACTCCCATCTTAGGATGTATTATTAATGATGGAAGAGCACAGCAGGCAACAGAATTTTACACAATTGATCGTGCTCAGTACCATGCCAAGATGTTATTAATGTAGCTTTTTGTGAAAACAAAAACAGATTTAAAATACAACCTGTATCTCACAGGGCCATGGTTTAATATTTCAGGATGGGAATGTCTGTTATGGACATTTTGATTCAGAACAAAAAAGCAAGATGGCTCTAGGTCAGCATTGCCTATGTCTGTGTCTCTACACCCTTCTTTACCTCCCCAAATCACTGAGTGTTGTCAGTACATCCTTGGTGCTTTTTTCCCCCAACCTAAAATTCTGCAGGAAACTTGGAAACAGAATCACTTGGGTTTGTTGTGAAGTTCAATAAGAACTTCCCATATCACAGTCCCTCAAAAATAGTTATTGAATCAGAATAGGAACAGAATCTAATTTGATTCCCATTCAAGACTTGGTTTAACTGCTAATTGTTGTCAAAAAAAAACAATAACAAACTTCATTGTTTTAGCTGATTTTCATTATCAGAGTTAGTTTGCTTGCTGTTCACATCACTGTTGAGACATAAAAATTAGCAGCAAGAGAATAAGAAGAAAGGAGTTGATCCACCCAGCCTACAAAGCTAGTGCTCCCTCGTTGAGACTGTAGATACCAGGCTACTGAGTTCTCAGCAAGCAAAGGTGTTCTGAAGAGAATCTGGTATTTCAGCTGGGGGTAAGCTTTTGCAAAGTATCAGTTTGTGTCTAACAGCAAAATGCTTGCAAAATGCCCGGCACTGGAGCTGTGGCTTCCCTAAAGGAATTTTCTCTCAGCAGTTTCCTGAAAGCCAGAGAAAGATGAACTTCATTTCCACCAGTGAACTGTAACGGGAGAGCTCTGATGATACATTACGCGTAAGAAATGAGTCATGCTGCGGTTTTCTGCTTCAGTTTATTGAGCGCAGAGTTGCTTGGTCTTTTTCTCCAGCTATGACCCTTCTCCTGCTCAGAAGCCCTTGAAGATAGCTCTTTCCTTTCCCAGTCTCCATAGTTACAGGCAGGATCAAGGATACAAGTTTGTTAGGCAGGCTCCTCTCTCGGCTCAGAGGCAAAAACCTACACCTACATCTTGTAAAATCATGGTGGCCAACAACAGCCTGAAATGCAGACAAGAGCAACACAACTACATAGCTAGCTTACAACTGCACCAGTGTTTTAAATTTATGTACTTGGTTTGTTTTGTTTTTTTTTTTTAAATCTAGAAGTATCCCTAAGCATCTCATATTATTAAGGACCTTTACTGTAAATTCCAAATAGTTTTACAGACTCTCTCGCCCATGTCAAACTCCTCAGGAAACAGCAGCATGATGACTGTGAACAAACTAAGAGCTGCCTGCTGATCAAACTTGACAGGGCAAGAAGTTCAGGGTACTTTAGATGTAACATACTAGTTGAAGGCAAATATTTGCAGTGCCTGATAATTCTTATATCTAATAAGATAATGCATTCTCATATATACATCTTCATTATGGGAAGTTAATGGCTTATAATCATGGTCAAAATATTTTCTTAATAGCTTAAATATCAGCTAGGTATGGGAAACGAAAGCAAACCATGAAGTGGAAGTGCCTAAAAAGCAAGTCAAAAATCATTGCTTCTAAACAATGTAAACAGGATACTAGCAAGAAGAAAAAAGTGCAGATGGTCCTTTTAGACCCCATGATGTGTGCAACAGATTGCCAATGGTACAAAACCACGGATCTCCTTGGAAGCCAGTCAGGCTACTCCAGTTTACATTTAACTGAGATCTGGTCCTTGAAATCAAGAATGTTCTTGGCCACAATAGCAAAAGGCTGAAGTGTCACATTTTGACTAAACTTTATCATTTTTCTGTGCGCATACACATGCAAATACCCACTGTCAACCTGCAGATTACCTACAGTAACTGTGAATTTTTCAGATAAATTACTAAAAATGTCATTCTTCTGACCAAATCTTCTCTCACATCTCCCTTATTGATTTCTTTGTCCTCATACAATCTTTACATATTTTTTCTCATTTTCTGACATTTTAAAAAGACCTTCCATAAACTTTCTTTTAAGCTTCTTTCAGAATAATTCAGATTTCTCTTGGAGCAGCAGTGGCCGGAAATGGCTTCTTCTTAGTATTTGTGTAGTTATCTCTTCTCCAGTGACAAGCTTATCTTCAAGCTGTTTTACATTTCTGGAAAGCTCCTCAAAACATGTTCTCCATGAAAGGGAGTTGCATTTTGGCAACTCTTATGCTGTTTTCTTTTTGTTTGAGGTACAGCATATTCATCTGAAGTGCATTCTTGTCATCACAAGTATTATTGTGGTGCCATGGAGTAGGCATTCTGAATGCTTCTGCAATGCACCTGCTGGTCCCAGACTTAGCTCTTTTAAAGCCAAATCCTTTATGTCTACAGCAGGGAGGCCGAGCGTGCAAGCGCTGCTCTGCAGATATGTGCAAGCATTTATCCACCATTACATGTGGGACTCAGATTCAGCAGATCTTGTGGTGGTCTCTTAGCTTTCATTCCTTGGATTTCCTAAAAATAAGGGTATAAATTACAACCAATAGGATGATGGTTATTGCTTGAAAAAAAGCTACTGAAAGGAAGCAAACACTTACTTCATATATGTTGGGAAATATTTGAAGAGGACATTCACTGATGGGAATAGTTAATTTTTCTGGGGTCTTTGTAGCCTGGTTTCTAAGTGCAATCTTAAGGTGAAGGGCAATCTTAAGTGGTGCTGAAAGCACTGCAGTAAGAGATAAAGTATATGATGCATTAGAGTCTAATGGCACCCAGTGCATGATGCAGTCTTCAGATAGGAGCAGCTTTTAAGGCTAGATCAACCCTGGATAACACATGGATAAATACCTTTTCTGACAGTGGTGCATCAATGCAGACCCCGGTCTTCCCTCCTGCCTCCCTAACACTGAAAAGGCACATTTTAAATCCCCAAACCATATCCCCGGTGCTGGTAAGTGACTGTCCCTGGCCTTAGTCATTCAAATACAAATGGAAATCCTTGAAACACTTTCTCCAGTCATTGGTAATCTAAACATAATTCAAACTATTAATCTAAAAGTCTTTTATGCACCCTCTAAATTACAGCTGGATTCTTATTTTAGCTTGAATAGTCATTATTGTTTTAATTTTTTGTTGTGTGTTAAGTTTTAACACAGCTTGTCATGTCTCCCATGAAGTTCTGAGAAAAATACTAAGGTGAGCAAGTTACAAAACAGTGTTTCTTTGAAATAGCTTGCAGGGCAGGAGTTCAATTCTACTTCAATAACCATTTTGCTGGACATGTGTTACTATAATTTGCAAGGAGACGAGGAAAACAAAACCGTATCAGCTTTTTCTGCTGTAACTCCTGCTGTGATTCCACTGCTCTTTTCAGTAGTATAGGGATTAAGTCTGTGCCTATTGCAATGTTCCTAAGACATCCTCTGGTTATGCCTGCATACAAACTGTTAACCAAGGATCTTTACAAGTAGATTAGCACAGTCTGGCAGAGTGCTTCCAAAGGCATTATTTTCCTGGGTTGTTTCTGCACTTGTCTGTAGATGTCTGGACTCACAGCCAGAATTATTTGTTTCAATACTCCTTAAGATTACTTCCCAGGCAATTACTTCATCTGCAAAAGATTGTATCTCCTGCTTAGATGTGGGAGCCTGCAGAAAGCTCTCAGTATTCACATGGTATTTTCTCCTACACATGCATTATAAAATGGGTGAGTTCCAGAGAGCGCTAAAATCATAGCTGGTTTCTAATCCACTGAGCAAAGTGGGTAAACTGCAGCAAACTTTCAGTTCCTTCAAACCCTGCTCAGAAACTTTCTAAGAATAGTATGACCAAACATGCACACCTAATGTCAATGGCTGGGTGTGGACATGTTCCTCCCCACTTTACTTACACACACGGTACAGCACAGGCATAGCTCTGCCTCATGTCACACGGGCAGGGTTTCTGTGCAGGGCTGCAAGTTCCCACCTGAATCTCACACTCAGCAGAGCAATTTGAGAGAACCTGCAGTGGTGTGCTGGCAACAAGCTCCAGCCCTGCACCAGGCCGGCAAGTCCACATTTCCAAGCCTTGTTAGCCCCCCTTATCATCACTGTACAAGGGCTAAAATTCAGATAATAGTTCTTGCTACTTGTGCCTTACAAACATACCCAGACAATTACTGCAATCAGGGACAAGGACAAAGAAAACGCTGGACAAGTTTTAAAATTATGCCTATGTCAAAATGCTAATATATTACCAAGTCTCTCATGCCCTGTAAGGAATAACTTAACATTCTTATTTCATGTCTGAATGGTATAAAAATCAATGAAGCTTATACTAGGGACAGAAGTGAAACATCTTTTTTAAATGAAGTGAGATGATTGGTTTTATCTTCCTGAAGTTTCATTAAACTAACAAGGGTAAGCTGCCAGTTTTCTGAAACAAGCAGTGGACAATTTTCTTCGCCACTGTTGCTTTCTTATCTGTAGAATGTAAACTCCTAATACTAAAAAACTGACCTGGAAATTTAAAATTAATGGAGTCTCACCAAATACTTTTATATGCCCTGCTTTGCATCTGTGTCTGACAAAGAACAGTTAGAATAACCTTTCCCTGAAGTTTATTGATTCTAGACTCAGGAAGTATAAAGATGCAAAAACTAAAGACAGAACTTAGCAAACTATTTTTGAATCTCAAGAGATTTACATTCATTATTAATTCTAATTTTGAGTTGAAGTTGAACATAGTTCTATTTTATCCAGTTTACTAATCACATCTGAAACAGTCAAAGTCTGGTTATTAAAAATAGCCCTCTAAAATTTTGTAGAAATTATTTTGGTAAATACTGTTGTAACTGAACTGCAAAATTTCTCTACTTTAAGAATCATACACACATCTTTCCTTGGGCAATGGACAATCTGCCACCTCCTTCCAATATCTAAGATTCTACCATAAGATACAGAAGAAAAGTATTATAAAATGGAGAAAGCATGACCAACGGTTAGAAGTACGTAAGAAATTCTTTCTTTCTAAAATAACTGCCACACCACAAGCAGCAGTATCTGTAGGACACAAAATGGATACAAAATAATATTGACAAAGAGAAGTATTCAATCATTGCGTAAGTTTGAAACACTATGAGATGCCAGTGAAAATATGTGAAACTATTACTGAATACAATGCACCAATGCCATCTGCTAGATGTCAATGAAACCATCAGAAAAAGAAAGCTAATACTTTTGAGTCCTCATTTGCCAGTTATCTCAAAGCAAATAAGCCTACCACTCTCTTCCACAGAGCACTGAAACAGGTACACATAAATGGAGTCCTCTCTGGAGCACCGAATTGCAATTTCCACCCAAACAGCACAGGACTGACAGGTGCTATCAGACTTCTGGCCAGCTCTATGGCTCTCTTCTTTCAAACATCACTAGGTCTGAGAAGACACAGCGAGAGCTTGTTTTATAGACTGTATTTCTCTGTGCTCTACCATGTCAATAGCTTCTGGTTATCCACCAGAACAAACCACAGGGATGGTCTTTCCAAAAGTGCTATCAGCCAATTGTACTCTTCCTCTTCAGAGAATTACTGGCATAAATATGACCATGTCAGAGAGACAGAAATGAGAATATGAAGATATGTAAAAATAATCTTTGTATTGCTTGCAATGATCTTTAGTAATCACTTACAGATTGAGTGTGTTTTTGTATACTGGGTGTTCAGGATATGCCTAAGACAATTGCTTTAGGAATGTCTGGCCCAAATAGACATGATTATATACTTCTGTAGTTTTCTGCAAATGAATAAATCATTACAAGAATCATGTGTGCGCATTTGAGAAATAATGTACAAAATAAAAGTTAACATGGGAAGAAACAAATGTTAAAAGCTGTAAACAAATTGTTCGTGGAATGGATTAAAAAGATTATTTTAAGTTAATAACTTTTTCCAACAAATTTTATATAGCACTTTAGAGAACTGGCAAATTTAATGTGCTGGATTTCAGCTTTAGAATATTTTCTGCTTTTTGAAAAGAAATCATGTTTCATTAAGGGATGGCATGAGATAGACTGCGATGGGTTGGGATGGGAAGGGATGGTGTAAAAAAAGAAGCACTGGCTGTAAAATAATGTTGCATTTTTCAGTAAATAGATCACAAGCATAAAAAAACTTTACAAATTAAATATAGATGTGAAATAGTTGCTTTGACATGAAACAGTTATCTATGCATCTTTAAAAGGAAAGATGTACTCTAAAAAGACAGTGAAAATGTTTGTGTTGGTATTCAAGATAAAAATCTGTGCTTAACAATTTATATTTCTGAATTCAGCATCTGAAGAACATAAATCATAGAGAAGCAAAGAATTTACAAAAAGGAGAAAGAGTTCTTCCATGGTGATTCAGTTATTTTTTTTCTCACACTTTGTACTGTTGGGACTCAAACAAACAGTAAAACTTATTGGTTTAACTTCATCATTTCAGTTAAATTCTTATTCCCTGTCATCTCTATTGTGGATTCTACAGAGAGGATAAAATACAGAGTTCATTTATAATTAAACTTGATTCTATCTCAGCAGCAAGACAGAGCATGATAGAAGGCAGACAATGTACGTGGTAAGTAATTTTAATCAGGATAGTTGGGAAAAAAATAAAATCACTGAATCTTAATTTTCTCATATCCTATCTAGAGAGTGAAGCAGATTATAGACTTTTAAATTAAATTTGTTAGGTGGAATCTATGTTACAATTAGTTAAGATTCTAGGTAGTAACTACAGGAAAACATGTAATTTTAAAATTGGCTTTACACTTTAAGTGAGTTTTGCAACCAAGTTAGAGAATGAAAATGAGGAAAAAATCCTTCTTTAATTATAGATTTTTTCTGTTACTATATGCATGGATTTAGCATATTTAACATCACCTCTGTTGTCTTCTTTACGGCATTCTTTCATTTCTACTCTTTCTTTGTCATAATACATAGTATTTTGACAAAGCATAAACTCAAATAAAGTTCCTTGCTTGCATGATGACTGTATGACATAGAATCATAGAATCATTAAGGTTGGAAAAGACCTCTCAGATCATCGTGTCCAACCGTCAACCCAACACACCATGCCCACTACACCACGTCCCTAAGGGCCTCATCTACACGTCTTAAATACTTCCAGCATTTACTGGCTATTTAGGTGAAGAAATGGCTGTAAGATGAGCCTGGACACTACAGGAACTTCAGATACAGGTAATACACCTAAAAATCATTACAAATTTATTTACCCATTCTGGAAAAAGACTTTTTTTTCTCATCTGAGAAATAGCTCAGAAGACATTCTTGCAAGAAAGTTAGTCCAGACAAAATGCCATTATGTCTATTACCCTTAAACTAATACACAGAACTCCTGCTAGCTCATGTTTGCTTTTACTTAAGAAAGATGGTTACTACAGTAGCAGTCAGACAGCAAACATGTTGTTTGTGAGACTTTTGCTGAACTGTGGACTTGCTTTCATACTTCAGAAAATCTAAAAAGATAAAGAGAGAGACACTGTGCTGGGTCCTTCCAAATCGTCTCACTTCGGAGAGAACTTGCTTCCTGTAGGAGCCTCTTCCAGCTGTTTGCATTGTGGAGGATATGCCTTGAAAAGGAAATACACCACTCCTGCCAACCTCAAACATGGAAAAAATCTTGAGGAAGCTTCCAAAAATTAGTGAGTAGCACCACAAAAAACAATGAATTTATAAAAAGATTGAATTTAAAATTCATTCTTATTTAGCTCTGAGTATCTCCTGCACATTTGTAGTCTCATTTGTTCATGCTTTCCCTCCCTAACCTGGGGTTTAGAAATTCTCAATAAATCAAGGCCAAAATTCTTGTGCAATCATATGACTACAATTGTTGGGACAGAGTAAGGAAAACAGCAGCACGCCTTGTAATAAGATCAGAAAAGCTGACAGACCTGATACAGCCACTATTTCCACTATATTTTCTACTCAAATGTCCACAGAGCTGGCAATGATACAGAATAAACCCACTGCCCATTGCCTGTCCTCCTGAACAACTTAGATCTCTACCCTCACCACTGATTCCAGACGGAGGTTGCCGCAGCAAGCAACTTCCCAGCACTTTTGAAATTCAGTTCAATTGCCTCAAGTTTTCAAAATCTTGTCTCCAGGTTCAGTGAATGACAAATAGTGCAGTCTGCCACAGCCATTAAGTCTCTATTCACTCCTTTCAATGCTTTAAGAAATTATAATATTTGTTAGCAGCCTTACTTATACAAGTGAACAGAAATTATGCAGAATGAATTCAAAAAGCACAGAAAACCTAAGACTCCAGACACATTTTTATGGCGGATTTAAAAGCAGTCAGAGGAAGCTGACATCTGATTCCTGCTTAGCCATCTATAAGTTAATGAAAGTAACAAAACCAAAAACCAAACACACACAAATGCATACACACACACAAACGTGAACTCTGAGATGACTCATCCATTGGTGACACTTCAGCTCCCTGCATTTATTCCCCTTTCATCCTTCCCACAGCCCTTCCAGAATCAAATATTTAACTGGAAAAGGGCTAAAGGGGGATCCAGGGCGCTGGCAGGTGCTGCAATGTTTTTACTCTAGTTTATAGATGTACTTGCACAGATGCTGATCTTTACTAATGAAAGCTGCCACCACAATCGCATAGAAAATTTTGAAACAAGACCAGAAAAACCACAGAGATTCAAACCGAAAACATAGGGTCACCATTTCTTTTAAAACCCTAAGGAACTGGAAGGCTAAGAGTCCTGATTTGTAACTATATGCTCTGAGGGTATGGTGAGTGTTTTGTACAGTGAAGACCAAGTATGACCACAGAAAAAGGCATCCACTTTTTACAGCAGAATGTCCAAAAACTTCACAGGGTAGGGAGATACTCTTATGGGCAATACCTGGCATGAAGGTGCACATGCAGAAGCTGTGTTCCGTCAACTAGTGCAGATGTGCAGCCAGTCATCTCCCCACCTTCTCCACTCTCTTAGCTGCATGAAAAAGAAATGCACATTTCCCTGACTTTGAAAGATACTGAAATTAAATAAGTTACCAAAGTTAAATAAGTAATTCCCAAGTGAAATGAATAAAGTAATACTGCAAGTGAAAAGAAGTCTCATTTTCTGGTTGTCTCCAGTAGAATAAGTCACACAGGGACAGTATGACCTGTTTTTCTATTCTTTTTTGATAATTTACTTTTAACTGAAGGGTCAGTTTGAAAGAGAGAGCAGAAAAAAAGTCCACATAGCTACCAAGAGTCAGCAATTCACAGCTGTTTAAAGCAGTGTAATAATACCATGGGACAGGGCAGGTTTGAAATCATTAAGAAGACCAAATCTTGAGAGGGGAAATTGTAGCAAGGTTGCATTATTTATAGAGTTAAACTATTTACTGGACTGAATCCAAAGTAGTCGTTATAAGCAGTGAAACTTTCCTTGCTATGAACAAGCCATTCTGTTCTGTCTCATATCAATATTACAACAGCTGGTTTTAGTAAAACTTTTGGTAATGAGTTTTGGACCTATGTAATTCTGCTTCTGATCAACTTTAGAATTTTATCATTACAACCCTTTTTGAAAGAAATTTACAAATGCACACATACAAAAAATTCCCTCAGCTATAATTACAGCCATTTCAAAGGAAAGAAAGAATTCGAAGCTTGATCTGAAAACTGTCTGCTTTGCGTTTCCGTGTCTCTTATCAGCGTGCTTTATAGCTTGAAAATGCTCCTGAAAACCTCTCTAAAAATTTCATTTCCTGACTTGATGGCCAGTCCTGTAAAAATGATGTAACATGTAGATGCACATCAAAATCTTATAGATCATCCTGTGGGAGCATGACCTTACCAATTATTCCCGCAAAGATTCTCCTTTTCAATAATCCATGAAGAAATCTGCAAATGCACCGAGAGATTTAGAAAAGAGTGCTGTAACATTTCATTTAGGTTGGATAAAATAATTAGCTGGAGACAATGTCATTATGCACTGCACCAGAGCCTTCAGAGTACAACACAGAAAAAGTAGTAGTTGGGAAGGCATGGGAAGAAAGAAGGGGTGGAGAATTACAGCAAAGTAGCAAAATACAGGATTTTTTGCTTGAGTTCTCATTGAATGTCTTTTGTCTGTAAGAGGAAATGCAATATTCTTGCTCATGTTTTTTTCTTTCTTTCTGTGAATGCATTAAGACATAAAATGAGGATTGAGGGGGGTGAAGGTGCAATATTTAGTTTCATCAATGCTGAAAAATAGGATACTCTGATGCAGAAACGGGAATGGGAAACTCATCTAAACAGGCTTACAAAGCAAAAAAAAGGGCAGATATTATTATAGCCTATTATATTATATCACATTAGTAAGCAGCATTCAGAATAGGTTCAGGCCCTGACGAACATCTATTCGACCTTCCCCAAACCTTGTGGAGGTCTCACACCATGTCTGCAAGGAAAATTTTACAGATCCCCAACAGGATCCTTCAGAAATCAGAGGGGAGATTTCCCGGTAGGAAGCACCAAGCTGTAACCATGCTACCATGCTAATGATGCTACAGCTGGCCACAGCACACATTATTTCCTCTGAAGAAGGAGAGTTCTAAGAAATCATTACCCTATGAAGGACTGATTTCCCAGTCACACAATGCACAATGGAAAGGAAATGGAAGAAAAGGGTTTCATGATTTGATATTAACTAAACTGCAGTAGGGGGGTTTGAATTTTATGAATGAAAGCAAAGGGACCATTCCCATTCAGCACCAACATGCCAGTCCTCTTCTTTAAGAGGAGTTCTGAAAATACAGCAACTCACTCCATACAAATTAATAAGTAACTGGGAAAGATGACAAATCAAGCACCTATTGAGCTGCAGACATCTCAAAAGCCAGAACACTGGAAGTTGTCTTCTTGTCAATGTGTATATGTTTATGATTTTGAACATGATATATTTGCTATGTATATAGGTCAGCAAAGAAAAGAATAAGTGTCATTATCAAATGTCCAGTCCACTTGATAACTCATTTTCCTTAAAAGAAACCTGATGGATTAGATCAGCTATGAATTAAAATGACAGATTTACAAGTGCTCTGAACCTTGCAGCAGCAAGAATATTGCCCACACATGGCATATCAACAGATAAGAACTTTGATTATGGGATGTCTGAATGGAGAGGAAACAAAACACATTCTTCTGAGTTGCTATTCTCTATTCTTGATGTCGAAAGGTGTTTTGAGGAAAAATAATAATCTAATGGCATTTTTCTACAGAAAATCAGTTTTTGAGCAAGCCCTTTAAATAAATGCTTCCTAAGGACCAGTCACACATACAAAGGAAAATTGAGTGGCCTTTATCTCAGGTGACTATTCCCCTCCACTGGATATAATTAATATGACTCAATAATCATCAAGGGAGCACAAATGAGAGACAAGTGAGAAGCTTACCAAGTGGACTTCTTCAGAGCATGGTACTGATTGCTGTCAGTTTAAGTAGCTTTCTGCGTAGCACCACAAATTAGTCTTTTCTCAGACAGATCCTTGAGGGTTGCTTTTCACAGAGAGAGGGAAGGAAAGGAAGAAAGTGATAGCCCTGAGCAAATTATTTGGATTTGAATCACTTGCCAGTTCAGATTCATCTACTAGAAATATTTTCTGAGTGTTATTTATTTTTCAGCAGAAATGGGACACCATAGAATAACTTTTCTTAATGTTTGACATATACAAGTGTAATGTTCAGTCCATATCAGGAAATGTCTTGTTCATATAACACATATTTCCCAGAAGGCATTATAAAAAGCTTTTCTAGCATAATTAGCATAATTGAATAAAAAGAATAAGGATCTGGTTTCACATACATAGTCTTCTGGTTAAAAGCGGAAGCTGGAATATGTTTTTCGGAGAGCATGGAATTATTTCCCAAGGAGGATACTCCACAGCAGAAAGTACCAGAAAAACCACATGAAGAAAACCCACACTGGGAAACTCAAGTGTTTTCAGATTAATGTATCAGTTCTTTCATGTACTTTTTACTTAACTGGGGTGACTACTAAAATTCTTTTTAATCACTGTTCAGGTGAGATAATTACTGGAAAACACACTCAACCTAAAACAACCTAACTACTGTTACTGCAAAGAGACCAAATATAAGACTGAGGAAAATGGAACATATCTGTTTCTGCTGGACTGTTATATTTTAATCTTTCTTGGTTTATTTACTTGAAACCAAATCTGAATCACAACGTAATTCTCTATGTAAAAAACTTCTCATCTGTACTTCAAGGGCACAGGCACAGCTGCCTCAAAAGGTCAGCCACCTCTATCAGCATGCTGTGCGAAATGCCAGCTGAACCCTGGGCTTTGGGATGCATTGATTCACCAGAAGTCATCGTATTGGAGGTTAGATATCATCACAGGGCAGGATCAAGAAAATTGGAGCTACCATTGGCTGTTACGCATGCCAAAAGTAAACAACTCACAACAGCGCAAGAAGAAAAAGGTTATAAAATAAAAACACCCCACGTAAGCAAAACTGTTTGAAGTTGATTCCTGGCATGAAAAACAGTATCCTCAGAAGGTATAATGCCTTTCCAGACATCTGTGATGAGGTTACAAGTCAGTCAGAGCAGGGAGGTAGGTTTGCGTTGATCTTCTCTCTCAGTGACTTCCCCAAAGAAAACTAATAGACTTTTAAATGTAAAAAGCAACTAAAGAATTGGGGAGGAAAAGTGGGACACATGGACGACAACACCAAAACCCAAGGAGTATTGAAACACAACTTTTCCACTGCCATTGTATCTTTTTAGTCCTATTTTAACTCCCAGGCTTAGAATCAGTGATTATCCTAGTTGCAGCAACCTCCACTTAGTTTCCTTTTATCACCAAGAAATTTTATGACCTCCAGGATGTGGCTGTCTACTCCCTGCTCCTCTCAGGAGTCCTCTCTGGGCTTCTCTGCCTGATACCGCTGTTGAGGAGTCTTGAGAATTTTCTCTTCCCTGAAAAAACAATTCTTCCCCCCCTCCATCTGATCCATTTTGTTTAAAAGGAATACAATAGGATTGTCAATGAGATTGAAAAATCCAATACTGTTCACCAACAGCTTCAGTGTTTCCTCTCTTGGTGTATGGACCAAGCTTTGCAACACTTCTTCCAGGGCCAAATCCTCTGCTTCTGTGTTACAAAGCATGGAGAACAAGAAGAGAGCAAGATTTGCCGGGTCACAACTCTGCTGCCACATCTGCTCTGACTGCAGAGGCATGGTTTGCAAACATGGTCTGCCCAGACCAGAAGCCAGAAGGACAACTATACCAAGTTCTGTGTGCAGTTTATGTGGTTTAAGATACCTTTTCAACAGTTATAGCACTGGCTATATTTTGGCTCCATTGTGCTTTCCAGGAACTGCTGCTACATATGTGCAGGATTGCATTAAACTTCAAGCTTGGGGTTTTAATTTCTCCATGTTCCTTTTTTTTACACAAACGTTTAGAAGTTAATGAATTAATTTGCAATTAACTTTGACCAAAGTCCTCAATGGTTATTTAGGTGTTGAAATATCTCAGTAATGAAAGCAAAGCAAAAGGTAACCTAGCTCTGTTAAGAATCTTACTTTTAAGCACACCTTTCTCTACTACAGCTATGTCCACATATGTCTGACTGTGTTTTGGCATAAGCTAATCTCCATGTTCCCACATAGCTCAGTGCTCTTTTAGAACAGCTGCATGGCATTTGGGGGGAAAAATTGCATGATGCAAGTATTCCAGTGAACAGTATGCACTCTGTAATTATTTTGCAGTCCACTGTACAATGTCTAATTGGATTCTAGGACTTAAAAAGGGATAAAGGAAACAATTCTCTCACTTAAATCTTCCAGTATCTCATAAATCATCTGCTTCAACAACGCAGTCCAGGTTTTAGATAGCAGTAAAGCAACATGTGGAAGATGCTCTTAGATGTTATAATCTTGTCATTCATTACCATCAGCAGTTTTATAGATCTTAGGAGCCATGAGTCCATCTGACTGCAGATGAGTCCAACTCATGTGAGATAGCAGAGGAAGGTAAGACCAACCAGATTCCACATAACTTTTTTTCAGAGCAGCATTGTTCAGTGGAACACCACATCTGGTTTCAGCTTGGACACAATAGTAATGCAGACCTAGCATGAGCTGCAGGGGAATGGTGTGATGACAAAGTCATTTTTCTAGAAACCAGTGCAAACTCACTCTGAGAAACAGAAGCTGAAGACAAACATCAACAGTTTCCTTAGCAGGGTGAAGAAAGTGGTCATTACAATTTGGAAGGTCACTATCACAGCCTCCACTAATTGACAGCTAGCCAGTTTAGTGTGCTAGAATAAGCTTCAAGTTATTCTCCTGGAGGCAGGCAACACTTAGTGATACTAAGCTGTATCAGAAGTGCTATTCAGACTGTCCACTTCAGGTATACAGTAAAGGAGTTCAGAATTGCTTCTTTGTCAGAGACTTAACCTCTCTCCATGAACTGAGTACAAGGAACTCAGTCTCTGAACTTTGATCATCTGAATTACATTTAAACAAAATACCTGATGTATCTAGCACCTAATCTTTCTCTTGCACCAAGTCACAAATCCTACATGATGTTTCTGGTTGTTTTAAGGCCCATTTGAGAGCTGTGGAAAGTTCCTGAATAGTATAATGCATAAAGCATATAAAGCATAATGAATAGTTCCTGAATAGTAAGTGTAATGAATAATGAGAGGACTGCTTGATAGCAATGGAAGAGCATTTTGCTCCCACATTCCACAGTGTTCAGTAAGGATGATGGAGGTACTTTTGTTACTCCAAGAGGCTTAGCATACTCTACGTTTTCCTAGATGACAGATAAGAAAGAGAAGTTTATCCAAAACCTAACTAAACTAGCTGAAAATTGACCTGTGGGTTCAAAGGGGAACGTAGGAGTCCTGCTAGAAAAAGCCAGTATCTGCTTCTTGAAGCATAGGTTCCACTTTGCACAAACTCTTTATGAGCAAGTGAAAAAGCTTCTCCAACAACTAGGAAAGAAAGAAACTTTATAGACATACCAGTCACATTAAAATGATGCATCTAAAAATCTGCCAAACTGATGAGAAGGTGTTCTCACACCTTAAATGCTGGCTGTAAGAAGACAGAAAGTATTCTGTGAAGAAGGAAATTAACTGTATTTGTGTAAATATTTATTGGTCATTGCTGGTTTGGGCTGTATGTGTGGATGAGCTGAACCTCAGATTCAACACTACAGGGCGGACTTAACACACATGAAACTGACGAAGTCCAACAAGCTGAGTACACATATGTACCTAGTACATGACAGTGACATACCGTCACTGTGTTCACAAACAATGCATTGAGAAAGCCTTAGGAGACTCTTCCTGTTCCAGAGAAGGCATTTTACAACATCATCAGCTAACTATCTGGGAGAGGGAAAAAAAGGACAGCTGGCATTATATCTGTGAAGAACACAGAAATAGTGTCTCAAGGTTCACAAGCAGAGTTGCTGCATTCCATGTCAGTTCAAATTACCATCCCTAAATGTGAATACTCTCCTGAAAGCTCTCTGCCTTTTCCAGGAGCCCTTCTTCTGCTTTCTGAGCACACTGACAAAACACTCTGATGCTAAAATGTTCTAAATCTCTAATGCTAAATGCTCTAATGCTAAAATGCTCTAAAAGTTTTTCTTTTGCTTAATTACAAAATTAAGCTGCCACCCGGAGCTGATAAATTAAAGAGAGAACAAGTTTAATGTCATAAGACGTTATTTCGCCTTTTCCGCTTTCCCCCACTCTTTATCAGGAGAAATCTGAGATGTTGTGAAGCATCATGAAAATCCAGGAACAGTCCCCTCGTCATAGAAGAGTCCATTGTTAAAGGATGTACCTGGTGTAAAAGATACCACCCTGGGCCACTCTGCTCTGGGTACAAGGCAAGTGCTCTGGACTGTTCTCTATTTCAGGATAAGGGAACATCTCTCAGCATTCTTTTAATTTAAGAAATCACAATTCTTCCAATGGAACAAAGTTTCCAAATATATAAAAATCAGCTGTTTTGCTGTTACACCAGCATACCCAAGGGTCATGATGCTTGGAGTACTTAGACAGTAAGAACTATCATGTAGCTGTTAATCAGAAGAAACAGCTATGCCATAAGTTGCTTTACCCTTACTCTGTCTGACCAAACCCAATAGGAAATTGAGAATAGCAGGCAAAAAGGGAAGCAGACAAGAGGTAGTGGACATCTTGCCTTATCTTTTTTTCACAAGACTCTTGTTTAGTAAACAAAATTGGTGATTATTATTACCTTTCAAAATGTAGAGAGTTTTATTCACAGTCTCAAGGTGAACTGCCAAAATTAAGCATACAGTATAACTCAGAGCTCAAAACACTATCAAACTGTGTACCAAAATACTTTTCCTCCCTTGCTTTCTTGTCTGTTGCAAAAGCAATCAAGCAACAATGCCATTCATTGCATTTAATACTGATGGTTACCTCCATCTTGGGGTAAGCAGCCAGCCAAACAGAAAAAATTAAGCCTTCCACCAAGACGAGGAATGAGCAGCGTACTTGGTCAGCTACACAGCTGATTTTCTAGTTTTAATAAGCAAACATTAAGCATCTGGCTTTGGTAAGAAACTATGCTCATAAAGAGGCATATAGACCAATATAGACCAACACACCAGAAATAGAAGTGTTTGGCCATCCTTTGGAACTAGTTTATTAAATGCACCTACTGGATTTTATTGCAGTTTCTCTTATATCTTCCAGCAGGACTGCTCCACAGCAGTCTCTACCTGGATTTCTAGAACCTAGAAAACACGGGTTTCTCCTTCAAGATGTAATGTGCCAGATAAGAGTCTGATGTCTCGTAGATCTGTGCCTTCTCAGAAGGTGGGAACTGGCAGAGGAAGGCAAGTTAATTGGATTCAAGGTCCTGCCCCCATCAGTGCAAAACTCTGTGACAGAACTAGGTGGCAACATGTCTTGCAGAGTTACAGTCACCTTCTCCCAGCACATACAGTAGGAGCACTACTTGTAGTTGCCCAGCTATAACTTGACTGAAGAGCTTCAGTTTTGCTCTAACTCACATTATGCTACCATTTGCTATGATAGTTGTTCATAGGTCTTGACTGCTGTGCAGGAAGGATTGCCTTCCCACAGGGCAAAAAAATCCAAGACATGCCATATGACTAGACTCACAAACAGCACTGAATGAAGCTAATAATAGCATGTGGTACAAAGAGAGATACAAAATGGTTTATGAATAATTGAGAGCTTTTGAATAAGTATACAGGCAAGGTGATCCTAGGATAGTAGGTGCATAAAGAAGATTGGCAGCTTGATACAAATGAGGAGCTGTGCTGTGTGGAGTGGCAGGGAGAATGTCAAAAGCTCTTTAGTCCAGTGAGCTGCAGAATTTTGTGTACCCACAGGAATATCATTCTAAAAGCTTGTTCTGGAATACTTTCAAGTAAAACAAGACC
Source organism: Calonectris borealis (assembly GCF_964195595.1). Lineage (NCBI taxonomy): Eukaryota > Metazoa > Chordata > Aves > Procellariiformes > Procellariidae > Calonectris > Calonectris borealis. Next base: position 58,886,749 of record NC_134313.1, read on the forward strand.
TAGGAACTGGTTATCATTTCTGTAGTAAGAAAGATCAGGATTTTGAGTTAATATGGGAAAAAAATATGACAAGAAACTAAGAGATTGCTGTGACTAATCAGAGAAAGTACATAACATATATGGTCTACATAAAATACATGAAAAAGCATAGCACCTTAGTAAGGAACGATTCTTGCAAGTTAGTCACTTAATTTAGCGCCTAAATGATAAGCATATTTAAAATACTTCCCATGACTCATTCTCAAAGTGTATTCCAAAGTTTCCAGGCATTTTAGAAACCTCATTCAGAAGTTTAGACATTAAGTAGCAAAATGTGGAAGTTTCCAGAGCTCCAGAGCCTAAAGTATCAGTTTTTTCCTTAACAAATGAAAATATCTTGCAGGAATGGCCTCCGAGGTAAGCAAAGTGATGATACTTTGTCTTTTTAGTCAAGTTTTGAGTTTCAAGTTTGAATGAAGTCCAGCAGTTTATTATTCTTATTATTTTTATCGTTGTTGACTTTTTAAAAAAATTAATAGAATGGTAAAGACATGGTCAACTTTAAAGTAGTTTCCTTCCAAATCAAGATAATCCTAACACTTGAGAGGAAAAAGTCTGTGCATAGGATACCGAAGACACTAGAAAAAGCAAGTCTGAACGTGTTCCAAGAAATCATTTGGCTTCAATACACAGAAACACCAGCACCAGGGTTTAGGGATAAAGGGATAGATCTCTCTACTATAAAGGTAATTCCTTTTTATTTCTAGAAAAAAAGTCTTACAAAACCAGGAAAAGTAGTTTTCCTTTGAATCTTCCAACATGGATATAGAAAATCAGAGCAGATGAACTTCTATCATCAAATACTTCTCAGAGAAAGCATTTGGACTACTATCAAGTTCTTACCTAGACCACAGTAGCAGGACAGAAAATGTATGTGTCTGTCTTAAAGATTTTCTTTGCTTAAAAGGATTTTTATTAGTTATCATAAGGAATAAGTGCTAGCTCTCATTTCCTGAGGAAAAGTATGCCCTTTGTCCCATGTGGGCAGAGACTAACAGCTGCAATCTACCTATTCATTTCTACAAGTGACATCATTCTAAAAGGGTCGGTTCTCCCAATGCAGAAAGCCACAAGTGACTGATAGTTTGGGGCAATAGTCTACTTATATCATAGCCAGATACACCTCTGATCAAAGCTTTATTTTATATGAAAAAGAAAATAAAGGATTCTGAAAATGAGTAATTTTCCCTCTAATTTCATTGTGTACGCATTGGCATTTTTAAAGTTTCTTTGCTGTGGTTTCATGATTACTATCTGCCTGCATCATCGTCTTGTATTTACTACTAAGTGAAAACAGTTTACTTCATAAACCACAAAAACCCCTCAATATCCCTTTCAGTGTAGCATTAATAATGTAATCTGATGCCCTGAGCATTATCCTAGATAGTTTATCAACAACACATTAACCACGTAGTCTCAGTACTTTCTGCACAGTGATGCTATCTTATATACCATCAGTTCCTTTCTGTATCACATCTATTTTGACTGAGAAAGAGAAGCACCACCATCTTGTCACTAACTGGTGGTCATTAACTGTGGTCTCATCTTGGAGACACGTGGATATGATTTTTGAGACATCATATTCAGATCTTCCCACACAGCATCTGAAAATGCAATTTTGTACACAGGTAAGACTGTAATTCTTCAGTAGACTCACATTTGGAGTTCTTACTGCAACATCTTTTTTTCTGACCTTGCAAAATCCATTGTTCACAGAATCACAGAATGGTTTTGGTTGGAAGGGACCTCTGGAGGTTGCCTTGTCCACCCCCTCCTGCTCAAGCAGGGCCAATTGCCTCACTTGTATTCATCAAGAAGTATATGAATAACAAACAAGAAAACCCCACCCATTATCACAGAATCATAGAATCATAGAATCATTAAGGTTGGAAAAGACCTCTAAGATCATCGAGTCCAACCGTCAACCCAACACACCATGCCCACTACACCATGTCCCTAAGGGCCTCATCTACACGTCTTTTAAATACTTCCAGGGATGGTGACTTCACCACTTCCCTGGGCAGCCTGTTCCAAGGCCTGACCACTCTTTCAGTAAAGAAATTTCTCCTAATGTTCAGTCTAAGCCTCCCTTGGCACAACTTGAGGCCATTTCCTCTCGTCCTATCACTAGTTACTTGGGAGAAGAGACCAACACCCACCTCGCTACAACCTCCTTTCAGATAGTTGTAGAGCACGATGAGGTCTCCCCTCAGCCTCCTCTTCTCCAGACTAAACAACCCCAGTTCTCTCAGCTGCTCCTCATAAGACTTGTGCTCCAGGCCCTTCACCAGCTTCGTTGCCCTTCTCTGGACACGCTCCAGCACCTCAATGTCCTTCTTGTAGTGAGGCGCCCAAAAAACAACAACTCACCAGTTTTTGAACCAGTCTGACAAAGAAGGGAGATAGGCAGCTGGCAACACACATTCTGGCTTTCCTCACTGCATGCTACCAGGGGCAGTTTGTTGTCTCCCTACCTACCATACTCCATCCTAAATCAACAAACCTCCAACTGCCTAGACCATGACTCCATCCTTCATATTCATTTTACTCAAACAGGTCCTTATGTTTTCTTTCAGCTTGCTCCTCATAGTTTTCATCATTAGTAATGTTGTTACTTTACTGTTATCCTCAAATTCATCCATATCATTCTTCTTTGCTGTAGCAAGCACAGAAGATTTGGCAAAAACAGATCATCCAGACTATAGATTTGGCTTAAACTTCAGATTTGTATACCCCACGGTTCATCACTTTGTTTCAGCAGTTCATGTGTTGAACGTACCTTACTTAGAATCATAGAATCATAGAATAGTTTGGGTTGGAAGGGACCTTTAAAGGTCATCTAGTCCAACACCCCTGCCATGGGCAGGGACATCTTCAACTAGATCAGGTTGCTCAGAGCCCCATTCAACCTGACCTTGAATGTTTCCAGGGATGGGGCATCTACCACCTCTCTGGGCAACCTGTGACAGTGTTTCACCACCCTCATTGTAAAAAATTTCTTCTTTCTATCTAGTCTAAATCTACCCTCTTTTAGTTTAAAACCATCCCCCCTTGTTCTGTCGCAACAGGCCCTGCTAAAAAAGTTTGTCCCCATCTTTTTCATAAGCCCCCTTTAAGTACTGAAAGGCTGCAATAAGGTCTCCCTGGAGCCTTCTCTTCTCCAGACTGAACAACCCCAACTCTCTCAGTCTTTCTTCACAGGAGAGACATTCCATCCCCTTGATCATTTTCGTTGCCCTCCTCTGGGAGGGTCCACTTGCACATGAGATCTCAGGAGGAAGTTTATTTCATTTGATTATAAGCTGACCGTTAGCAGAGCTTGGCCAGCCTGACCACTAGGCACGCAACTTGTGTTTGATAGAAATGTTTGTGAATATTTGCTTATGTTCAAAGGTGATTCAAACACTTGAAACTACAGCTCCTTTAAAATAGATATTAGAGCATGTTCAAAGCCTAATAACTAAAAGTCTGTGCATAAGAGAAATCTCACCTACCGTAGTTTAGAGTTTTCACATTATCAATCATTTTTAAGATATTCATATCACTGTTTGGACTCAGAAAATAATTTGATGAATTTTCTGAAGAGCCTCATGCTGGATGATACCAGAAGTTCTAATAAAACCTCCAGATAAATACCCACAACAGGAAACTAATATATAATTGTTCTTCTTAAAAAGCTAAAAAATAAGACCAGAACAAAAGAATTTGGTTTTCTGGAGCTCACTTTGACATCCAAAAAAATGAGCAGTCCAAATGACGTTGTCTAGTGGTTAGAAAATTCCAGAAGTCTTTCTTCTTTCTGGACACCCTGACAGTCAATAAATAACATAAACCTACTGCAGCTTCTCCCTCAGTAGGAACATTAATAGAATCTGTGCTGTGCATCTCGATATCCACCTTTAGTGAAATTTGTAAAAATGTAACTAATTTGAAACTCTTAAATCTCCATCAGATTTGTTTGGAACTGATCTGGAGAGGGTTTGGTGGTAGAGAAGGACAGCAGGTAGAAGGATTCTTTTTTTAGCTTGGTTGTTTACAGAAATCCAAATTAAAAAAAAAAAAATCCAAAAAATAACTCTAAGGGATATGAGAAAACTGAAATTAACAAAAGTTATGCAAATATTGTTTATGTTCAATCCAAGACACAGAAGTACACCTCATAGCTGTCCTTCATACAAAATGATGTGTAAAAAAATGTATTTTGGCCAAAGTAAGTGGAAAGTGAGCAGCATGTTCAGATTTTAATGGTAGTTGAGAGACAGAGAAGTAATTTTGCAAAACACAGACATCTAAAGCATAGGGTCTGAGGTTGGAAGACTTTATTGCTGTTGAGGTTTACTTTAAATGTTGTGACATCCAACATAGATATGTCTTCCAAAGAGACTGGGCACCTGACAACAGGTGTACTGCGTACAGCTTGTTTCTGAGGACTACAAAGCTGTCTTGGTTTCGGCTGGGATAGAGTTAATTTTTTTCCTAGCAGTTGGTATAGTGCTGTGTTTTGGATTTAGAATGAGAATAATGTTGATAACACACTGATGTTTTAGTTGTTGCTACGTAATGCTTACACTAAGTCAAGGACTTTCAGCTTCTCATACTGCCCTGCCAGCGAGGAGGCTGGAGGTGCACAAGAAGCTGGGAGGGGACACAACCAGGACAGCTGACCGAAACTGGCCAAAGGGATATTCCATACCATATGACATCATGCTGAACAAAAAACTGAGGGGAGTTGGCTGGGGCAGGGTGCGGCTCCTGCTCAGGAACTGGCTGGGCATTGGTCAGCAGGTGATGAGCAATTACATTGTTCATCACTTGCTTTGTATATTTTTTTATCATTATTATTATGTTCCCTTCCTTTTCTGTCTTATTAAATTGTCTTTATCTCAACTCAAGGGTTTTACCTTTTTTCTGATTCTCTCCCTCATTCCACTGTGGGGAAGTAAGGGAACAGCTGTGTGGTGTTTAGCTGCCTGCCAGGTTAAACCACAACAAAAGCAAAACCTCAAGATCCTGAAAAATTACAGCTGTCCAACTAAGAACAAGATTACTAAAGAATAATCAGAAAACAGAGCTATTACCCTGTCTAATCTACCTGCAACTGCTTTTAAAACCATCCAAAATTCAATGTCTGCTGCAGCTTTAGAATCATAAAGTTCAATTCACCTTATCAACACAGTGATATGCTTCTGGCTCCCAGATTTTCTCCCTATAGAAAGCTGAATTACTATTGCTTATTTAATCTACCACACAGAGGACATATACATCACTGTAACACTTTCTCATTGGTCAACTAGGCCAATATCTCCTTCTGAAATTGTTGCACCATATGTGAGAGTAGAATTAAAAGACTGAAATACCTAAGTAATTTTCTACCTGGCTCCTTCTGTCTACTGCTGATTATGCAGTCAAACAACCAATTTAAGTTTGTAGAAATTATATTTAACTTTTTAGTCAATCCCTTTTCCATAGGGATCAAAGGTGCCCATTCATGCAGTTAATCATGATACCTCCTACAGCATGGACAGAACTTATGAAAAAATGCTGGTTTATGATCTTTAATGCAAAAGAGGGGGAGGGTTATTGTCCATTTCTATTGCTTTTATTACCTCACGATTAACATTGGTGATGCTCTTAATATAGATATTAATTTCTTCTCAAGCCTTAAGCACTTTGATTAAATTTTATTAAGTTTCATCAGTGATTTCAATCAGTTCTGACTGAAGTAAAACTACTATTCTGATGCAGTATCAAACTCTATACTACTATATAAATATGCATGTATACCAAATATATGCATTGTGTATAAATCCTCAGAGATTTTTTTAATTAAATTCTGCTCTTTCAGAAACAACTTGTGTCCTGGTTTCGGCTGGGATAGAGTTAAATTTCTTTCTAGTGCTGTGTTTTGAATTCAATATGAGAAGAATGTTGATAACACAGGTTAAACCACGACAACTTGTATCCCTGCTCACATCAACCAGTCATGTAACCTAGTCCTAGAGAAATAAAATGCAACATGTCGTATGAATTTCTTCATGTTTTTTATATAAATACAAGTTAATCTTCAAAAGGGATAATATTGTAGACACTATTAAGGAAGAAAAAGACCAATTTTGTCTTTCTAGAAAACAATCTCCTTTTCTGCTGCTTGATACTTAGACACTAGCTATTTGCTTCACCTTTTAAACTGACCCTTCTGAAGGACTTGCAAGATACTTCCTAGTGAATAAAGCACCACTAGGTCAAGTCCACAGCTTAGGAGACACAATAAAGTTTAAACAAAAAGCTGCTGAAAGACCACTAATTTTAAATATTTCAGCTTGCTATCAAAGCAGAGATCTTCAGGCCTAGTTTAAAGGCATGTTCATCATAAACAATGTTATCTGAAGTTGTAGATGTTTAACACTCCCAAAAACAATTTATAAGTTTGTATTTAAGTATAATAGGCTTAAAAGCTTATATGAGAACTAAAAATAGAACCCTTGTGCATTCTTTTTCAATTATTTAACTGCCCAGGCAGGGGGAGGCAGGGTTGTTAAGGGAAAATAACAGTCACTTAAAGTTAGAAACATAATGTTTTGTTGAGGCTGGGCAGCAATTGAATTTCTTAAATAGATTCCCATGATACAGTCTTGTTGAAAGAACCAGGTATCAGAAATACCACAGATATCACGGATGGGTACATGAATTTTTATTTATCCACAAAAAGATCACAGCTGCTGAGCATTAATACCACAGATGGGTATTTTCATGACATCACTTTTCTCACAAAGAAGGGTCAAGATGTTCAGTGTTTATGTAACTGCACAGAAAGAAACAGATGATTGGTTTTGCATGTTGCCAGAGAATCAAAAACATCTACAGTGAATAGTTATAATCACATAAATAGCTGTCCCCTATATCATGTTCTTATTTGTATAATGCCATTAAAGACAATACTGATCAGCACCAGCAAGAATCTGGTCTTAGAGGTAGAATCAAACTCCACCACTTCACGTTTTAATACAAGTGAATAACATATCTTGAAAACTGCATACAAAAGCTGTGTCTCTTTAAAATCTATGTGATTATGTTTGAAATGGCTGACTTAAGTTCAAGGCAAACAGGCAGATAAACAACACATAACCAGAGCAGCTAGATTCATTTTTATACTTCCCCCCTTATCAAGGCCGTTCTCGATTATCTTCAAAAGGTCATGGCAACTGGGGGAGGTGCCTGAGGACTGGCAGAAAGCAACCATCACTGCTATCTTCAAGAAAGGCAAGCAGCAGGATGTGAGGAGCTATGGGCTGGCCAGCCTCACCTCAGTGCCCAGAAAGGTGATGGAACAAGTAATCCTGGAAACAATTTCAAGATATGCTAAAGACAAGAAGGCAATTGAGACTAGTCAGTATGGATTTATGAAAGGTAAATCATGCTTGAGCAAACTGATAATCTTCTACAATGTGATGAGTAGTTTCGTGGATGGGGGAGAGCAGTGGACGTTTCTTACCTTGACTTTAGAAAGGTTTTTAACACTGTCTCCCATAACATCTTCACAGACAAACTGATAAAATACAGACTAGCTAAATGGACAGTGACATGGGCTGAAAACTGGCTGAACTGCCAGACTTACAGGGTTGTGGTTGGCAACATGAAGTCCAGCAGGAGGCCAGTCACAAGCGGTGCACCCCAGGGATCAGTACTGGGGCCAGTACTGTTTAACCCCTTCATTAATGTCTTAGACAATGGGACAGAGTGCATCCTCAGCAAATTTGCAGATGATACAAAACTGATACGCTAGAAGGTTGTGCTGCCATTCAGAGGTCCTTGACAGGCTTGACAAATAGGCCAATAGGAATCTCATGAAGTTCAACAAAGGAAAGTACAAAGTCCTGCACCTTTGAAGATATAACACCATGCACCAGTAAAGCTGAGGGCTGACTGGCTGGAGACCAGCTTTGCAGAAAAGGACTTATGAGTCCTGGTGGCCAACAAGCCTGCAAAGTACCCTGTTGCAGCAAAGAAGCCCAATGGCATCCTGGGCTGCAGTAGGAAAAGCACTGCCAGAAGGTTGAGGGAGGTGATCCTTCCCCTCTACTCAGCCCTTGGTGAAACCGCATCTGGAGTGCTGGGTCCAGTTCTGGGCTCCCCAGTACAAGAGAGAGATGGGCATACTGGAGTCAGTCCACCAAAGGGTCATGAAGATGGTTAAGGGACTTGGAGGATCCGACATACAAGGAGCAACCTGAGACTGCTTAGCCTGGAAAGCAGAAGGCTCAGGGGGGATCTTATCAAAGTGTATAAATACCTGATAGGAAACAGTAAAGAAGACAGAGCTAGACTCTTCTCTGAGGGGCCCAGTAATAGGACAAGAGGCAATGGGCACAAGTGGAAATCCAGGAAATTACACTTAAACATAACAGAACCTTTTATACTGCAAGGGTGGTTGATGACTGGAATGGATTACTTAGAGAGGTTGTGGAGTCTCCATCCTTGGACATAATCAAAACCCAACTGGAGAAGGCCCTGAGCAACCTACTCTAATTGGAGCTGGGGTGTTGGACTAGATCAATTTCTTCCATCCCCAATAATTCTTCTTTATAAGGACGAAGTTGGAAGAAAATGAGTACTTTATTATCTCTAGGTACAGGTACTTACTGTTTCTGGTCATAGTAGAGAAGCACTAAAATTGTGTGCGTATCTGTCAACTCTGCAACCTTTATGTATCTTACATGGTAAGGTCTGCTTTGGACATTTCTTTAGTAACAGAGAGCTGCACAGATCATTACTTGGCTCAGAAAGCTAAACTCATGAGTAGAAAATAGAACAACTCACAGAAAACGAAAAATATGAAGACCAATGACAAAATTTCTCTCCCAAATAGCATCAATGCATGGCCATGGCTCCCACACAGCTCAGATAAAAGGTCTGAGTGGAAAGATGTCTCTAAATTTTATCAGAAAGGATAAGCCTCAACTAGAACACCTGATCCCTACAAACAAGGATCTAACTGTGCCCCTTTTTCTGGAAAACAATCTATTCCAGGTCTGCAAAGGCACAAAAGCGAAGCTCTGGAGTAGTGCTTCATATCCTGAGGGTGTCTCTAACCATTTTATTCTTCTTCACATAGCAGCTGCTTTCCAGAAACCATTAAGACCTCATATGTCATTTCGCCTTCTCTCCAATACATACCACTCAAAGGAAACAAATTCCTCATTATTTCTCTCCCAACATTAGAGAAGCATGGAACAAAAATAAAATAGATTCCCACTACCCGTGTTCAGTGGCAGTCTAGCTGTTTCCTTCATGAACTTCTCCATACCCCATCTGTGGCAGGGGACAGAAAGGTTCCAGCCCCCCTCTTCAGAAGTCATGGCATAATGTAAAACAAATGGAATTAAATAAAAAGACAAAACAACCTTCACCCTCAATATTATTTGTGGCTGCTTCTGGTACCATTCATTGACTGCAGCCAAATGAGTTCACCATGCATCATGTTATGCAGCCGCTTGAATCTAAGGAAAAGAATTTACTGCCAGGACAGTTTCTCTGAAAGTCTCTGACACTTTTCTCAACTCCAGTCATCACAGCCTGGATCTATTAACTAGCAAAAGAGTCTTTAAAACTGAGCTCTTCTCCTGGTGTTTAAGAAGGGGGAGGCTGTGTAGGATAAGAACAATAGGACTCTCATTTATTAATTAAACTCAGTGGATGCTCCTCATTAGAAGATGTGTGGGCAGTGGTTTTTTCCGTATTTAAAATGTTATTAGAGGGAATCCAATAAGTGTTTTATTGTTGTTAAGTGCAATCAGAGAAATTGTTTTCTACCAATTAAATGCTGCTAAATAGTTAAAAGCAGTGCAGCTATAATGCTTTGCAGCTGGTAGATATCTCCTCAAAAACTTTACAGTAGATGTGTCTTCCTGACTGCACACATACAAAACAGTGGAAATTTGAGGAAAACACCTTAAAAACCAGAATGGTATATGTTATTCGTTATCAAGATAATACTAACGAGGCAAGAATACTTGCTGTTTATGTAGTGGAAAACAGGATAAATGGCCATTACCTTGCATCTTTCTCCTGCATCTCCCCTTTCACACTTAGGCTGAACTGCTGCATGATAGCTTGCATATAGCCCGTGAAAGCGCCACTGAGGTCTTCTGTGCCGATACACAAATGCATGAGAACTCTGTAATGCAAGAACATCTTTGTTCAACATAATTTTAAAACGGAAGGCTGAAATACAAGACTATACAATTTTGTTCATGAGACAAGTGGTGATAATTTATTATAGATTATCACCACTTGGCTCATGAACAAAATCGAGGACAGCTGGGACTACGTAACCTTCTCCCATGCGTCACTTCTCACACTTAGCCTTGTGCAGCTCTACAGCTTTGGGAACAGCTGGGAAAATACCCACTGAGGGCTACTGCACAGGTACAGCATACTGCCTTTTCCTGTGTTTCCTGTGTGTCGTGGTGCTGGGCTTTGTGTAGCACAAGAGGGAAATGAGTCTCAGTAATATTTTATCATGGGTTATAAACCCCTGGTGTGAATGGATCCCACTATTCCCAGGGCAAGGGCTGCTCCTGGTTAGAAGGACCTTAACTGCAGACGTGACCACTTAGGATGACAAAGCTAGAGTATCACCACATTTGCTATAAAAAGGAAAGGTTATAACTTCGAAGTACACAGCAGAGGGAAGAGATAGAAAGAGATCTTCTTAAAGTAACAAATAGCTAGGTAAATATTTGTGATGGGTTGTACGTGCTGTAGTGAAACCAGCACATTTAAGGCACCTCCATTCCTAATTAAGCATCGGTGTACTGATACAGACATTTTAGAAAGAACTCAACTTGGAGTTGAGTCTTGTTGCTGTCTTAAGGCCCACAGAAAGCCTTTAAGACAGACAGCAGTCAGAGCATAAACAGGATGTGGACTTTGCTCTTGACACATCCCCATCCCATTCCACCAGCAGAACATCTGTGAGGCATTTCAGGCATCAATGTTACATTGTTCTACACCTACAATGAGAGGTGAGGGAAACAAGAGAATAGACTCCCAGTTTCAATTCTGCCTTTTTTCCCTTTCCAAAATCCCTTTTGTTTTATTACCCCTGTATGCTTTGGCTGGCAACCCCAAGGCACATTTGTTTCCCACTAATACTTGTGATTTTTTTTTCTCTGTATTTCCCTCACAGTTTGGTGTGGTTTCTTGCATAAGCATGGCATTCCAAGCACTGATTTATATTTAACACTCCTCTCATTTCATTGTTTGTATGTCAAGTCTAACAATGCAAAACCACATTAAACACAGACATATTTGCTATTTAAAGGCATTTTCAGGCAAGATTCACAAGATGGAGTCATATGACTGTCTCCTCAATGATATAAGAATGTGTAACCCTTGCCAGGCAGAGTGATACTTTGATAGTCCTCAAGTTATCTGAGTTGATGAAAATAAGTGATCTCACCTTACCTAAAATGCTCTCAGATCCCCTTTTCTCCATCTACAAATAAAGTGGGGCCCTTTCTGCCACCCTGTGCTTTCATGAACTAAACTTCGTTGTCTTGAAATGAGCAGTCTTAAAGATTACTCTCAGCTGATATAACCTCATGTTTCATATTCACCTACAAGTAAAGTTACTCCTCCATGGTTACCCTTCCAGGTACACAGTGAGAACTCCCAGTTTGACCCATATTTCTCCTTGCAAACAAGTTAAGTGGTAACCATTTGGCAGAAGTGCCTCCATCAGAACTGAGGCACAGGGCAGCAGGAGAGACAGATACATCTGAGATGTCTGTGCACTACATCTCAAGCCGTTACACACTCTTGGCAGGTACAGGCAATATTAGACTCCCAGTGTGACAAGTCTGTTGCCATGATGTTCCAAGGAATTTATTTGGCCATGATTTTCTTGGTCTGTTGAGAAAAGTCTTGGTTCCTTGAAATATGGAGCAAGACATTGAAACAAAGCTTCCCCTGCAGTGGTTTTCTACAGAAATTTTAAGACTGCGATAAAGGTAAGAAACTGCTCAGAGTCTCCTGAAGCACCAGGAAAGCAAATACAGGGAAAACCAAAAGGGGAGCAACAGAGACAAATCCCCCTGCACAGTTATCAGAAGACAGAAGTATGGGATACTCAGAAATTGTGGAGATTACATTGGAGCCCAGAGACAGAAAAGTCAGCTGAGGGTCTAGGCCTGTGAAACCCTGGGCATCAGTGCTCTTACCTGCCAGTTTCAGCACACAAGCTGGCACTGATAATTTACTGATGTGGGAGCTGTCACAGAGAAGCGATGTGCTCAGTATTGAGCAACTGAGCAACCAAAAAGCAGAATTCATGATGCAACATCTCTTTCTCTGATTCTTATTCTAGGTCTTTGTATTGATCCTGACTGAAAAACTGTTGCACGTTTGGGAGTTAGCAATCCACAGAACAGTTAATCTGAGTGGGTATAGGACCGTGCTGTGCTGTACGTACAGCGTGGCTGTCAGGCCTGTGCTGTGCTGCACAAATTCCTTGGCTGCAGGATAACTCACCCAGCTAATTGTAACAGAGGAGCCTGCAGGTAGCTCCCACTCGATACCAGCAATTACATTACCTGTGTGGCCTTGCCTTATCTGAAAGCGCAGCAGGAAGTTCTCATGATAACATCCGTTAGGAATAGAGTTGTTTCCTTGTAAGGAAATTACATATTTGCTCGAAGGACCAAAAGGGAGAGGTTCTCTCCACAGGCAGGGTTGGATCTGCTCTGTGCAGTGCACCAGAGGAAAATCCATCTGGGCTCGTCTGATGCTGCACAAACGCGGAGTGCCCAATATCTGAAGGGATGTAAGATTTACTTGCTATCTATATTCATTTTCTTATTCTGTCTCATTGAAGTAGTTATTAAGACATTAGTTGTTGGGCCTTTCTTATTGAGATCCAGAAAGAAACCTGTGCTGTCTCTCTCCTCTCTCTCTCACCTCACCCCCCCTAACCTTCCCAACCCCATGCAGAACAGACTTGGAGGCCTTTAGGCCCAACAAACAGGTGAATACTGGAACTTCCAGCTACAAAGGAGTGATATTCACTACCCTAAATACCTTTTCAGAAATGGAATATGCTCCTTAATCCCCTGTTTGCCATTCCCACAAGATCTCCATGCCAGTTCCTGGGTTTTGACACACAGCTAAGACTGGAAAAAACCTGGAGCCAGAATAGAGCACAAATGCATGGGGTTAGATGAGAACCAATGTGAACGCAGCACCAGGGACAACAGGAAAGTGGGCCATCAGTAGAAGAGAGTTGGGTGCATACCCATCAAGAAAAGGTTGTGTCACTTGAAGAGGAAAATCTTTTGGGAAGTGAGAAAGGTATTACAGTAGAAACAGTGCTAATTATGCTGCAGTATTGAAGAATTCCTATCACTACGCAGAACTTCCTTTCTGGACAGATTTAGTTTTCAGGAGCACAAAGAATGAACGCATGCCATAAAGTCAATCAATACAGTTTAAGAATTTAAGAATCTGACTGAACTCCCTAATGTATGTCAAGCTCTGTTCATAATGTTATTGAGCCCCTGTGTATTTTTAGTTGGGCTTCATTTGAACAGTGGTACTAGAAAGATCAGTGTTTTAAGTACAATGGATTATGTTATGAAGTTAGGAATAATACAAAAACTACATTACAATAAGTTGCTCATTCTGAGTAGAACTATAGAACCGCTAAACTGGATCAGATCAATAGCCTGCTCCAGTACTGCCCTTCAGCTATGACCAGTACTAGACATTTGAGAGGAAGAAGTAATAAACTCCACAGGACACAATATTGGAAGACCATCCCCAAAAAAAAGTTTCTTCCTAGCTCTATACCATTATTTACAGCCTGGCTTATACTCTTAGCCAGTACTATTTTTATATATACCATTAGCCTACAGTGGCTGGAGACGCAACACAAAGCACATTGGTAACCATTGCCTCAGTGGTACAGTTCCTTGGGTTAAGAGCAGGACAACAGAGGGTTGACATCAACGAGTGCTGCTGTCAGCTTCAGCCTAGCTCTTCTGCAAGCCAGCGCCCTGAGCACAACTCACTTAGCACTTCCCATTTTACAACAAGAATTGTTCATCAGAGGCCAAACCACACAGTCTAAAACACTACCATGCTAAGCATTGTTTCTCAGTGTGACATCTGAACCTCTCTTCCAAGATATTTCTTTTTTCAGTGTCCCATGACCAAGGATTTCTCCGCAGGAGCCTTCTCCATGCAGTCAGAAAAATATGAAAATTTAACTTGAACTTTTTGTGGACATGACTTTCTTCTTTCGTATTTCTGTTTTATTTCTTGTAACAGAGTAAAAAGAAGACCTGGCTTTAATCCTATTAGACCTCCCTTGCTGACCTACACATGCTTTTTCTAGTCACACTTCTAGCTCAGGTGATCTCTTCCAGCAGGTGTTAAATTAGTTGCCTTCCTCCAAATACAAATATGTTGGCTAACTGAGTTCACCAGCTGTCACTAATCATTCCTTTTCTGGGGTGGATTCGCAGATTTCTGTTAAGCAGTTGCTCTCAACACAATTTTGTAACAGCATTAGCCAATGTATAATAGCTACCAGTTTCCAGTTATATGCACAAAATGTCTGTATATTGCAAATGTTAATAAGTGGAACAGGTTCAGTAGGATAGAAAAAGGGAAAGGAAATGGGATAGAATATGGCTGATTTTTTTCTTTCATAATTTTAAACAGAGGCATAGCCAAGGCAGAGTAATTATTGTCTGTTTATCTCACAATCCCTGCTACAAAAATGTGTGCATTGATAAAATATCATTTATTCTAAACCTATTCAGAATCACACCACACTATGAACAATTAAGATTTGGATAAAACGTGATCCAAATGGCCTACATTCAAAATACCAAATAGAACAGGAATAACATTGCAAAAGCAAAATGACTCCATCGTATGAACACAACCATTTACATATTTTCAAGTGAAAGATCATAGAATCATAGAATCATTAAGGTTGGAAAAGACCTCTGAGATCATCGAGTCCAACCGTCAACCCAACACCACCATGCCCACTACACCATGTCCCTAAGGGCCTCATCTACACGTCTTTTAAATACTTCCAGGGATGGTGACTCCACCACTTCCCTGGGAAGCCTGTTCCAAGGCCTGACCACTCTTTCCGTAAAGAAATTTCTCCTAATGTCCAGTCTAAACCTCCCTTGGCACAACTTGAGGCCATTTCCTCTCGTCCTATCGCTTGTTACTTGGGAGAAGAGACCAACACCCACCTCACTACAACCTCCTTTCAGGTAGTTGTAGAGCATGATGAGGTCTCCCCTCAGCCTCCTCTTCTCCAGGCTAAACAACCCCAGTTCCCTCAGCCACTCCTCATAAGACTCGTGCTCCAGACCCTGCACCAGCTTCGTTGCCCTCCTCTGGACACGCTCCAGCACCTCCATGTCCTTCTTGTAGTGAGGGGCCCGAAACTGACCACAGTATTCGAGGTGCGGCCTCACCAGTGCCGAGTACAGGGGCACGATCACCTCCCTACTCCTGCTGGCCACACTATTTCTGATACAGGCCAGGATGCCGTTGGCCGCCTTGGCCACCTGGGCACACTGCCGGCTCATGTTCAGCTGTACTGTGACTGGAGTAAGGACAGTATTCAGACTGGAAAGCAATATAACTGTATTCTGTTTCTAGATCTGTTGCTGATTTCTAGCATGTCTTTGGGTATTTTAAAGAACAGAGCTTTTTAACTGAAATAACAATCCCTGTCCTCCTTCTTCCTACCCTGCCTCCCACTTATCTGGAGCTATGTTCATGCTTGGAGCACTCTGAATCTTCCACTGCCTGGCAGCCCTAAAATTCAAGAGATCTGAAAAACTGATTTTCATTTTAATGCAAAAGTAAGAATCAGAATTACACCTCATTTCCTTAATCAGATTTAAAACAACTGTCAAGCTTTTCACTTTCAAAAAGCCATGACATGCCGTTATGTGCCCAATAGGGCAGAATGAACAGTGAGAATAATAAGTTTTGATAAGCTGTGTTGCAAGGAGAAATGTATACTGCAAACACAGTCTTAAGAAATAGTCTTTAAAAACAGTCTTCAGGTATTAAAATACTTTCAAGCTCTGGAGCTGTAAAGCTATATGAAGCTCTGCTGTAATGCACACTGTCCAGTCTTATTTTCTTTGTATAAAAACACAGGGAAAGCTCCTTTATTAATACAGTCTTCCTGCAGCCAGCCCCTGTGAATGACCTTTACTCTCCACCTGCTGGAAAGAGGACAGAAAGGACACTCACAACCTAGAATACCTTTTATCAATAGGTAAATTTCTGTATCTACAGACACTTCACTGCCACTGCCATCAGCTTCCCTTCAGCTCTGTATGCAGTACAGTTTTGAGTCCCATAGGCAATTCTTGCATCTTTAGCTCAGATATATGTTCACTGGTTTATGTCAGACTATCAAGGTGACAGTGAAAGTTCCCTCTCCCATTTCACATACCCTGTAAATAAACACATATACACAACATTAACCATGAGGTAAAGTAACTTTCCATGCCTAACACACTCATGGTTGAGTCTGTTAAGCTCTTCTCCTGTTCGCCTCTTCTCCTATTCTCATAACTCAAGTTCATCAGAGACTTCCAGTCATGTTAATTTCAGACACTTAAAAAGCCATGAACAACACTGTGGTAAGAAGCTCATTTGTCTTCCTCTGAGACAGTCACACAAGAAAATCAGCCAGGTTTTGAGGCAAAACAATAGCATATTTTGGATAAAAGAGGCCATACTGTTCCATCTTTTGGTAAAGGATTTGTATATTATTTATTAATGATAAAGTGCTAGCTATTTTTAGAAAACACAGCTTGTTGATAAAAGAAGTCTTTTGTATCCGCCTATGGTATGAATTTAAAATTATACTTTGAGAGAATCAAGTTTGTGATATTATTGGTATTCAAACAACGAAGTTTGAAGTATTTTTCTATAGGACTTTTAGACAATTGTTATATATTCTAAAATTTTCAACACTCAGATCAGAATATCTGCTTTCCTAGTGCATGCATAGATAAAAAATACACTTGTTTCTATTGCTTCAGATTAAGAAAATAGTTTATAGGAACAATGCAAAGCAAATGAGAACTTTTTTTCAAAACTCCCATTTTCTGTGTGCATCTAAGAAATGCATTTGAGGAATATTGCTTATTCTCTAATAAAAATTACTTTTAGTATTAAAAAAGAAAAAGAATGAAAAAATTTAGCATAGAGTAACTAAGTAGTTTGTTTAAATAAAAGCTAGATTATAAAGGCCTAACTAACCAGGAGAGTAACCATTTGCAACCTCTGCATTCTCTTCAAAGTTGCAGTGCTTTGTATGACAGCTATACTTGAATACCTGTGGCTCTTGCTGTTTCAAACAACTGTTAACACAAAAATGCAATTACCAGGTCAGTTTAATCATTAAAAAAAAATCTACTCTAACAAATTATGTTTTTCATTACAAGCAAAAAATCAAGGTATTTTACAAATCAAAACACTGTAAACTTCAGCTAATTCATCAAAGAAAATCCTATTATTTGTCCTGTTTTCAATATAAGTTCAGAAGCCAAATTCAAATTTTTAAATTCCTATTTTTAAGACTTCTAGAGAGCATGTTATCATTAAATATTGTGGAGAACTAAGCAGCTCAGACTACTCAGACTGCATGACGACCAGCTATTCACTGTTTATATGCAAAGGGCATTGTCTTAACAGTCATAAATAGCTTCCCACCCAAAAAACACCTGCCAAAACAAATACAAAAATTCAACAGGTGATTTTTTCAATATCTTTTGTCTTTCATCATGTTTTATTATTAAATGTGAAGTATCATCAAGTGCCAGAGCTAGCTTTATGATACGTGATAATCTTGTATTAAGCTAATTCTGGAATCTAGGAAATAACATATTAGAGATACATTGGTGGATAGTGCTACCTACAGACAAAAAAGTTGAAATTTATTAGCACACCATCTAGTTTATTACAAAAAGAGGACCTAGTTAAAATGGTTTAATGGCTTTCAGGAACTCTAAAATCTGTGGTGTTCATTTGCCATATAATGTTTTTAGATCTAAATTGCATGCAGCACATAAGAAGCAGCATAGAGTTATACCATTGCAAAAGGAGCTTGGTGGGAGGTTGTACACACTTGTGTCAAGCTGTCTGATGGACTGGGATGCTTTCCACCATCCCCTGAGAAGTTGCTAAGTGCTTGCTTCCATACACCTAGCCAACCTATACAGCCTTCCTCCAGTGCCAATGCATTTTGCACCCCTGGGGACTCACAGCATTATACATTTCTCTCTTTGCTCAGGTGGAGACACTGAAAAAGCACAGGAAAAAGAGTGGTTAGACCTTTCAACCTTTCCAGCATGCACAAGAACCGAGTATGTAAGACCTACTCTTGCTCTTACTGAGCACCGTAAAGGAGAATAGCAACTCAACAATTATACTACATTTTTCTGTCCGTCATGCTGAAACTCATTTTCTCTATCACCTTGAGGATCAGGGATTGACAAACACACACAGGTTTTGTGTGTCCTGCAAATTCAAACTAGAAAGGATACACGATGTCTTCATTCGGAGTGGCTTTACAACTAGCATTGCTCGCACTCAAAAAGTTGCGGTCAATAGTTCGATGTCCGGGTGGAGATCAGTGATGAGTGGTGTCTTTCAGGGGTCCATATTGGGACCGGTATTATTTAACTTCATTGTCAGGAACATGGACAGTGGGATTGAGTGCACCTTCAGCAAGTTTGCAGAAGACGCCAAGCTGAGTGGTGCGGTTGATACTCTAGAGGGAAGGGACGCCATCCAGAGGGACCTTGACAGGCTTGAAGAGTGGGCCTATGGGAACCTCATGAAGTTCAACAAGGCCAAGTGCACCTGGGTTGGGGCAATCCCAAACATGGATACAGTCTGGGGGATGAGTGGATTGAGAGCAGCCCTGTGGAGAAGGACTTGGGGGTATCAGTGGTTGAAAAACTGAATATGAGCCAGCAATGTGCGCTCGCAGCCTAGAAAGCCAATCACATCCTGGGCTGCATCAAAAGAAGTGTGGCCAGCAGGTCAAGAGAGGTGATTCTGCCCCTCTACTTGGGTCTTGTGAGACCCCACCTGGAGTACTGTGTTCAGCTCTGGGGCCTCCAGTGTAAGAAAGACTTGGACCTGTTGGAGCGGGTCCAGAGGAGGGCCACAAAAATGATCAGGGGGCTGGAGCACCTCCCCTATGAGGACAGGCTGAGAGAGTTGCGGTTGTTTAGCCTGGAGAAGAGAAGGCTCCAGGGAGACCTTATAGCAGCCTATCAGTACTTAAAGGGGGCCTACAGGAAAGATGGGGAGGGATTCTTTATCAAGGAGTGTAGTGATAGGGTGAGGGGTAACAGTTTAAACTGAAAGAGGATAGATTTATATTAGATGTTAGGAAGAAATTCTTTACTGTGAGGGTGATGAGACACTGGCACAGGTTGCCCAGAGATGCCCCCTCCCTGGAAGTGTTCAAGGCCAGGTTGGATGGGGCTTTTAGCAACCTGATCTAGTGGAAGGTATCCCCTGCCCATGGCAAGGGGGTTGGAAACTAGATGATCTTTAAGGTCCCTTCCAACCCAAACCATTCTATGATCCTATGATAGCATAGGAGCTGACAAGACTGACCTTTCTGCAACATTTCCTATATTTCCAGCTGAGAAACCTGCCCTAATGCCTCCAAGAAGATTATTTTTTTCCTGAGCATCACACAATGGGCCAGATATTCAGGAATGAAAATGTATATGTCACTGATTTAAATCAGCCATAGATCTTGCCCACTAAGCATGAAAAAAGCTGTGGCAAATCTGTTCTTTCCCAGACTGTGGGCCACAGAAGAACATAACCAAAGAAGCAAAAAATATATTCTCTGTAAAGCCAGGAAATGCCAATTGCTAATGGGAAGAAGAGAGACTATTTGTTCATTCTGGTGCATGTATGAGGCAAAATGCTGCTCTGAACCCAAGTATTTTGGCTCAGTTACCATCATTTATAACTAGAACATAAATGTGACCAGTACAAAGATAGTTAACAGATTTCTTTCTTGCTATTGAAACCACTAGACTACATTTTGAGTATACAGCTGAAATTAACAGAAATAGGGCAGAATAAAGTAACCTGAGGTGGCAGATTTTCTGCCAATTACCTGTTTGCCAGAACTTCCTGAGGTAGCAAGCCTAAGAGACCCAAAAAAGCAAACTTTGTTTCTAAATCAACGTATACAGAACAATTTGTACTGCTATAGGTATCCCTGATGGGGAAAGAGGAAAACAAGTTTTTAAAAAAAAATTGTGCTCTAATAATTAATTCCAGACCTAGTCAACAATGGTTTCTAGAGATTTTAATATAATCATATTTTCACTTGGTTTATATTAGACATTCTGCTCAAAATCTATTCTTAGACATCCTCAAATACCATGATAATATGGCATCATAAGTACAGGAAAAATAGATTGGCAAATGTGATTTTAATTACTGAGTAGCTTCAGAACTCCACTAGCACAGACTATTGCTCACAGGCAGCAGAACAACACTTGAGGGACTTCTCAAGAAAGTCTCAAACTCAGCATGACAGCATTGAGTAAATGAATATTAGAAAGGCCTTTTACATTTTTGCTACAGTCGTTTATAAGCTGGTCTGTAAGAGTCTGGTGAGCCTAAAAAACTAGGAATCATCATCTCAGCAGCTTGCAAACTATTTCTCTAAAAGGGAAGTCTGAGAAGCTAAGGTGCTTTGCTCTGACAAGTCTTATTCCAGTCACACAAAGAAGTTTGGACCAGAAAAAAATGAGGCTGGGTAAGTCACAGACACTCCCTAACGGATGGAGGAATTTCCTTCTCTATGGACTGTGGAATACCAGTTTAGTCATCCAGTAATTGCAATAAATATGGATTTGGAACATCTGACTTTTTTTTTTTTTCTTCAATTAGTCATGATCCACTAAACACGTAGCTCACTGGTTCTGTATGCTCTGCTGCAGAATCTCCTCCCTATTAACTCAGACCTAATGGCACATAAGGCACCTGAACGCTTCCAATAAGTCCCAGAGAGCTAATACTAACTTTATAGGAGGACAGCCTGTCCAAGAGAAAACATTATGTATTTTAAAGCCAAAAACTCCACCTTACTTCTTTCTGTGAATGGACTCTCTTCTAACTTCAGAAGTTTCAGTTCTTTGGAGCATTTTATCTCCCCTCCTTTTTCTGTCACACAGATGTACACATATGTCCCATTTCTTTTAATGTGGGAAAGGAACAGCTCCTGAGCAAAAGAGTCAAGCTACCAAGCTCATATACATATTTTTAAATAAAATTAATGCAAACTTGATACCAAAATATTTTTCTGCCAGTTCTTTCCCTTCCCTCAGATTAAACAGGCTATCTCTGAGCAAACCACTTATGTCACTACCTAGAAACATCAGTTCTGGGCTGGAGGTTTTCCAGCAGCTCAGTTATAAATAAATTCTGAATCCTTATACCGAAATTTATGGTTATGTGTCCACTGTGGACTACAGTTACTGTAACTGTATTACTTGGACCTTTCATTCACTAGGCTTAGAAGAGTACCCCTGCTAGTGTGGGCAGCATCCTGCATTTCTATTTTCCCATAACATTTTCTCCAGAGCAGCCTTAAGATGGATTCCTTCTGCTAACATCACATCTACATCTGTAATTTTCTAGTGAAGCTGAAATCATGTGAACGTGTGCAAGAATTAGGTGCTCTTCAGGTTATTGTCTGACCTTGATATCTGACTGACTCATCTCAAAGACAGCGAGTCAGTCTAGGCATGGCTAGGCTTCACCACTTCATAACTACAATAAATGTGTGCATCAGTAGTAGCTGTATCCTCTGACTATCTGGGCCTGTGAGAGCTGAACGTGTGCAGACTTGCATAAAGTGGCAGTGCTAACAAGCCTCCTGGATCTGCAATGCAGTGTGTGAAGCTGCTTTGGATGGGCGATACTAAAGGCAACTGGCATGCCTTTTGGGGAGCCTTTTGGGCAGTCTGAAGCAAGAGTAACTTAAAAATGATGCGTGGAATAGCAGAGTCTCTGAGAAAGGTAACTCTCCTCTCTTTCAGGAGAAAGGTTTGCTCTAGCGTAGCAGAGGCTGTGGAGCAATATCTTAAAGGCTGCCTGGGAACAAGTGAAATAAGAGAAGGCTGGCACATACCATGTGCTTTCCCAATGTTGTGAGAAAACAGCACCAGCGGAGTGGAAAGCTGGGAAACATTGCTGGGTTGTCTCAGAAAGATCAGTTATTTTCTGCAGGTCTGCCTGGGCACAGACAGGCTTTTTTCGGTCACCTTCCTGCATATGGGCTGTTACATTGTAGATGAATTGTCCAAGAAAGGAAAGGAAGCGGTCTTGGGAAAAAAGTATACTTCTGTTATATCCACTACACAAGACAGTGACACTGTTCTAACACACGCGTGTCTGTTTTCAGGCAGGACACAGCACTGGGTTTTTTATAGGAAGTGTTAATCTATTTAAAGGACAATGTTGATTTATTCGTGTTTCACTGTGGATCCACAGCCACATTTATGAAATGTCGTGATTCAGGCTGTTTGTCTCCTAGAAAATCAATGTGTAGATTGGGTTCTCTGGTGTCTTTGCTTTGCATTCCCTCTTCATGTGCTTTATTAAATGAAATGTTTTTGAAGAGTTTTAACAAGAACCACTTCTTCTTGTTAAGTAGTTCTTGACAGAACTACTGTCACCAGCTACGTCCTCTGCAGTGACAGCAGACCCACATCTGCACTCTGTCCCTGTGGGGATACTTCCCTTGTCTCCATGTTTCTGTCTGGGAGGAAAGAGGGGCACTCGTCCTTTGCCTTCCTGACTGACTTCAGAACAAAGAGTTCTGAGCTGGAGGAAGTGCAGATAAAACTCATTCACAGCATCTAGTACTCACTCCTAATGAGAACTAATCCCACCACTGCACTGTTCTTTCAAAGTAACAGTAAACAGATAAATGTTTATACTTGGAAATACAGTTGTAAGATGAGTAAGGAGGGCACAGAAGCAGTTGTAATATCTGCAACTCAGTTCTAATCATGTAAGATTAAAATTCATATCACAGTGAATTGAAAACATTTTGTTTATTTGAATTTAGGTCCCAAGTTGATCCTCCCCATTGCAATATTTTCCCTCACATACACAGTAGTGGCTAAACCTATGAATAAGTCTCTGGGATCTTATAAAGACACTGCTATTCACTGTGGCCTGGAACAATTGTTTGGAGACGTATATAGCTAAATTGCCTGGATTTTGATTGTTTAAAATCTGAATCTGAAATCAGAGGACAAATTTTGAAGTAATTCTCATGCCATTAAAAAAAAAAGACAGAAAAAGAGAAAGTTCATGACAGTGATACACAGCCAACTAAAATTTTGTACTCTAGTGTATTTGAGTATGCAATACAAGATTTATTCTCCTGTGTATATAAATCTGTTTCACACATTCAAATAAATGCAGCTGTGTTTATTCCAGAGAGTAGAGTTCCAGATGTATACATGCAGAACTTCAGATATATATATATGAGCACCTTATTACATTACAATTTTCCATTACATTTTCATAACACTTAGAATTTTATGCCACAGAGCCCTCTGGAATATGCCCCAGTACATTCAGCACTCGCCCAAACAATACAATCTGAAATCCTAAGGGCCACCCAAGTTTGAACTGCTGTGATACCACCTCCACGTTTTGCCTGGAATGAGAGGAGGCTTTCAAACTGTAAGAATTTAAGCTACAGGTTCAGCATTTGAATAATACCATTCTTTCAGCAGTATGATATAACTGTGAAGTTTTAGACCTTGCAATAACTTCAAACTATACTAAAAAATAGCAACTCCAGAAGAAATTCATATTTTTGCGAACAGGCAATGTCTGCTTGCAGGCATAATAATGAAGGTATGCCAAAAAACCTGCCAGTGATACATACAGAAAGGCATTGGACTGAAAATTTCTGCTGATTTTTAAACAAAAAAAAATAATTTCTTCTGTAAGTCCAACCACAGTAGGATAGATTTCACAGCCCCCTAGCATTAAGTAGCAGCTCTCATTAATAAAAATGCGAAAGACATTAAAAGCATAAAGCAATAAACTTGAAAACATAAACCACACCATTCACTTCATAGCGTGCTTTTCAGACACCATTAGCATTACTGTACTCTTTGAGACGTGGGCTATAGCATTAATAGCCACAATACCAACTGCAAATACAAAACTGCTTAATAAAACTGTAAAAAAAAAATGCTATTTTCTATAAAGTACAGACAAGAACCCTACACAATTTAGATTACAGTTCTAGAGATTATTTCACATATTTATTTGTGCAGATTATTTTCCCAATATGAAACATGTAAATAGTGTCATGGAGCACACCCTGAAAATCAAAGGCAAAAAAGGAGTGTAAAATAGACAGAATACAGGGAAGATTTCCTGCCATTGTGCAAAATAGCTTATTTGTATCAGGTAAAGTTTATTTTCTACTGAACAGTACAGAACTGCAGCAGAAAAAAATCAGTGGAAATAATGTTACCAAAGACAAAAATTTAAGATCCATTTAGACATTTGATTTTTTAGACCATCACCTTATTGTGAAGATGTCAAGCAACTAGAAAGATAGTAGAGATGTTTACTTTTCTGAAACGATTGGTGAAACCTTTATGCAAATCACACTGACACCCTGTAAATAACTATTTTTCCAAGAATAAAAATATATGTTCTTTTCACAATTCTTTTCTGATTCAGCTCATAATTTAGAAAGCCTGTTCTCTGTAAAGGATCACATCCTGTATTGTAGTTGATTTTTAAACTACATCAATTTGTCAAGTCAAAAGACACTTATCTTTATTGACAAATAAGTCAGAGATAAGTTGGAAATCTTTAAAACATCGTTGTTAACCGACCTGATCACAAAAAGAAGGATTTTACTTTCTATAAAGTGTCTCCATAATATTTTAACACTTTCATCATGCAGGCAATCTAGAAGAACAGTATCAAGAACCTTCCACAACATTTCACTTCTGGCCTGAGAACTTCTATATAAGGAATGTACACAAAGGGTACTTTTCAGGAGGTTACTGGCACCTGAAAGTGGCCCCTGAGGTACAGATGTAGCGTTGCTACCATGAGAGCTTATAGTTAACAGCTTAAAAATGAGGTGTGGAGGGAGAGAGTCCAGCATTGAACCTTTTCCGGTGCATACACTGAGGCACTGTACTGCATATGTATCCAGCAGAACCCTCATTCAGCTTGTAAAGTCTGATCCCATACCAGGCATACTTCATGGAAACAGTTTAAAAATAAGTTTTCCCAGTGAATCGCAGGTGGGACTACCCTACAAAATCTTTTTTGGCTTGGGGCACAAACCTGCTGAAATATTTCACCCAAAAGAACGATAAAAGATGTATTGCTTGAAACTTTGGTCATAGTCTGGCTGGTGTCTAGGCAGAGCCTGATAACTCTTACGTTTTATGAAGGAATCTGCCTCACTGTGTGTGTTTACATTGCATATGTGATGACCAGCTGACACAACCATTTTCTATTCTAGGTGGTCTCACAAGTTCAAGTATTTTTTCATCCAGAGACAGACTGAAGGGAATCCACTGTATACGTTGAGTTGTAATGTGATTTGCAAGTACCTAATAAATGAAAATACCTTATGTTTGTTGCAACTGAAACTTTAGATCCTTAATTAGCAGATGACTGGACTGCTGACAGAGTTCAAAGAGCCAGTGATAATGAAGTTAGGAATAAGCAACCTGCACACTGTAGTAGAGTCACTAGAGGAAAGTGAGAGGGAGTTTGGCAATTAGATTGCTTTAGAAAGCACTACAACGCAATGGAAGCAAACAAAAAGATTACTGGTAGGTCAGCAATGAGGGTATTTGAAATAGAATAGATTTAAACCCATTTAAGCCCATTTCTCCCACACATAGACTCAAAAAAATGCTGACATTGTATTTACCCTGGCAGGACTGTTATGTCTCCAATGAAGGTATACTCAAACTGTGATTTAGCATTTCTACAAAATGAATAATTCCTGCTCAAACCAGGAATTCTGTTAGTTAAACATCCTCTATACTAGCACACAGAATAAGACAAGGGAATTAGCAAGTGTGATAAATAACCAAAATACTTTTCCTAATGGCCATCTGGGACACGACACAATATTAGATTTTGATCCAAAGTCCAGGGTCTTTGTTGCCTGCGTGGAAGGAAAATGGCAGCATTATTCCCTGCACATAAGTTAATCCTTCAGGAAAAAGTAAAATAAAATAATGACATGTCCTACAGGAAATATAAAGACTAAACGTAAAGTACATTGGTGTCAGGTGCTACACTACAACTTACAATGTAATGGCACAGAGTGCTACCGTCTCTGGATTTCTCCTATAATCCATTGGCAAAGAGAAGCTCTTCCAAAGGCTGACTTAAAGCATCCAGATTGGGCTTCTCCTCTTAACCAACCTCTGGAGGTGACTCTACAGTGGTGAGAATAGGAAACTCATGTGAACTTTCTCTGCTTCCTATTTATAAACAGCATTTCCTATTCCCTCTTGAACCTAGATTTTGACCTGACCAGTACTCACTGGCTGCTTCACGAATTGTCTAATCTGTGCCCCAAAATCCATACTGAGTACATTTTAATGACCTATTCTGAAAGAATTGAAAATTATCATTTTCATGAGTACGACAATGAATGTTAATACTCCAACAATTACAAAGAAAGTTTACTGCTTGCCATCCATACTGTCCCCTTCCTTTGAACTCAGTCGGCCATCTATGCGCAAAGCAATTAGTAGAAGCACAGAAGCCAGATAACATAGAATCATAGAATCATAGAATCATACAGGTTGGAAAAGACCTCTAAGATCATTGTGTCCAACCGTCAACCCAACACCACCATGCCCACTACACCATGTCCCTTAGGGCCTCATCTACACGTCTTTTAAATACCTCCAGGGATGGTGACTCCACCACTTCCCTGGGAAGCCTGTTCCAAGGCCTGACCACTCTTTCAGTAAAGAAATTTCTCCTAATGTCCAGCCTAAGCCTCCCTTGGCGCAACTTGAGGCCATTTCCTCTTGTCCTATCGCTAGTTACTTGGCAGAAGAGACCAACACCCACCTCACTACAACCTCCTTTCAGGTAGTTGTAGAGCACGATGAGGTCTCCCCTCAGCCTCCTCTTCTCCAAGCTAAACAACCCCAGTTCCCTCAGCCACTCCTCATAAGACTCGTGCTCCAGACCCTGCACCAGCTTCGTTGCCCTCCTCTGGACACGCTCCAGCACCTCCATGTCCTTCTTGTAGTGAGGGGCCCAAAACTGAACACGGTATTTGAGGTGCGGCCTCACCAGTGCTGAGTACAGGGGCACGATCACCTCCCTACTCCTGCTGGCCACACTATTCCTAATACAGGCCAGGATGCCGTTGGCCTTCTTGGCCACCTGGGCACACTGCCGGCTCATGTTCAGCCGGCTGTCAATCAGCACCCCCAGGTCCTTTCCCTCCGGGCAGCTTTCCAGCCACTCTTCCCCAAGCCTGTAGCATTGCCTGGGGTTGTTGTGGCCAAAGTGCAGGACCCGGCACTTGGCCTTGTTGAACCTCATACAACTGGCCTTGGCCCATCGATCCAGCCTGTCCAGGTCCCTCTGCAGAGCCTTCCTACCCTCGAGCAGATCACACTCCCACCCAACTTGGTGTCGTCTGCAAACTTACTGAGGGAGCACTCGATCCCCTCGTCCAGATCATTGATAAAGAACATCTATGACTTTGTAATGGTGTGCTAACTCTTTAAGTATTTTTACATAACTAGCATATCCACAGTGTCCTGCCTAGTGCCTGCAATGTCTGTTTAAGTGTAGGCAAAACTACAACGCTAGCAAAAAATGCAAATTCAGACACAAAATATCCATGTCACTTAACTCGGCAGATCTTGTGCTTTCCCATTTAGGGGAGCATTTCTTCTCTTGAACCATCACATAGTTAGTCTCCACTAAAATATATGAAAAGCTACAAGACTTCCAAAAATAAAAATGTATTCAGAAATAGGTACATAAAACCAGTGTGGATATATTCTCTAAAAGATAAATAAACCAGCATTTGCTCTATGTTATTAAATAATTCCCTGTTGCTCAGCAAAAGAGGAGGTTATGCTTTGCAATAAGGATGCATCAATATACCACACCAGGACTACACGTACTGTATGCATACAGTAGACTGTGCTGCTGCCATTAACTATGTATTCCTTATCACAGGACCACAGAATGGTTGAGGTTGGACGGGACCTCTGGAGATCATCCTGTCCAACGCCCCTGCTCAAGCAGGGGCACCCACAGCTGGTGGCCCAAGGCCATGTCCAGAGGCCTTTTGAATATCTCCAGGGATGGAGACTCCACAACCTCCCTGGGCAATCTGTGCCAGTGTTCGGTCACCCTCACAGTAAAGAAGTGTTTCCTGATGTTCAGAGGGAACCTCTTGTGTTTCAGTGTGTGCCCATTGCCTCTGGTCCTGTCAAATGAATGCTTTGCTCTGCTATGAATGCTTTGGTTTTATTGCCAAAATTTAGCACTCATTATATCTTCTATTTAATTTGTATGACAAAAATAGATATTCTAATATACTCGTTTGTACCATAAATCTTGGCAGCATCATCAGACTGTTATCATCGCACGGAGCAAATTATCACTTTACCATATGACATCTAAAATTCAGTTAAGTTCATCATCAAGGTTTTGTTTGGTCTACAAGCCTGTACAACCGTACATCACAATAGCGTTTAATTACTATTAATTAATGAATTGTACTTTTAAGGAAAATATCTTTAGTCAAACAGTTAGCAAGATCATGCCTCCTTCTCTAATTTTAAAGCAAAACGTTTTATAAGCTCATACTATTTTATGTCTTCTTCCACATAAACTTGCATACAAATTGGTATTTGCTGTGAATTAGGTAATGCAGTAGGCCCTTGTGTTTATTTTTCTTTGTCGTTTTGAGCAAACCTCTATAGCATTTATGGCAGGCAGCACTTTTAAGTCAACTTTTCATTTGAAGTACAAGTTGGCTGGCATCCAGGCTGCAGACTACCATGAAAAAGGCAAAGCAAAAAAAAATACAACCAGGAAAGGCAAAGTCAAAGGGTTCTAATCTCTTCTAGCTGAACAGATCCACTCCCATTAATCTCTGCAGGCACTTGGTGCCAACAGGACCACAGTGAAGGGAGACAGTGTCCCCAAAATTAGATGGGGGGCTGCATGCCGTCTGAGAAGGGAGGAGCCAGGGTGCGCAAGTGCCCTGGCACTGGAGTGCTGAGACAAACACTGCTGGTTTGCCAAGTGCTAAGTTTTTCCAGTTGCTAAACTGATTTAAACAAGTTTGTTTTGTGTTAATGCTTATTCACGATGCTACATAAGGGGAACTTGGACTTTTATAATGTCATGCTTGGCTAGAGGCATCTTCTCATAGCCTGATTGCCATTAACCCCAGCATTTCGACAGCACTTTCAGTCATGCAATCCCCATTACAATTAATGGCAGATGGGCTAAGTCCCATACAAATGTGAGGAAAAAGAGAGGAAGACATACCTCTGTTTAAATGTTCAAGAACATGTACCTCAAGGAAGGGTGGGAGTAGAAGGAAAAATAGCTTAGTGCTATGAAAACATAAAAAATGAAGACCTGGTGGTGAACAGTGAGGACAACTACATCATGAACTGTGCACAGTGATTTTGATGGGTGCAAGAGGTAAGGGTACAAAAAGAAAGAAGAAAATAGTGAAGATACATCCCTTTTCATGACTTGTTTAAGAAAAGAAGCAATGCAATACCAAGGAATCAGAGTAGTGCAATTATTAAGCAGACACAAAGGAACAATGAGAAGGTATGATTAAAAAGAAAAGTGTGGTTGAATGTGGATGAATTAATTGGAGAGTCAGTCTCCTCCCTTTTGATGAGAAAAGCAGGTTAGATAAAACTCCAGCAAATGTACTGTAGGAGGGTTATGAGCTGACAGAAGAATTGAAATGAAAATGTTGACAATGTTCCCAGTAAATTAGCGTAATGATTAATTGGAAACTGCATTCTTGAAAGTCTTACTTAAAAATACTCGAAATTAAAGAAACTTAAAGGTCTCAGGACTGAGTATCTTTATACACTGTGAGTACAATCATATAGGAAGATGGGGGCTCACTACATATACAGAGTCATCAAAACAACTAATGTGTTATCTATTTAGCTAATGAAAGAGAACAGTTAAGGGAACTTAAAAGTCCAAGCTTAAACTTTCAGTATTCTTATAATTTCTTAAATTGTTTTCTTACTCTTGACATTTCCCAAAACTTGGATAATGAAAACGCTCCCTTTAGTATGCACTCGGGTTTACTTTCTGGTTGTCCATGCTGCCTGGCAGAGCTCTCAGCACTGCCATGTTTACTTAGCAAAACTCTTTTTATTGGAATTCTTATATCAAGGAATGTAAATATTTCTGTCAGTCTTATAATTTTATCATAGGGGGTTTTGTTGGATTTTGTGGGTTTTTTTAAAAACAAAGTCTAAATTGAAACCTAATGTGGAATCAACAAAAATCTTTCAAATCTGTCTCTATCTATGTGAAATGTGCAGATGCACAAAATCAGTTTTTTTAAATCAGATTCCTTGTTCATTTTACGTTACAGTGCAATAAAGATAAAATATGGATAACTGAAAAACTTCTAAATTACACATTGGCATTGGAAAATAACATAATGAAAGCACTCACAAAAGTGAAAGGAAGGTAAAACACACATACATTGAAATGGCTAGTACTACAAACTGAATGTTAAAGACAACAATATCGAAATAAAGCAGTAACACTGACACATATTTTGACCCAAATATACAGGACTACAGCTTGCAATATCTTAAATAAAAAAGAGATGAAGTTTAAAGCATAAAAAGATTTTGCAGGGTTTTGAAGGGGTCCTTATTTTGGTTTTTTTTTTGTGGAGTGAATTCTACTGACAGTATTTAAGAAAGAAAATATCATCTATAAATGAATACTGGAATATAAAGAACAGGAACCCATCATTCCAAAGCAGTCTTGGGATATATTTCAATATCCCATTTTGGGATATCCCTTACTATTTGGTAACAAGAAAAGTTGTATATTGACCTGTTTTTTGAACAAGAAGTCAGAGGGTGGGGCATTTTGGAAATGAAGAGTTACAGTTTCCAGCAAGATGTGTTTTTCAAAATTCTCTGTTATCAATTATAAAGAATTCATTTACGCCGGGGCAATCAGGTAAAAGTCTCCTCCATTTTTATCAAAATTAAGAGAAAACACTGGGAAAGTTGTAAAGAAAATTAACAGCTTTTTTTTAAAAAAAAAATCTATCATCCACCACCTTCCCTGTGGCATATAAACCCCTAATACATAGACATCCTGCCTTGATTAATGATATATTCACTATGGGAACGCATTATTAAACATTGGCTGCACACCACTGCCTGAGAGAGATCTCTTAACCCTTATTAACAATGCGAAGTATGTTAGAAGTTATAATATGGTGAATCTTTTTATTTCAGTAACAGCATACCCTTTTCTGGAAAAACATGTCAGGAAATAAGCAAGAAATTTATAATCCTCATACAATTTTACCCAGGGGCAGAAAAATTAAAATATCAGCCTTTAGAATCAGTAAAGGTTAGAAATGTTATTAAAAGGGCAGTGGCCTGAAATGGCTCCATACTACATGTTTCTCAGGTAAATAGCAAAGAAAACATTTGTAGGTCTGATGACAGAGATGTGCAAAACACCTGTCCTGGGTCTTGCAGGGATGGAGTTAGTTTTCTTCATAGTAGCTAATATGGTGCTGTGTTTGGGATTTGCGATCAAAACAGTGTTGATAACACACCAGTGTTTTGGCTATTTCTGAACCATGTCAAGGCCTTCTCTGTTTCTTACACTGCCCTGCCAGCAAGTAGGCTGGGGTTGCCCAAGAAGCTGGGAGAGGACACAGCTGGGACAGCTGGCCCCAACTGATGACATCATGCTCAGCAATAAAATGGAGAGGAGTGGGATTTAGGTAGGTAGCCATCTTTTGTCCGGGAACTGGCTGGGCAAGAGTCTATGTGTGGGAGTTGGTGAGCGATTGCTTTTGTATCACTTGTTTTGTTTTCTTTCTCTCTTCTTCCACTTCTCCTTTACTTATTAAACAATTTTTATCCCAACTGATGTGTTTTCTTGCTTTTACTCTGCCTTTCGTCTTCCCTCAACCCTCTGTGGGGCGGAGGGGAAATGAGCGAGTGGCTGTGTGGTGCTTAGCTGCCTACCGGGATTAACCCACAACAATGGTATAGTTTTGTAATGGAGAAGAGTCTTTTTAAAAAGTCATTTTGTAATGTGGGTCAGTCTGGTTTGCTGCCAGGGTGATTTTACATTTAAAAGACTTTATACCAAAAAGTGCCCATGTGCTATGTCTCAGATGACAAGACCTGGCTGACTGCCCATTCACATCTGTTCCCAATATGCACCCCTGGAAAGTAATGAAAATCCTATAACCACAGCCTCAATATTTTTTTTTTCACAGCAAACAACAAGCTTTTTCATGAACTGAGCAATGATCAGTTTAGATCAAACGTGAGGCCTGTAGAATGGCAACAAGGGTAACAATTGACAGATGACCTCATATAAGGATTTGTAAACTTCAGTACAGTAGGCGGAGGCAGAGGGAACAGATAAAAGGAAAAGAAAACATAAACAAGTATTAAGACAGTTTGCATTTTGGCTTTCACTGCCAGTTGGATATTTAGTTTCAGAGGAGCTAGAAAGCATAAACAGAAATGTCCAGACATAATGAGTTCTTAGTCATGAAAGAAGATTCAGGAAAAAAAGTAGAAGGTAATCATAACCATCCCCATCTCTAGGATGCCAGACTTTCTTGTGAGGACAGGGTAAAAAAACAAGGATGGAATTTGGACCCAAGTTAGACCTGTTCAGAATTATTTTTTTTCTACACGCTGGGTATCTACATCTTCCATTTATGTTCTTTCCAAAAGGACTGACTTTTGCAAGTGATGAGTACTTCCAGCTTCAATTTAAATCTGTTACTTATTCATGCATTTAGATGCTTAATTTTAGACATGTGGTTAGAAAATATTAGCCTTGGACCATATGATAAATAGCATCAGGATTTCTCAGTTCTGCTTTGTATATTCAAAGGAAATACCAGAATGCTTTTCAGTTTTTAAGCCTCTGACTTTTAAAAAGCACTCTTTTCTGCCCTGAGGTATACTGAAGACAAGGGTGCTTGTCTGCAGTGCATTCCTCATCTTCTCCCTTTTTCCTCTCCCATTCATCACTCCATGTGGAGACACACTCTGCTCCCAGCTCGTACCCTGTTCTCTGGAGAACTGAGGTGTGATCATTGATGATCCTGCATTGCTATAGGGCAGCAATAACTACGGGTATTTTAATTACAGAACTGAGGACCACCACAAACCTTTCATCCACATACAAGGTATGCTTTTTATAAACATGTGCCTTCTCTAGCAAAACAATACATACATTTTAGAACAAATAAAAGAGAAGTTGTAACAAAACAAACAAGCCTAGAGACAAGAATGAGAGAAATAACTACCACAAGTGACAAGTGTGAGTCATGTCTCTTAAGTGCTGTGGGAACTTCTCCAGCTCTTAGTTAATGAGGGTGGTATAAGATCCTACAGTTTCTCACCCTCATCTCTGTTAGGAAACTGGAGCTGTTGCTCTGAGATGTGGATGTTACAAGAGTTACCCAGACCTTTTGTTATACCCAACCTAGTTGATTAACAGCGATATCACACACAAAATTGGGCATGCAAAGACGCATAGCTTTATCAGAAGATCTAGAGACTTTTTACTGAGAAACACCCCCAAAACTTTCTCAGTCCTGAAGACAACAGCAAAGGAATTCATTGGGTTTAAGATCAGATCTGTCCTTAAGCAAGATTTCAGTGGGAGAACCTTTTACTAGCACAGTGGGAAATTATGTCTATTAAAAAAAAAGAAAAAAAATAGAAAAAGAAAAGCAGCAACAAAGCACTACCTGATGTCCCGAGAGCACCACAGTTCACCACTTGTTCTTTACAATCATACAAAATTTTCTTGAGCAGTTGATGTTCTCCATATTTCCATGTAAGTATGTATACAGAGATAGAGATACAAATATATAGATGACTTGTGATAAAGTACTCAGTTATGAATAGTGTTTATTCTAACTTACTTTTTCTAAATCCAGGATTAAGCAAGGTACTTCAGTGTTGTTCTGCTTTTTAACCTATAAAATAAACTACTCTTCTGAGAATGTTCTTTGTTCCAATGCTAATTTATGCATTTATTTTATCAGAAATTATTGGACAACCGTCTCTAATTAATCTTGGTTTGTTCCATCTGTGGTCCCACTCCCCAAAACAGCTAAGAAAATGCTTGTATTTTCATGTGTCTTTAATAAAAAGTGATTCATTTTGAAGAATGAGATATACTTGTCTTGGTACATCAAGTGTTTGCTTCTGACATAGACATATTTGCATTCTGAGTGATAACTTTCATTCTCTCTAGTTTTCAACTCTGGATTTTTCTATAATAATCACATCTATAAATATCACACCTATTACTTTAAAGTACACATTTTGCTATTTGAGATTTCAGGAATATTTTCTAAATAAAGCCCCATCTCTAAGTCCCAACAGTTGTACACTGTAGAAAAACCAGGCAGAGCCATAAAACAAGGTGTGCATTGTGGATTGTACTGATGCATTACCTATGACCATGGCTCATATGGCTGCTAGGTTAACAGGTCACTGGCATGGAGCCACCAACTTTCAGAGAACAGCCTCTCTCATGGTATTTTATATTTCCCCTTCTGGATTTGTCCCAACAGGGAAGTGCTGGAGCATATGAAAACTGGGAGTGGAGCTGGGAAGCTAAGCAAATGATTTCAAACCTCAAATGTTTAGGTTAGATGCTTATGTGGTCTTAACCAGCTCACCAATCCCTAAATATTACAGCATCAGGAATGATGATTTAAAATTGCAGGAATGATACAACAGTGCCAGCCACTGTTGAGTGCATTCCACATTTCTTGCAATTGCTTCTGTACCAATGAGCACACTATGTGAATTTTTTGGGCATAGTTATAGTAATAACATTTTGCCTTTTCCTAGTTCTTTTTAAGCTTATCGTTGTAGACTACCTGGACACGCTGTCCATTTGCTGTCCTTGTTCTTGAGCTGCTGAAGGAACAAGCTAAATAGGATGTGCTAAATAGTCAGATACCAATGCTGGCAAAAAAAACCCAACCCTATATTCTAGCAGAGAACTATGGCACTATCCCATGTACCAGTATGGTTCAGGTCTCACTCCAGACAAAAGTAATCTAATGCAAGATCCTGGTTTTGGATGTATAAGATCCACCAGTATGAAAAGACAGTATTCATTCCTGTATGGGAAGGGGAAATCTTGCAGTTTTTTAAAGGGCCTTTATCATTGTAAAGCATATTTACTGTAGAGCTTTTACTGCTAAAACTACGTACTTTAGTTTCGCGGGTTTTTTAATCATGATGCTGAACAAAACAGCACCAAAAAAACAAGGGTCTGTTAGCTCAAATGGAGCAAACTTATTTTTTCTTTCTCATTGAAGCTGGCAAGACTGTTGGTTCATTAATATCAGTGGCACCCAACTGTCACCCCTGTCAGAGTGAACCTACTGCCAGAGAGACCACAAAAGATCACTAGGGTTAGTCCTTCCCACCTGCTCAGGTTGTCAGGACAGCTCAGCAACACCATTTTTCTGTCATATTACTTACAGGTCACAGTGATGGCATCTTCGTTTATCAGTTTATTGTCTTTTTTGCATTGGACACAGGTGTTGGCAGCGAGGGGCTGCAGGGGCAGCCTCTGTGAGGAGAGGCAGGGGCTGCTCTGTGCCGGTTCCAGCTGGATCCAACTGGCTCCAGCTGGTTCCAACGGACCCACTGCAGGACACAACTGAGCCCCTCAGCCAAGATGGTGGCCTCTGGAAAACATCTTTAAAGAAAGGGCAAAACACTGCCTAGGAGCGATGAATAAGGTGAAAAAGTGAGAGAAAAGAGCCCTGCAGACACCAAGGGCAGAGGAGGAGGAGGAGGAGGGGGAGGAGGTGCTCCCAGGGCCCGAGCAGAAACTCCCCTACAGCTGGGGAGGGACAGTCAGAGCTCACCCCCTCATTTACTGCTCTCTCCCTACAGTTCTTTGAAATGGTTAGTGGATATTTTACACACCATATCTTATACGTGCACATCTAATTGGGCAATTAGAAAATAAGCAAGCAGGAAAAGAGCTGAAAAAGCCTTGAGTGTTAGCTGTGGATGAAAGCTCTGGGCTAGGGAGAGTGACCCCGTGGAAGGACACCAGCTGCAGAGCGCAGCTACATGGCTGCCACTGCCAGTGTGCCTGCACGGCCCAGCCGTACGTCCTGGGGCCCAAAAGGGTTTAAAAATATAATTCCTTTCATTGTATTTTAGCATGGACATTTTAAACTGCATTAAGAGGCACATACAAATATGTTGAACCATTACGCTATCAGACTTTCGATTTGCCGGGCCACTGAGGAGAAACCTGAAAGCATTCAATAATGTCTCAATATTTAAGTGCATAACGGTAACGCAGAAGAAACAAATGTTTGTTTTATCAATACAATATAAAGTGTGACCATGAATCGTGCAAATCAAATCATAAATCACAAAGCTCAAGCTAGTCTCAATAGCCCAGCAACACGCTATGTAAGATTCATTAATGTATTTGGTCTAAACTCTGCTACACTCCAAAAATAACGTAAAATCCTTCACTGTTCAATGTTGAAAAATCTGAAATGGGGAGGGATAACAAAGTATTTTTCACAGCAAGACTGCCAAATGCTACAGAAATTAACATCCTGCACAAGCCTGCAGCTGCCTGGGGGGCTGTAACTCAGCATGCAATTTGGAGATGGGGTTTAAGCTTGTTTTAACTTCTTTAGTCTCAGCAGCTTGAACTCTTACTACTCATATTAGTTATTTTACAGTTAGGCCTGTAGGGTAAGTTTGGAAGACAATGATTTTAGAAAAGATAA
This sequence comes from Calonectris borealis, assembly GCF_964195595.1. Taxonomy (NCBI): domain Eukaryota; kingdom Metazoa; phylum Chordata; class Aves; order Procellariiformes; family Procellariidae; genus Calonectris; species Calonectris borealis. The sequence continues at coordinate 58,923,965 of NC_134313.1, forward strand.
CTCTGAAGAAACATTTGAATGAAGTTAGAAGAAAATGCCGCAACTATGAATAATGAACACACACTACATTACAAGCTTTCAGCCTAGGGGCATGTATCGTTTAATTTTTTAGCCAACATTGGGAAAAACAGAAAAATAGACTGTATTCAGTTAAGACTTTCTGTCAGAGGCAATGACAGATGTCAAATAAATGCTTAGTGGGAATGAGACTGACATCCACCAAAGGCACACATGGCTCCCATACAGTTGAAGGGCCACTTACTTGTAAACATTTAATAGTTTTAAAAAATCCTCCTCCTACAAACCACTCTGTTTCCATTAAAATTAAAGAACACTTTAGCCAGACAGTCTCTCACAGCACTGCAGTTACTCCTAGAAGTTAAAGGACAGCTCCTGAAAGTTAAACGACAACAGTCATTGGTATAAAGGAGGTGTAAAGGTAAATGATGGGCGAAGGACTTTTGTCTCTTGATTCTTCATGCACTTAAAAGTGCAAATTTGCTGGAGCGGCTTTGTTTACAAGCGTAGATTGAATGCAGCAACTATTTAGCCAAGAAAATTGGGGTGATGATGTATTTGCAGAAAGATTTAAATGCTTCCAAGTCCTTTTTTGAAACCTTTTTTTTAAACTATTATATTTCTACTGTTCACTCTAGGAACTGCCAGAAGTTCTTTTGTACATATTCAGCATTCCCAAGCAAAATTTTCATGTCAGGTGAAATCTTAAAAATGAAGAAAATATTTTTTTAATTATTTATTTTCCTCAAGAAGATCTGAAATAAAGTCTTATTCAGATATCCAAACAGAAAGCATTAACAAAAATTAATTTCACCTTGTAATGAAAAATTTTCTCCCCCAGAATAAGCTCATTATCTATCTATACAGTGGTAGACACAAGGCTTAAGAACTGCGAGATGGGTAATTAATGGGGACTGGGGAGGAACAAAGATCTCTAACCTGCCAGCCACAGTGTAAAAGTGTTGTGGTTTCAAGACAACAGTCTTGATACAGTCTATGGGTGATTTGACTTCATGGAAGTTGTTGAGAGTATAGGAATATGAATGCTAGATTGCAGAATTTAGACCTCAGTAAATAATAACAAAAACCTTCAGATATTTATCACAGCTATTTGATCTGCGAACCACACAATCCTGCTGTTACTTCCTATTAATTTTATACTCTGCTTTTTGAACACTACTTCTTGAGCCCTCACCACAAAAATTAATGATACTAGAAATTTCTATGTCAGTAGGAGTTCAAGTATCTTGGAAAGGAAACATATAGACAGGATAATTAGCTATGAAAATATACTTTAAATATTATGTCTCTACAGTAACCCTTATGACTCCAAATAATCCAATAATCTCTTCTCTATTTATTTTAATGGAATTTGTTGTGCCTTCCATAATCAGGAGTGAGTAAACATGGTCCGTTGCTCCTGCATTGTTTATTCTGCATTAAATATCTTATTCATGCAGCATGTCTTCTCTGAAAGGGTACCCTGCTGTACAGCATTAACTTTCTCACTGTAGAAAATTAGCTGCCTCTAGAATGGAAAATATTTTGTGTTGTGTTTCCTTGAGCACATATAAAATTTCTTAATTCCTGTTTATACACACATTTTCTGCCTAAAATACATACAGGTGAAACTCAGGGACTGGTGAGGAAAGAGATGGTAATTCTTCCCAACTCTGATTCTAAAAAAAGATTTTGCTTACAGCAAATATCTATAATGCAACCATCCACTTTTATGTGTGTCATTTGATCCAACAGGAAATAATGTGTGAGTATACAAAACAGAACTGTATATCAGCAATACTACATAGTTTTTAGATGGCAACCAAGAATAATGCCTACACATCCTGTGCAGGTAATAAGGGAGCTCAGTTAATCCCAGCTGAAATTGTAGAAGAAACAACCATTATCATTATCAATGCTAGCAGGTTTTAAGGAAATTTTTAAATAGATGAGATTTGGTCTTATTCCAAAACCAAAAAGGCTTTAAAAGCTGGAAACAAAGGACTTTAACAAAGGTTACATAAAACTATTTGCATATGTACATCACTAAATTTTCCCAGCGCAGGAATAAGCATAATCTTTTTGGTCCTGCTGAAATACCAGTCCATCACTGGAGAAACTAGGAACACAAAGAGCTGAGAAGAAATAGGAGATATACTTTGAAAAAATTTCCCATGTACTAAGAGGAGAATATTAACCACTGAATATTTTATTAACAAACAAAACCCTTCAAACTGTCCTAACACTTTAATGTGGATGTTGATGTATCTTCGCTATAGGGATTATACTCATTTTAGTGTTTCATGTAAAACAGTGTTTTAGGACAGAATCCTTGTGTATCTGAAGTATCCATTTCTAAGGCTAAAATGTATTCGTGATGGATGTTATCTTTCTCTTAGGAAACAATGGGATGAAGGAGATGATGGTAGATATAACTGTGTTTCAGAGAGATGGTTCCTACATAAAGCAGAAGTGTGAGCAGTGGAATAGAGTTAATTCTCTATGTCTTTAAAAGCTTGGCTAAGAAAAACCAAAAAAACTTCACAGATGCCTGACTATGCCTCTGCTAAACCACAAGAACTTGCCAGTAGAAAGTATACGCCTGAGAAAAAAACATTTAAAGCTTTATGGAAGGTAAGCTACTGTGAGAGTTTCACAATTCTTTTGGGACTCCACTTTGAAAACAAAACTCATAATGTCAATACTGAAAAGCCCTATTGCTTTTAAAACTTATTTGAAAACACTACAAGTGAAAGAGCTCTTTGTTTTGTTTTCATATGTAACAGTGGGATTTTTCAAGTATCTGTTTATGACTTTTACAGTCAACACTGTCTGAACATGGCTGAAAACAGAAGTAAACACAAAGTAATCAATGCACAATATTCTTTGCTTTATTCCCTTCTTTTATTTCTACCTTTCTATCTCTTTGGGAAAACTGGTCATATTTCATATTCTAGAGGATAAGATAAATAGTGATTTGTCCTATATAGAAAGCTAAGCATCCTCTGAGAATACAATTTCTTCCTATCTAGCCCAGCAACATTTTCATGCTTTCATATCATTAAAAAATCTATTGGCAATTTCTGATTTAATACTAGAAAAGCACAAGCCACTTTAGAACATACAAAGTGAATTATTACAGCCAAGTTCTCTTACCATGGCCATATTCTCAGTCACTAGTGTTACATGAGAGTTATAACAAGCTGCAATCTTACTAGACATAGGATATTCTATTTCAGAGATCATGTCTACTGCAGTCTTCTGGAAGTAAAGCTTACCCTTGTTACCGCATGATTAACTAAAGTAAAAAAAAACCACCAGAAAACAGAATTAAGTTTTTGAATAGTACTTTGCAATTAGCATTTTGTGATGTTTGTGTGTCAGACTACAGAATTTAAACATAACTTTTAACATAACCCTGTTTGGTATGAAATGCTGTAGGTGTTCTTTCCCACTTAATTTATGCAAGCAAAGCTCCATACCCTGAGTCTGTCTAGCTGGACATCACAATGGAGAATTTTCATCTCACAGTTTCAATTCCATCCCATATAGAGATTTTTACTTCAGGCTGCCATTTTTCCACAATCCCAGTAGCCACCAAGTATTTCTCTGAACCTGTTAAAATATGGAAGAGGGAGATCCACAACTACAAGAGGTGTCTGCACCCTCACACAAAGGAAAATGATGGGTGTGCTGTGAGAAGATTTTGATATAGTGATGATTTATCTTCCATAAGACTTTGTTTCCCTTTAGAAGATGAAGGATAAAATCCCCCTGCTTGCAGATGCTCATCTTTTGTGACATTTATTTAACAGAACATACAGTTTGCCTTCCCAGCAGCAGGACAGGCACTCCTTTTTCTGAAAACTTCTGCCAAAGGCTTAACGTATGTTGAGTGTTGCCAGCTCTTGAGATCTCTTCTGGAATGTGATCCAACTTTGGTTAGAGCTGTAGCCTGCTTTGCAACAGCCTCTTACAAAATCCATCCCCCCAACTACCTGTCATGCTCACTTACATCTGAGATAGATAGACCAAAATCTTCCGGGGCTACCGGAAGAAGTCATCAATGCTCCCCCACCTTCACATCTGAGCATCCCTACACTTCTTCAGTAATGAGGCACAGAAAGACACGAGCAGTTATGGGCAGCTTCTCTCCCTCCTTCACCTCTCTTTTTCTTTTAGGAATTAGATAGGTCTTGAGTTATTCCTTTCACTTCCAGACTGCCTCCAAAACAGGAGCTTCTGAACAGGTTTATCCCAGCCTAGAATAAGAGGCAGGATCCCACAGGGCTTCATTCCTCTAAAGCCTTGTAAAGCATATTCCAAAAATACAAGAAATTGGGCTGAGGTGTGGTCTGAGAGCTCACCTAACAGGTCAGCTGAGAGCTCACCTAACAGGTCAGGGCTGAGAGCTCACCTAACAGGTCAATCTTCCCTGGAAGATTGACAGGGAAAATGTAAATTTAGGAGAACTACATTTATCGAGGCAACTAGGAGACGATTCTAACGCACATGTAAGGCACAGTTTGCCTTACAGAGACATAAAAAAAGGACAGAAACAATGAGGAGGAGGACATTCACTGTAAGACTCCATCTTGTTATGCTCTAATGTATGTTCTTGGTTTTATCAGCCGAGAATGTGCTCCCCCCTTGGAGAACTGAGTTCCTTCCAGCAGTCACCAATGCCCTGCAAGGTATCTGAGGCTGACAGAGGACTCATCCTGGAAAATGAGGCTTTTCATTTTCAGGATGTCAGAATAAATACAGCAACCCCAGTAGGCAATCCCAGAAGTAAAATACAGCTCTGTGCTCAGACACAAAATGTTTGAGAGACAGAAGTCACAGAAAAGACAACAGAGTACTTTCTTTTAAAAAGTTTGGGCCAACCTTAGAGATTCTAGGATCCGATTTATGGTTTTGAGCCTTCAGATTGCTGAAGCATACACTGTTGAGTGAATCATCGTTGTACTATTCACTGCACGTCGAGGGAAGCTGTTGCATAAATGCTTGCAAAACTCATTCTAGAGGACAACTGAAGTCCCAAAACATCTGTTGTGGGAAGCAGATACACAACCATAAAATGTTCCAAAAAAGCTATGAGGGAAGTGTAGAGTTAGAACTCTGCAAATATATATGGCTCTAAATATATTAAATATTTTCAACTAAATAAGTATCTTTTACTTTAAGATTTTTTTCTTTAAGGATTTTTTCTTTTAAAAAGTTCTTAGTTCTAGAGACTAAAAAAAATTCATTTTCTTCATAGGAGTATTTAACTTAATATGAAAATGTGAGACTTGACAAACACAATGATCAATTTGGAATCCTATTAGTAAATATCTTGCTTATTTGCAACATACCTTGTTAATACCAAGGGACTAAGTGGGACTTAATAGGTGTTAAAAACAGGTGTGAAAAATAAAATTAAGTTACCAAATAAACATTGAGAGAGGCCTTAAACATTAAATACAGGAAGTATTGGTTTTGTTTCTGCGTCTCATTTGAGAGGGAAGGAGTTGTTTTTATTCTATTCTCAATCTCCACAGACTTTTCTTTTGACACAGTGTCCTGCTACACCAGGGTAGGTACTCCAGTAAGGGTGCTAAGCTGTCTGTTCGAAACTGCTTTACACTCCACCTTGCCCTTTTCCTGTCACTTTTCTGTTGGTTACACAGAATCTTCCTACAGAAACAGCTTATGGTGTTTTCTTGCTTTTGTTTTACACAAAGACAATCTGCAGTTTCTTTTGGATTGTTGAAGGGAGGCAAGCTAGCATACATACCAGTGTCAGCCCTGAAATAGTCTGAATGCAAATTTAAAAATGCCAATCTGACAAGAGGCACGATAGCACTTTATGATTTCTCTGGTGGCAAAACTAGCTCAAGATCTATGCAGTTTGCTGCACTTCCAGCTGTCTGCACAGTAGACTTTAACCAGATCAATGAGTCCAGTAAAAAGCAAGACTAGGAAAAGTCTAAACCTGCGTAGTTTAAAATACGTGAAGCATTCAGAAAAAAAACTTGGATGCAAAGTGAGGACCTCAGCTTGAAAAGTTCTTAACGCATTATATAATGATCTCTAGTCCTCAAATTCATTGATTAGTCAAGGACAATATGTCAGATATGTCAGATATGTCATTTCATAAAAGAAATTCAGGCAGACAGCAGAGAAAACAGAAACTTATTAAAGCGATATACACAGAAAGAAATAGTACAAGATAGACAAGGCCATCTGACAAACAAATAAACAAGATAAACAAATAAACAATATTTTACATTATTTGAATGTAAGTTACACTAATAGAAACAGAAAAGGTAGCTGTTTAATATAAGTACAGGGGAAATTGATAGAAAAAGCAAATCTGCTAGTGGAGAGGTAGAAGATGAGTGAAACAACATAGCCAGGGGCTCTACATCTGAGAGCTTCACAATAAATTAACTAAATTTATCTTCATGACACCTTTATAAAGTAACATTCTCATTTCACAGATGAATGACAAAATTACAGAGGAAACACTTGCCTCAGCCAACTACCAAACTTGTATTTCACAGTCCTTCCAAGCTAAATCAGAAACACATTTTCAGTGCGTTTCAAAAAGTAAATAATAAGAAAGGGGGGGGAAAGGAGGAAAGAGATAGAATACAGAGAGTTACTGACCAGTGATTTTCACTGACCTTCTATTATATTTCAAACTTAACTCACTGACATTTTGAATAGTAGCTACAATATCCTTATCTATTCTAAAGAGGAGTTTTAGTGCATATCTATAGTAAGTATCTAGAAGTAGTCCCTTTCATTGAGAAAGCAGTCTATGCAGATTGATTCATTTGTGTTAAAGTCAGACCTAACTTCTCTCTGTTCTCTTCACAACGACTCCAAAACCCACAAAAGGACTTGTATAATAGACCAGTTTCATAACAGCTCCTTTAAACTTTTGAGCAGTAGGAGTATGTCTGTTTGAGCAAGCAGTGCAGCGTAACAGAAGCAGATCTATAAGGTGAAATACTGGTGCTGAGTACCCAACATCTACTCTCTACATATTTCAGGGATTTTATATCAGATTAGCTCTAAACAACTAAACAATTATTAATAGCTGGTACACATTATATTCACTCCGGAAACATACCTTCTAATTTAGCTTCATTCAAAAGCAATCCAGCTGGTTGCTTTGAGATCACTCCACAGTGCAAACTATAACATCGTAAAAGGGCCAGTCTTGCTGTTTGCCTCAAAAGCACGCTTATGCTACAAAAGCCCTAATGTAGACCACCTTTCTCTCTCACAAATTCCTCACCGTGTCATACAGAAAACCTTGAGTTCCTGATCTTCTTGTACAATTTAATGACTGGCTGAACAACACAAACATCCAGCTGAGAGCTGGGAACTTGGGAGTTCTGATCTCTGAGGTATCATTGATCCTCACCGTCCATGGGACAGATTCAGATCAAGAGGACATGTTTACATGATTATGCAGATCGGCTTGAATACACCATCAGACTTGGGCTTGCTCGGCATGCAAATTATTCCTTAGGGAAAGAAGAGACTTGCCTACAAGAGAGAAAAAAAAACTTGCTTGCCTGGAATCAGGATGCTGCGGGAACAAAAAAAACTGATCTCAGAACAGACACCTCTGTGGTCTTCCTCAGCTATGAAACATGTTCAGTCTATTCCAACCACAGCCACAAATCATTATTATCTTGGTCGAGGGGCTGCTGCAAAGACTGCTTTGGTCCACAGTTTGAAGGTAAAATTGGCTAAATATTCATTAAAGCTTCCAGGAATGCAGTGAGTTACCTTAGCAATTTCCTTCTCACTGGGATGCAGACAACATCCCATGCAATGCCTCTGAGGAGAAATCACAGCTGTCATATCAAAGTTAACATCTTAGACTATTAAATCTCTAATTTGGTTTATTATTTTAAAGACTTACCTTCTAGTCATTTAGACGGGCCTTGCAGAGCACTGGGAGCCATTCCAAATTAGAAATGAAATTAGAATCTAAGTCTGTAAGAGAAATCTCAGTGCATTTCCTGATCAGCAGACACACTCTGTTCCAGTTCTGCTCCCATAGTCCAAAAGATCCAGGAAGGGAAAGGATCTGAATATACTCTGTGATACTTACTGTATCTCTGTATTCCAAAAACGGCTGACTTCCAATAAGTTGTAGATTCAACAATAAATGCTCTTGACCAAAAATAGTTCGGTGTTCAATTACCAAGTGCGTTTTCCTATATTGAGGATTCAGTTTTGCTGAATGTCCTGAACAAGAAGATGAATAGAAAAGTGACACAGTTTCCTGGTGATTGATACAAACTTATTCAGGATAGTCAAAAACTGATGGCAAGGAGTTGCAGAAGCTCTCATTGTACTGAGTGGCTGGGAGATAAAAAGGCAGGTGGAATTCAGGGTTGATAAGTGTGAAGTATTGCACATGAGAAAAGTATTTCTAAATAGATAAAGATGATAGGTTCTAAATTAGTACTATGACTCAGGAATAGAAATTTTGGAGTAAACTGAAAACTGCATCTCCCTGCTCAGCAGTGGTCAAGAACATTTAAGAAACTATTAGAAAAGGAAACAGAAAACCTCTTTATGTCACTAAGAAAACAAGTGTACCCGCCTCTTGAATACCAGTCACAATTACTCTAAGGAAGCACGTAATGGATAGCAGAAATAGAGAGAAAGTTTGGTGAAGAACGATGTGAATAGGACAGTTTTCATACAAAATGAGATGAGGAGTCTTCAGCTTTGAAAAAAGATGACTAAGAATTACATGAAATATTTCTGTAAAATTTCTGCTGTCCCAGAAAATGGTTCCAGCCCCTGATAGGTGGACAATGTTGACTCCTTAAAATTCTTCAAAGCTCGTTAAGCATGACTGGATAGCATGATTATGAAGCACAATTATTACAGGAAAACCATTTCACTAAACTGAGATCAAGGGATGTTCCAACATACTATGAGCTGATATAAAATAGGACAGGGTGAACAGACTTGCAAGTTCTTCTTGCCAGTGCATATTAACACAAGCATATAAACTCTCTCAGTCAGATAAAGAGGTCCTTCCAAACTCTGTTTCCCATAACTCAGTTGTCTTGATTGGCATCTCCTGTTATACCATCAGCTTCACAGAGAGCTAGTTTTTCGTTCTAACACCCACCATTGTCCTTATCATTGCCAAATTCTTGAAATTCTACCTGTTGGGGTTCCATATTTGGTGTATATTTCATACATGCAGACATTCACTATCATTATCTTCACATATTACTTGCACTATTTAGACTATCCTGACCTTTATTTCTTCCTAACAAAGAATATTTATATTTAAGTTTTCAAACTATTCAGAATGCAGAAACAGGCCTCTGTCACAAGGTACACAGTCACAGGCACAAGAGGGAACTGGATGTTACTGAATGTTATCAGAGTAACGCATCTTGTTTCTGAGGCTCTACATGAGCCAATTTCAGTCATGCTGCTGAAAGGACTGGGGCAACACGTTGAGCAACTGAGCTTTTCCCACAGACAGCAGCCATTTCAGAGGCAGACCTCATGAAGACTATGTTAATAAAATACTACTTTTTATTTTGTGTTAAATTGAAGAACATTAAATTTGAAGACCAAAAGCATAAGCTTCAGAGTTTATGGTGGAACATGAACTAGTTGGAATAGTTTTTAGCCAAGCACTAACTGACCATTCCCAGATATCATGCAGAAGAAGGGAAAGCATGTCGCTGTCTGGTAACCTTCAGATGTAAATGGAAAAGAAAATCTCACTGAATAACATTCAAAAGGATAAGATTTTTTTCAGGACAGGATTGACATTTTGACATGGAAAGTGTACAAAGAGAAAGCACTACAGTGAAAGTTTGTTTCTAGCCTGTTGCATCAGGGAGCGTTAGATGCATTGATCATGGCTAGTCATGACAGCTCCTCTGGGAGGAGCAGAGTGTGATAGGAGGAGGCATAGCTGCACCTCAGCCACTTGTTTCTCACAGAGGAGGAGGTTCTGTCAGTCAGCATGTAGCTTTCTATCCAAAATCACACTGAAAAGTGGAAAATTAGAATTGGAAACTCAAATCCAAGTTCACTTCTGGTTTTGAGGTTGTAATTGTCTTACTGCTACATACCGTATCAAGGGGTGAATTAAGAACTCAGACATCCTGGACACTCTGCTGGCATGCTGAATTATATTTGCACTTTGCAAATATGAAATAGTATTTATGTTCCCAGAATGCCTCAAACATTGGACAACAAATCATTACTTTGTTTGTTATTATCATGTTTGTTTTTCCTTCCATACAAATTCCATTCATTCAGTTCCATACCCAAGCAATTATTTTCAAGGATTATATTTTTAATGCCAGAAACAAGGCTGTCACACTGGAAAACTCTTGTATTGATAAAATAATCTACAAAAAGCTTGTGACTAGAACTGAGTTAACAGATAAAGGATAAGTACTCTGATGACATGCATGGAGCAGAATGTAAGTTAACGTGCTTTCCAGAATTGGGACCTGGTGACAAAAGGCAATTTAAATAAGGTTTTTGTTTGATTTTCTGATTTTAAGATATAGCGAAAGTATTAAAGCTCAGCATGGCTGGGTCAAAATGTGGTAGTGAAAAGGTTATTAGAAAACTTATTATTTCTAGTATTCACAGGACATTGTAATTTAAACATAAAAAACTTTGGTGCTTGTGTGTTTTTTTTTTACGAGCCAGATTATTACATATGGAACATGCAGGCACCATGTAATATTTCTGTTTCTTTATAACATATAAACTGTTTGATGGCTTTTTCCATAAAAGTAGTTCACTTTTTTAATGACTCTGTTAAAAATATTTTTTTTGAAAAAACAGTGGTGTAATGAGGATTGCCTGTACAGTTTGCAAAAGAACAGAATCAGAAGCCCCAGGTTCAGTGGTCCAAAAAATGACAGAACTGTGATTCAACGTGATGTTAAAGTCATAAAGAAATCAAATCTAATGCTGAGAATTTAACCATAAAATATTAACAAATTCAGGGTTAAAGTTGTCATGACAGGTCTAGTAATTTCTCATTAAAAAAAAAAATTCATTTAATTGGCTTTAGTTTGAAAGTAAACCAGCAGAAAAGAATCTTAACAGGTTGCATATGATTTTTATAATAATTCATATAACATTGCCTTCCCTGGTTTATTTGAGATAGGCTTTTCATACAGTTAATTGTCTTAGGCAAATGGACAAGCTGAATAATGCACTGAGTGTATGTGAAGCAAGTGCAGGGCTGGGCACGGCCTATATCTTGAAGTATGCTGACATTTTACGTGTGGCAAAACAAAGCACTGTGCTGCACCCACTTCTGGCCTGTGGGAAAGTGAGACCATTAAAAACACACGACGGACATGCAGTAATCCACCCTGGGAATCTGTGCTGACATTCCAGTTACAAAGATGGCTCCAGAGCCCGTGTAAATGGAATGTGTCTTGAATACAGTTGGACAAGTTTAAATTTGCAAGTGAGAGCTAGCAAGGCAGTAGGGAAACTATCTATTAAAACTCGTTTCTGAAAGGAAGACGTACAGCCTACCCATACCTGGAAGGTCTTATTCAATTCAGTAACTCACAGTTCAGGACATATGATGCTCCTGACAAATTTCATCTTTTGCATGAAGATAAAAATGCTACAAGGGGTAGTGTCGTCTCCTGGAAGGCTCCTTTTTGCACTTAGGACATTTAAGATCATAGAGGTAGCACAGCTGCTTTTAGGCAATAGTTCAGTCACCCAGCAGGCCAGAGGAGAGAACAGGAACAGCAAAACCAAGGAAACTCATGGGATGAGATAAGGACAGTTTAATAAGTGAAGGAAAGAGAAAGGGAAAAAAAATTATGCAAAGGCAATCACTTACCACCTCCTACAAGCAGACCAATGCTCAGCCAGTCTCAAAGCAATGGCCACCTCCCCTGAAGCCTCCTCCCCTGAGTTTTTACTGCTGAGCATGATGTTAAATGGCATGGAATAGCCCTTCGGTCAGTTTGAGTCAGTTGTCCCAGCTGTGTCCCCTCCCAACTTCTCCCTAGAGGAGCAGAGTGGGAAAAAGAGAAAGCCCTGATACTGCATAATGCTCAGCGATAGCCAAAACACTGGTGTGTTATCAACACTGTTTTGGTCACAAATCCAAAACACAGCACCATATGTGCTGCTATGAAGAAAATGATCTCCACCCCAGTCAGACCCAGAACAAGTACCTTTCTAGTTATTAACCTTACCCACTTCAGGAAATCCATTCTCTTCTACCTGAGAAAGTTAACTATTGCTTTTATAGGTCAGTGCCTTGGACCCACATTTCTTGCCAAGAGCACTGAGGTATATCACAAATGTGGACACTTCAGGTTTTGATACTGATGAGAGCACTTGCTCTCCACATTTTTTCTGGCAAGTTTAAAGTAGAAATGTTTTTATTTTTATTATAAGAAAGTGATGAATGTTTTCAAGTGCTTTGTTTCAAAGCATACTTACAGGTATAATGGGAAAATCACTAATATCTCATTCTTCACTTGTCCTGACCCTTTCCCCCAGTGGGCATAATGGGTTTTCAAAATGAAGATCTGATTAGATCATTACAAGATCAGAATATATTAAAGCTGTGCCAGCCACATGCTATTGAAAGTTACTATTGCTCCTTCACAGCAGTGATTTATAAGCCAGCATTTCTGGGAAAAGTTCTCTGTGAATATCACTGAAATGCTTGCTGGAAAATTCCTGGTTTGTTGCTGTTTTCTTAATTTGGATTGACTGTCTCCCTTTGTGTTCATACACAACTTGTATAATCCCATATTTAAATAGCACGAGAGCAACCGCATCACAGCTCAGACGTTCCAATAAAGTTACCACACTTTTTTGCAACGTGAATAGTGTAATATTTCATACAGCTCATCTAAAAAGGGTATTGCTCAGGAATACCTATTACTTTCGAAGTTCACAGTCTATCTGTCTGCAGCTTACCTTGCAATGATAAGGTGAGCCCTTGGTTCTGATGCAGGGAGGTATGTTCAATAATAATACTGCTGTCCTGGAGGTGATTTTAAGCAGATCATACTTTGGTAGCCACTTACAGGTAAACTGTCAGTCTTAAAGTCTTACAGAGAGTTCTGACTGTAAGCATCTATAATCAATACAGCTTCCCTTTACTAAAACCCCAGAAGGGGGCCAAGTCTATCTGGCAGGTAAAGGTTACTGCTCTAGTCAAATTTTCTTCCTTGCTCCCAAAGACGCAAAGTCAGTTTACATTTAGTCCACTGAGCCATTCTATAAAATCCAGGCCAAGAGATCATAATGGTGAAGGAGAAGATAGGTTTCCCCTGCAATGAATTGCGTCGTCTTACAAAATGTCCTTCATTTTATGACCAGCTTTCCCTCACTCCTGTCTCTATTTTTTTCTTCTATTCTGTATATGATTCTGCATATCTCTTATCAGCATCTAACTTTAGTTGTAGGATAGCTACCTCATCTTCAAATAAATGAGAGGGAGTGCTAAGCAGGTTAGAAAACGTGAAAGAATGATAATAATATGGAGATAATTTTGTCATGTAAGGTGTGAATTTAGAGTTGCACTGTCAACACTGTAAAAGTTAATGCTTTTATATAATGAATTATGCTTGATTATACAGACAAGTATGATCCAAAACATTTGAAAACAAGTAACTTGTATACAGTGGAAACAGAGTGAACAAGACTATTTAGTAAACCTGAATAATAACACACCCACCCCCACAAAAAGTAGAGTTGATCTTTTTACTTCCCAATAACACATTGTGAATGAATATGAAAGTTGCTAGAATGTAACTTCAGAAACATCAAGGATTGGATAAAAAAAAAAATATACCCCTAAGTCTAACAACATAAGCCAAATTTTAATTTTCTAATGGAACTTCAGTGATCAGATGTGTAATTTAAGCAAGATTAACAATCTGTTTCATATAGAAACCATTAAGGTCCTGATCTTGCAAGGATTTACATCCACACATTCAAGTAGAGATTTAACTGTACGTGACTCCCAGACCCCTTCTTCAGCTCCGTCTTTCCTGACCAAATGAAAAACCTCATGTGATGGCTATTCAGGCAACAGTTGCAATGATCACTTCCTTAGCTTTAACTATTTCAGCTCTCCCTTTGCTTCTCTCCACTGACACACTCCTTTTCTGCTGCTTCGGTTGTCAGTGATTTCACCCTCGGTAGATTTACAGCCTGTTCTTTTTTCATCACTGATTCAATACCAAAAGTAGATACCTGTCCATGGAGCTGATTTTCAGAGCTTTCACCTTCATGTCAGGGGAACACCCTATAAACATTCACTAATTGTCTTTCAGGTCTCTCCCTAAAGATGTTCCTTGGAAAAGCTGTCTCTCCCCACAACGCTGTCAAAACTTTGTAAAGGGGCAGACAACATGTCTGTTGCTATCACTGCTGTTGGGAGTGATCAGTAGTATCTCATGGCTGGCTTATTGTGTGCTCCTCTTTCACCTTTCCATTTCTCTAAATGTCAGGTGACTCTTATCTTAGTCTAAGCTCGTAAATGTTTCAGGCCAGGCTTCTATTTTTGTTCTATATTGCACAGTACATACATGAAGAACAGCTTCCTGCCGTATATGTGGCCTGGCCTCCTGGATTCACTGATAGTGTGAATAAGCCTAAGCTTGTCCTGTATATTCTGAAGGTCTAGCAAACTTGTGTGCTGATTTCCTTGTGTAACAAGGGTAGAAGGCACATGGGGTTTTTGAGTGACAGATTAAATCAGCGCCAAAGGGGAGAAAGCTGGGAACGGAGCTGACAGAAGAGCATGGACTTATGTTCCTTCTTGACAGAAGAGCATGGACTTATGTTCCTTCTTGAAGAAATGGGTGTCAAGTGAGAAATGACGGGATGCAGGGGGTACTTGATACTTCTAGATTTCTCCCAGAAGATGCCAAAACAAGAGGTGAGAAACAAGTTCCTGGGAAACAAAGAGACAGATCCAAAGGGTGATATGCGCTGGCAGAATATGAGAATATGCAAAAAAAATTAGTCCTTTAAAAATATCCAGCAGTGTTTTTGTCATTCAGAAATGAAGATCGTCGTCTGCCTGGGAGAACATTGGTTAAGTTATTACCTGAAAAGAAACTGAGTCTAAATATCTGTAGAGCAACAGCTGATAACCCAATTTATCTACAATCATAGGCCCATGAGCCTGACATTCTATATGGTCAAACAGCTCATACTTCAATAGGGTGCCTGATACTTGTCCTAGCTTGAGGAAACATATTACATGAATTTCCCTTGCTCAGGACTACGCTACACTACCATTCAGCTTCGTGGGATGATTACACCAAAACTAGATACACTGCCTGCAACTGTCTTGTAACCAATGCCCTGCTAAACTGCAGCCAACTCAGCACAGAACCTTCTTCTGTGTTACACTTCTTTGGAGTGTAAAGAAACTTGTAGGAAGTTAATCACATGCCTTAGTGCTTATGTATCCTTGAAAGTTATTGGCATTCAAAGAAAGGCTTGAGACTAAAGTACGTTTATTCCGGTCAATGTTGTCAAGTCCTAAAAAGCTACAGGCTCAAAAATTTAGTCTATAGCACACGGAATAGGAGGAACAGAAAATAGGAAAGAAGACCTATGCTGTCCTTGCCTATAAAACGGTCTCAGCTTTTTGCATATGTGGACATAACAATCAGTGTTCAAGTCACAGCATTTAAACAAGGTACAAGATATGCATCCAGTGGACAACAAAAACACCTAAAATGTTTTCCATTTCAGAGCAAACCAATGATGCTTTATTTTTGCTGCGTTACTGCAAATGCGAGAGAAAAATATTTCTTGTAAGTTCAAGAAAACTGCCCGAGTAAGGGCTATTCCTTTTGTAATGTGAATCACATGTAGGATAACCAGCTATTCGTATAGTGCCTATGACAGAAACCACCTTCTGGAGAAAAGTGTGCCCTTTTAAAGTTTACTGGCATTAGAAGGTTTGCTTTGTGTGTTGCATTGTTTTTTCTCTTGGTTTTGTTTTTTTAAAAACTTCTGGTAATTGCTGTAAAAGAACAAAGCTCTTTGTTTAAGGGTAGCTCAGGGAGATCATAATTGCTATAAGGTACAAGACTGTTTCCAAGTATTTCTGAATTGCTTCTCTTCTGCATTAAATATTTAATGTCTAACGTTTGGCGAAACTGTAGAAATTCCCTCTGGAATATGGGTGATGACTTCAGGAAGAGAATGAAGACCTGTCAATTCAATTCTCAATATGACTCTCTTTAGAAAACCACAGCTACTAAAGAGTGAGGTTTTTTAAAGAAAAATAATAATAATTCCAGGAGTACATGAACATCTCCTCAGTGAAAAATATCAAGCAATTAATTCCGTGCCTTTGAATATTATATATTTACAGACCGTGAATCTAAAAAAGTGATAATCATGCTTTCCTCCATAAAGATCTTTTTTTTTTTTTAAAGGATTGTTGTTAATGTAACCTGGTTGGTCATATCTTCCCCTCCCCCTCCTGCACCCAGTTCCTTCTGGATTTTATCAGACAGACTTCTTACTCTTATCTCCAGCTAGAGCCAAGAGTGACGTTATCTGGTGGTATCCGGCAGCAAGGCTGTAACCCAACAGCCCAGGAGGGAAGTGTGTCAAGGCTACTATTGACTAGTAAAATCTTGCTGCATCAGCTAAATAGCACCTGCCGCTTGCTCAAATATTCTCCCTCCAGATGTCCTGTTTTCACCTAAGAGATCAGTGTGTCCCAGGAGAGCTGACTACTACTTTTTCATTGTATTAAAACCTGACAGCACACTGAGAATAAACCATTTCAAAGCCTAATGAAAACAAGCATGTGCTTCCTCCTAGCCAACGATACATGCTGATGTGGATGCAGCCGATCACAGAACATGTGCTAAACATTACAAAAGCTGCCCATTTTGAAACTCTGAAAATTGCTACTGTTTGTCAGGCTATTTTGGCTTCTGCCATGACGTAGGGACACCATTGTGCTACTCATCCATGATCGCTAACTTATCTTCACTAGACAGCTAAATACACTAGGGACTGATGACAGCATTCAAAGAGCTATCACACCACCTTATTGCAACTGCTCAGAAAAGCCTCAGATGGGGCATATAACCCAGCATATTGAACTGACTTCTAAAAGGCTAGGAGAGAAAGAGATTAAAAGGAAAGTCAGTGGAAGAAGAACAGAGCTTATGCCAGTTAGAACTGTATTAAAATTCCCATATTTAATAGTAATAATAATTCAGATATGTTGCGTGTTACCTGGTTTTAAAGTTAAATTCATTTATAATGACATACATATTACTATTTATAGCATTAAGTATATATAAAGAAATAGACAGGAAGTTTAGTACTGCTATTTTAGTGTTACTCAAAAACATTTAACTATTAAATATCTTGCCTTTTTGTGATCATTGTTGTGTGTCCTCTAATAGCTTATTAATATAGCCTTCATATTTAGTTTTACAGTGTCCCTTTTCCACATCACTTTTCCTAATACAGCAGCTGCTCACAATAAAGAAGGTTGATTGGTTGATGTATGAAGGTTCAGTTGTTACTGAACTAGCTAAAAGGTAGTTTTCCACCTTTCTCCTCCCTCCCCCTTCTTTTGCATATTCAATCCAGGTTACCCAAGAGCAAGCTACACATTCGATGTGCTATTAAGAAAAATGACCGCAAGTGAAGATTAGCACACTCTGGAAATGCATTGTTTACTTCAGGGGAGCGAGGTTCTCCCTAGAGAACCCATGCTCTGGGGCTGTCCCCAGACCCCAGGCTTGCATGGGCTCAATGCAATCCAAGAAAAGAGTAAGCTGGGGATCCTAATTTAGAACCCAAGTTCAGTTCTCAAACTGAATTCTGGGGATCCAGTAAATTTTAGTCTTTCTGAAATTTGATTTCCTCACACTGAAGCATGCCACGTGCAACTGCCAAGCCACAGGCTAGACCCAAAACAAATATTTTTAAAATGGTGAATGAAATAAGTAGCTTCTAAATTTAGATTTAAAAGTCCCCAATGTTGGCACATTCCTTACTTCTACTGGCAATGAATTTTAAAAGCAAGTGACTGTTCCATAATCTAAGTAACAGTTAATAGTCCAGTGTCTACTGATCCCTAAGAGATACGCATGCAGCTGTGGGTATATGCACACATGAAAGAAAAAAATAAAAGGATGAGGAACAAACCAATGAGTCTTCTGTATTTGCTGAGATGATCTATTGACGTGTGACCAAACTCTTGGGAGCTGCATAAGTAGTCAAATATTATCATGATTTTGGAATCAATTTCACACAGTCAGGAGCAGGATTTGGGGTAGGTTAGTGTTTAGCAACACATTAAAGGAACCCCTCTGACATCCAGAGTGAGCTGACACACTTGCGTCTAACACGCTTCCTTAACACTTGGTTTCAATAGCAGCTAAGGGTCCTAAATGTTTCTGAGAACAAAGTATCTCAGATAGGTCACCCAAAAATTGTGTCACATGAAACTATTGAACACTTCTGGAAACTTGGCCTGGCTGCTGGAAACTGGCGTTCTTAATAGTATGCAAGCTAAAATAAATACTGAGAAACTAAAATGTAAAATTATTATAAAACAAGCCCACCTAAAACTTCAAGCACAAAGTAAAAACATCTTTAAACAACCTAATTAAAATATAGTAAAAACTATTTTTAAATAAAACCTTAAAATCAGAAGACTGAGCCTGCAACAGAGAGAAAGTAGAAGCCAAACCACAATCTTGCTAGAAGACACCCTAGTATGTAATGCCACACACTTTTTCCATCCTTGAACATAAGAAATTTGGACTGCACTTCTCCATTTTTGGTACCTAGGTATTGAACATGATTGTTTTACCACATTGCTTAAGCTCTGTGCCAACAAGCCACATAGCATGAGACTGGTTGAATGAAATTCAAAACAATTAGGTACAAAGCATATTGCATATGACACAAATGTCATGTTAACTTCTTAAAGAAAAAAATAATCTGCTTTATTTACATATGCCTTTCATTAGCAGCCAAGGAACTAACTCTGGAAGCTAAACCTGATTTCTTTATGTAGTGTTATCACCTACATAAAGGTTTTCCAGCAGGAACGGAACAATAGATTCCCTTTTGATCTGACACATTATAGAACTAGATCTACATAAATCATTTTTTTGTCTAATCTTGAATGGTGGAGCATTTAGTTATGCCTTTATAATCACAACACCAAGAGTGCTACAAATCAGGATTACACATCTGCCTGATCCAAATCTTATCCAGACAGGAGCCTAAGGGAGGTAAAGAAGTCTTTGTTTCTAATAAAATAATAGAACCTGTTACTGACAAAAAGATGTGTAATAACTTTGAAGTTCCTCTTGGCATTTTTTTTTAAATATGAACAGAGATGATCACTGTTAGCACATAGGACATTACTGGAAAGCAAATCCTTTTTTGTCCAATTTAGTCCAATTTACAAAGTTTTTTAACTGTGAACTGAAACTATTAATAAACTTATCCTTCCTGCTCTTTAGACTTCTACCACAACTGCTTTTTGGATTATTCATTACTTCCTTTTATTAGAGACCTGCCAAATCTGCTATATTGTCCACCTGGAAAAATGTCCACTGTTCACAGCCACTGAAGAAGTAGTCAGATATTAATCTTAATTATTTGCATTGCAGCCATCCAAACTGTTTCCACTCTCATGAAAGTTTTAGAACAATGTATTATTTTTAACAATTTCTTTTAAAACACTTTCTTATGAAACTGATTTCTCAAACTTGAAGGTTTTGTCTCATTTGTACAAATGACTTATTTTCAAATCTCATTTTGCATAAAAACTTGTGGTTCCAAAACTGTTTGGTGTCTCAGAACACAGAATTCCTTTTAGGGGAATCAGAGATACTTTTCCTATGTAAGCATTGTTTTTAGTTAGATACTGCTGGGTAGGTAGTGGCACAAGTAAAACAAAATACACAAGAAAAATCAAGCAAAAATGAGCAATGATCCTTCACAGCATTAAAAATGAATCAAAAATATAAGTAAGTAGCATGCGCAGAAAAGACAGGTCAAATTATTTTCAGTTTGGGTTCCCAATATTCATATGCAGACATCTAAAGTAGTCTAATATAATCTATAAGTAGGTCCTGCATTTATCTACACAAAGTGTCAAAAGGAAGTGAAGACAAAAGAAGAAAACCTGAGCATCCCTACCGAAAATTAGATAAGCTTTGGGAAAATACGTTTAGTAGTATTGTCTTCCTTGTCTACACTGATCTTTTTCAGACTCCTAACCAAATGAATGTTCAGGGTAAAGCTGATGGCATAGACAGGATGAGATAGAACCAACCTCTTAGGATTCCCACTTTCATAGCAGCAAAGACACATCCTCAGGGTTTATTAAAACAAAAGGAGAAAATGTACAGTACGTATAATGCTTTGAACAGTACTATGCACATACTACCACCATTGTGATTTCTCTTGTATGGACTTAACGTTCAGTCCCAGACCATAGTTAATAGCAACTAGCAAAATGAAGTTTATATGCAGCAATGCTTTACTGAGGGGTTAGAGCATTACAGAGCGGAATCTGTGAGAAACAACACACAAGCAGATGTACCATCATGCTATACCGTACACAGTCCGAAATGACTAGCTGGCAGGTCAAAATAGTCCTTGAAGAGTCAGGGTCCTTGGGGTGGGCAGGCAGACTGAAGGAGACCCAGGGCCCTAGAAGCAGGCAAAGAGAGTAGGCAGCCCACCCCAAGCAGCTCTAGACAGTCTAAGCAGACTCATTTCCCTCACCTCCCACCCACATTTGATGTCTTGTCCCTTCATAGGATGTTT
This sequence comes from Calonectris borealis, assembly GCF_964195595.1. Taxonomy (NCBI): domain Eukaryota; kingdom Metazoa; phylum Chordata; class Aves; order Procellariiformes; family Procellariidae; genus Calonectris; species Calonectris borealis. The sequence goes on from NC_134313.1 coordinate 58,944,839, forward strand.
GAGCTTCTAGGCACTTCCATCCCCTCATCTATGTGCTGCCTGATGCTTAAGGGTGTTGCTTTCCCAGGCTGCATTGGGTGCCTTACCCTATTGCTCAGCTATGTTTTCTTGCTTCACTGCTGCTTCTTTTCTTTGTTATCCCTAAAGCAGTTTCTCCTGGCTCTTAAAGATACTCTTCAGTGTCCAGTACTTGACTACCAGTGAGTTGCTTATCCTCTTGAGACCTGTTTCCAACCTCAGCTCATATTTTCAAGACCTTTCCTATTATCCCACATTTAAACACCACATCATAATGAGAGACGCTTAGTATCAAGCTCCAGCTCACAGAGCAAGTCCATATAAGAAGTTGATAACGAATGCAATAGGCCAGGATGGGGGCTTTGCACAATTGGTATTAAGCTTGTAGTCTGTTACTAGCAGCAGCACTACTGGTTTTACTGGACAACTGGGCAACACGTGTAGTCTCCTGAAACCCATCTCAGTGTTACTCATAAGCTTTTCAGTTTTAGTTCAGGGTTCATGTTTGAACTGTACTATGCTTTCCTTACTGGCAGTTTAGGGCTGGAGAAAATGCTTCTAGCCTCTCAGCATCCTAGGAGATGCTTCATTTCTTTGTGGGCTTTTATATGGCGAAACTTCTGAAAACTTAGCTAATCTTTCCAATTCCACGCGATAAAGCATTATACCCATTTCCATCTCACTGTTGCTACTTGAAAGCTTCCACAGTACTCAACATTTTGGCCTTATAGCCTTTGAATTAATGCTGAGAACAGCCTCCTGGTGCCTGAACCGCAGGCTGAGTGGTTCCCAGGAACCCCACCAGTATGTTGCTGTTGCCCCAATTCTGCCTTCCTTCCCATTGTTGCCCATCCTCTATGTGTCTTAGAAGAGTTTTCATTGCTCTGATAAGTCTCGGTTGCTTTTTTGGAAAAAGCCAGGATCCATAAAATTGAATACAAACTTCGGAATTAAAGGAAAGCTTTTTTGCTCACCACATACATAGATTTTTTTATTTCAAAGCAGCGAAGGAGAATCTTGTAATTCATTATAATTCACAAGCTTTAAGAAAACTTTAATTATGGAAGTGTTAATTTCAGGATGAGGAAGGACCTGCCCTGGGAGACAAAAGTCTGGTTACTTCCTTCTACTCCAGCAAGAGGGATGGGAAAGTTCACAAAAGATCCATCCATGACAGCACTAGCTATATCGTGAGTTTTTCCTCAGAAGTTTGAGTGTATTCTTGCAACTAAATCACAATACAGCAACTCCAATACATAAACATTAAGCAGAAATTTCACAACTCAATATAAATGTCCATGTTGAAATTCATTTGTATGGGAGATTTCTCCCACTCAGGATCTGATTCATATATCATAGACCATTACATAAAACGGTATATAATAGTTCAAGCCTATGGGAAATGGTCTCTACGTACTGTCATAGAAAGCAAATAGTTTGCTTTGAGTTCCAGGGTGAATATGTGGGGTGGGGGAGGAGGTATTAGATTATTGCTGGAATCATTTCTAGGTCATAGTGAAATAAAATGAGCTTCAGTAGCAGCCAACAACAGTAACCAGGAATCTACAGTAAGCTGTATGTGGATTTGCTTATATTTTGACATTTATCCAAAATATAGAAATTCTCCCTGCCAGATTCTCAAGCCTGGGCCAATAATCCCTTATACACTCACAAGAAAAACAAAAGCTTCTGCCTATGTGTAGCCAAAAGACTGTGGCACTTTGCAGCATCAGATGAGGCTTCTTGATGGCAGCACCAGGATACTTCAGCCTGACAAGGTCATCTTCAAATTCTCTCACCTGTAGAAGGGAATCAAGGGAGACTTTCAACAACTGTTTTGAAAATTGATTATTAAATATTTTTCCAGATGGAAAGCTAGACAGAGACGGGAAAGCAATAAGAGATCAAGCCACTTTTATGTCTATGTTGCATTACTATCAAAGGTTTGAACTAAGGAGCAGAGATTGATTTCTGCCTCTGAGAGGATAAGATATAGAAGAACATGGATATTGTTGTTTTACATTTATATCCATTACTTTTAAACAGTTTAAACAAACTTCTAAACACAAACTAAATTGCTGGGACTGGGAATTAGAAGCTATTCACCAAATTGTTATTAAAAAAACACACAGTATATTCCCATTACCGCCATCGCCCCCCAAAATGGCATCAAAGAGCAAGAAATAATCACAGTACAATATCAGTTCTTAGAACAAATGGATCATAAATGAAAAATTTTAGTTTGTGCCCTACTCCAGATAAAAATGTCATCCATATAGTCTGAACAAAAGTACTTCATAGTTTGGGAGAGAAGAGGTGGAGCTTAGTATGTTGCTGATGCTGAGGTGTTACAGAGGACAGCATATTGACAGCAGCTAACTGACTGAAGAAAACAACGTTAAAGCCAGTTTGATTTCACCCTCCCTCCACAAGCATGTTTGCACAAGTCAAATATATGTTGATAGGACCAGAACTTTCACCTGCATCATCCCGTCACCAGTGGCTACCAATTCATTACTGACTTACATCACAATTTGCAAAGCATCCCAGTCCAGACAACATAGTCAAGAAAAGAAAAAAGAAAAGAAAAAAAAAAAAGCAGCAGCAGTGTATTTCACCACAGAATATCATACAAATACAACCATTGGTGGTGTTACCATGAGAGCTGAGGAAAAAGAAGTTCTGACACATCACATATGGTCCTGGGTCCTCTATCCACACCTAGGGAGAAGATTTTGAAGCTCCTATTTGGACTGTCCTAATTCTAGTTAGTGAAAATGAGGCAAGTGTTGCAGCAGTTTGGGATACCTCTTTCCTTGCATGAGCACACTGTAGAGCATTTTCTTTTCCATAACACCACTTTGACTTCTTTCAATCTCTGTGTTTCACAAACATGTCCCCTAAGGGCCCATGAAAAAGTTCAAAGCGGGTCACAGACTGCTGTGGGGTGAGAACAGACCGTATCAATTGTCTGCAATAGGGAAACTGAGTTGCTACCAGCAATTAAAGGAGGCTAATAGTTCTTTGGCTGATGTAAACACTTGTAGCCAGTAATTACAGCTATTGCATATTCCCAAGACCTGAAGAAATTGAACTGTTGCCATTTTGTCTGAGAAGTGGTAACTGACAGCTTAATTGACTTTTTTAGATGGAGAATGGGAATTCAAGCTGCATGCTAACAGTAAAGTTACTAATTGTAAATCAACATTTTTTTTAATTGCAGAGAAATTTTAAAAAAGAAACATATGCAGTGTGGATTTAAGTCCAGGGGTCTCATACTCAAGAGACCGGCAGCAAGACTCAAGGAAAATAACTTATTTTCAAACATTTGAGAGAGACTGCTCTGCCATATAAACTACCACTCAAAAAAAGGAGAATGATCAGGGCAGGGAATAAGTGAGTGAAGGATGAAAATTTTAGAAAATATCAAGTAGATTTAGGTGAGATACATCAAAGGAATGGAGGAAGAAGGAAAAAATTATTACCTTTCATTTCTATTTCCTTCCCTCCTCAATTCTCTTTGCTAGCTATGCCTAAATATTTGTGAATGTATCTAAAAATCCAACAAAGAAATACCAAGTAATTATTTTGCCCTTCCCCATTACCTGGGCAATTCAGTAATTCTTCCCTATGCAAACCCTTGTCAGTCCAGCTTCACAAGCAGCTTTCCTCTGTGTGGCATGGTTCCTCTCATGGCACTCTTGTGCCATGAGTTTCAGCTTATTCCTCACTTTCTCTGCTCCTTGTTTCTTTGCTGTTGTTGGCTGAGCTGATGGGATGAAAGGAGGCATTAGCAGAGTAGCATGCGGATGCTGGGGACAGAGAGCTCTGGGGGTTTCTTGAATCCCCACGAAGAAGATACAGTAAGCTGAAAAAATAGGTGAAGAAGGTTGAGATCTTCAAGCCCTTTAAGAGCTCTGCTCTGTTTTGTGCAGAAGCAACAACATGTCAACACTCCACAAAGGGGATGCAGCAAGGAAACAGCTAAAGAGAACCTGACTGTGGAACCAAGGAAGGTGGGAGGCATTCATTGTTCCTACCTTCTACTCTCCAAACAGGCCCATCTACATGTTTCCGTCCACAAAAGCCCAAAAGCTTTCCTTTGGATAGCCAGCCACACTCCCACAGGCAGGAACACTCAGTGCTGAGAAGGTGAAGGAAACAAGAAGTATAAGAGCAAACAGGGTTTTGAATTGCCATTCACAGAATAGGACATACCTATCTTTATCTCTCACCTGTTCTTGTGTTCATGCAGGATTTGTCCTTGGACTTCCTCTAACCCATTCATTCTGTATAAACAGAAAATTAGAGTGGGAGTTGATCGTCACCTGCCTTGATCATAGAATCACAGAATGGTTTGGGTTAAAGATCATCTAGTCCAACCCCCCCTGCCATGGGCAGGGACATCTTCCATTAGATCAGGTTGCTCAAAGGCCCGTCCAACCTGACTTTGAACACTTCCAGGTATGGGGCATCCACAACTTCTCTGGGCAACCTTCCTTCCTTATGTCCAATCTAAATCTACCCTCTTTCAGTTTAAAATCATTGCCCCTTGTCCTGTCACTACAGGCTCTGGTAAAGAGTCTGTCTTTCTTATAAGCCCCCTCTATATACTGAAATGCTGCAATTAGGTGTCCATGGAGCCTTCTCTTCTCCAGGCTGAACAACCCCAACTCTTTCAGCCTTTCTTCATAGCAGAGGTGTTCGAGCCTTCTGACCGTTTCTGTGGCCCTCCTCTGGACCTTCTCTAACAGGTCCATGTCTTTCTAATGCTGGGGGCCCCAGAGCTGAATACAGTACACCAGGTGGGGGGTCTCACAAGACCCAAGTACAGGGGCAGAATCATCTCCCTCGACCTGCTGGCCACACTTCTTTTGATGCAGCCCAGGATGAGATTGGCTTTCTGGGCTGTGAGTGCATGTTGTCAGCTCATGTCCAGGTTCTCATCCACCAGTACCCCCAAGTCCTTCTCCACAAGGCTGCTCTCAGTCCACTCATCCCCCCGCCTGTACTGATATTGGGGATAGCCCCAACCCAGGTGCAGGACCTTGCACTTGGTCTTGTTGAACTTCATGATGTTCGCACGGGCCCACCTCTCTAGCCTGTCCAGGTCCCTCTGGATGGCGTCCCTTCCCTCAAGCGAATCAACTGCACTGCTCACTTTGGTGTCATCTGCAAACTTGCTGAGGGTGCACTCAATCCCACTGTCTATGTCATTAATGAAGATATTAAATTGTATTGATCCCTGTAACAATGAAGGGAGGAAGGGGTCTTGCTTAAAGGGAAAAGTCTCCAGCTCCTTCAGGACAATAAAATATGAAATTCTAATGAACATGTCCCTTCTGTGACAAGCCTTTTCCTGCCAAAGCCCAGGGACCCTGCAGCAGGATATTAAAGAACAGAAAATTCCACTTCAGGTGACCCCCAGAGGTTTTTTCAATAATACGTATAACATCTAATAAAACTAACAAGAAAAGATGCACTATATTAATTCCCACTTCAGTGAACGTATTTTTTTCTTTCCTATTCCTACCTACAAAAGCCATGTAATAGGGAATTTCTTGAAATAGTAGATCAGGTTTGTCAGACAGCACAGCACTAATACAGCTGCAATATTAGCCATGGAGCTATTTTTAGTACACAATTTCCTTCACTTTAGCTTTGAATATCATGCATGTAAAATCTAAAAATCATGTTCTGCTGACTGTGCCCTTGGAACAGCTAAGCTCATTTTGAGAGTCTTACATCTTGCCCAAAGTCCCCTGGTTTCATAGGAGCTGTACTAACTAATGCTGTTAATCACTATGAAGCCTTGAGTTCAGGTACTATTAGGCATCTGATGAAGCTGGAAGTTGAGAACGACATATGCAAATGTAAACTCCATCAGTTAAGTTGTACAACAGGAACATAAAAGATAGATAAAAATGTGTTAAAGAGATGTAGCTGGGTATTTTCCAATTCTTTAACACACAATATACAGTCAAGGTAGAAGTAGTGGTTCTGACATCCTGAAAAGTTACTAAATTGCATGCTGTCTACTCTAGGAAGAAACCTGATGTTCAGTCATGATCTAACCAGAGGTCTTTGACTACCATGGGAAGTTTTCTTAGCCTAAGAAATATACTTAGTTGGGAATACACAGCATATGCAAAGACTCACTGCTGCCTTCCATATATCGTGCAGAAGTCAGCAACCATCCTGGGAATGGAGGAAATCCCACAAGATAAAAGCATAATCAGAAAAGTACTTTGATATTAACAGCTAATTAAGAAGCAAATTATTAGTGGATATGTGGGATTGGTAACCATCCTTATGTTTTAACCTTTCCTTCCTCTGCTACATTTGAAGTTTACTATGCAAACTCTTTCCTGGTTTGTTTTGATAGCAATAAAGTGCCTTCTAAAATGCGAGATCATCAATAGACCATTATTTCCATACCTCTAATGATAAGACTATGTGAGCTAAAAATGCCAACACGATCTAATCAGGGTATGCAATATAATAGATCAGAAACGGTGATAACAGTAACAAAATACTGAACATATTTCCCATCTTATTGAACACTGTAATGATAGCTCCATCTTGCTCAGCATTATTAAAGATCAAGTGCTCTGATCTACTCCATTCTGTTGTAGCAAGAAGGGAATATGGCTGGTGAGCAGAGTGACTTTCAGGACAAGTTATTTATCATCACTAGCATTTATGTTCATTTAAACAAATTTTGGCACGATGAGTCTTCGTTCCTTAATGGCAGCTCTGCCTAATGGAATCACTGAGACAGTAAGTTTTATGGCTTCAAAATTAGACCATGTAATTCTGGGACTGGTATTGGAATGTGCATTATTTCTTAGGTAATCTGATAATATACATAAAAAAACCAGGAGAAAATTAAAAAGGTTAAAAATATAGGATGACAGGAAGTCCAAACTTAACTCTTGTACAAGAAACTGCAACTCACAGTGACTTTAGCAATGCAATACTCGGAACAACTGCTGCAAAACAAGTTTCATGTAGTACCTGAAATCTGGGAGTCCGAAAATTGATTAAATATCAGTTGAAAGTTTCTTGCCACCAACAAAGAGTAACCTCACACAATGATGTTTAGATTTTCCTTTGAATGTTTATGAAGTTCCAGTGTGAGGACAGAACATTATCTGCAGCGCTTTTGTGAACAATGGTTGAAGAGGGACCTGATGCAAGAAACACAGTGGAGGCCCCTACCCAGACAATCATCAATATGTTCATCAGGTAGTCTCCTCAGCCCTGACAGGCCCTTCATGAGGCTGTATCACCCAAGCACTCAATGGCTGATGAAGCTTTTGTATTCCATATATTCAAACCATATACTTGTTTCTGATATATTGTACTACCATTTTTGAGTAATCAGTCTGAATTTCATGGCATGAAAGCCGATGACAGTCACTAGAAAATGGTGGTGTTCCTTGCAAAACTATGCAAGATTGTTAAAATATCTACATTAAAATTGTTTGCAAATGGATGTTTTGTTGCTGAAGCCTTTTCCTTTGTACGTACAGAAGAATAAAAAATTTAGAAACACTCTTTCCTCTTCATTTCTAATATCAGTGTCTATTTTTTCCCATTACTGTTACACTTGTTCTTCCTTTCCTTCTCCCAACTTCAATTCCTGGCAACGGAATGAAAATAAGTCTTGCTATGTAAAGGACTGTGAAGAAGTTCTGACCTATCCATTTCCCACTCCAGTTGTGATGCCACCCTGTAGCCTCTTGAATTTGCAGAGGATTTGGCAGAATTAGAAACTACCATTAAAATCGCAAATTAGACCTGACAGATAGCTGTGTTGTCCTATGGCAGCACAGGCTCTCCTACCTATCTCTCCTATGAAATTTCAGTTTTCACCCATTCAGCTCTTTCTGCAGGTGAGAATTTAGTGACAATGGGTCAGATTTCTAAATGCATCTAGGCACCTAAAAACTGCCTAAGCAGGATAGTACCAGGACCCATTGGAACGAAGCAGCTGAGCTGGAGCCTAGTTATGTATCAAAACCTGAATATCCCCCAATTCTGTTCCAAATGCCTGTGACATCTTTTAGGGACATTTTAAAATGTTTTTTCACAGTCTATCCCTTGAAGAACATTGTACCACTTCTAAATGCTAGTGGCTGGGTAGCCAGTACCTACCAGCTGAAATGTGTCACCCACTGAAATACTCTGGTTCAAACCAGTTAGTTTTTGTTCCATTTAGTATCATTACACAGAAAAGATCATTACCACTCCTTCTCAAGTCCTTCTCTCTAATGCTTGTTAGCCTACCTGGTAGAATATTAAAGGCTCTGTATTCTTACAAGTAACATGTGAGATATCTCGTTAGTTGGCATCAGAAAATCCTACATGAGTGAGAAGTCAGCAGAAAAACAAAAAGAATAAATGTGTATAGAAACCAAGAACCAAGACAATGCAAAGAGTGAAATACAGCTAAGGCTACTGCTGCAGCTAGAACTCTCTAGATAAGTACCGGAGAAATGCAAAATGTTCCAAAACCAATCATCTTGATTTATTTACAGAGCAAGCAGAGCTCCTCTGGACAAAGCAATGAACAAAAGCGGGGCTTTTTAATATTGCACTACCATATTTGTTTACTAATGTACTGCTAAGTGAAAAAGAAAAGCCGATTACATTAATGTGCCAAAAAGTATCAGGAATATTGCACAGTTAGAAAGAGTGAAACTTCTGAGCCATCTCAAATTTATATGAGCATCCAGCAAGGCGATACTTTTGAGATGATTGTAACGAATCTGAGACTGCTGAGTGTGACATGCAGTTTTGGAGGAACTATAGAATCTGTCATTCAAGACAAGATTGTAATGGAGATCAGAAAACCCTTGCTGAAGAAATAACTTCTTAAAAAGATGATAATTCACACTGAAGAAACATGACTAAAACTTGCCCGACTTTAGAACATAACTAGATCAGTCTGAAGCATTTTGAGGCAAAATAAAATAATTTCTTATGCACCTAGGAAAAAAAAGCACAGATGGTCAGCAAAATGCAGGAGCAGATAAAACTGAAAGCTCTATAGAGTATTCTGTAAACAAAACCTAGGACGAATCAGCAGTGGAGGATTTTACACTCATGAAAGTATAAGCAATGTCCTGACGTGGGACACAGCTATTATACTCTAACAGTGCAAAATCTTTCTGCAAAAACCTGCAGAAAAGAACAGGTTGTACTTAAAAGGGGGGGGAAAAGATATGCATTCTATACAATGAAAATTACTACACAGCACTTTGCACAGAGATGATCAAACACTAAGAAGATGTTATTATTCACAGGCACTACACAGTGACACCTACATCCAGTGACTGGAATATTAGCTTGAACAAAAATAACCCAGAAGTCGGTCACTTATGTATGATCTATGTGACGCTTGAAGATACAATGCCAAGTTTGAAGAACTATCTAATTGAACATAGCCAGGTAAAACTCAAAGCATATAGCGAAGAAATTGTTCCTCCTCACAAGATGCATGTAAAGAAAAAATCCCCCAAAATATAAGGTATGTAGTTGTTTCACAAAATATCTTTTCTGCTGCTGAAAATGTCAGACATTCAGTGTAAGATTAATCTGCTTAAAAGTAGGCATCTCAAAAGACAGGTACTCTAGACATACTGTCTTGTCTTAAAGTAGATATTTTAAATGGTTACCTGAATTAAGACAGTTTCTTCCATTTCATCTTGGAAATCTAGAGGACAGTCTCAGAGCTAGACATGTAGAGTATAATGTTAGCAGAACTGAATCCCACCTTAAATGTCACTGAGTGTATTTTGTAGAAGGACAGAAACCCACACAGATAGAACAAAGATCAGAGCAAGATATTGTACACATAAATATACTGAAAGAAACAGAAAATGCCAAACAGAAGAATTCATACTGTAATCTATCTATGTCAGATCTTTGGTCCACGCTTTGGCAGAAGTTCCATGTCTATATGCTGCCAAAACTAGAAACAGGTTCTGTATTATTATTCTCACTAATTAGCAACAGAATTATCAGAGAATACAGTTGCTGAATATGCAACCTTAGGTTGGTGCTAAGCTGTTGAATGGACAGTTAAACAGCTAAGAAATCAAGATCTTCATTTGTCACTGCATGATTTTTTCTGAAATGTTTAGTGTGAGTCTTAGAATGAGACTATCTGATTATATGGTCACTAGTGATAAAAACAGAAGTATCAAAAATTTTCCAAAAATCCCTTTTTATAAGAAATGATCAAACAAAACATGCATTGTAAGAAAAAATCACTTGAGCTAAAGTTTTTGCATATAAGCTACATCTATATCATTGCAGATTCGCCCCAAAAAGTGATCATTTCTTATGAAGTTGTTCCTTGCTCCTTAAATTAAAGAAAAGCAGTTTAGTACACAGAGTGGGAGGCACAACAACCTCTCCCACAGAAGAATAAAAAAGACACCTATCTTTTTTCTTTGCCTAAAACATTAAGAAACAAGCAGGGCACAGATGAATCAGTGGATTAGACAGCAGGAGAGAAAAGACCAAGGAGAACAGTGTAGAGGGTAAACCCTGAAAGAATTTTGAGATACAAGTGATAAAGGAGACTGACTGAGAAATATTGCAGTATTGCACTCTTCAAAAAGAAAACGTAAAGCAATAGCAATTTGCCTATTGAAAGTGGATATCTTAGACCTGCTGAACACAAGCTCAGGCTAGCACATGCATTTAAATATAGAGGCCTCTCCCCTCTTGTAGAAGCTCTTTTCTCTGATGCTTGCTCAGTATGTTAATGTAATAAAGGTCTGTAATAGCTCTAAGCTCAGATCTAGATTTTTCATTAGTCACTACCTGAGAACACTCTGTTTATAGCAGAGGCTCAGGCAAAAAATAAGCATCTCTCATCTCATTGTCTTTTGAACCCCCTTTAATAGCAGAACACTTCAATCAACAATTTTTCAACCTGCAACACCTTTCAAAACTCTCCAAGAATTACATACATTTTTATAAAAAGCAAATTGAACAGGTTTGCAGCAGATTCTGTTTTATGCTCCCAGGGAAGACAGTAGCTAGGGACGAAGGGTAGTAACAAGCTAAAATGTTCCCTCCTCCTAAGGCCCCTAAGTTAAAACAGCTTCCTGCATCTCCCCATACGCTGTAAATTGGCCCAGACTGATAGTATGCCCAGGTTAACGTAAAGCTTAAGATCTGCCTAGGGCTGCAATACCACAAATGAGTAAGAGTGCTGCACAGTTCCATAGCCAAGTCCTGAAGGGACAAAACTGTGACCATAACTGAGATGACAAGGGCCTTACAAGTCTATTAGATATGTCTAGGGTAGGACTGAGAGCCCTACTTTAGTCATGCTGATCTCAGACTGACAGCCAAACTACCAATGGAAATGGTGGAGAAATACATTAAGATTGATGATGACGAGGCTTCAGCACAGAGGTATACTCAAAGGTTTTCCACAAAGAGAGGGTAGTAGAATTTGTGATTGCAGATGGCACTAGATTTTGTGTCGGGAAGAGAACTAAGGACGGAACTTTGCATCATCCCCTGCAAAGCAGATGATGGGGATCCACAAAAACATTTTGTTCACACATATGTTAGTACAAAATTGGAGACTGTTTCTCCTCTACTTGTTTTCATTTATCTTTGATTCATATCTTGCAATAGCAATTTTCTGTTCAGCAAGCGGACGCTTTTCTGAGACATGCTGCTTTCTGACCTCACTCTGTGTGTACTCTGTTTCCTTCCTCTTCATCTGCCTAAATTTACTCACTGAGAACAAAGACATCATTGTACTAGACTAGTGGTCCATCTGTTCTAGAAAGTTGTTCCCAGTTGTAGTTAGCGCCAGATGTTTCCTAAGGAAGCATCCTCATGGTCAAAATACTGAATATCCTCAGTGAATGTTCAAATGTACTAAATGCAGAGAATACCACCAAGTATGTATAATGTAGGTCTTTTTTGCATGCTTTGTTACTATCCTTCCTTAAAGGCAGGACAATAGTACTTCACAGTGAATTGTACCACAATCTCTCATACCATACTGTTAAAATTTTGAAAGATTTCAGAAAATGGTGTTTTATTTCACTGCTCACAAAAAAACTTTAGTATTTCTTGCTGCGTAAAGCACTGTAGTGATTTGTCTAATGCCGAGAACCTACAACAAATTGATGAGTGCTCTAAGTTCTTATAAGCCTCAATGGAGGCTGGAGTCTTCTGAGAATAATCCCTAAATTAACAATCCTGAAGCTTTTCAGAACCCAAATTCTTTGCCTTGCTCCTGTGAAACTGCCACTGCTTTCACCAACAGTTTTGTCGTAACTAGACAGAGAAGAATTTAACTTTACTGGATCTTGCTGTTTCATTGTGCAAAATTACATAAAATGGGGGTTGTCATCTATAGCCATTTCCATACAGATGAGACTGCAGTGTAAAGATTTTAGAAGGTTTTTTACATAGGAAATCAGAAAGTAAAACTTTTTCATGGTGCATTTCTTCATTTTCTATTTCCTTGTTTCTGAATTCTATTTCCACTTGTTTAATCAGCCTGTTTCTGCCTTTTGAGACTCCCAAAAGCTTATTCCCTCAATCATAACACATATATGAACTGTCTCCTGAGCCGTATCTCTGTGCCAAATAGCTGTTGAGGAGCTAGTATAAAGTCCTTATTTTATTCAAAGCAGGTTTTAAATTTTAGCAAATGTTCTGAATTACATGGAAAATGTCTCTGAGTTTATTTCCTTTTCCAAATTAATCATTTTTTGTATAAAATATTTTCACTTTTCAGAGAAATTACAAAGATAGTAAATGAAGTCCAAAGAAGCAGAGATAGAGCACATGTTAATTTCAAAACAGGAGACAGGTCTTTCTTAATAATTTTATCAAGCTGTCATTTCAGAGTGGCCACCTCTGAGAAGCTGTCAACTTCACTGATATGAATGAAGTTGGAATAAGGGAAGATTGCCAAACACTGGCTGCTCCAAAGGAGCATAAGTAACTGCAGCCACCACCAGCTCAAGGGGCAGTGGAGTGAGCTCCTAGAAGTACTCTGGGCATGCCCCAGTGCTTTTCAAAACTCTGGGGCCCTGTAGAAAATTGTAATACTGTTGAATATGTTGGTGGTATACTGACTATAAAATTTTGTCTTGTACAAGCAACCGAAGTATGGGCCACTTCAAGTGGTTTTAACTATTCTGTATGTATAAGATTTATTTCTACTTTGAATTAGTCTACTTCCATCTTCCAGCTGTTGGATCTTGTTGCAGTTTGGCCTGCTAGACTGCAGAGACCATTGTTAAATTTCTATTCCCCATATACTTTCCAAAATCTTTCCTTTCTCTCTGTCCTATTTAAATTTTTTTTCTTTCAGTGAGAAAGAACAGCTTGATAGGCAGACTCATCTTAAATCTGCTATTATAAAGCATGCTTTCCAATTCTTTAATAATTCTTATGGTTTTCCTTAGTTACCAATGGCCTTCTTTGAATGTGGATATCAAAACCAGAGATAGAATGCCAGTTATGCTAAGGTAAAAGCCAAATGTAAGACAAAAAGTTTCCCAATTGCTACTTATTCACCTGCCTATGCTTCTAAAGATTACATTAATCCTTTCTCCACTGCAGTGCTCCAGGAGCTGATTACTCACCACAAGCCCCATTTTTCGGTCCCACTCTTACCACCGCTTCCATCTTTCTTCCATTTCTGTCTGTACATAAGCCAGAAATCCCTGTTTCTAGATGTCTGACTTCTCTAAATTCAGTGATCCAAATCACTTGGATCACTTTCTCTTCCACTCTCAGCCTTTGTTATTTTTTTCAAGTTTATCAGTAAGAAATCATATGCCTGGTTGCCGGAGTATTTTCTCCCGGTATACAAATCCCCATCAGGACAAGGATGTCACAGAATTAAAAATAATCCACCAGGATTCCTGGTTTGTGAAACAGGAATGTGTCAACTCATGTGCATTTTGAAGCATTAACAGAAAAGTAACTGATTTATGAACATATTTATGATAGATCTTTCTTTTCACAAAGTGACCGCTGCTTTTAAGTTTCCACTGTTTCAACAGCTTTAAAAAAGCACTATTGGAAATTGATGCTATAAGTGATAGGGGTGGAGAGTGGTAGAGCACTACAAAAATAAGGCAGTAGCATTGAGTCACCTGAAGGAAGGAAGCAAAAAAGCTGGAAAATGTTAAAAAGAAGAACAGAAGCATATCTTAAAACAATTGGAGAAATTATGCCAAAGTAACAGACAAGCTGAGTTACAAGGAGGAAGAGCATGTTACAAGGAGGAAGAACATGTGTTAGGAAGTTACATTCTCAGATAAACAGAAATGAAGGATATAACCACACAGGTGCACGAAGTTACCACATTTCTACAGACGTTAAAAAACCTACATATAGATGAGCATTTTGGTGCTAGTGTACACATATAACCAGTACACACAAAAGGACTGAATATTCATCCAACTACATGTTACATGTCTATGCACAGGTTTGCTATGTGTCTGCATAGGTGCTTAACTTTTCCAAATGCAGCCTAAAATAGCCTTATTCTTCTGTCAATAGTGTAATGACAAGATGAAGCAGTAAAATACATGCATGTTCAATACTTTTGTGTACATATACACAGCCACACACTCATCCAAGCCTATATGAGAGGTCTGACTGACTTCAACTAAGTAAAACCTCTGTGGTGAATATAATTATTTCTTTAGAGAATTCTGAACAAGCAGTCATCATGTCATATAACTTTTTTGTCTTTTAATGGGCAGTAAAATTATGCCATATACCTAAAACATGTTTGGAAAAGGAACTGTATCATCATTGTCTTTATTTCCACAAGTAAGATGGTGCATTTTTTGTGGTTATGCATGTAGTTTTAGTCCCCACTTCTTCAACCAGTAAATATTTTCCAGATGTCTAATATTATGAGTAATTTAATGGAAAGCATATCGTGAGGTCTGCATTTGTCAATGTGGAGAATCTCATCACTTTGCAAGCCCTGAGGGTATTCTAGAGTGTCACAAAGGGTCTATTAATAAAATAAAGTCTCAATCAAAGTAATCCAAGCAAAGTATCATACCAAAAATTAACAGATAGTGCTGGTAGATATGCACTAAAAGCGATATAAATGCAAAGTTTGGGACAAAAGATGCCTGAAGTTTTTAAAACTATTTTTACAGTTATTTACAAAACTTCCGAATTCTGAAAAACTGATTACTCATCCATTTACACACAGACCTTGGCTTTAGGTAACATTGTGTTTTGTGGAATTTTCTTATCCAAAAAAAAAGAAAATTGATAATATGACATTCATGTGAAAATGCTCATAGAACGTATGTAACAGCATTATGACGATCAGGATGGAATTTTGCCACAATATAGTGGTAATGTTTTTATTTTTGTGGCTAGTCAAGTGACCATGACCAAGTCTTTAAAGATTCAGTATTTGTTTAATGTAGAAACTTCAACACTGAAATAAACTGTTCAGTTTGTTCAAAAGGAAATACTACCAATTTCTGAATCTGCATTATACAGTTTCTTCATTTTTCTGACTTTTCCTTGCAGCAACGAGGAAAATCCTTCCTTCCGTGTATTTACTGAGCAAACTAAGCAACAGGATTTCTCATTAGATAAAATCTCAGCTGCAGGTAGAACAGCTGTAGCCATCTTCAGACACTTCCCAAAGCTCTAGAAATTATTAACTTCTCTGTTTTCTTAAGAAATGTTTTAATCACTCCATTGTAACTAAAATCAGAGCACTTATATAGTTGGTTTTCCCCTGGATTAAAATTTGTCCCTCCCAAGCATGCCACATTAAGTCCTTGCACTTACTATGGGTTTTAGATTCACAGACTAACCATATTTCATCAGAGCTACATTTCCTACTTACTGATTTATCAGTACTTCAGAGGACTTTTGTATCTATTTTGGTTTTATTCTTCACTCGCCATCATATTTTATGAGCTATGCTTCAAATGCAATTCGTATAGAAAATAATTTATATAATCAGATTCCAATACTGGATTACTAAATTCCAGAAACTTTTACAAAAAATTGTCCTGGGGTATTTAAGAATGAATGGAAAGAGAAAAACCCTTTCCACGGACCAGATATGAAGCAACTTCTCTGTGAAATCTGTATAAATGTGTAAATAAATATGATGTATTAAAGCTGGGAAGGAATATTGGCTCTGCTTTTGGGAAGAAGAGGGTTTGATAATGTGGCATGCGAGAGACATTGCCTAGCTTAGATATTGTTCCCTAGTTCATGGTTTATCCCTGCCTATCCCTGAAGTTAATTTGAGACTTCCAGCTTGATTTACTCCTGGCTTTATCAACCCTAGAGCCAGCAGGAACAAACTTTGAAATTTACCTCATAAAAAAATTAGAACTGAAAGGTGACATGAGAAAGCAAAGTGCTTATAGAGTAGAAAAACTATCCATTAAAAAAAAAAAAAAAAACCACCACAAAACCAAAAAAACCCAAGAACTTAAATAAGAGGAGTGTAGGAAATGTATTTCTGTGTTAGTTTCCTGTAACATCAGAAAAGCAGATCTGAATTACCACTGTGTGGCATGTACTGCAGTAGCCCCTAAAGCTGGCTGCCCTGAAGAGCAAGCAGCTGAAGAAAAGCACACAGAATGTTTAAATAATGCCTCTCAGCTGGGATGCCACTTCTAACTACTGCTGTGAAACAATCAAGAAACTGAGAAACAACTGAGGAACAACTGAGATACTGTTTAACTCTTGATTAGGAAATATGTTTCCCATCAGAGTGTTACCTTTGGCTGTTTGGCCCTCGGATAGCTCTCCTTTTCTACTGCAGGTCGAAATTTACTTCCTAGACAAGTTTACACCCCCGCTAGGTACTTCCTCCGGTAGAGAAAGTCCTAGAAAGGGATTTAGTTCAAGCCATTTTTCCTATTCCCAGGGACTCGCTAAGCTTCAGGGGTTTTCCCACTCCCTCCTTATAATGGGCTGGGTTACAAAACCCGGAAATAGACCTTCTCCCTTGAGGACCCATTCACCCATGCAGGAACAGCCCGCGGCTGGTGCTGGCAAACCTCGCCTGATCAACAACGGGGGAACGGAACAAGCTGAGGCTTTGACCCTCTAATCTGATTCATTTCCGTGGACCTCAGTCGCTCTGCTCTCATCGATATTACAGAAAAGTCTTTCTCTGCTAATGCCATTCACAAAAACAAATGCTCCTCGCGGTGGGGTGGCCACGCAGGGCACTCGCACCCTCTTGTGGTGCTCAGCAGGCGGCCGGTCCCCGGGCCAGCGATCGCGCTCCCCCAGGCATCCGCTCCCCCAGGCAGCACCCTGCCCAGCTCCTCAGCTGGACAGATGTTGGGAGCCCAGCCCAGCTGGCGGGGGTCTGGGAAAAGCGATGAAGGTGTCTGTTGATGAGCTCAAGCAACTTTGAAATAGCTACTGGTTAGGTCTGCTAAGAGACAAGGTGTTTCCATAAAATGATGGAGACACATCTTTTTGAAAGAATTAATCTTACCCGATAATCTTTCTCACTCCCTAATGTTTTAGAGTGAAAAATCCATTTTCATAATCATAAACAACATTTCAGTGAAAAGCTCAACCGTTATTAAATAGATTTATCTGATCCTCATCTGTATCTAGCTGTCACACCGTGACTGGCTAGACAGACAAACAAATTTTAAGGAAATGGGTCAATAAATTAAATTTAATATATGCCTTTCTAATACATCTCCATTTAAAACTACTTTTATTTAAAGTGTGCTTTTATTTTAAAGTCAAAAGGAAACAAAATATCGAACGTCCAATGTGGAAATAATAACATCTGGTTTCAAAGATATGGAAAAAGATTATCTCAATAACAGTTTCTAACATTGCTATTTGTGTTTTAATAAATAATAATTTTTAAAAAATATTTCCATTAATCTATTTTACCGTAAGGATTTTATGTTAATTTCATTACTTCCAGTTAACTTGGTATACTCTTAGCCATTTCAATTCATAGATAAAATGCAAATTAATGAGAAGCTAAGTGGTACAATTATGTTGTATCAGGTAGGGTTTATGTTTTATCAGCTAGGGTAGTTTTAATCATTCAGTTGCCACAACTAGAGGTTCAACTTTAACAAAAATGCCACAGAGAAGGTAGAAGAAAGCCACAGGGATAATGTCCCAGGAAATTCTCCCTACTCCAAGTGAAACATTTCTGTTATGAATCATCATCTATAGTAGTAAGGCCTATATAAAGAGATGCCCTCAAGAATTTCCTGTACAATTTCTGGGACAAATCTTAAGCCAGCTGGGAAAAAAAAAAAATCAGTGGGGTAAAAAGCACCCGCTTCATCTTTTTGTTTAACAGAAACATCTGAGTCCTGCTTGGGGTATTAGTGCATTGCTGTAACCCAGAGACAAATTCAGTAGAAGTAGAGTCTTTCTGTAAATGGCAGCTCACATAGATTGCCAATCACTTTTAATTGTATTCATGAGTAAATATTTACATCCAAGTACATCCCAAGTATAGCACCATAAAAATTACTGTGTATGATTCAGAAGTAGCTTTCTTTTAAAATAAAAGATTTAGAAGTAAAGCTCAATTGTTTTTATATATACCCATTGCTATATATTTACATATATACACACACCCATATACATATATATAGTGCATTTATATGTAAATAGAATGTAGTTTTGGAAATTTGAAGCAAAAGGAAAACAGAAAACGGAAAAAAGAGCAAAAATGTTCTGGGCCTACAAATTTAAATCTTTTCATTAAAGTTGTGTGAATAACTGATTTATTCAGTTGGATGGTGTCCTGGTTTCGGCTGGGATAGGGTTAAATTTCCTCCTAGTGCTGTGTTTTGGATTTAGTATGAGGAGAATGTTGATAACACACTGATGTTTTCAGTTGTTGCTAAGTGCCCTCCTAGTCCAAGGACAGCTCCCGTGCCTACTGACTGAGCTAGGTACACAAGATGGGAGGGAACATAGCCAGGACAGCCAGCCCAGCTGGCCAATAGGGTATTCCATACCATGTGACGTCATGCTCAGTATATGAAGGGTAGGCGTGATCCAGGAAGTACCGATCGCTACTTGGTTATTGGTCAGCGCGGGTGGTGAGCAATTGCATTGTGCATCACTCATTTTGTATATTTTATCATTATCATTATTACTTTCCCTTTTTCTGTTCTATTAAACTGTCTTTATCTCAACCCACGAGTTTTTCTCACTCTTACCCTTCCGATTCTCTCCCCGTCCCGCTGGGGGTGGGGGGAGTGAGTGAGCGGCTGCGTGGTATTTGGCTGCCTGCCAGGTTAAACCACGACAGTCCTTTTTGGCACCCAACATGGGGCTCGACCAAATACCGACCCAGCCGAAACCAGGACAGATGGAGAAACTGAAAGGTCACTTCAGATTAACCTCAAAGTTTAGTGAAATGAAGACTCTTGTCTTCCAAGACTTGTTCCCATTTGGGGGGAAGAAATTAGGATTTCTTTCCTCAGTTTACCTGCATTTGGGGTTAGAGAAAAGCTTGTTTGAATTTAATTTCAAAGTTCATCGTCCCAAAGAGAAGACAAAACCCCAAAAGCCAGTCAGAGAGCAATGCCATCTCACAGTTTTGGCTGGTAGGTTGCCTCCCACAGCCCATTCTTCTTGCTTAACATAGAGCAGCTCTTGAGTTGCACTAAATCCTTGGCAATTCACCTGCCATCTATTCCCCGGATCAGATTAGTCTCTTCTCCTTAGGTTTGTACTGTGGGATCACTTCAGACAGAGAATCACAGAGTTCCCCCAACACATAAATAAGATTTCCAGTGTAGGGCATTCTCTGGTCAACAAACACAAGAATAAGAACGTATTTTGGTTAATGCTTTCACTGCAGAATGCACATTGATTCACACTCAGTGTGATCTTTTGTTACAATAACTGTATGCAGGTAAGAGTTCAGTATTTTTATCAGCTGAAAAGTATTTCTATTTATTTTGACTGGTTATATTACTAGTTGAACATTTCATGTGTACCTACCCAAAGAGCCACAACCTTTCACATGTGACTATCATACCCCAAACTGATTTCTACATTCTCTGCAAGAGAACAACATCTAGAAGTATTTAATGTAAACGTTCAGAATTGATTGCATTTTGTGCTATGACAGTGAAAGGCTCTCCACTAACATGAGGCTGTTGTCCTCTGATGGTCACAGACTGGAAAGAGCTAAGAGGGTGGCAGCAGAATGGTCTTTTCTGTCCCCTTAATTCACCTCAACCTGGTCTTAGGGAACAAGATGTTGCTATTAAGGTAGACAGTTGCACTGGTGGACACGTCACCATGGACTTTCCTGCAGGGCCACAGAGCCAGTTTTAAGCACACAATTTCTAGGCAAACCTTCATAAAGTGGCTGGTTCCACCAGAAGACTTGAAAAATGATGTCAAGGTCATTACATGTCCTTATATTTCCTTTATTGTGAACAGGTGCCTCTTTCAGCTTGCCTTTGATGCAGAAGAGTCAGAAAAAGGGTTGGTTTTTTGCAATATATTGCATTAGCACCCGTCTTGCCAACAAGATGTCAATAGTCTAGAGACTGCTACTGAACCAATAGAGTTATAAAGAGGTATTACTAATGCACCTTTCTCTGTGGCATCAAAGCATTTGTCTTTATGATCTAAATCATTTAAATTGTTACAGCCGAATCAGAATATCTACTATACTGTAAAATAGAAGAGTATTAATCTTTTGGGAAATTCTGTTTTCCACTACTCCAAATCCAGGAACCTGTTGTGTTTTTCAAAGTTCTGTAGACAATTCAGGCTTTGTATTTTTACTTTCTATTCTACTTAGCAGCATTTCCAAGTTCAATGTGAAAAAAAAACGTTTATTCAATATTTGAATATTTTAATAAATAATAACCATCTCTACTGCTGTTTGAAAAAATATTTCTTAGTCCCAGTTTTCAAAAGTAAAGGAAATCAGACACAGACACCTGGTTAAAAATTTTCTCTATGTAAATTTGTAATAATTTAAAAATCAAAAACAGCCACTATATTTAAAAAATATTGAAAAGGATAACCACTCAATTGTATTATGCCAGTAGGCAAACCTGCCAATATCCAAATTTTAATTTTTTGCAGTTAAGAATGCAAATATTTTTTAAGTCTCCATCCATAGTCACCTGTGTTTTCTAGTGGTGTGTTTTTATGATCTTTGCACACTATCATTAATAAATGAAAATAAGCGATAGATGTCGAAAGCAGATAATAATGATTGCTTCCTTTTAAAATGTAGACATTTGAGAGGTACTTGGTCATAGCTGATATCAAACCACATCAAGCAGAACAGACTCAGGGAACACATCTCTGTAACACTGAAAATTAGTCTCAACTTTTGTCACAGCTATGGAGGTCAGCAATTTCCAAATTTCAGAGGGCAGGGGAACTACGCTAAAGCTCGTAATTTCTAGCACATCTTTGCTGTAGCCACACTTAACTGACCATCTTGTTAACTGTGCTTTTCAATGTGATTCTCTGGGTCATAAAACTGTCCAAAAGCACTATCAAGGCAAATGAAGCATCCTCATATGCCCTGTAGTTCCAGCGCGTGCCTGTTTCCTCTGTGACCTCCCGACTCTTAGTTTGAGAACATCCCAAGACCTGCAGCACTGGCCATTGTACGAAGCTGGACTGCCTGTGAGAGTTCACATGGATAAGGGCTATAGAGTAGGGCTGAGACTATCAAAGCCAAGGACTTCTCGTTCTCCTGAAGCACTCGGGAAATACAAACAGCAGAGGCAAAACATCTGCAGTCAGAAACAAGAGTCCCGTTAAATGGGACTTGCATTTCACAGTGGCTGCTGCAAGAGACGGTCGTTCTAAATAGATGTTTGGCCTCAGTTTGGTCTTGAACACAGAGAAATTAAATCCATCGCAAGGACAGAAGAAACGGTTCAACTTGGACAAGAGCATCAGTAAGATGGTAATGCGCCTACCTGCTGCTAGAATGAGGTTATGAATATTTAAGTGATAATACAGAATGTCAAAGGTAGTAGAAGACAGAAGGAAAGTTTTCAGATATCTATGCTATTTAATATGCAGTGCAGGAAATTGCAGCTCTTTTAATCTTTTTATGGAGATGTAACATTTCTGCAGCTCTCATTTTGTTTATTTTTCCGAATAAGACCATTTTTCTGTAGTTTTGAGTAAGTAGGAGCCTTACAATAAAGCGTAATGCTGGGTCCGCAGTTTCTTGGCTCTATCAAAGTAAATGATCAGTGACAACAAGGCATGGTGGGGAAAGAAGTTTTCAAAAGAAGACAAACCCTTGGATCATGTTACAAGCCCGTCCTGGAGCACACAAAATGCTTTTAGGCTAAAACTAAGCAGGAAGACGTGTTCAGGAACACAGAAAACGCACTCCTGCTGCTGAGTGAAGGGCAGGCCGCAGGACATAGCCTTATTTTAGCTAAGCTGTATCTTTTCCATGCTTTCTTTGTTGCCACGGACCCACTCGTCAGCTCTGAGCCAGAGGGTCAGCTGCATCACTAGAGACTTTTTCTGACCCTCAGCATTATCTTTCCTAAGCAGGGCTCATCTCTGAGCTCAGAGACCTTCTACCTGTTTCAAAGCCCTTTGTACCTGGATATCTGAACACGTTCCTGACCAATTTTGGTTACAATGCACTAGGGCTTTGGCTTTTGATTATTGATGGGTGAGCAACAACCACCAAGAACAAATACTCAGGGACACACAATGTTTACTGAAGTAATTCAGGCGTCTTCCACATGCGTTCAGAGTTCAGAGGGTTGTTAGTAGTTGCAGCAAGACTGGAAATAAGAGGGTGGCCCTGAGAAAGGCAAAGTTTGGATGTAGTTTCTCAGTAAGCCACGTGATGGGTTTATTTAGCCATTTGCAGACAAAGTAGGTTGTCGTGTTCTTACCCCATTGAAATACAATCATTATTGTGAGTTTAAATAATGTAATGGCTTATTTGGACATAGAAGCATATGAAGTATAAAGTTGCTATTCTTGAAATTGCACTTTACCCTCCCATCTCAGACCTGTATATGGAACAGTAGTGCTCTGTTTCTAAGTTGGCTTCAAATCACTAGTGTGTTTCTCATTTATAAAATACTTTTACAGCCTAATTGGGAGCAGTTTAATTCTCAGATTCTCAACTCCTTACTACACCAGTTAAGAGTCCAATTGACTGTAACGATTCAGAAGGAGGCTCTTTTGGAGCCTTTTCAATATGTCATGTAAATTGGTGTTCAGGGACTTTAAAAAAGATGATTTATATTATATTTAACTAGAATATTATTCACATGATAACAGTCCCATGCATATTATGACACAATGGATTGTAGCTGCTTAGAAGCAGCAGTCAGTTTATGGCCTCAAGACCAGTGAACTCTTTATCCCGAAGAATGGTCCATAGCCTAGTGCATAATCCCAGTATCATATAATCAGAAGAACTTAGAGATCTGAGATACTCATTACATGTTCAGTCATCTGATTTTGTCCCCTATGCATTTATTTATCAGTGTTCATGAGTGTCCCACCTAATCTTGTTATAATTATTATATCATACATATTCATCATTTCCCTTTAAAGACTGGGCAAACTAACTGACTTCTATACAGGACATGTTTTCAGGGGTCCATTCTAAAACCCCCCTGTTAAAGCCAGGCAGTCCGTTTTTCCATTAGTTCTAAATAAAAATAGTAAAAAAATTGTGGAGCTTTTCCTATAAATGTAATTGCTACACATTTTTCAGCTGAGGCTCTTCAGTAAGATAGCATGAGTTATAACTGGAAGAAAATTAGAAAAGTTGTTTTTTTTAAAAAAAAACCTATTTCTAAAACAATTCCTTCATTACTCCCTGCACTTCGGCACTTGGATGATTCTTACGAAGATGTGCTACAGATGGAAGAATCTTTGCCACATGGGTGAACTCTCCACTAGGGAGAGGCAGAACTTGTTCTGCAGAAATAAGCCTTTATCTTGAAGGACTGTTAGTACAGAAACAAAAATGGTGCCATAGAGTTCGGGCATTTGAACTGAATAAATCAAGACACTGAGAGGGACCAGTGGCAAGATTCACTGGGGTTCTGCTGCTCCAGGGTGGCAGGACTGGACTTTTCCCACCATTATTAATCAACTGGAAGATTGCAGTGAAAAAACACCTTAATCTCTCACTGTTTGATTCTCCACATCCACCATCTGTGTTGCCTAATTAGATTTTTAATTCTGTGGAGCTGGGAGTGTTAATATGCATTCATGGCTCCAGATCTTTACAGAGGCTTCCAGTATAAACTATAAGGCAAATCATAAATAATAAAATCAGAACATTTTGCTAGGAAATGGTCTTGGCATTGCTAGCCTTATAAATAAAAGCATTCTTTATTTAACACACCAAAAATGTATGTCTGGAGTACCTGTCAGAAATACAAAGGAGATCTTACATATTTTCTGTTGTGAGAATTTCAACCCATTCCTCCTCCCCCACATGTTGGTAGCAAGTCAATCACCTACTAACTTCTCTGAGAGCAGATCTAGGTCCTGAATTTCTTTTATAGACAAAATGCTAAGATCACAACATGCTGCATATGATCATTATAGTCACATAAGGAATCCCTAGTTTCCAAGGAGGAAGGAATTGCCTGGCAGAATTTTCATATCATTTATGATGGCTATTTTCTTGTATCAGCTTTAAAAAAAAAGATAGTTTTAAAAAATAGCTGAAATGCAAAGAAACATAACTTTGTAATCCTTAGTCATAGTTCATAGTCATATGCTTGCAAACATATAAATAAGCATATAAATAAGCTTAGATTTCCTTTCTGTTTCAGCTGCAGGTAAAGTATGTTTACATGCTCTGAGACACTCAGTGTGCAGTCATTTTCTACAGAAAACAAGGATGTGAAAGCGCAGGGATATACAGAAGCCAAGGAACTTTATGAACCGTTCTGTGCCAGACTTTCTAGCCTGGCAGGTTCCCTTTATGGCAGGTCAATGACACAGCGACACCTAAAACACCTGATGCATTCTTGGAAAATTTTGTTCCTGTAGTACTTTCTGATTCTTCTGTCCTCCACCCCACAATAAGAAAGGAAGAGTCGAAGAGGTGATGTGACATCCGCTTTGCATTTAGTGTAAGGGCTCTAGGAGACACAGCATCTGTGCAGCAAGAACAGTCATTCTGGTCGTTGTATGGTAGTAGTTGTAGTTCTTAGCATTGTAGTCTCTTTCAATAGAATTGTAGCCAGTCAGTCAAGAGACACGTGAGGCTCTGAGACAATGTCCCTGATAACCACGTACTGCACCCCAGCACCCTTCAGTTCAATGCAGTCACACCCAAAGATGAGATCTACATACTTGTGTGGGTTGCATTACATTAGACATGCAGCAGCTGTGTTTATTTGCTCTTCTTACAGAAGGCACCACGCTAAACTTACTGCTACATGTTACATTAAAGACTAGAATCAGAAGGTTAATGCAAAGCACACCCTGATCTCCTCCTACTCCAGCAGGTGCAGTTGGTGGATCATGCAATAGATATGCAGATTGATGCCATAACAAACTGGTGAGTTGTACCAAAGAAGCATAATCTGATTTCTGTAAGCAAAGCACTTTCAGAAAGCCCAAAGAGGCTACCGTGCACAGCAAAGAAAACATTTGAGAACTAAAGAAACATTGTTTAATCCATTCTTTCAGAATAGACAGCCTTGAAATGCAAGTAGCTTATTTTACAACAGATAGGGCAGAATTCAGTGTATAGGTAGGTAAGATGCTAAAACTAACCTCCTACTTCATGAAAGGTAGTTTTTTCTCACAAGTTTGTGACTACCTTCTTATGGACAATTACCTTAAAGTGTATTGTATCGATCTGCAAGATGCTTTGCAAATGTCAATATATACCTAGTCTTGCTGCCTACAGCACATGAGGAAGTAAAATGAAAATGAGTCTGGGCTTAATGACATGCAACCATCTTGGATGAATAATGTATATATGGTCAATCCCCAATACTCAGGAGACCATCAGCCTAACTTTAATGTTTGAGATAAGCAACTATATGTTTTAGATTTATCACTTGAGTCCTAATGCACTTGCCAAAGGACATTAATATTTAAATATCTGAAAATATACTATCAGCAGAAAAATAGGCAGATTTACAGTTAGGGAGGTTCTCCTTGGTTAGCCTTAACACATACATGGTATTCTGGAGAGTTTAGTCTTTTCACCTGATTCCATGGTATGGAAGATATTTAACTTCCTATCTTTAGCCAAGAAATATATGCTGAAGCCAGTTGTTAGGTAGCTGTGGTACAATCAAGGGTGCTCTATAATCTCCCCGCTGGTCTGGTATATGTATGTAAGAATTGTCTTAGAAAAGACATGAACATGACTTCTTTTGAAGTCATGAGACCTCAAAACACAGAAAAAGGGAATAATCCAAATCAAGCAATAACTAGATGAGAAGCTGTTATAAAACATCTGTTATCAAATAAGCAATTATTTTTATTATTCTTCTTGAATCATCCTGGAAACAGTTAAAAACATAACATAGCTCCTACAGATTGGAATTGT
Organism: Calonectris borealis; assembly: GCF_964195595.1. Classification (NCBI taxonomy): domain Eukaryota; kingdom Metazoa; phylum Chordata; class Aves; order Procellariiformes; family Procellariidae; genus Calonectris; species Calonectris borealis. The sequence goes on from NC_134313.1 coordinate 58,971,435, forward strand.
CTCAATGTTTGTCTTTATTTGCTGACAAGTTAATGTGGTACTAGCTGATATATTTGGAAAGTGAATTCCCATGTTATTGCTAGAACAGGTACAGGATGAGCAACACTGCAGTATTTGTCTCCAGGTTGCCTGGCAGGCATTGATTCAGCTTTGTTTAGGAGACACTGCCACCGTTGGTGAAAATGTTCAAAGTGCAAACCTATTTCACATTTGGCCATACGTTAAGATTCTTGGTAGAGACATTGGTTTCTTCAGCTCCATTCCTCTCCAAAGACAGTAGAGAGATTGTTTTCACATTTATAATACAAGTGCAAATAGCTATGAGGTATTTCTTTGGATTTGAACTGCATGGTAGAATAATGTGCTCCACTATGCCATAAAGTACAAAAAGATCTTTTTTATTTTGGTTTCCCAATGTGTTGAGTATAGTTAATAAATAATATACTTTCTATAGTTAATAAATAATATACTTTCTGATACCTGACTGTTCTGTTCATTAGAAGCTTAATGTAAAGAAATACTGAGCAAGAACAATTTTGATCATCTTTGGCTCCTGGCTCTAACAAATCAAGGTCTCAGAAAGTTTATAGATTAATTCTTTTCTCATGAGCTCAGTAAAAAAATAAGTTTAACACTAAAAGATGGCAAACTCACTTGCCCCACAGTTTTCCCAAAGGTGCTCTGAAAGGACCCACGAGAAACAAACCTCACAACAGATGTTGTTGTTTAATCACAGCAAGGAGAGCATGACTCCAGGCTAATCCCCCTTGAAATTTCTCAGAGATGGTTAAGGTGCATGTTTATCTAAATAACATCTGTGAAACCATAAAGTAGTAAAATTACTATCCAAATGATATTAAAAATATATATACATAATATATATGAATAGTATATAGTTTTATGGAGCACAGCCTGTTTTTTTCAGTCTCCTTTGTCCAGAAGAGGAAGATTGAAGTCATCCTTCAGCATTCTTCCCAAAGCACTGAACCAGACCTGTAGCATAGAATTGAAGTATTTTATTGCTCCATGGACATGAGTAGGCTATTATTGCATAGAAATTGGTCCGTTATGGCATTTGCATCCAATTAGAAATCATTTGTGAATGATAGTTTACAAGAGAAAATTAAACTCCCTGTTTGAAGAAGCCCCATCAGTGATTGCTGCTGCCTTAGATGCAGGTTCTACAGAAGAGTAAGCACAGGCCCAGGAAGATGATCAGTCTTCATACATAAAAATGTCATCTAATTTATATTTTAAAGCCTTGAATTTGTGTTCATCATTTAGAGGAAAAAAAGAAAAATAATATTATTGTTCACATAGTTATGTATTTTATATCAAATTACAGGAAAACTTAATCCTAACTGAAAAAAGCTACCAGAAAATCTCTGATTTGATCTCTCTCTCCATGAGAGATCTTAGTTATGGAAGAGAAGGTCATCTATTTAAGAATAAAAACATTTTCACTGCTTTAAAAGATTTTATTCATATCCTGTGATTAAACTTTTAAGTTTATTTTTTTATTTCATTTTAGCATTCTACTCTGTTTTGGTTTGTATTGTGCCTTTGAACAAGGTATACAAATATAGGCAAAACATTAGCAACTGTTTTTCGTGCTTCACACAGAACATCTGATAAAAGCCTTTAGTCACAGCTTGTTAAACTACTAAATGACTAATAAGGGATAAGCTGCACACACACGTGACGAAATCCATTTAGTCAAAAGAGGAAAAAAGAGCAAATCATTATGTCAAAGAGGAAAGATACTTCAGCTTGCATGAGACAAGGATTTTTTTCACAAGGAAAAAATGTAAGATACTTGGTTTACGTTTTAGAAAGAGTTCAATTTATGCAAAATAATGCAAAGATATTGTCTATTAATTAGGCTATATATTACAACGCAATGATGTTAGGAAGTTAGCATTCACTAAGATTTTAGGACATTCACCAAGTCATAAGTGATCTCTGTCACTTACCTTTTCAAGGGAAAATCTTTCATTTTATACCCCATAATTTATTCTCAAGCCATCCTTTTCAAAATTATCTACTTTATAACGTCTCTGAATCAGTTTTCTAAGATTTATCAAGAACATCTTCACTACTGAGCATTTCCTAAGAACTTTTATGCTACAAATTACTAAAATGGCTGAAGCCTCCTTCAAGATGTTGATATACTGAAGTGCAGGGCTATATAAAATTATTCCATAATAATTTTGCACTGTAAGAGTATTTAAAGCAATCTAAAATTTATTGGGGGAACTGCTTATCCATAAACGTTTAACTTACACCACATCTTCTGGGAAGAGATTAATATCCACAGCAAGGAAGATGAGGCAATAATTTATTTTATAGCCATTCAAGTTTAAAGACTTTTAAAGATGCATTCTGAGACCAACAGATTTAGTTATAGGAAAGAGGAATGTCTGGAGTCATCTGGAAGCAAATTTTTGATGGAACTACAGAGGTATTTTATAAAATAAACTGAATAAAGAACAACTGAAAATCTGTATAAAATATTGTTCTACAAAAGCATAAAAACATCCAGATAGTAATAAAATTTAAGAATCATAGAAAATTGAGCTTAAAAGGGAACATGAGAGGTTATCCAGTGAGTTCATAGAATCAGAGTCACAGAATGGTTTGGGTTGGAAGGGACCTTAAAGATCATCTAGTTCCAACCCCTAACCACTTCTAAACAACCTCAACTCTCTCAGCCTTTCTCACAGCAGAGGTGTTCCACCCCTCTGACCATTTCTGTGGCCCTCCTTTGGAACCACTCTAACAGGTCCATGTCTTTCTTACGCTGGAGGCCCCAGAGCTGAACACAGTACTCCAGGTGGGGTCTCACAAGACCCAAGCAGAGGGGCAGAATCACCTCCCTCGACCTGCTGGCCACACTTCTTTTGATGCAGCCCAGGATGTGATTGGCTTTCTAGGCTGCGAGCGCACATTGCTGGCTCATATTCAGTTTTTCAACCACTGATACTCCCAAGTCCTTCTCCACAGGGCTGCTCTCAATCCACTCATCCCCCAGACTGTATCCATGTTTGGGATTGCCCCAACCCAGGTGCAGGACCTTGCACTCGGCCTTGTTGAACTTCATGAGGTTCCCATAGGCCCACTCCTCAAGCCTGTCAAGGTCCCTCTGGATGGCGTCCCTTCCCTCTAGAGTATCAACCGCACCACTCAGCTTGGCATCATCTGCAAACTTGCTGAAGGTGCACTCAATCCCACTGTCCATGTCCCTGACAATGAAGTTAAATAATACTGGTCCCAGTATGGACCCCTGAAAGACACCACTCATCACTGATCTCCCCTCGGACATCGAGCTATTGACCGCAACTCTTTGAATGCAACCTTCTAGTCAATTCCTTATCCACTGAGTGGTGCACCCATCAAGTCCATGTCTCCTCATTTTAGAGATAAGGATGTTGTGTGGGACAGTATCAAATGCTTTGCAGAAGTCCAGGTAGACGACATCAGTCACTCTCCCCTTATCCAGTTGCTCTGCCAAAGATAAGATCATGCAGCCACTGCAATCTATTCCCACACCCAACTGTCCATAAAATTTTTTTCCGTGAGTTTAATTTAAACTCCCCTTGAAGCAGTCTAAAGCCATTATTTGTTGTCCACCCAGATACAAATAACAATATCTTTCTTTCCACTTTACAGATGATTTTTATGAGACATTTATCGCATCTTGTCTTGGTCTTTTCTAAACTGTACAAACCCAGAGCCTTTAAACTTTCCTCTGAGATTTAAGATTGTTTCAAGACTGTTGATCTTTCCTGTTGGTTTTCTCTTTCCAGCAAGGTAATACCTATTCTGAAGAGCAGTAACCAAAACTGGATTTGCCCTAGGGTTGGATTTGCCACCACAGAGCAGAAAGATTATTTCATATATTTATTATACAAGGCTTCTGTTTCTGTTACGATTTTGCTGTGTTCAAAACAGTATGGTATTGCTGACTCTGATTCAGAGAATAAGCCACTGAAACTTTCAGATCCTTTACTGAAAAAGGATCCTTAAACAGTCTCTTTTCATCATGAATGGAAGATTCATATTTAGTTGATGATGCATTTATAGTAGCAAGACAACCTATCAACATTGGATTAATGAAAACTGAGATCATCTCATATTGTAATCCTCTTGGATTAAGTGATGGAAAGAAAAATGTGTGCATTTCTCTGAACACTTGTGCATCTCTAGCACTTTTGGATCCCTTGTGCTCTCAATATTTAGCTCAATCTGTCCATGTTATTTCTAATGGCATTCACCTTTCTCAAAGCAGGAAGAAGGTCTTTGCTCACGAGCTAGTGGGGCTCATTCATGGACAGCGGGAGGGAGATAATATCAGGCTTGCCCGTGACAAGCCGTGGGATGACACACCAAGGTTAGAGGGACGGGTTGCTAGCGAGGGCCCTCAGCCTGTGGCTCCGAGACGTGTTGGAGCACAGTTGAAGTCTTACAAAGATGAGCCAGGGGCTCCTGAGGTAATAGGAGCCAACAGGGAAACACCAGTGAAATACCTCAAAGGAATTAAGGGGTGTTCCTCTAAGAAGATGACACGGCCGACAGCCCAGCTGAAGTGCCTCTACACCAATGCACGCAGCATGGGCAATAAACAGGAGGAGTTGGAAGCCGCCGTGCTGCTAGACCTAGTTGCCATTACTGAAACTTGGTGGGACGAATCCCATGACTGGAGTGCGGCTCTCGATGGCTACAGGCTGTTCAGAAGGGACAGGCAAGGAAGGAGGGGCGGAGGCGTTGCCCTCTACATCAAGAAATGGATAGAGTGTGAAGAGCTGTCTCTGAAGAATAGCCACGAGCAGGTTGAAAGCTTATGGGTAAGAATTGGAGACCGAGGCAACAAAGGGAACCTTGAGGTTGGTGTCTACTACAGGCCGCCCGATCAAGGAGAGCCTATTGACAAAGCCTTCTTACACCAGCTACAGGAGGCATCGTGCTCACAGGCTCTCATCCCACTGGGGGACTTCAAGCACCCCGACATCTGCTGGAAAAGTAGTACAGCGAGCTGTAGGCAATCCAGGAGACTCCTGGAATGCATTGAGGATAACTTCTTAAGGCAGGTAATAGACAGCCCTACCAGAGGGGATGTGATACTGGACCTCTTGGTCACCAGTGCAAGGGAGCTAATTGGTGACATCAAGATTGGAGGCAGCCTGGGCTGCAGTGATCATGCACTGGTGGAGTTCGCAGTCCTGAGGGGTATGGGTCAGGTGACGAGTAAAGTCAGGACCCTGAATTTTAAGAAAGCAAACTTCCAGCTCTTCAAGGAGTTAGTCAATAGGACCCCCCGGGAGGCTGCCCTCAGGGACAAGGGAGGAGAACAGAGCTGGCAGGGTCTTCAAGGACGCTTTCCATAGAGCGCAAGAGCTCTCGATCCCCAGGTGCAAGAAATCAGGAAAGGAAGGCAAGAGACCAGCATGGCTGAGTCGAGACCTGCTGGTCAAACTAAAGGGCAAGAAGGAGATGCACAGGCAGTGGAAGCAGGGACAGGTACCTTGGGAAGAGTATAGGGATGCTCCCCAGTTGTGTAGGGATGGGGTCAGGAAGGCCAAGGCGTGGATGGAGCTGAACTTGGCAAGGGATGCAAAGAATAATAAGAAGGGCTTCTACAGGAATGTCAGCCAGAAAAGGAAGGTCAAAGAAAGCGTACTCCACCTGGTGAACATGACTGGCAAACTGGTAACAATGGACGAGGAGAAGGCTGAGGTACTCAACAACTTTTTTGCCTCAGTCTTCGCTGGCAGCCTCTCTTCCCACACCTCTTGAGTGGATGGACCGCAAGTCGGGGACTGGAGGAGCAAAGTCCCTCCCACTGTAAGAGAAGATCAGATTCATGACCACGTGAGGAACCTGAACATACATAAGTCTACAGGACCTGACAAGATGCATCCCAGAGTCCTGAGGGAATTGGCTAATGTAGTTGCCAAGCCACTCTTCGTGATATTTTACTTCATGTAGATCTCACTAGCCCGAGAGATAATAACTTTCTTCACTGTTCAGCCTGGAAGAGGGAGGAAAGGGAATTAGGTTTATTGATGACTAAAGAAATAATCTTTAAAGAAAGCTAACTTTTCACTCTTACTGTTATTTTTAGACTTACGAGGACAAAAACCACTCTTTTCACACAGTCCAGATCTCAATACTATAGTTAAACAAGGATAGTTATACAGGCAAGGAACTTTTAAATAAATTAGCTATGTTCCTAACTTGTGAAGTCTCCTGGGTGTTCTTTTTCAAGTCTCAGGAACATAATGGATGTGTTAATGATGCTTTCATATAGCTTGGCTGTACTTCCCTTTATTAAAGTTATATTATCCAATTGAGGCTCAGTTCACTCTAAATCCCAAACCCAAAGCTCTACAATCAGTTAAAAAATGTATTCAGAATGAATGGGATCCAAATTACGTAGTTTCTCAAAGCCAATATGCATGTAAAATGAACCCTCTCATCACTGCAGGGATAAGTCAAACTTAAAATGACATTATAAAGAAAATGCATTTTTGCTCTATGTGGATCAACTATTTTGTGAAAAATTCCCTCTCTTCTAAAGAGGGAACAAAAATTGCTGGTTTTGTGCAAAACATGAGTCATTTCATCTAGGATAGTACAAGATGGGGCCAATGAGGAAAAGACTGTATGAACCTTCAAGCCCAGTACAGCACCATTTAAGTAGTTCTCAACTCACAAAAAAGCAAACTGCAAAGGAAGGACCTGAAATGAGACACAATAACTTGAGGACTTAATCCTGTTCAAATCAATGGAAAAACTCCTTAAATTTCCTTTTTTATTTCTTACTAGAAGTTGTTTGTGCTACTTATGTCTTATGAAACCCTCCTTTGTGTTTACATTGGCCAGTAACCAGGCTTTCATTTTGGTGATCCTCCGATTGGAGACTCTGTTCCTGTTTGAGATTCAGATTATCTCCACCTCATTTTAAACAGAACCAGAGGTCTTTCTGTCTTCTTGTGTGTGTTTTAAGTAGTTACCATTGACTTACAGTTAGAACTTTCTGGTCTTTGTTTCCTTAAAGTGCATAAGAGTTGTGGAGTCTATATAAATTTTGCAGGGTGGGAGTAGAACAAGCAAAGAAAAATTTTAACATGGAAACAAGTATATGTATATATGTATATAACATTTTCAGGGAAAAATAATCTTACCTGAAGCAAAGGTATTCAATGAAAGGAAGAAAATTAAAAACATCTACAAAACAATTCTAGAGGAGTCAACAAATTAGTAAATTAGACACAAATTTGTAATGAAATAAGGTAACAGAAAATCAGTTCAGCCTGCTCTGTATAGAGCCTTCTTGTGATATACGCATTTACTCTTTGTCCCTCTCTCTCGCTCTCTCTCTGACTCTGGTAAATAATTTTCAGATTTAAATGGCTTTTAACCAGAAAAACACCAGAAAATTGGGCAGAATTAGAGGAATTTTGAAAAGGTGATGGAAGGATAGAGTTGTTTAACATATGAAAACAAAATCAAGTAGAAAAATTCATGTAGTATGACTAAAAAAGAACAAGGAAAAGAAAAAAGATGGAATTAGGTTATCTAAGTGTAAATTACTAAGATGTGAAAGAATAATGACTGCTTTCAAGGAGAATCATTTATTCTGTGAGGTATAAGTAAGAATAATTAGAAATCAGGATCGAGAAAAACTGGGGGCAATGCTCTTGACAAGAAGCTGTCCAAAGGTGTGAAACAGCCTCCCAAAGGCAACACTGGCATCCTATCCCCTGAACTTCTAAATTTGTCCTGGACAAAGCAATTGAAATGAAGAGAACAACCTTGCAGTATCAAGGAAACAGTAACTACTGAGGAGACAGTTGAGACATCAACTTCTTACCCTATTTCAGTAGTCTCAGCGTAGAAAGACTGTCTGCAGGCTAGGAAAAGCATATCCAGGGTAGCAGAAGAAGGCGCACATGGAAGAGAAGAGCTTCAGGATGTAGATCTAACACCTTCCCTGCCTGATGCTCTAGGACTGCAAGACCGAAGAACCCGTTACTAGACGAAGGACTGTGGATAGACTATCCCTTCTGTTCTGGGCCGTGCACATTGTTCTCATTGGTCTAGACAGAAATTTAAATTAGTATGAAACATCTTTTTCAGTAAGATTTGGAAAACACTGTGCTAAGTGTATCAGTGGTTAAGCTGTACCCTGCAGCTAACACTTTCAGCAGCATAACATCATTTCTTTAACTTATTGTTTAATTAGACTGAAAAAAAAAGGGTTCTATATTTGTATTTTTAGCAGGTACATGCTTATTGGAAGTTTTAAATTAAGCCCTTATGGCTATGGCCAATGGGCTTTTAAATAACTTCCAATGCTAGCTTGAAGCCAAGGGTCCTTCCTAAAAAGTACATATATTATTTTTGAAATCACTAATAGTGAACTGACTATTCAAATAACAATCTAATACTCAGTATGAAATAATAGCAGCGAACAGTGTTAGCTAAAATTTATCACAGCAGCTCAGCAAGGCTCCGATGTTAACTACAGAACAAGTCAGTATACGATCAATTACATCCTGACTGTAAGTCAAGTTACAGTGAACTTGTTTTTACATTAGTTTTCATGGTTTGTGCCCTCCATTCAAAAGAAAAATACAGAGTGATCAGATCATAGGTGATACAGTACTCCAGAGCAGAATGAATAAGTTACGGCACTACAAGCAAATTTCGTCTAAATTACATAAAGTATCAAAATTGTTTAGGTAGAGCTACTTCATTCATCTGTTTGTATCTCCATATGCTCACAAGTTAATGGAGGAGTTATATGCACCATATCCTTTGGTTTAGTGTATCTTCCAAATAGCTTTAATTGTGAGGGTGCCAGTCCTTGAAAGCAATTTGAAAATTTATTCCATTCCAATCTACTTTATTCCATTGTATTTTAAGTACATATGTGATTTTCATGAATGGTCTTATTGCGTGGGTTAAGTTAATCAAAACTACCACATTAATGATTAGGTCAAGATTATTACTGGCAGGTTTTTTTGTCTTTTTCTAATTGGTTTTAACTGATGAATGACAAGTCTACTCAAATAGCTTTTATATTTTATTGCTATGATTTTTATCCAACCCTGCTGTCTTTCCAAGTGTCATTGACTATTAACAATGGTCTCTACACAGAAACCTGTAAAGGGCAGCTAGTGACTCACTTTAAAATATTTTCTTTTCCTGTACCAAGAAGAGATGTAATCATCCAAATAATTGTATTTATATTGCCTCTAAATCTGCTATTTATGAAATAATTTTATGCTAAGGGACTTTCATTGGGATTTCATCCATTTTAAAAGAGGCAAAAGCTGAATTAATTCATAGATCTGGCTTTAGTTCAGTAGTAAAAGAAGCCAAAAGAGTCCAGTTACAGAGTACTCATCCAGCTCATTGGAGAAAGTGACTGAAGGCGGAAAGAAAAAAGTCTAGCTCTTTCCGACATTTGATGCAATTTAATTTTTGAGAATTGGAAGCAAAAGCTAGGCTGCAGTGATACATATTTTTATACTGTATAAATATAATTGTTCTGCAGTAAAATTCTGTGGAGAATAATTTGGCTTGTTCGTAAATATGACACCATGTTGTAAAGCTGCATTTAACAGTCTCACACCACTTTACACTACACCAGGTGCTTTCATAGATAGTAAAAAGGACATTTTTACATATTAGATAATGGCACAGCCTCCAAGATGGATGAACAATAGCTTTAACTAGATAGTAAATCCAAACAATCATACCTGTTTTTTAAAAAAAAATCCCTCCATACATTCATGGTATGAACCTGTCTCAGATTTCTGACAAATAATTGAAAGAAATTGGAATACAAACACACTAACAAAAGAGTTTCATTTCATACAAATGGTTTCTTTAAGGAGCTGATTCATTGAGCCTGTACAACAGGCAGCTTCACAAGTAATCTTTTGCTTCTCTCCCTTAATTTTCCATTTTTGTGGGTTAGTAATCTTATGATAATGCTACAAGCTATCATCCTCCTAAGAACCACGAAGGTCTCAAGAAGGAATTAAAATATTCAAGCAAATGTACTGCCTCTACCGAGAAAAAAAGGAAAGATGGTATCATTTCAACTGCAGGCCTGCTAGTGGGACATAATATGTATGCAGAAGAGAAATGCAATAAAAATATGGAAAAAAGGAAAACAGGGTGAACTATAACTGCAAAAGTAGTGTGATAACTGTACTTGATAAGGCAGAGAAAATTTGGTTCTACATGGACAGTTAACAAACAATAGAAAAGGTAAGAGTTAATAGCACTTGAGATGCATTTGAAACTAATTAAAGGGAAAAGAGTAATGAACTGTGCTGAAAGCAAGAACTATTAAAATGGGAGGACAATACAAATGGTCTTCTTGGGCTGGCTATTTCATATTTGCAGTAATCATTCTGATCCACAAATATAAAATAGCTAGTTAAATTCACTCATAAGAAAGTTAAGGTTCAGTGCAAACATAGGACAGGACTGCAAAATGAGAGAAAAATACAGGTTTGCGAAATTAAGTTATCGAAACCCAACAAAATTTAATAAACAACCACCACCATTTGTGTTATGAAGTAAGATCTCATCGCCTGGAAAAAACATAGTAAAGGAAGATTCACTGGATCCACTCAGTATCCAACCTCAGGATAGCTGTTTGAATACAGAAAGGCTCGTTAGGGAAATTAGGGATTGCAGTACACCAGAAAACAACTACAAAAAGAGTCTAGTTCATTTAGTCCAGAAAAATGAAGGCTGACAGTAAACTCAAAAAAACAAAGGTAGTGGGAAGGATGTTAAATACAAGAGGAGAGAAGGTATTATGATAAAGAACAATTTTGTCCAAGAGAAAGTGGATAATAAACAATCCATGAAAATATTTAAAATAAAGAGTAGTAGGTTCTTTTCATCAAAATAATTACTTTTTTAGAAATCTTCTGGAGGAGAAATGAGGAAAAACAGAAGACAAATTCTGTTATGGTCACCACCAAACTTATGTCTAAATTATAGCTTTTCAGTCCCTGCCTTGATAGCGCTTACATGTTTACTAGGAAAGGTCAGTGTTAGCGTATTAATTCCTATAATCCTATTGCAATTCCTAGAATGAGATTTCATCGCACCTCACTTTAAACCTCTGTAGTATAAACATTTCCTTCTCAGCTAGTCGTCTAGTTTCATCATCAATGAAAAGAAATAAGATATTCTAGAACAACATTTATCTGGTCAGCTTGAGTGTTTGTGTAAGAGGATTAAAACTATTATTCCTTTCTCTTGTCCGCAAAGAGTCCAGGGAAGTAGATCAGATGTTGTCTAGAGCATAGAAATGTATGTTTGATACATAGCCGGCATTGCAAGGATCTAAGGACTGAAATGGGAGGATTTTCTGCCTGTCTGTCTTCCTGTCTTTCTGTCTGTCTCACCATTCTCAGGACTCTACACCAAAATTCAGGAAAGCTAAATAAAGACAAAAGTACTTCCTTATACGGAGTCTGTTTCCCTCTTTATCAGTGTATCTGCTTTTACGGCTGGAAAAGAGCACATATTATTCTCATTTTACCCATCAAGATAATATTGAACTTGGAAGTACATTGTGCCACTTCTATGTCGGGGTGTAAGAGAGAGCTGTGAACAAGTGACTGAAGGCTGGTTTCCACAAATCTCACAAATTGGTTTTTCTTGCTGCATTTCCAGACATGCTGTCTTTGTCACAAGAGCTAGGACTTTATCATGACTTTTATAGCAAACTTCATCACTAACTTTAAGGAAGCTTGAAACCAAACCTTTCCGAACCAGAAACTGCTCAACTGAGCAGAATTTAACAGAATTCAGGACAAACATGGCATAATATGTTCAACATCCAAGGCACTGTTGGGAAGTGGCACTTGTTCACTACTTAAGTGAGAAAAATATTATTTTAAATGTAGACAGTCTCTTTAGCTTGATAGTTATTATTTCTTGGGACAGTTCTAGGGGATAGAATCCCCATATGGAAAATTCATTTGACCCTAAAGATTTTCCTAGGAAATGTGATCTCCCAAGTGTATGTGTGAAGATTCCAAAAGCACATTTGCAAATGTTAGCCTAAAAAGTCAAAGTAAAAGAAATTAAAGCAATGTGGTTAAAACTTCCTCTTCAACTGGTTTGAGACAACCTCAGTAGTCTGCAAAAGATTCCATGGGCAATGTTAAAGCAATCAGGGTTAAAGCAAACCCAGAAACTATTTAGTTTGACAATATTTCCTAACCAACTTAATGGTCTAGTGGATATTGGCTTTTGACATGCAGGCAGAGCACTCGCGTTTGCTGAGCCAGTTTGTCATCCTCCTATATCGTGCTGGCGAATTTCAGTTGGCACTGCACGCTTCAGCACGGCCAAGTCCCACTTCTCTGGTGGCAGCAATGGATTTAAAGATAATGAGCTCAAAAAGGCTGGAAAGAAGACCAGTGACCATGATGCATTTGAATCTATTTCAACATAGTGCTACAAAACACTGTCCCACTGGGTATAGAGAGAGGAGAAGAAATGCTCACACAACAGAGCTGCATTGAGTTATGTATTAAGCGTGCATAACGCACGTGCGTGCTCCAAGAATCCAGCTAAATCAATTTGCTAAAATAAAGGGTTACCATGCTTCCTCAGGAACAACTTGGCATTATTTTAGGGCACATACGTGCTTTTTGGGGACATAACTATCTTTCGTTGCATCTTTGTGCTACACTAGAGAGCCTTGATCTGGTCAATGACCCTTGGTACAACTGCAATATAAATGCCAAATAAATCATCACAATCTGTACATTTTACATGTGACATATCAGTTAGTGGCAAAGAAAGAGGGAGTCAAGTTCAAAATCTGCCTGTGGGACACCTTTTTGAGTCTCTGCATAAAAGACTGTCAGCATGCAGATTCACACATGCCTTGGTAGAAAACACAGGGCTTCCTTTGGTACTTTTCAAATTGTGAGTTAATTCAAAGCTTATTTCAAGACAGCTGCAGCTGAGGAAGGAAGTGCAGAAACAGATAAAGAGTGCTGGTGGAGGAAATACATCCTAAAATGGAATTTGAAGGAAAGGACCTTCTTCCTTCTCTCAGCTACTGGGGAAGGAGCTTTGTTTAGAACTAAGTCCTTGCAAACTGTGATGGCTTTGCAGAGATTCGGAGCTCCCAAAAAGGCAAGCAAGAGGTACAAATCCATCAGAGAAAAAATAATCTTCTGCATATCCTCTCCTCCTGTTTCATACTACAATTTTCAAGGTTATTTTACATCCTCATTAATGCATACACATGCATGAATGCAATGTTTCAACCATTTGCTAAGTAGACTTGTGTTCTACACCTATGACAGTTATAGCAGTGCTCCTTCCAAAAGCGCAACACGTGACGTGACAAGGAAATTCATGTTTTTTCTTTTCTTATTCCAAAACAAATAACTAGGGTGGATTTCTTTTAATCAGTGTATGATATCTTAGGTTTTGCTGAATGCAAAATATTTTGAACATGAAACAGAAAGTACTAAGAGATCCATGATGATTCTCAGTGTAGTCTCTGCAGGGGATTTTCTTGGATTATTTTCTTGGATGGAACCTCATAAATTTTATCTAGGAGGTTCTTAATGTTTTCTGCATTTGTCAAGGACTTCCTTACATGTCATAGCCTAATCGGATCAGTAGGTAAGTCCAGTAACTCCTACCTGTTACCGTACATTCTGGCATGCCTGGTGTTATATTGCATAGACTCCGTAAATGCAATTTGTTGAGGAAACCTCAGAGTTACAACATAACTGCACACGACGCACTCTCTCGGAAGCACTAGACTTACTGTACTCGCGCCGCCTGAGCATGAACACTAAGTCTAACACATCGCTGGAGCATCAGATTTACTACACATCTGCAGGCCACCTGTGCTGTGCATGTACAATGAGCTAAAAAGAAATAATACAGAGCTTATTTCTTAGCCCTTTAAGCCATCGTTGTGATACTGTTGCCCACAAAATCTTGTTTGGCAAAAGTTGTTTTCAACAGGCTGGGAAACGGGGGGAAGCTTTGGGTGATAGTACATGTTCTCCTGAGTATAGCATAATGTATTGACAGAGGGCAAAAAAGAGATAAGGACTCATTAATGTTCCTCAAATGGAGGGCCTTTGTTTTTCACAAAAACTCATAATCTCAGAGTGTGTTACACAGGTGAAGTTACAGAGTGAGAAAAATATAAGGCTTACAAGATTTTGAAGACAAGTTCATAAGCATAGGATACCTACGCTTAGGAATTAAGTTGCAAACAGCAGTTACATCCCTAGCACCTATCCAGTTTCAAATAAGAGCAGAGGTGCCAGGTGCTACCCATCCTGTCCGGTGTGACTCCTGCCCGCAGCTCACGGGGACCGGCATGCACCAGGCTGCTGCTCAGAGATTGCAGTGAGGAGACGGGCTTCAAAGACTAGCCCATCCTCCTCCCTTCATCAGGGAGGACTGCTGCTTCCAAAAATTGGGGCTGCTGTGGTCCAAAGCATGCCTTGGCTAACCCAATTGTAAACCCAATACACACTCACTCACCTAAATATGCCATCTCAGATACTCGCTAATGTACTATCCTCTCTATTATAGCACCTATCAACTCTATCCCTATTTCTTTTTGCTGCAGCATGACAGCTACTAGGAGTTACACAACTAGTTTTATGCAGTAGTGACTGGGGAGACTGAACTGACCATCAACTGAAGCCTCAAATCAGCTGCCATTTGTACACTGGCACATAATAAAGGAATAGTCCTTGACAGGTAGGCATAGCAGACCTGAATATCAATTTGAAATCTTCCTGCTGAAGGGAATTCCTTTATTTAAATATGCAATTAATGGCCTAAATTTAGAAAATATTTTTATTACTGTCCCATGTTTCTGAAAAATCATGCCAATTATTTAGACTTCACAGTTAAACTCATTTCTTAAAATTCTTCTTAATTTTATACCTTTCTTCTTTTTGTTCTTTGTTAGGCACTAAGGGCATGATGCAATTTAGTCCCATGCATGTTTTAAGCAACAATAATACTTTTTTTAAAAGTAAAATTTCAGCTTTACTATTTTACTAATTACTTTCAGTTGAGGAAGCCAACCCTTTTAGAAGAGCGCACGTACATAATGCCAAAACGTAGTTCAGGAGTTCATTAGCAGATATGCACAGGTGTAGACCATACAATGGCTAAAATTACATTTTTAAAGGGCAACATAATGTGATTTTTTATTAGACTTTCTGAGGCTCACCCAGCTTCTAAAAGTTCAAGTTTAAGGGACTGAGGAAGTGGTCTAGTCATATTTTTGGGAAGATTACAAAAACAACTGTGACTAAATTCCCAGAAGCTGTAACATGTAAAAAGCTAGACTAGACAATGCCTTCTGAGCTGGCTGTAACAGTTTATTTATTTGAAAGTCAAACCACCACTGCATCAACAAGCAAATGCTGTACATTTTTCAGTGTTTAAAAGAATGACAAGGGAAATAGAAAACAGGATTAAATGCATTACTTCCCAAGAGACTTCTATGATGCAGTGAGAAAAATCTTCAAAGCGTGGGCAAAAATCCTAGTTCTTGTGAAAGCTGCGTTATAACTTCCCAGTCTACATCTATACTGTACTTGCTCTGGTAGCTGCCAGGAGGGACCTAAAAAGCAGCATTCCCAAAACCCTGCTCCCAAGTTCTTAAGCCAGCCTGGTTCAATCTGCTCGCAGGGTGTCTATTTGCCCTTCCTGAAGACAACGCTATGGTCCTTCAAGAAACGGTGCTGGATCGCTTGTCTACCTGACGTCAGTCTTCTAGCGCTGTCAGACACCAGCACAAAGCCATGCAAGAAAACAGCTCACCAGGCATGGAAAGCCAGAGCCCCTCCAGACTGCAAGTAATCTAGCCTGAGCGAAGCGCAGATGTGCTGGAGGCTTTTCCCCTAAGTGAATTAGCCTGCTTGCTAAGAGATACCCCAACAGATAAGCAGTACAGGTAGTCTGCAGATTAGTTTTTTTATAAGCCTTGTCCTCAGCTTTAAATAAACTATCAAAAAACATTGCAGACTTAACCATACTCTATTACACACATCTTTTTTAAATGTTATCTCCATGCAAAGAACATGTGGACACAATTTACAAATTGTTTTAGAACTAGAAAACCCTGAGAGGCTTATGGTGTAGGTGGTATTTTGTTTCCAGAAATTACTATAACTTATTTCAGGCGTATCCTGAGACATAATAGCGGTCATGTTAAAGTAAAATTGGTTTAGCTGCAAGAGACAAAGACGTATTTTTTGTATGAAAAGTGCAAGGTATCTTGACAATGCTGTTGAAAATAATAAAAAGAGGTCGAGTCCTGAAGCCTCTGCTCAAGCAAAATTTCCACTGGATTCCCTTATGTGTTGCAGTACAGTAATTTTGTAATATAAATATTCACTTGTTCTCAGTTTTCTTGAACATTATATATTTGAATGCATTTTTAATGTTGATTGCATTTTCTAGTTTTGATTTTGACCAATTTCATATTGCCCATAAACTATAATTCAGGAATTTCTGATATGACATATTTAAAGAGCATAAGGAAAACTAGAATTAAACACAATTTCATCAAAAGCATTTTAATAACGGTATAAAAGAGAGCTGAGACTGGTCATTTACCCATCACTGAAATGTGAATCGAACTGAGCTAGAACAGATTTTTTACAATCATTTTTTACAAGGCTGTTTTAGAAACCACAATTTAACAAAACAAAACAGAAAAATATTTTCCAATTCGAACTACCTGGAACGTGTTCCGCAGAAGGCAGAGCATAATTATTCAAATACGTATTTGGCCAGTTTACAGAGTTAACACTCAGTACCATGAAAAGAGCCACGGAATTGTTCATCAGAAGTTGTGAGACCTTGGTTTTAATACATCTCCCGACACACAGCACCTCCCACAGCAGCATGCTGCTCACTGCAGAGCTGTGGCGGGCTCAAAGGGAAGAGAGCCGCCCGCCGCATGAATCACCCTCCCAGCAGTTCCAAAGAACTGAGGTGGCAGCCCTTTCTTCAAGGGAAAGGAGCAGGCAGCAACCTCGAGGACTGAGAAAAAAAGGAGTTTATAGTTTTTTAGGGAAGAGGACCACCATGCCTCATGGTGATTTGTCTTCACCTTGGTATATTCTGTGTCCTTTTTATAGTAATATCATAAAACAGAAGCTTCAAAACATATCAAGCTGATGTTCAGGTTTTCTGCTCGCAGTAAACGACAAAAATCACAGATGGTTCATTCCCCGTCCTCATAATATTATACCACATGAGGATCTCAACAGGATACCACATTGAGAGAACATCCAGATCCCACTGTCAACATTGCAGCTTAACAATAAAAAAATCAATCAAATAAGCTGAGTTTTCCATTTCCCGTGATTCCGCTTATTCCTTTCTTTTATCTCGCTTCCCTACCAGCCCTTCCTAACGCTGACCCCGCTGCACCCCCTCTTCCTGGGCTTCCTTTCCTCCGCAGGTGAAGCGGCAACCTCCTTCACCCTCTCTACACACCACTGGGGGTTTCTTTCGGAATTAGTTCCCTTTGGATTCCTCACACTCATGCACTGTCTTACTGAATTTTTGTACCATCTCCTCTACCAAGAGAATCGTTTCCTAGCAGCTTTTAGGTTGGACTACTGCCAAGAGCTAGAGGAAGGCACGACTACTTCTCCCTCCTCTTCCTTTTCTTTGCTCTGTGTGAGTCACTGGCACAGAGCAGGCAGCTGTAAAACTGGCTAAGCGACTATCAAGGTTTTCAAATCATTTAATAAATAAGACTTATTCAATCAATGAAACTTTAAGAAAAACAAAGAATTTTATTTTAAAACAGTATTGAATGTTCCCAATGATAGAACTATGACTATCCATCTCTCTCTGTTTTCAGAAAGCATAAATGAATATGTCAAATTAATCTAGAAATTAAATAATTGAATAAATCTTTTTCACTACATGTGGAGGATATCATACTTTTATTGCAGAAAATAATTCCATTAACTGCTCATCTACGGTAGTAATTATTTTCACAGCAGTGATTTTTTTAGACATTATTCAGAATATTGTCAGACTAAAAATTCTGATAGCTGAAGTACAAGAGTATACTTCCATTTTTAAAATCATAATTACATCATAAAACTTATTTCTACTCACTGATCAAGCTTTGTTTTAATGATGTGCACCTCTTCAGCATAGTATCCTTAGTTTAATACATATTAAGTAATAAGAAAAGGGAAAAATATTTTGTCTATTAATCTCAGTAGGTTTTGGCTAGCCCTGCCTCTTTTTTGTAATTTTTGTAGTGCAAAACAAGTATAACAAACACTATTTTTTTCTCTGCTATTTAGTTTTATTATTTATTTTTTATTTACATTTTTTTTTATTTTTGTTTTTACATTTTTATTTTCTAAGCTATTTCCTATCAGCTTGGTACCATTATGTTGATTTTAAGTCCATCCAAATCATGGAAACAACATGTTTCTTGAGAACTGGCATGGCAGTTTTTGAATATAGTCAAACATAAGGGGTTTATGTTAAATGGTTGGTATGAGTTGGTCCAAATGTCTGCTATACATGCATAACAGTGTGGGAAAAAGGAAAAAATGAACATATGTTTTTTTGTTTCTTAGCAGGAACACTAGCAATGCGGGGAGGAAAGGTTTATATCGCATTGAATCCTGGACTGAAATGGAAACTATAAATTATAATGCATAAAAAGTGTGATCCAATAGCTGCTATAAAGCTCAAAAATCTCTTCCTAGACCACTTCATATTTCTAATACAATTGTGAAGTTTATAAAAGCTATGACATTTGTCTAGAAAATAAGAACTTTCCGGGGGTTGGAATCAGGATCAAAAATTCATTATGTATCATCTGATATAGTCTCAAAACTTTAGTTAGGTAAATTGAATAAAAGTCACCCCCCCTGTGAAGAAGCTCTATGAAACAGCAAATCTTTGCTCTCTATGAATTCAGTGTTGCTTCTAGCATTAGGTATGTCATTTGTCATTTAGTTAGACTGACAGGCAGGAGAAAAATTCTCTTTCTAAGGCCAACATTGCCCCCTTCTGCTATTAAGGGGACAAGACATGTAACTTTCCAATTCAGAAGTTTCTGGGGGTTTTGGCTTACCAACACGGCAAGGTGAACAACCACCTTTTTACCTTACTGTGTTGCCTGACAAATACTTGGAGTAGTTATTTTTTAGTACTTGTTTCCCATTATTTGAATTTCCCACTCAGAAGTTTTAAAACAGAAGTTCCTTCTCATAAATATTTATTCCCTTTCCAGATCGAAGATATTCTCTGTTTTCACAGACCAATTGCACAGAAAATGGTTTCTCTCCCTACATTTTTCTATATATCTCTAAAGTCCTATGTAAAAATATTGAAGAAACAACAACGGGAATCCACGAAGGTGTTATTTGAACGTGAAAAGAAAAATACTCGTGAAGCTTTTTGAGATTTCATGGTAGTGACAGAAAGGGCTGGCTATTTTGGAAGTAATATGTTAATATTGGATAATGATAGCTAAAGCTATGCTACCATTTACATGAGAAATCTTGATTTCTTGCCTCTCTTGGTATACCACATTAAAAAAATCGCGCTGGGCTCAAAGTCCCCAATATCAAGCGTCATTCCACAAAAAAATTGTCTATAAATATTTTTAAATAATAAAAAAAAGATGTTGTTGGAGTCTGAATAATAATAATAATAATAATAATAATAATAATAATAATAATAATAATAATAATAGTAGCAGCTATTAAATGTCAGTCTTCCCGATCACTTTTTTTTCACTTTTTTCCTATAGATGCCAGAAAACCTGTCCGCAAACTTGCTAAGAAAGGGACCCTATCCCTTTTAACAATGGGAATAAAGAAGAAAAAAACTAAGGTTCCCCTAGATTAACTAGACTGCTGAGGCAAGTTACAAGAGAGAAAATTCAATGAACCAAAGAAAGTCATTGGCTTTCTTCTAAGAAGAAGTTGATGTAGTCATCAACTGAATGTTGATGGGTTATTTTTGATAAAACTTGATCACCCTACTTGTGTGGACTTTAATTCAGCTAGCAACAGTAAGTTTCTCCAGTTCTGATCTCAATTGTTTTAAACCTTTTAAACCTTGCCAATAATTTCAGTTGGTGTAGTTACTGATATAATTTCATCCCTGTAAGTAGGAAAACTAGGATCAAAATGTTTTGCACCTGGAGTATCAGCCCAAACCCAGATACAGCATTAGATACCATTTTATATTCATAATACATGGAAGAAATCTTAATGTTTATAGCACCTCTAAAAACTGGGGCATTCCCATATGCATTCAAAATAGAATGTAAAGTTGACTTGTCATCACTTTCATAATTAAAAAATGTAGTAACTCACCTATAGAGTCCAATAGCAAATATTTTTCCTAAATCCACAAAGGGAAAGGGTTGAATGTGCTTTTACTGCGAAAGTACTGATATCTTCTTCCCTTTTCCTTCTTTATATTTGGGCACCCTCAAAGACATGCAACGTTCAGAGCATATTAATATTGACAATTTGGATGGATAAAGTTGATACAGCAAATAAGTACATGATGACTTTTATTTGGGAGTATGGCTTATTACTCTTGTCTGAGTGATACATCTAAATACATCTAAATAATTACTTCTCCCCACTTGTTCTTTAATAAGAACAGCTCCCAGTCCACTCCTCCAATATTCCTCCTGCTTAGTTTCCCACTCTTTTGCTGCTTCCATCCTCCAACACGTTGTTGAAGTCTCTAAAGGCAGATGGTGGAACTGGAAGTCACAGATTACTTTTAAATCACATGGGCATTACCAAGAAACTCTCACAGCCTTGAAATTAGTGTATGATGACAGAAGACTGTCATCATGAAACTGATGTTGGATTTAAGTAAGCTTGAAATGAAACTCAAACTAAACTGGCTAATCCATAACCAAAAAAATCAGCTAACCACCTAATTTTAAATGGGGATTCTAAATTTCGCACGTATATCTAGTAGATTCTGTAGTCAGCCAGGCTGAACATTTCTTTGCTGGGTCTCACTCACATAGCTTGCTTCAGCATAATTGCTATTTTTTAACACACCGTACCAGAGAGTGACAGAACAGCAATATGCTGAAGATGAACAAACACTACCTGCATGCAGCGTAGAGCACTGAATTAACAAAGCACAGGTTTTGTAAGCTCTATTCTTAGACATTGGCGTAGTCAGAGTATCAGTTACGTTACTTGTAAATAACCATATTGCTGAAGCTACAAAGCACCAAGTAAAACACATCATTTTAAAACAGAAACAGATCAAAATGCTGCGCATGATATAATCTATGAGGTGTAAAAAAGAAATGCCATGTGACAAATGGAAATTGATTCTTTCAGTCAAGAAGCAACTGGGGCAATGACGTGCACGCTTAACCATGTTCTTTCATTAGAGTAACAGAGTGATTATTAAGATAAGATGCTATGATATGGCATGTTACGATAAAATCCCTAGGTGCACCATATAACCTGAAGAGCTGAGGTGGACAGACTTGCACCAGTAAGTTGACAATTCAAAATAGATGAGATAATCAACGCTGGAAGGAAGCTAGGATAGAGAAATGTCCTGAACAGTACTGCATCACCTGTACGACTGCTGGAGCAGAATACAGAGCCCAGGCCTCACAGCCAGCCATTTGGGGTGTCCAAACAGCACCTCCCGAAACAATTTTTTTCTCTTTGACAAAAAACACCCATTCTGGGTGGGATAGGGAGAGGAGGGAACAAGACTAAAACAAGCCCCAGCAGAATTTCAGCAGCTCTTTTCCGTGTAGGATCACGTCCCCCACTTTGGAGCCCTGCTGCTGCTTCAGGAAGACTGCAGGGTGCCTGCCGCTGAGACAGGCAAAGTGCCAAAGCGTAACAGGGAGTCATTTTTTTTAATTTCCTCTCTAAAATAAAAATAGACGCTTTTTCTGGTACCAGCTTTCAGCAACCCGTCAGCATGTACAAGGTTTGAAAACCTGCAACTATGCCACTCTGCTCCCTTTTGCAGTGTATGTTAGTGTGCCTTAACCTTGCATATCTGTTTGAGTCTGAGGAAATAAAATCCTGGATTAATGGTTGTTTCTTGCACACCGTAACAACAAGAAGAAATAAAATCCATCAAGCTGGATAAAATATTTGATTTTTTATAATATATAAACTGGTATTATTTCAGTTAATAAATATTAATATATTAAGTGTCAGTACTACAGAAAGCTAGAATTAATAATTATATTGCATCATATTATATATATTATAATGTATAATGATATGATTAATAAGTTTAATGGAATCAATATTAATATTACTTCTTTATTAAGTAATTAATGTAATAGGGTTTTTACATTTTAAGTTTTTTTAAGTTACATATTTCAAAACTGTTTATTCTTTAATGTCATTGTAAATGTTATGGTACTCTATCCTGACAATGTCTAAATAGCGGAGCTAAGTTTGCTGCATACCACAAAAAAGGCAAAAGAGAGCACTATTCATCTTTTCATTTTGCTATGCGCTAAACATATGATAGGAATAATTGAGAATTGGGCCCAAAATCTTCATAGTGTCCATAGATGCCATACACAGACATTTTTACCACAAACGTGCTGTATACAAAATGACATTTGTTCTTAATAGGTTTTCCACTGTTAGTTGAACTTGTCCCCAGATGCCTTGCATAAATTGCAAGCTATACTTATTTTCCCTGTAGCTGATCAAAGACAGCCCAGAGAACATAGAGCATGTTTCCTGTGTCTTATTCGAGTACAGGAATGGCCAAAACCAATCCTGTTGTGTTACAGCTCCACTCCAAAGAAGTTGTTTCTAATCTCTCCAGCAATTGTTGGCACCCCGGGGGCTGTTGCTTGTGACCTGGTACACTCACACTCGTGGCACGGCTGCACAATGAACATCCAGAGAAAAGATTCGGTCCTCAGCAGTGATCAGAGGCCAAGAAGCCACCTCACTGACACAGAACAGGGAGATGATACATGTTATAGCTCCCTGTGGCAGCCTTGTCTCCCACAACAAAAAAACTTAGCTGCAAGGAGAACAGAAGAAGAAACTCTCTTATGTCCTCTACCTTGGCAGCTGTTAATAGTGGAGTTTCATTTATCAGAGGCTCCATCCACGCAAATTACATATTGCGTCTAAGGAGATATGGATGATGGGGGTTTTCTAACAAGGTTCTCTCACCTCTCACAAGCTTTCTCTGTACTTGGTGTGTTTAGGTCTGCTCCCCATTCTGCTGTTTACCCAAGGTTCCCCCAGAAGTATCGTCCAGTGTTCCTTTATGTCACCAATGGCAACTGATCCACATGGCTTAAGCAGAGACATCCCTTTCCTCGTGGAAGCCGTTGAATACAAAGTAAATGGTGCAGTTCACAAAGGTTTACAAAAAGAGAGCTTGACAGAAATGACCAGTCACAATTGCACATCCACCTATCGTCGTCAGCTTTCTCTTTTCCTGCAAATTCAGCTAATACTGGCTGGTTCTGCCTGGCTGTGGACCGTGCTTCTCATGCACCTTCAACATCATTAGCTAGCCTTCATGAAAGGAAATCCAGCATCAAATGCCCCTTCTTTATTTTATGGTCCAGACCAACCCTTCATCCGTTATTGAGGTTCAGCTCCCTCCTTATTGCTACATTTAACCCATCCCATCAATTCAGCTCCTACTCTGGTGATGCTAAAGTTCACTTGGCCATGTTTAAGAGTGAGACTTGCCAAATGGACAGTTAATAATTATTTCCATACAAATCATTAAGTTCTCAAGTGGCATGGGGTCTTTAGTCACGAGCTTGAGAAACATTCATGCTTTGTTGTGAAGCTCCTTCATAGACTATTTGTTGCATTTCATATAAACATGCATGAAAGGATACAGTATGACAATGCTACTTTACACAGACATATATATAGGATTAACATATATTGAACTTCTGACAATAAACAGTCAGCACTTCAGAACAACAGTGGATTCTGGATGAACTGACCTCTTCCCTCTTATTTTAGGGATATTGTGATAGATCCAAAGAAACCCTAACCCTTTACTTACACCACAATGGTGTCTCAGAAACATCCTCTGCAGAATTTCTCCTTATCACAAGAGTTAGCTTGTAAATGTGCTTGTCAAGAAGTAGTGCTGAGAAATCAAGCAACCCACTAATTTATCTAAATAGACTAAATTGTAACTAGCACAATTAAAAAGTGCAATTGGCATTATATTAATACGGCATTCATGTGCATATTTCTGGAAAAGGCTGCATATTTATGTTGTGCAGCACGCTACATAAGATATGTGATCAAAATGAAAGAAAGGTGTGAACATGAAGGGACATTCTGTAGATGTTTTTGAAAATATCTCACAGATGGCACTTTCACTCTGTAATGTAAATTTTTATGCATCAAAAGAAATAAGAGAGAAAGGCAAGGATAGCATGGTAGTTTTAAAGAAAAGCGATTCATTGCCTCAGACAGAGGATAATCTCCAACTAAGAATAAGGTCTGTTTAGGGATTTCAACTAGGAATATAGCACGCTCCTAAAGAAATTACTTTCCTTGCCATTCACAGCTTGCACTGGCTGGCATTGCACTGGACTTAGTCACCACCCCACTATAGAAAAATGCACATGTATAATCCTATCTCCTTCATTATACAAAGGCTTTTCTCTAAGTTGGTATTATTTAGTAGAAGAAACCACTACTAACAGCATAGCAAGTGGTTACTGCCAGTTAAGATGATGCAATTTTAGAGATTTTTTTTTTTCTCCCCAAAATCACACATGAAACAGTGTGATGGAAGATTCTGGCTTTGTCAATCAGGATTCAAATTACACCCAACGAGCTTTACAATAGCCCAGTACAAAGGGCTTAAAAAAACCATTATTTTTGGAAGTGCTGATTTTGAGCTCTCTCCGAATTCTCACTATGGAAACATATCCAACATATGTGTGATAGCATTGCAAGTTTACAGTGAGTAATGTAACTTTAGTCTTGAGACCTACATGGCCAACGCTAGTTTTATGGTTTTCAAAGCCTTCACATCTGTTCCAGCCTCCCAAAACACTGTACCCACACAACCTTCCAGGATGCTTTTGCTTTCCATATACTATTCTCTTTCCTTTTCCTTTGGCCCTGTGTTTTGTAGTAGTCATTTGGAGCTGAAGACTATCAGAGTCTCCTCCTTCACTCAGTATCCAAAATCCAGTTGAGCAGCACTTTTTGACAATTAGCTTCTCTCTACTGATAAATTGCATATATCTCAGCTTCTTCAAAAGTAGAGTTCTTCGCAGAACAAAGTAAAGGGATAATTCAACGGAGCCTGGAGGAACTACATATGGATAAGAAGTTGAAAAAGAGTAGGCCTGTCTTTCATAAAAGAGCAGGAAAAAGCAGAGTTTTCCCATGCTCTCTTACAGATCTCGAACCTCTTCTCTCTTATAGAAATAGTATCAGCTGCTCTCTTCCCACAAGCATCACCAGACTCCCAAAATGATGGGGAAAGAAGGCAAAAGAGCTCTGGCTGCTTCCTCTGGAGGCTATGGCCAGCTGTTTTTCCCAGAAGGCAGAAGAGCTAGTGAATTAGAGCACTTTTCCCACATCAGCACTCCTAAAACTCTTGACACCTGTAGTTTCCCGTTCCAAAAGAAACCGACATAATTTCAATCAAAATTGTTGACTACAGGGATCACCAAGCGCACAATGTCTCCAGCTACAAAAAGAAGTCTGTCACAAATTTGAGACCCCGTTCTGGGATCTCCTCTGGCCCCTGCATGGTGGCACTACAGGCACTATGAATAGTTACAAACTCGTTTGAACTTCAGATCTCACCGTCATGCCCAAGCATAGCCATGAGGAAATGTCGAATAAGCCTGGCCAAAGCATGCTATCTATTCAAGCAGTTTGGCAGCCTCATAAAGAGTTCCTAGAGGTAGCAGTGGTAGAAAAGCCCTAGGACCCACCTCTGCCTACAGAATCCAGGCAGCACATGGTGGATGCTTTGCTCCCTAATTGTGTTTTTAACAGCCTGATTTTACCTTGCTACCACTCTTCCTAAAGAAAAAAAATTAAGATAGTAGTTATCAAAACTTTGGTTTTTCAACCAATATTAATTAATAATAAAGAAAATAAATAAGTCATAAGACAGAAGGAATACATTCCACTTGAATGCGATATATGCAATTCCTTCACTAACATCACAGGAAGTTATTAAGCATTATCGGGGGAAACTCATCGTAGCCTAATGAACATCCCAGAGTTTCTAGCACCTCTATTTTTTTTCTTTTTTTTCCTTTCTGGCTATAGTGTTCACAATTAAAAATGTCTACGACACCTTCCAATGTTGGCTTTGCCACTCACCACTATTAAAGAAAAGGCCTGTGATAGCATACTACAGCTGTGAGAGCCACAATGCAACAAATAAAACGGTGACTGCTGCCCATACAAGGCAAGTACCATGCTTTTCACCCACCTTTTCCTCTCTGTGCACCCTGCTTTCAGGGTCTTGCTAGCCTGATGCGTAATCTAGGACAAGAGAACAGCGCTGAAACCTCGGCACTCTACATTAAGAACCAAAACATGTCCATTTAAGAGAAGGACTGAATTCTACATTTGCATTTCAATAATATTAAAGACTTCATTAAGGCCATTTAGGCATGAATAAAGGTATAATTTGTAGCAATGTACTACTGTAAGACCCAACCTAACTAATGCTCAATTAAATCTGTCTCAAGTTGGACCTGAAGTTGCCAATAACAGCCACTGGAGGGAAACTAATATACAGAAAGCAGAAGTCCATTGCTGTACAGTCAGGAAGCTCTGTTTATCATTGCACAGCTTTTTAATATACCTTAAGTAAAATCAGATAGAAATTAGTGACACTGTCAATTAAAGCAGAGTGAAACTGAGGTATAAAAGCCATCTTTAAGGGTAGAAATATGTATGGTTTTTTAATTACATATTGATCATATTTATTATCCGTTGGGATTTAAATGCTCCTCTGAAGCAGCTTATGTGTAATTGGGTTTTTAGTCATTTTCCTTCTCTTTTCTAAATATAAGTCCCTTTGTATATTCTTAAGAATAATGTTCTGTGCATATTTTCACATCTTCACAATGTCTCAGCTACTAGCACATAAAAAATACATATTATCTAATAGCTACATAAGTTTGTGTTAATGAACTTTAGCCATAAGCAGGCATCTATTCAAGAGAAACTGTGGTATTCAGGGACTCTACAGCACTTTTGTCTTGCAGAAGTATTTAATAATAAGCATGAAGATTTAAAAAAAACCTTTAATAAAAAACTACCAAACCTTTCCAGATCTCCATCATATCACCTAGGTAGAACCTTTTTAAAGTAAGAACTTGAAAGACTAAAGGCTTCGTTCTAGCTTGCTGTAAAGCATCTACTAACAAATGTCATTTACAGGATTTCATTTGTGGGAGTTCTGTAAGGCTGAAAACTTCTCCCTCATGAAAAATTGTAGAAATCTAATGCTAATGGCATCTGAAACTAAGCAATGCAGGGGAATGTATGTTGTCCTGAGGAACAACCAGGCATGCGCAGAGGATTAATAAGACAATATGACTACTTATAGCCTATTTTTAGTAGTACTTTGACTTTAAACATATTTGTATTCTTGAAAGCCGCCTGGTATTTCTATTCAAAGAAACAAATGAAGGCTGAAAAGGAGTGAAAAGCAGATGAGGAAAGCAGATGATCCTCTCTGTTTACATTCTGTGAAGAGAGGAAAGCTTGTATCGGTCTAGATTTTGGGTTTGGCATAAAGCTGCTTGAAAGGGACAGCCCCTCCCTAGCAATGAGAAATGCAGAAGAGGCCATGCTTCTTGAGGTATTCAAACTTCTCTGCTGGGCCAATACTGAGAAGTGTGGGAAGACTGCTGAGAATTCAGGTTCCTAATTTATTTCCTCGATAATGAATCAAGAAATGAAAAAGAGTAAGACAAGGGAAAAAAGGAATGGGAAAGCTTCTTCCATGTTAATGCACAGGCCAATTAAATTAAATTAGTACTGGGAATCTAGAAAACACAGGACTAAGAAATTATTATAACAGTTATAAAAATTGCTCTGGGGTTTCCACCGTGGAGTGGATTTCTCAGTAAAAAGAAATAATAATTAATTTTGCTAGCCATAAAAATCCATGAACATTTATCTCATCTTCTGTTAAAACTACTTCTATATTTTTAGCCTAAGACAAACATAATTTCAACATATTTTTATAAATGCTGCTCTTCATTTAATATTCCTTCCTGCTCTTTCTCCTTGATTTCTACAATAAGCATTGATTAATTATTTCCTATTTTCATTGGTTTCCCTAGTGTAAGCTATTCCAGTCCTGTTAAGTGGCTAGTCTTGGAAGGAACTGTCAATCCTGATTTAGTCTAACTTAATTTTTGGATTGAATATTCTGATTTTAACAATTCTGTCAGTTTTCAATGAAAAAAATGCATCACAGAAAAGAATTATTTTATGAACCAAATTTTATTATCTATTCCTGCTTATATTGTTGTCCCCTCTTTTTCTTAGCCTCCAAAATGCATATTTGAACTATGATACCCAGAGTTATCTTCCAAACAAGACTTTTCTATGATTCTATTATTCAATATATTGTTTAGGTTGATTCTCAGTTGAAAGGGAAACACTAATTTGTTTAGTACTAAAATGAAAGTTAAGTTTGTATGATGATCTCCATTTATGCATCAACTCATCTCTGTTTTCTGTTCTCTTGCTTTACTTTAGTTTTTGCATTACAGCACTAATCTTCTAAAAGAAAAGATTTTTTTCCAATTATTCAGAAGGTTCCAGAAGTCCCTACAGCTAGCTGAGTCGTCTTTTACAGCTCTGCTGGCTGTTCACATCAAGAGCAGAGAGTCCCCAAAACAAACAGCTTAGTCTGGAGAAGTTGTTTGTGTGAAGTTGAAGACTGCATCATGATGAATATTTATGTGGGAATGAATTGAGGTTGCACAGATAAAGCATGCTCCCCTGACTTAAAAGAAATGTGGTACGTGATAGATACATACATTATTCACAGGCAAAACAGGATCAGAATCTTTTAATAGAAGTGTTCCTGAAGCCACATCCTTTCCCTCCGCCTGGATCAGGTTTGTAACAAGTAGGACCATTCCTCGTCGTAGAAGAAAGCTGTGATGGCTTTCTGCTCTGTGTTTCAGATTGTGCAAGTTACAGTTTTTTAAGTGTTACAATTTGATCAGATTCGATCAGATTTTCTCTGAGCAAATACCATATTCATAACACAATATTACAAACCCCTGATTCAAACATGGCTCAACAGAGTTTTAAAAGAAATCTTTACACAGGTATTTAAAGGAGATCACTGGGAGCCTCGTAAGTTTATTATTCAAATTCCTTTAGAGGTAGCAACAAACTAAAGGCTACAAAGAAATCAACATTTATGCCTCTGACAATAGCGCATTATGTTATCTGATAATACTGCTAAGCATACAAAAACTCCAATTTGCTTTGCTTTGCTTCTACCCTTCCCTGTTCTATAGAGTACCACAGAAAATTACCTCATCCCACAATTTGCATTTTAAATCTCTTTCTAACTGTTTTCTTACTCCATTTGCTCAGAACCTAGTTTTCAAGCAAGTTGACCTACTTTATCTTATTTTGGTACTGGCAGTAAATTCCCTTAAGCTTGTCTACTCCGACATTGCTTAAAATGTCTTCTATATACTGGTAATCACTTCTCTTAAAGCAAAAAAGATCTATCACGACTGATGCAAGAATGATAAACTATTAGTCCTTCTGAAAGTCAACAAGATGTTTTTACATAGCAACAGTATGTTTCTCATTAAACTTTTTGAGAAAATGGCTGAGGTATTTTGGAAGTTAAAACAAACAAAAACATTCAGGTCGAAACAGACTTCAGCAGGTGAAATTTAGCTCAAATCCCATTTTGTAAAATTTTAAGCAAAGAAAAATAGAGTCTAATAATGGGACATACAAGGCAACTTTAATACAAGTGGCACTAATGGCCCCACTTTTAATGAACCTAAATCCTTTATTCTTTTATCATCGGTAACAAACTAAAATCCTGCTTTAAGAGCCGCTAAATTGTTTACAGTATTTACATGAAAGAGGCTCTCCAAAAAGAAGTGGTAAATTGTTATCATGCTCATATATGACCAAGCACAAAAAAATACCATGGTGATGAGTGAGAAATGATTTGATAAAATTAGATTTGGATAACTGTTGCTCTACAACTATTGCATTTGTAGCTGAATTCCCACTATAAGCCTTGTTTTGGTCCCACTTTAAGAATCTTCAAGCAACCAGTAGAAGTGGCATATAAAATTTGTGGTGAAGGTTGGAGTTGTTCTGTGAAAACAGAGGCATTATATTTATTGTGTCTCTGTGTGTTATAGAAACTAGAAGGGCTCACCGCAGTCCAAAATAATTTGCCTATCTATTTTTTATTTACTGATCTATCAGTGAAACAAAATAGAAGCTTTAAAGAATGAGCTTAAAAAAATTTATGGGATTCATGTAGCTGAGATTTCCACAGGTCTAGCAAGCACTAGGTGTCTGCATCAATTTAGCAGTTAAAATTGGCTCCCCAAATTACTAGTATTTAAAATACTAATATCAAGGTAAATTGTGAAGCTAATTTTTCCTCATGGAGATCATAGCTCTGGAGATGATGTTGGGAAGGAGAAACTATAGGATGGAGAAGTTATAAATCCTGGGATGTCCTGTAAAGAGCTTGGAGAGGAAAGGCAGACAGTGCATTCACACACAATACAAAAATTACCATATTCATACCTTTGCATAGCTTTTCAGGTCACAAGGAAGGAAACTTCACTGCAGGTTTATGGTATCTCTCAAAGGGAAGACCAAGGGAAAAGATACCATTTTCTTCTGGTCTTCTGTCTTTGGACTTCCTGAGATTTGCAGGAGGTCAGGAGACTCATCTAATCTCTGTACATTTCACACAGAGATTTGTTGGTGTAGCTATGCTTACTGGTAGGCTTTCTATCAGCAACATAGATTCCAGCCTTTAGGGAGCAAAGCGCATATCAAAGAACAGTATTTTCCTTTTCCCATATACCAGCAATGACACAGTAGGGCAGTACAGGCACACTATGCATACAGTTTAGTGCTTATTATAAACTTTAAGAACCTAAATAATAGTATTCATTCCACAAGAAGCAAATAGGTTTTTGACAAGTACCTATCAAAGAAGATAAGAGATGTTCATCATCTGATGGAAGTTGGGTACATCCTAGACCCTTTACCCACGAGGAAAATTAACCTCAACAGGAGTTTTGCAAATATCTAGTGTTTGTCACAGCACATATTTCTCTGAATATTTTCTTTTTTTGTGCTTCTACCATGTAGCTTTCCTCTTTAATAAACCTAAAAACCTTGCAACGTGTTTCACTAATCATCACTGAGGTCCTGAAAAATCTTGAAGAAAAAATATCAAAATAATTTAGAAATAATATCTCAGTGCAGGCTCTGAATTTATAGTTTCTGCATTCATAGCACTATTCTTACCATGATATAGAAAAACAAAATGGCAAAACCATAGTCAGAATATGGATAAACTCATTCACTGATACAGGGACTAATCAGAGCAACAAGAAGACAACGAACAAATGTCCAGCCCCAGGAAAGCTTCTCCTTGTCTTTAAGATTCTTGCCTTAAACTTCTTACAGATTCATTTAACTGGGGTCTCTTTAATTCCCACACAACTACATTTTCAAGGCAACTGCAGTTACTCTGTTTGTTTGAGATTGATCACAAATACTCATCTCTTGGTTAAAACTTGGAACACACTATAAATCTCAAAAAGCCAAATAGTATAGGAAATTATTGTTAAATCAAAATTATTATAAAAGCAGAAAAAAGAATACAAGTTATTTTGAGTGTCCAGGAAATGCATAAATTTTACTCCTTTTAAGAAACGGTAAAGATGCTTCTTCACAGGAATAGTATTTATAGATTTACCTACTAGAATTGTATTACTCCTTGAAGTCAGTAGAGCCATCTTGTGGACATACCTAGCTGCTGCATATGACTGGAAACCACCTCTAATTTCTTATTTCTTAGGTGGAACTATACATTGAAAGCAAGAAACAAAACAGTTTAAAGTGTTTTACTTCAATTTCAGATCTAACTACATATATATACATATAAATAAATTAACTGTTCCCACAATTCAAAAAAGATGCGGACAGACTGGAGAGGGTCTAAAGGAGGGCCACGAAGACCATCAAAGGGCTGCAGAACCGGCCCCATGAGGAGATGGAAGGAGTTAGGTCTCTTCTCCCTGGAGAAAGCTCAGGGGGGACCTTCTCTTCTGCATGGAGAAGAAAAGGCTCAAGAGGGACCTCATCACAGTATTCCTGTACTTAAAGGGCAGCTACAAAGAGGATGGAGGAGAGCCACAAGGAGCCACATGGAGAAGACAAGGGGCCACGAGTGCAAGTTGCACCAGGAGAGGTTTAATCTCAATATAAGAAAGTCATTTTTTACAGTGAGAGAAATCATTCACTAGAACAACCTCCCCAGGGACATGGTAAAGTCCCCATCGCTAGAGGTTTTCAAGATGCGACTGGACAAGGTGCTAGATAATCTCATCGAGGCTACCTTTCCCATGAAAGGTTGGACCAGATGATCTTTCAAGGGATCCTTTCGGGGTCCCTTCCCCATAGAACAGTCCTGGGCTGTTCTATGATTCTGTGATTCTAATTTCAGTTAACATAATGAGAATCATAGGTAATTAGTACTACTGAAAAAC
The DNA here is from genome assembly GCF_964195595.1 of Calonectris borealis. Taxonomy (NCBI): domain Eukaryota; kingdom Metazoa; phylum Chordata; class Aves; order Procellariiformes; family Procellariidae; genus Calonectris; species Calonectris borealis. The sequence continues at coordinate 59,004,292 of NC_134313.1, forward strand.
TAAGCCAGTCATTAAGCTCTGATTTGGATGACTAACCTTAGAAAATGTTGAACATTATTCCATGAAAGATTCTCCAAAGAGTATTCGCATCAGAAAACTGCATCATACTGACTTTCTCACTTTAAATTCTTGAAAATCCCAGCCCACAGTAATCCGGAAGTAGTGATGGTCGCTATTCTTCTGAGGAAAGAAAGAAGACAGGCTGCTTATTGTTCTTTATTACAAGTGAGAATACTTCTCCCTCAAGACCCAATTTGCTCTTGTAGGTCACTGAAGGATCTTTCAGTGGACCAAATATACTTCATTTGACACTTTATAAGGTGGAGTATCTATATCAGTGTTGGCTGAGTGGCCTGTTTTTCAAGGATGCTACCTATCCATAGTTGTTATTACATTGGCTGCTATTTCAAAATTATTTATAAAGCATGTCATTTTACAGTGCATATTCTGCCAGGTCTCCTCTGTAACCCCGAATATATCGCTCACCTCCCCTGTTACTCACTGAGCATACACTGTACATGCCCAGGAGTGCTTTATTAGGAGAAATTTTACCTAATCTGAACTAATTTGGCCAGATCATGGCATTTCTTTTACTATTTGGAAAGCAGCTCATGATTCTGCAAATGCTGTTGTATGCAGCAAGCTCTAAGAATCACCTTCACAAAACTAAGTATGCGCATTGACATTTGGGCCCCAAATACTAACTCCCTAACTTTCACCATTACTTTGGTATTTTTTTCATGTTTTTATTGTATTGTTGGATGAGTAGCAAATTCTCCTATGTGATCCAATTACACTGAAAAGTGTACAGCCACTAATCCCAGGATCCCAGCTATTCAGTCCAGATTGAACATTTAGATTCTACTTATCCAAATTCCTGCTCTGTTTTCAGCTGAAAGCTGTAATCTTTTACTCACAACCTAAGAGATGGTATATCCTTACGGTCCATAAAAACTTTCAGTCAAGACAGAGCAGCGCTGCAATAGTGGTGAAACATCCTCTGCTGTGATGCAACCGCTTATATGTTTTGCAAGAAGACTGCAACCAGGACACTAGATAATCATGTATTAAAACATACAATAGAAGCAACAGCTATTGGATGCTTTTCTCGGAGCTAAGGCATCTGTCCAAATAGTTGGTAAGCATTTTGAAGGGTATAAGAGAACAACATCTACAGTGTGCTGGATCCTGCTAATATTTTCACTGGCAAAATTTCCTTTGTGTGGTGCAATCACAGACAGTTGATGCTTTCAGTTAAAAGGCATCTATTTATTTTATGCTAATGTCGGGTGTTGGATTTTTTTTTTCCAGTGAATGTTAACACACAACTCACTGCTTGGTAAATACATATTTTAGAGGATGTTCGCTAAATCGTTTTACATGAATAGATCGGTCACAAAAACAATTGTTTCCCATATCCAGGAACTAAAAACGGTGGCCAATTTGCTCTAATTCGTTCATCGTAAAGAAGTATAGGGATTGTACCTCCCTCCATTTCTTCATACAGTAGTATATAAATAGCAGCATCTATTAATATAATATCGGTCACTGGAAACAATTAGGAGACAAAACCAATGACCTAATACAACAGGGTCATAACAGAATCCAAAGAGACACTGCATGAATAAAGAGGTTCATGAACACGGTCGATGTTACTGAAGTAAGAGGTATTCATCAATCACAATAGTGAACATACGACCTTTGTTTTAAGAGTTAGAGACACCCCGTTTCATCCAGTAGCCACATGCCTCCGAAAAAAGACTTACAATTTTATGAGATATTATAGTAGAAAAACTGCTGCGATTATGAAGAACGTGGACATGGACGAAGCAAAAGGCGAGCCCGTTTGAGACGCATTCGGAGTAACCTGAATTTCTCCAGGACTTCTCCTGAGGAGGGCTGCCACTGCCTTTGAACTGGCTGACTTCAAGCACCAGCCTTCCCTCCAGGGCCCACAGCAGCACGCCGCTGGAGTACTACTATTGCCAACACTGACTGAGAGAACCAGCAAACCCCCACATCGCCTATTATTTTCTCCTACCGTCGCACCCAAAGCCTTCCTCCCACAGCACCGTTAGTCAGCCTGGGGGCGGCAAGACGCGTGTGTCTACAGGGGCTGAAAGCCGTGCTGTGGCTGTGAGGATGGCAGGCTGGTGGAGGCCGCCTCGGCTTCTCCCCGGGCCGCTGGCACCCCGAAGGGTCCCTCTCTGTGAGAGGCCTCGGCTTCTCCCCGAGGCTGTCCGTCAGGGGCTTAGGCCTCAGGAGGCGGCCATCGCCGTGCCCCCGGGTGGGGGGGGTGCAGCTCCCGGGGCTCACAGGCGGCCCTTCCAGGAGGGAGGAAACAAGGAGGGCGGGTGGTGCAGGCAGCGAGGGGACGAGGGGCTCCCAGCCTGTGCGCGGAGCGCTCCGCGCATAGGCTGCGATCCCCTCGCCCCCTCGTCGCGGGGAGGCGGCCATCGGGCGGGGTGGTGTGAGGGGACGGCGGAGCCGTTTGAGGCGGGGGGGAGGGGGGAGGTGGGCTGCGAACGTGTGTGCGCCTGTGTGGCGGCGCGCCCCCGCCCTTCCCCCGCCGGCGCCCGGCGCTGCGCGGTGGGCTGGCGCTGGGGTATTTACGGTAAGGTGGACCCGGCGGTGGCAGCTCGGTGTCAGGTGATCGGCGCTGAGGAGCCGTTGCCGCCGCCCGGGGAGGAAAATGCAAGATGGCCCAGCGGGGCCGTGAGGGGCTCCGCGGCGCCCCCTCCCCGCCCGCCGCCGCCTCCCCGCCGCGTAGGGCCGGCGGGAAGCGCTGAGGCCAACCCCGCCGCGCCAGAGCCCGTCCCCGGCGGGGGCACCGAGCCATGGGGCTCTGCTACAGCCTGCGCCCGCGGCTCTTCGGCGACGCCGGCGGCGGCTCCATCTCCAGCGCCGGCGCCGCCTCGGAGCCCGAAGCGCCGGCGGAGCCTCACGCCGCCCCGCAGCCGCAGCCCCTCGGCGCCCCGCTCCGGCCCGGCGGTAAGCCCGGCGGGGAGGCGGACGGGCCGCCGCTGCTGCTGCAGAACGGCGGCGGTAACGGGGCGGCCCCTGAGCGGCCGCCGCTGCCCAAGGCCGGCGGCCCCGGCGGCGGAGGGAAGGCGGCGCGGCAGCAGGCGCTGCACCAGCCGCCGGCGCTGCAGAGACCCTGGGAGAAGCTGCGCCTGGAGGAGCGGGAGGCGGAGAAGGAGGCGAGGAAAGTCAGCAAGAGCATCGACCGGGCGCTCAAGGAGCAGAAGCGGGAGTACAAGCAGACGCACCGCCTGCTGCTGCTGGGTACGTGTGTGTGTGTGATGGATCTCTGTGTGTGCGTGTGCGGGGCGTGTGCCGGGGCGGGCAGGTGCCCCGCGGGGCTCCCCGGCAGCGCCCCCTCCCCGGCTTCCCCCGTTTCCCTTGGGCGCCCTCCATCCTTCCTTTGTCTCCCCGCCGGCCCCCCCCGGCCCTGCCCTCCCGCCCCCCGGCCGACTCCGTCCCCGGGCTCTCCTCCAGACAGGTTTACACCTTCTTTTCCCTTCCTCCTCCCCCTCTTCTCTCCTCCCCCCTTCTGGCCCTGGCAGTGGTTTTGCAATGGAGAATACGATCGGCGCTTGTCCTGCGAGGGCGAGCGGCTCCACCCAGGCCGCCGGGTGGGAGCGATGCGGATGGGGGAGCAGCGGGGTCTTCCGGGGGAGAGGAGCCCTGCCCCAGGCGGGGGGCTGCCCCCATCGCCCTGCGGGGGCTGCCTCGGCGAGAAGTTGTCTTAGAACCCGAGCAACTCGGAAACAGTAAAAAAAACCACAGCAGAAAGGAGGAAAAATGGCTATGCGTAAGATGTGTACAGCCTGTGGATGATCCTCCTCTGCCGTGTGTAACCAGGGATGGTTTAATGAGGAGCGGTAGTATGGGCTTGTGGCTCCTAAATGAGGGGAGTGCTGATGAGCAATAGGCTCCTTATTTAAAGAAGCAGTGAGCGGTGTAAGGGGAAAGAAGCGGGTGTAGGTATGTATATTCCTCACAGACGTCGCCTCTACTACAAGATGTGTTCCTCAGCTGTTAGCTCTCAAATTTTTTAGGGATGACTTGTCAGCTTTTGTCCCCTCTTCTCTGAGGTGCTACGTGCGGTCTGCTATTGCCACTGCTCTTTCTAAGCATTAGTTAATAGCCCTCTCCAGAGGATTTGTACCAGCTGATACATTTACAGTATGAAAACCACAGGGGTATCTAATACAAGCATCTCATTTCCTGCAGGAAACAGAACAGTCATTCTGCAGGGCTTTTTTTTTTTTTTTTTTTACAGTCTGAGCAGAGGGCTTATTTGGCCTCTTAGCTGTGGTCATAAATCTCTGTTTTCTGTTACTGTGGAAATACTGATTTGCTTTTGCATTAGCTTGCTTTGCGTGTTTTCGTAAAGTGGCGTGCTATGGAGTTTTGGTGGTTATCTACGTGCATTCCAGATTTTGGGTAGTCTTACGTGTTTCTTTATAAAGCTGTGTTTCCATGTTATTGGATTCTTTCATTCCTGTTGGTGGGTGAGGGGAGGAGAAAATAGGACATACAGCAGTAACAAAAGGTATAAGCAATGTTTGCCGGAACTGTAGTGCTCCAATTCTAAAAAACAAATCATGGACTTTATTATTTCCCATTAAATACCAGCCTGTGGGATACCAGTAAAAGGAAAGAGCAAGAAGATGTAATCCTGCTCCATGGAATTAATAATATTCTTTGCGAAATGTTTCTTCTGGTACTTCAACTGTTATGGTATTTAACTCTAAAATTTAAAATGTCCCATTAAAAAGTGTATTTTCAAAAGGTTTTTCTTCCTGTAGCCTCTAAAAGTGTGTTGTGACCAGTATGGCTACAAGAAGGCAAAGATACTGGTTTGTGGCCTTCCTCTAGAGAGCAATGCAATTGTTTGAACAAAAGGATCCTATCAAATAGATACTGCGTGTAGTCTATAACATGGGTGGTTGTCATAGTAAACCAGAGCGGTAAACACCTGTTCAGAAACAATGCAATTTGAAAAATAAACCATCTCCGACCCTTGGCACCCTGAAAGAAACTCAACACTCCTAAGACTCTCTGTGTTGAATTTTGTATTAAATCTGTGTCATAATCAGAAAATACTCTCTTGATCTCTGTATCGCAGGGAGGAAATGCTGGATTATTGTTTCAGCCCTGGCAGATCAGGGCCTGACATAAATGTTTGGTTTGGATGTAGGGAGAGCTGCAGGTGCTTTGTGTTGCTGTTTGCAAAGAAGTGGAAATGCTGCTCTAGATAAGAGGAAAATATTTAGAATGGGGAAGGGTTTATTTGTCAGAGAAGGAGTAAAGCAAAATTGCATTGCACAAGGTAATCGTTTTCAGTCTTGCACAGAGGGAGAAGACTTAGGATGTATACAAAGGTCTTTTAGAATAAAGAATATTATCAGCTTGACATTTTATAGCATTTCTGGTGGTAAATAACTTGATCCCTGTCCCTAAGGTCTTCATGGCAGAATGAACCTAAAAAGCGTACCTTTGCTAGAGAGAGGAGGAATATTTTTCTAGATCAACATGGAGGAAATGCATAGCAGAGGGGAAATGGTGAATGCAGTGACAGCAGAGCACCGTCACAGAATAAACAAAGTTGAGCAACAGCGTTGGTGTGGGCTTTGTTTGTTTCTTTTTTTTAAATACAAGTTTGTAAATAATAGCTTCATTTTGGTTTGTCCTTGTAGGTCTTGTACATGAACTCGGGCAAGTTTAGAGGATATTATCAAAATTTTAGAGGAAAATGCAGTGTATATTTTAAGGAGCTACTACTAGATATCAAAAAAGGTATGCAAATAAATGCACTAGTATAAGACGACTAGTAATCTCTAGAGTCTCTCAGTAAGTAGTATATTAGAAAAGAAGCTTCTATAAATGTTTCAAAACTACCTTTCCCTAAAAGCTCACTAATTCTCCTTTTATTACGTCAAATGAAAACAATCAGCTTTGTGATGAGCTGTGCATATAAGTTACCAAAATATTATGAAGTCTCAAAGGCTTTTTTTAGTGTATGTTGGTGAATAGCTCTCTAAGAACATGTTCTTGCCTGTCACAGCTTCCCCACAACTCATGTCTCGTGCTGCACATGATGTTTTGATGCTCCCCTCTAACCTACATTCAGAAACACTTAGTGCGTTTTGTCATAACCGCACACCCTCCTTTTCACAATTATTGGTTAAGTCCTCGAGATCAGCTCTCTGTGTGTGCCTCCCACAAAAATAAGTGTATCTGTATCAGGTGGCTGTAACTGTGATGCCGGGGCTTTACTGGTGCACTGGAATAATAGCAAACACCCAAAGTCTGGGGTGGTTTGTTTGTTTTTCTTCTTCTGCAAGAAGATGAACCCACATAAAATGGAAACTTGCTTTCCACTGCAATTGGCTGTTTCTTGTTTAATGTCCGCTTTAAAAAGAGGAGAAGGGGCTGGAAACCTTGAATTGATTATTGTGCACTGTATTATCTGCGTTTTGTTTTTTTATTTCCTTTTATGAGTGAAAATGTTAATCTGTGCAGAATTCTTAGGATGCTTTTGCTTTTTTTAAGCTTACATATTTATTGCACAGATTTACACGGCTTGGTCAGAGTCTTGTAGCTTTGGTTTCTGTCTTGTTTTCAGTTTGGTCTTTTTTTCCAGGGAACTGCAAACACTCTCTTCTACAAGACTGTGTTAGCTGCTGATTTCCTATAAACTGTACAAACATTACAAATCACTTTATAGAAGCAATTTAAATTCTCATTTCTAGTCTCGTATTTTAAACTATTTGGGGAGTTAGTGGGGTGAAGGGGGATTGGCTTTAAACAAAGTGCTAACTGTTGTGGTATAATTAAGGCTCATGTAATGTTGAAGTAAGTGATAGATAGAAATAATTTTTTTTCCTAGACAGCTGTTGTCTTCTAGTCTCCTCTGGCTCCTGTTTTTTCCGTTTCCCCTGACTCCTGGTTGCTGTCCTAAATTTGGATGACTTTCTCAAGCAGAACTCATTCTTTTGCACTTCCCTGCTAAACTGAAACTGAAAGTGCTGGGAGTAAAAGCTTTTCTGTTCAACAGAAACTGAAAGTAATGATAGAGGGATTGAGGGAGGGAAAATGGAGATAGTAATTTTCTTCATTTAAAAGGTACTGTAGCTGCTTAGATGATATGTAAGTATTGACTTGATAGTGAAATTTAGACATGTTTGATGATGTTTACGTACAAAAGTGTATAAAACATAGCTCCCCTGAGTTCATGGAAATCAAACACAAAGGTGCCTTGTCAAGCTTGGGGAGTTCCTAAGCAGTAGAACCCTGAAAGCTCAGAGGTGTACAACAAAAGTAATGCTTTATTATGGTGTTGTTTTTTTAACTACACACATATTGACTGTTGTCAGAATTAAACTGTGTTGCAAAAAGGATTTCTGCTGTGACTGGCTTTTAGACTAAAATTGCAGTCTGTTGTTTATGTATGCAGCATCAGCAAAGCCTTAAGTGTATCATCCCCAAACCAATTTTAAGTATTAAAATTAAACTTAATAAATCTTATTTAAAAAAAAACTTTAATTTTAACTTTTATATAGTGCCAACTCGTACTTATTGATAAATACCTGAATTCAGTTTAGCTTGATGTGCTACTTGCCCTGTGCCTACATAAAGCTGTGTGCTTGGGGTGTTACCACCAGAGATGATGCCCTCCCTGGTCCGTAACTGAGCTGGGCACCACCGCTTGTGTTCCAGGGTGTTGCACCCTCTTGTTGCATCCTGCATATGCCTGTCTTGTCTTTACAAAAAAACTTGTTGGTTTGTGCTGATAGATTTAGGATCCCTACAGCCAGGTGGTTCTAGCATGTAGATAATGGACATATAATTGGTAGGAACAGATATTTTCAGGACTTTGAAATAATTGGCTGCAAATACTGACCAGTGTAATAAAGTAAATGGGCTATATAATCCCTAATGCATTACATCATTCGTGTGTCTTTCCAAACACTTTTCTGCTTTTGTTGTAACTTATGGCATCATATGAAGTAGTGTATGCACTCCTTGCAGATGAGGAATCCAGTAGGCAGAAGTTGTCAGGACGTGTTGGAATTAGTTCTTAACTTTGGGCGTTTTTTTAAGTGATCCCTGATTTACAACACTTAGCTTTTCTTTATTCTGTAGATTACCAACTAATTGCATTTAGCCTGTGTTTAGCTGTTTTAACTGATTTTTGTTCTTTGATTAATTTTGCTTATTTTTTAATCACTTAATATTTAAGAAGAAAAATACACTTTTTTGTTCTATGAAGTGTAGCAGTGCTGGGAGGCTCTAACTGCTGTGCAAGGATGGGTTCTGCAGCTGTTACTTAGGCAATATGAACTTTCAGGTATTAAGTAAGTTTTGTGTGTGTGTATTCTGCAAATGCTTATTGTAACATAGTGTCTTAATTAAGCAAGCTATGCTAATATCTTCTTTGTCATTTAAGTTCCCATTACTATTGTAACGTCTAACTGCAGAAATTTTAGAGAGTACAACTTCTGTATTTGCACATTTGTTTTCCCTTTCCCCATGCCTTTTTTTCCTCCCAGTTTAGAAGTAGTACAGTTTGAAACTTTGTTCTCATGTTCATCCCTTTCCACTGCCCAACCCCACACCCTGTATTTCTTACCTTGCCAGCCCTTTGGTGTTCCTTAACTGAATTTTATGATATTTTTTTCAGACTCCAAGATAACTGTATAAATAATTGTTATATCGTGGGATTTTTTTTTTCTTTTCATTTTAGCATCTTTGACACAGTGAAACTATACAAATCTGGGGATATATTTACTGGGGTTTTTTTCCTAGAGTATTGGCTTCCTTCAGCTTACTTTTCAAGTCAGGTACCATTTGAGCTTAGAAAGTTGAAATAATTTTTTAAAAATTCTTTCTTCTTTTCTTTTTAATCCAACAGCCTGGCTGAGCTGTGGGGGAAACCTGGCCCTCCCTCTGCTTATCAAGTTTAACTTATTTGATAGCCTGTTCTAGAAACATCTTGCTTTCACTGAATGATGTGGAAAAGGTTCTTTTCCACAGATTTCTGAATAATAATAGAGAAACAAAATGGTGCAAGTCACTTACCCTCCGGTAGAAGGAATGGAAACTTCTGAGTTACCATTTGCATTGGGTAAGTCTTGACGATACCTTTTGGTGTTTTCTTAAATTCTATGTGGTTTGGATCTTTTGTAATGTCCAGTGAGAGGCTTGTCTTAGAGTAGATGCTTGATGGTTGAACAGATCAGTAAAACGAAGCACAGCGCGGTTGTTATTCAGCTGTTGACTAGTGCCATCGTCCAAAAGAAATCTAAAGCTGTCTTCCACTGAAGATGCAGATGTATCCAGAAGATACTTTTTCAGATAGAGATACAAGATATTAAGTGCCTCTAACACGTACCAGCCTTTGCAAAGACAAACTTCTTTTTTTATGTTCTTATACAAACTATAAACCTAAGATGCAGAAGAACATAATAACTTGTATAAAGGACATATACAGAAATAACTAATTCATAATCTGCAAAGGTATGGTTAAAGAGTTTGTTGTTTGTGTTTTTTTAATTAAAAAAAAAGTCTTTTTTCCTTTCTAAGTGGCAAGATGCTGTGGAAGGTATTTATGTCTTGTAATGTGTCTGTTTTCCCCCAATCATTTAATCACCTAATATTAAAAAATGAACAAAGAAAAAAGTCCTTGATGTGTATGAGATAAGCACAGCTGAAGCAGAAGAACTTAAGAACCTTGTAGTATAGTACAAGTATACTACTGTTATGTGTGATGGTGTGCAACCTAGTCATGTATAAACAAGCAGGAAAACTGCATTAAGGATCAGTTATAACTTAAGATGACTTTCAGATTGTTTTATTCATTGGGTCTACTGACTTCTGAGCTTGTGAGTGTTTTGCTTTTATCCCTTGAAAATATTTCAGTGAAGGAAAACAGTTGGGAACTACAGGACAATAATTCTGGTTCAGATTGAATAGTTGATCTTCCTTTGATTTAACATTTTGAACGAAAAACAGAAATATCAAATTCTTTAGAGTATTTTCTCACTCTTTTCGGGGGGAGGAGCACAAAACCTAACTGACCAACAAACCACCCTTCCTTCATGTAAATTTTGATGGCTTTGGTTTGTTTAACAGAACTGAACTTCAAGTTCATATTAATCTGGATTGCCCCTATAGATTAAATAGCACTGGGAGGAGAACACGAGCTTTTGGTGCTTGGAGAAAGACTGGATAACAAACTGCATTTAAATAACTGCCATGCATCTTTCCTCTTAGTAAATACATTTTTCTTCTTACTTATAAGAACATTTTGAACAGCCTTACACTTTCTGTGATTCTTCAATGCTTAAAAGCATTTGATTTCTCTTAATGGAAGACTGATACAGAAGTAGTAGAGTTGCGCTTGATTTAGTGCTTCCTGATGTCTTGCTTTCAGATCAGGCACCGTAGCAGTCCCTCTGATACTTCCATGTGTTTCCAGGTGCACCCAGCGTGTATGAGGCCATTGTTCCAAATTCCGTTGCTGCTCCCTCAGGTTCTCTTGTACTACTCAGTGTGCCATCTGGATTCATGAGCTTGTTTGTTCAATAGTGCCTTTCCAACTTGATTATTATTGAAACAGTACATTTGGTGTGTTGTTTTTTGTGTATGGTTTTTTTTTAATGGAGAAACTACAGTAATATTTAAGGAGGAAACATTCATTCCTAGGGCCTTCTACCTCTTAACTCTATATATAGAGGTGAGGATGTTGACTCAGCAGAGAGGGGAAAAAAAAGAACAAAAATGTCTACAGTGGTGTCTGGCTTGCGATATGCAGAACTCTTCTGTCAGTGGATTCTGGCTCCATTCTGTATGTCAGCTATGTCTTTGAACTACCAGAGGTGGAAGGAAAACTGTTTCATGGAAAAGCTGAAACGGAGAGAATAGTTTCTTGATACTTGAAGTTGCTCATAATTTAATGTAGAAAGGATCACCTGAAGAGTAATCCACTCCAAAGACCATTTGGCAACAGTTATAAAGGATTCACAGATATGTGGTCTATCTGCCAGAGACTGAACAATACTTTCCAATCTGTCAGGAAAAGTTAAAGCAACGCAGTAGAAGGTCAAACAGCCTTACAGATGACTGTGTTACAGAAGGGATTGGGGGATGGGCAGGCATGAGACGGGACTGTCTTTCATGCTGCTTCATGCTATGCCCAGTACCATTGCTAGTGGTCCTGGTCCAGGAGTTTCAGGAAAAGGAAATAGGGATTCTGATGCTCAGAATGAGAATGAGCAGATGTTTCGCACTTGGTCTGCCTTCCTATACAATGCTTAAGAACAGGGACATGTCAATACCTGATTCTGGTCTTGGGGGAAACCATTCACCTTAATACCAGTTTCTCCGGTTTTTTGTGCATTGCTTGTGTGAGCAATAGCACAGCCTGCTGAGGTTCTCCAGCACCTGGTGTTGTAGCACATGTAGGTTGGGTGCAGGGCAAAACAAATATATAATCTTGTCAAGCCTAAACAGTGTAATGTAAGTACATCATACTATGTTGACTGCCACTGAAATGTAACCTTTTCTTAATGACAATATTTCTCTAAGATAAAGATGGCTGAAAGAGTATGGGAGCAAAAGTTTTCTTCTTCTGTTTTTTTTTTTGTTGTTGGGTGTTTTTTTTTCCTGCTCTCCTTTGACTGCCTATTTAAAGTGAATCCAAAGCCTCCCTGTAATACCCTACTTTGTTTCGTTACAGGTCAAATAAGCTTATTTAGAAGTAAGAATTTCTGCTGTTGTGTTTTTTTTTTTTCCCCCTTGTATTCTGTATCCTGATACCCCTAATAAAAAAGTAATTAGAATCTAGCTTGAATTGACTGTTTACATGATGTGCAAAGAAATGCTGAATTAATCTCTCTTAATCCTATGTCAGAAAAATCAATTTGAAGATACTACTGAGTACAAAATAAATAAATATTCAGCATCTTTTGAATCCAGTGCTTTATCTCCTAACTCAGTTGTCTCTAAAGTTAGACTGATAAAGATTTTACTGTTGGTAGCTGCTTCATCAGCATGAGGTAAACAACCAGACAACGAAGCAGACTTAAGGAATTTATGAATAAGTAGACCAAAGTCCAGAAGTGACCAGTAAGATTTTTGCATTCGACTACCTATGTAACCAAGAAATCATTTTGCTTCCCAGTAGTCTCTGAGCTCTAAATTAATAAGTTGCTTGAATTTTAACAAGAATATTAGTAAGGTAATCTTCATATAAAGTGTTCAAGCAGTGGTATTGTTTGGGACCATATTTCAGTTCTGAATAAGGCATACACTCTGTCCCACCCACCAACTTCAGCTTCTACTTGGTTGGAATTCATAATACACTTGTTTTCTCCAGCTTGTTTGTAGCTGTAACTTGCATAGTTATTCCATTCCTTGCAAGAAAACAGGCTGGAAAATACTCCCTAAAAGCTAACTGTGCTTTTCACCTATTGCTCTTGTGTGCACTGTTTTCTCAACATGTCGGAAGTGGGCAATGCCCACTTCTAATGGTGTTTTTGTTTGTATTTATTTTCTGGAGGAAGCATTGTTCCTGGTTTTTGACTTGTTCATCATACAATACAGAATTACTGTATATCCAAGTCTTTCTGAAACTGGCCTATAAAAATCTTTGTACTCTACTTTTGCTGCTTTTAGATATATGACCTTGCAGTGGCTCATTGAAGAGTATTACTTGACTGTACCATGCGTATTAGAGAGTTGCTGTTCTCCAACATTATTGCTTGTCCACACTTCAGTCTTTTGATAAGCTAGCATTATTCACAGTGGTATCTTTAATCAGTGACTAAAAGCTTACTGATCCTGTAAGGACCTTACTAGCAATACTGCAACTAGTTGATGATTGACGGTTAATTCTTGAAATCCATCTATTAGCTGATTCCTGATTCACTTAAAATGTGTTGTATTGATTATTTGCAGAATAACATCAGGCATACATGTGCTGCTTATTTATAATATCAAATGTCTTATGTTGACATAAGCCTTTAACTTAATCAACTGTGCTTGTTATCAATATCCCTCAAATATTTATTTTCAATTAAGCAAATAACTTACTACTGATTCATTGACCTTAGGTGGTAGAAACCAGTCCTGTGCTTGATGGAACGTGGTTTTTCTCAATCTGTGTAATCTAAATAGCGGGATCTCATACCTGGAAAAACTTTCTTTTCTGAGGCCGTGAGGTTATTTCGTTGAGTAACAGAAAGTGTGATTGATGTTCTTTATGCTGTTATCTGTGGTGATTTGCAGGATATGGTGGGATCCTTCCTGTAAGGAATTCTCCTGTAAATATTAAGAAAAGAACTGTAAGAAAAGCTCACCTTGTAAAGAAAGAGGGCAAAAATCTCTGTTTAAGGAATTACTTGTGTTGACACACACAGCATTATTTGCTGTTACTGTTTTAAGGTAAAGAATATATCCTGACATTTCTGTGTAAATGTTTTCATTAAACAATGAGGCTGGTTATCCATGACTTGGTCTAGCATGTCTAGAAGAGCATGGCACTATTATGATTTCTAGCAAAACAAAATAATTATTAACTTGAGGAGATATTTTGGAAACAGCAGTGTTTTGCTTGGTCCATTCCATCTCTAGAGTATAGTCTGTTTTTAGAGTGGTTCAAACTGTCCACTTCCCTCTCCTTTTCTTAAAAAAGAGACAAGCTTCTTATTTAAATTGATACTTTCAACAAGCTGAAAATGCTTTGTCAAGATGAAATATTAAGCCAATTGAATGTTTACTGCAACTACAGACCAGAGCAGGAGAAAGGAGGGGGGAAGAAAAAAAAAATCTCATGATATTGGTTTTTTGTTTCCTTTTATTTGTTAACGGCTGTGGTCCGAAAGTGTCTTCTGTGCTATGTTAGATCTTGCAGGCAGTTGCTTGGACCTTTTATGAACGCTGTCTTTCAAATCAGCTGACTCCTGTTACTTTTTGCCTTCTTTGTTTATGGCTGGGAAATTACTGATCATTCAGGTTTTGAAATCATCTTTACCATAAAAGAGTCCAACTCAAAATGTAAAGCTCTTAAATCCAAGTACTTAGTAAATTAATTTAGTAAGTTTTATTTTAGGTCAGCTTTTTGGTGGCTTTCTTTTTTTGGTAGCAGTTAGGAAAGGTAATATCTGTTACAAAAACTGCTTATTGTCAGAATTGTTTTATATGTTACATGTTGGAAATCAACTTTTATTCTAGCTCTTTACTAACATAAAGGTAGAGCTCTTACTGTCATAATCCTCTCCTTTATTAATAGTTATTTGAGTGAGGAATTAAGTCTCTATGAACACATTGGGGTATTCTTGCTCTTTAACTCATCCTAAATGCACGCTAACGATTATCTCAATTTATAAAATACTTGATTGAGTCAGTCATCCTGTCATCATAGACAGTCTTTTTTCTTCTCAGGTGTATACATTTTTTCACAGCACCATATGGCTTGAAAAGCTTTCTTGACCCCCATCCATGGCTGACAATGTATTTAATGTTTCAAAGGATAGCCATTCCTCTGTGGGTGTTCTGATAAATGCTCTAGCTGGAGACAGGTATTCTAGCATTTTCATTAACTCTCCTCACAGGGAGCCTTCCTGTAGAGGAAACGTGCATTTTCTTTAAAAAGAACTTCCAAAATAGATTGTGAGCGTAACTGTGGAGGAGGAAAAATAAGTATAGGAGCAATTGTGTTACTGATTCTGCTGTAGTATGTAAAGATGTGAAGTAGCACGTCAGTGTAATGTGCAAGTATGTAAAACGCATGCTTACATTGAAAGCATAGTAAGTCTTGCTGTGGCTGCAAGAATCCCAGATGTGAACTTAACTCTGCAGTGTAATCAGTCTGGAATTTACTGCTCGAGTTGGAAGAGGGAGCTGAGACCCAGAGGCATGGCAGAATATTATTTTCATGAATGTCATCTTTGAATGTCTCATTTTTCAGCTTGAATATGGTACATGTCATCAGAAGTGCTTCAAAAGTACTGAGCGGTTTTGTCTTCCACCAACTTCGACTGGAGTCAAATGGTCAGCATTGAGGAAGACTTACACACAGAAGTGTGTGTTGTGCTGCATACTCTGAATATATAAATTCCTTCAAGAAGAATATTCTTTATTTTTGTTTTAGTGTTATTTTTGTCACTTTGTACCTGGTTCAGTTATTGGGTATGTATTTAAATGATAGTGATAATTCATTTGTTTAAAATACGATTTTTTTTTTTTTTTAAAGGGAGCTTTTATTCTGAGACTTAAAACTGAAAATGCAATTTCTTTCATGGAGCCCATGAAATGCAGTATGCAACCCCTGACTCAACAGCAGGATGCTGAAAAAATTAACGCAGAGTTCGGAACAGCAGACTTCTTAAAATATTGACAGAAACACTTATTTGCTTGGGTCTTTTAATTTTCCCTTCTGATCATAAATGTCCATTGGTATTCATCATGGAAAACTTCAGGCTGAGAGGTTAAAACCTAATCAAATCAGCTGAATGGTGTCATAGAATGAAAATCATTAGGAAGGCTCAACTACAACAATCAGTAGGGTTTGATTCTGACTGTAGTTAAACTGTCAAATATACGTAAAAAGGTTAGGCGTTTCCAGCATGAAGGGTATCTGTTCAAACCCTTGGTATATATGCTTTTATATCAACATGCGTTACGTTGTCTTTGATTCCATGACTGACTGTGCTTCCTTTCTACATTCCTTATAGGTCCATACAGTATAATAATAACAACTGAATAAGACATGTTGATTGCATGTCATCTTCATTTTTTTAATGTGGAATAACTTGCATTGTATACAGAAGTCTTCAGTGTCTCATGTGGATTTTTCTAAGGAGCGAACCATAGATATGTTTCCTGTTGTACAGATGGAAAATCTAGGTAGAAGTGGAACACGAGCAAACGTACCCACCATCTAAATTTTAATTACTAGCCTGTAGTAGCCTGGTCTACTTCTAAAATTGTTTTAGAGAGCTGGTACAAAAAGCTACTACCTTTGGTGTCCAAATTACTATGTTAATGTTTACTAGAATTTCTGAAAACTGCTTCTCAAGTTAAATACGCTTTAGAGTGGGAAACTTAACGATAATGCTGCAGCTGTACACAGAACTCCTTTGATGGCCATGCATTCAGGATGTGAAAACTCAGCGGGGAAGAAACTGAACCTTCTGGTACCATTTTTATGTCCCAATGCCAGCTTAATAATCTGGGCCTCTCAGATGCTGGTCAGACAAGTTCCCTGTCATGACAGCATGAGAAAGTCTTCAAATCTTAAAAGTATACTGTTCCTGGCTTTCCTGTCTGTGATATTCTATTTCTAATCCAGTGAAGAATGATGACTTGTAGCAACTGTTGATATCCTTTCGCCTCACTTCAGATAAGCATGAGATGCAATGTAGCGGAGGGTGTCTTGGCAGCAGCATGCCTTGTTGGGAAAACCGCCCCATGTTGTAAAGGTTATCAGACTGCATTGCTACTGCAGATTTTGATAACTGAAAAGTCTCCATCTGACCAGCTTTGGGAGCAAGAGGATAAGCAAAGAATAATGGGAGTCTCCTACTGTACCAAGCAAAGGTGTCTGAGCCTGGACAGACGGACAGTTGTATTCCTGTGAGGAAGAGCTTTGTCCCTGCCCCTTGCTGCTAATGCATGACAGGAGGGCCTGGAAAAAAATGAAGAAACAGCTTGTTCTTGCAGTCAGTAACCTGATTTACCCCAAGCTGACTAGTAGTTAATGAATTGGATGTTACCAGGCTTTTCTTGGATGGTCAAGCTCCTTCATAATACTGCTTTGGTTTACCATCTCTGGTGATAAAACTGTTTATGCAGTGGTACAATTTTTAGTATAGAGCTTCTGTATAATTATTAGGTCTGCCATTTTTCCTTAGAAAATGTGCATGACTATAAAAATTACACTTCACAAATCTTTCTGTGAGCTGTATAAGTTATTGAACATGTCATCAGTGGGCTTGATAACAATGGAGATTGGAAATCCTGTATTCCTGAATTGCAACAAACTGGGATCCAAATCCCATTCAAAATGCAATGCAATTTTATCTTATTATTTTAGATTCCACATCTATTCTGTTGCTCAGGGCTTGTCTTCTATCTGTGGTACTATGCCTGAATTAATAAATGCTGTGGGATTTTATCTAAGCTGAGGTCAGTCTTGGATAAACCATGTCAGTAATTCAGAAATGACTGAGTTGCAGAGCTGGTGTCTGACTATTGTAACTTCTGGGTGCTGCCAGTTGCTCTAAAAGGCCAGAGGAATTACGAAGAAAGTTCAATGACTTGTCCACAGATATGGAATAAATTTAAGCAGAATTTGAATGATTATCTGAGCAGATGTGTAGTTAAAAGAAGCTGTGACTTGACTGCAACTAGAGTAGAAGACCTGCATCAGTATAGCTAAGGTGCCAAATTACTTCTGTGGTAGCACTGAAAGCTTTATCCTGTGTCCCCAGTTACCTGCTAGTTCAGGTGTAAATAACAGTGCCACTGGATATGAAGGCACTTGTGTGTGACTTGCTATGCAATCAAATGTGCAGTGAAGCAAACCTCTTTGTGGCAAAGGAAGGCTACGGTTCCTCTTCCTTAAAGAAAACTGTAACAGCCTGTTTGCTGTGCCAAGCATCTTTCTTTACACCAGTTTCAACAAGTTTCACCAGTTTACAGGTACCACTGCTGTTTGCTGCATCACCTTGATTAGTTCTTTACTCACCACTTGCTTTACACTGAATGAAGCAGGATTCTGTAGCTAAGCTGCCATGGCTTGTCCCACAGCATAATTAAAACTGTTCAGCTATCTTTGCAATTTTGTGAATTGGAAGTAAACTTGAAAAGTTTAACTTTTGTGTTAATTGTATTTTAAAGGCAGCTTGGGTTTATATATATTTTCTTTTAATTATTATTTTTATTTTTTTTAACACAGGGAGGGCATGGTGGTTAATTTGAAGATCAGCTTATGAAAGATCATCCTCTGGTGAAACTTCTGTACAAGGCAGACACTGTTCTGGCATTTTCATAATGATAACCATTCTTTTTAGTTTCTGGTGAAGTAAATTCTCAGCTTCCTGATGGTTCCTTAATAAAGAGTTGCAACCTTCATGTGGCTTAGTGGATATCCTTTATCAGTTTCCACATCTTGCCTATGAATGAGAATATCCCAAAGTCAGCTTTTGTTTCTGGTTGTTTATTTTTCAGGCCCATGTATTTTCAGTCACCTTCTGCTTGATGTAAGTTAAAACTCTTCTGCAAGACATTCTCCCCACTAATGCTAAGGAGTAGTTCCTTTTGGGAAGGCCAAGTGGTCTCAAAGAGCACTTTGATGGAGTGAGATGCACTGAATTGGCACTCTTGCATCACACCATGTTTCAGTAGATGCAACAGATAGGACATTGTAGTTTTCCATCAGAAAAGGTGGATGCAATATTGATAGATCCAGAGATGTGAAGGCATAATCTAGGACCTTACATTTGATGGTCTCTTACTGTGCAATCCTCACACATTGATTGTTAACTCCTTTAAATGTTTCTTGAGCAATTCTGTGATGTTGTACGAGGAAGATTGCTCTCTTGCATCAAGAACTCAAGTTACAGATAAACTTGTTGCCACCAAAACAGTAATTGTGAATAGTCTCAGTGGAGATGTATTCTACAGCTACAGGTTGTATTCAGGCTTTGTAGTTCGCCAGTGCTAACTGGTCAACAGTAGACATGGAAACAGCAGCTATGAAGATATTTGTCAAAGTTTATTACAGCTTGTGACTTATTTTTCTTCTGTTTCTCACCCCGCTTTCCTCCAGCTTGCACCATGTTTGGGATGAAATGCATACTTCTCTGTTGATTGTGAAATTATATTAGATGCTTGGGTAGTAGATAACAGCCATGCAATTCAATTATTTCCTTCCTGTCTCACAGTTTCCCAACTTGTCCATTTTTTACCAACCCCTCTTACAGAGAATCTACTCTAGTTAAAGATAGATATTAAAGTCATTGAGAGCTTTAAAACCAGTTCATGTGCCCTTCGCATTTTCTACAACTGCTGTTCCTGAAGCCATATGGGAAGGAAGGAAGATTGGTGACTGTCCTTGACTTGGTAAATTCTTTCTTCCTTCTAGTAGAAATGGTTCAAATTCAAATGGTGATAGTATCCAAAGTTATTCAGGTCTATAACTGCCTTACCCTATTTTTTGTAAAGCAGGAAGTCTGACCAACTTTGTCGTCTTAGACAAGATCAGTGTTAATTCAAGGTGCATCTGATTCCTCTTTCACGAGCTGTTCACTTTTATTCCTTGACCCTTCCTCTAAGTTCCAGGTTGCTGTATGCATCAGACATATAGGTAAGACCACCTCTGCTTATCTAGAAAATTAGTTGATCAAGGGAACAGACCCTTCTGCTGGATAGAACCTGAACTTCCCTTCTGATATCTTGATCTGAACCTTATACCATCACGAGCTATGGGATTCACTGAAGGAATTACCCATTCTTTAGAGATGGAGAGATTCCCATCTGTTTAAACTTTATTTTGCAATAAATCTCTTGGCCAAGATGTAGTAGATGTGATGCTAGAATCACATCTATCCTTTTCAAGGCACATGACTTCGTATTCATGATGCTCTGTGCCTGTCATTGCCCTGGCAGAAAAGGAGGAAGGACAGAAGTTAGGTGGTTTGTGATGTGACTGGTATGTGCATTCAGTGGATTTTCTCCCTGTAATTGTTCATCAAGCTATGAAACAATCCTGTTAGTGTTCAACGGGTACACCCTCTTCTGGGTGTGGAGCTCACCTAAGCAATTTTGTTATGCACGGGTTATAATTTTGGGAAGAACTGGAGCTTCACACCATGAGCTTCCTTAGCCATTCAAAGGTCACACAAAACATTGCGACCTGATATAGGAGATCTGTACCTCAAAGTGATGATGGACATCTCAACTATGATGTGTTATAGCCACAAGAGAGCAGGCACAAACGCAAGTGTCCTTTGCCAGGAAGTGATTATCCTTTGTAATCGGTTTCCAGACAACTCAGCAGTTTGTTCTGCTCCAGGCTCTTGAATCTTTAGTGGAAGAACTGAGCAGAGCTTTGTGTTTTAGCTTCTGATGGGCTGATCTTCTGAGTTAAATACCTTTTAAGAAGCAGTAGAATTGTTTATTTTACAATTATTTCCCCTGTCCAACTTCTTACCATCCCTGAAATCTCTTACCACTTGCAATTAGAAAGAGCAACTAATTAGCAGAAAGTCAAGTTACTTTGTATATATAGATCAACTGGACATCTTTAGCCTCTAAACCTTCCTCTGTTCACCTTCCCCTCTACTTGTGATCTCTCTTAGTCATTGTTTCTCCCTCTCTGCACATTTGTGTTGCATTGTTACTGGATTTACTCTTCTTCATATACCCATGTGCTGAGTTTGAGGAAGGCTCAAATACAAGTGTTCCCATAGGATCCTGCTCTTTGTTTTTGAGCAATATGATGTGTACATTTACAGTACTGGTGTGCATATTAACTGCAGACATTAGTCATTTGAAACTCATTAGTAATGAGTAAATAATAAACTCACAGGTCTTCAGTGAGATGGGGATGTTCCTAACTTCATATCTCCCAAAAGAGATTTCTTTAAACCCGATTTTTAGCTTGTATTTTGAGACAGAACTAACTCAAACTAAACAAGTGATGTCAAGTTTTAAAAGAAGAAGTAAAACTGAGTGTCTTCCATTTTCTGATGCAGAAAGGATAGCATATTATACCTGATACTTGGATTAGGAAGGTTCAAATATAAATATTTAAGAGGATGTGATGTTACCTTAAAGATGTTTGGAGGGGAGTGATCTGCCTTGGGATTTTTATGACTGAATTAATATTGTCATTGCAAGTTTTTGGCTTCTTATCCTTGACTTCCACAGTTTTGTGTATATCAACTTACCAACACTATGAATAATGTTCTTATGCCGACTTAGTCGTCTTTAAGGATGCTTTCCATAGAGTGCAAGAGCTCTTGATCCCCAGGTGTAAGAAATCAGGAAAGGAAGGGAAGAGACCGGCATGGCTGAGTCGAGACCTGCTGATCAAACTAAAGGACAAGAAGGAAATGCACAGGCAGTGGAAGCAAGGACAGGTACCTTGGGAAGAGTATAGGGATGCTCCCCAGTTGTGTAGGGATGGGGTCAGGAAGGCCAAGGCGCAGCTGGAGCTGAACTTGGCAAGGGATGCAAAGAATAATAAGAAGGGCTTCTACAGGAATGTCAGCCAGAAAAGGAAGGTCAAAGAAAGCGTACTCCACCTGGTGAACATGACTGGCAAACTGGTAACAACGGACAAGGAGAAGGCTGAGGTACTCAACAACTTTTTTGCCTCAGTCTTCGCTGGCAGCCTCTCTTCCCATAGCTCTTGAGTGGATGGACCGCAAGCAGGGACTGGGGGAGCAAAGTCCCTCCCACTGTAAGAGAAGATCAGATTCATGACCACATGAGGAACCTGAACATACATAAGTCTACGGGATCTGACAAGATGCATCCCAGAGTCCTGAGGGAATTGGCTAATGTAGTTGCCAAGCCAGTCTCCATGATATTTGAAAAGTCATGGCAGTCAGGTGAAGTCCCTGGTGACTGGAAAAAGGGAAACATTGCACCTATTTTTAAAAAGAGTAGAAAGGAGGACCCTGGGAACTACTGACCTGTCAACCTTACCTGTGTGCCTGGGAAGATGTGTGCTTCCTCCTAGAAGCTATGCTAAGGCACATGAAGGACAGGGAGGTGATTTGAGACAGCCAGCATGCTTTTACCAAGGGCAAGTCTTGCCTGACCAATCTAGTGGTCTTCTATGAAGGAGTAACTACATCAGAGGACAAGAGAAGAGCTACAGATATTATCTATCTGGACTTCTGTAATGCCTTTGACACGATCCCCTACAACATCCTCCTCTCTAAACTGGAGAGATATGGATTTGATGGGTGGACTGTCTGGTGGATGAGGAATTGGTTGGATGGTCGCATCCGGAGAGTAGTAGTCAATGGCTCAATGTCCAGATGGAGACCGGTGACAAGTGGTGTCCCTCAGGGGTCCGTATTGGGACCGGTACTGTTTAATATCTTCATCAATGACATAAACAGTGGGATCGAGTGCACCTACAGCAAGTTTGCAGATGACACCAAGCTGAGTGGTGCGGTTGACACGCCTGAGGGACCTGGACAAGCTTGAGAAGTGGGCCCATGTGAACTTCATGAAGTTCAACAAGACCAAGTGCAAGGTCCTGCACCTGGGTTGGGGCAACCCCCAGTATCAATACAGGCTGGGGATGAAGGGATTGAGAGCAGCGCTGTGGAGAAGGACTTGGGGGTACTGGTGAATGAAAAGCTGCGCATGAGCCAGCAATGTGCACTCGCAGCCTCGAAGGCCAACCGTATCCTAGGTTGCATCAAAAGAAGCGTGGCCAGCAGGTTGAGGAGGTGATTCTCCCCCTCTACTCTGCTCTGGTGAGACCCCACCTGGAGTACTGCGTCCAGCTCTGGAATCCTCAGCACAGGAAAGACATGGACCTGTTGGAGCAGGTCCAGAGGAGGGCCACAAAAATGATCAGGGGGTGGAACGCCTTTCTCTCCTATGAAGAAAGGCTGAGAGAGTTGGGGTTGTTCAGCCTGGAGAAGAGAAGGCTCTGGGGAGACCTTATTGCAGCCTATCAGTACTTAAAGGGGGCTTATAAGGAAGATGGGGACAGACTTTTTAGCAGGGCCTGTAGCAATAGGACAAGGGGTAGTGGTTTTAAACTAAAAGAGGGTAGATTCAGACTAGATATAAGGAAGAAATTTTTTACAATGAGGATGGTGAAACACTAGCACAGGTTGCCCAGAGAGGTGGTAGATGCCCCATCCCTGGAAACATTCAAGGTCAGGTTGGACGGGGCTCTGAGCAACCTGATCTAGTTGAAGATGTCCCTGCTTATTGCAGGGGGGGTTGGACTAGATGACCTTTAAAGGTCCCTTCCAACCCAAACTATTCTATGATTCTACCAAAAACTGTTTAAGCTTATTCTTCTCTAGGGTAGGAAAGATTATAGCTGAATAATTCAAGGGAAGTGTGTCCATCCTGTAAGTCCATAAAATTACCAGTGCATTGTTCTTCTGATTCAAAAAAGTAAAACATGATTGTCCTGTTATATTTTGAGAAAACTGACTAATTGAGACTTTTTTTGTGTTTGTAAATTTGTAAATAAATTTATCAAAACAGCAAATATGGCATTTTAATGGTATGGTGTTAATGAAGTGGTGCTACTGGACCCAAAATTTGCATGGTTGTGTGACTTACGTGGACCACTAAGATGATTAGAAGGGGGCCTTCTGTTTCCATAAAACTTGGACGCATAAATAGTAAATATGGCAGGAGGTGTGAGACCTGTGTAGGATCTCAGCTGTGGACTCTTGCTTGGGACATTTTAGCTGGTTTGGAGACTTTTCCTGCTTGATTTGTCACTGACTTCTCCCTACTTTCATACTTTCAAGGCTTTCAGAGGGGACTAGGAGCCATAGTCTCAAATGCAGTAACAAACCCAGAAATGGGACTGACCAGAGAAAGGTTTGCAATTGAATGTTATTCATCAGCATGGGTTCTTCTTGATGAATTCATATATTCATTGCATTATATCTTTAATCCTCATGGTGGCAGCAAATACGAAGAGAAAAGAAGCTAATCTAGTGCAGACAACCTGTATTTTAATTACAGTTAAAAAGAACATGCTTATATTTATATTTTTAGCTTTTGTTTCCAGTGGGGCAGCTCAAAACCAGAAAGTCAGCTTGAGCTGCAAAACATCCACTTCTGAGACTTCGGTTCAGTTTGTATGAACTGCTGAGAGCCAGTTAGTTGGGAAAAAGATTTCCTCTTCTCCTCCCCCCGCCCCCCACCAGCAGGTAGAGGTGGCATTAGTGAAGATCCTCAACTGTTGAGAAAACTTACATGGCAGGGTTAGAGTTTCAGTTGTCCAAAAACTATTTCAGCTGTGGATTTGTGGATTTTTTTTTTGTTAACCACAGCACAGGTACCAGGACTCTGTTGTTCTAGGCACAGTACTACCATAGTCTTTTCTAGGCACAGCACTACCACTGTCTTTCCTAAAGACAACAGCTTGCATACAAAGTCAGGGTCTGTCTGATGGATGCCAGCTGGAAGCAGAGAGATGGTATCAGCCTGCATGATCAATAGTGGCATAACTGTTGTCAAGTTTATAGTGTCAGGCCTGGAATCCAGTGAAACCTGTCAATGCAAGGCTGAGAAAGAACTATCGAATGTTAGTAATACGGTACTGATAACCCAATAACTTAAAAGAGAAATCACTAACACATTTTAAAGTTGGCCGCAGATTTAATACTGTGCTAATTAAAGAAGGGAGATAGAACTACGTTTAAGTGTCTGAAACAGCCTTTTCTGAAGTAGCGTCACTTGGCTTGATCGTAGGCAGTCAAATTTCTTACCTTAGTCGTGTTTGTTCATACATGAATTAACAGTTATTTCGGGGTAATAGTGTTCACTACCCTGGGGTTCACTTCATGTCGTCTCCCTGACCTCAGAATCACACATCAGTTTCTTGTAACCTTTTTCCCCTGCCCAAAGTTGTCAGTTGTTTGTGTCTGTCTTCTGTGTTTCATTGGCATGCTGTGAAGATCTCATCATGTATCAAACTATTAAAACTTAAGCCAATACCGTTGAAGTTCGTAAAATACCAAGAAGGAGGAAATAGGAAAGCAAACAGGAGTTCATATGAAAAACAGGTATGCACAGTTGTAGCAGGACTGCTTCTGGTATCTGAGCTTAATCTGTTTAAAACTAGTTCAGGTGTCGCTCTTTCAGGTAGCGATGAAAATACAGTCTGTCTCTGCACTGTATTCCAGTTAGAAGACTCAAGATGTGGAAAATGAGTAAGAGATATTTATATGAGGCTATTTCCTGTATCTCAGAAGTAGGCTAAAAGGCCAATTTAATGGCTCTACCTTCCCGAGCTGCTTAAGATAAAATGCATTAAAAAGGTAATAATTTAAGGGATAAACCATTGTGCTTGTAGACATCTGCTCATTTGCCTTTGAGGCTTTATTTTAGTTGTTTGAAGTCTTTTTCAAATAAATTTGAGAGCTCAAGATAGAAGACTCTGCAGGACTAGTTATAGGACCAAGATAAACTGTTACTGTATGAGAATCAAGAGGAGGTTTTTTCACTTCTCATTTTGTAAAGACCATTAAAATACGACTAGGAAAAAGAACTATATGTTGTCCATATTCATATTGGTCTTAGAAGGGACATGCATAAAGCCCAACTCAACTAAAACAAGGAACGTTCTTTCTAATAATATGAGAGAACCTGTGTCTGAGCTCAGGCTGATGCATCCTAAAGAGGACAGACTGATGTGTGCAGCTTTTCATTGCAGTCATGCAAGTTTAAGATCTAAACCAGAAATTCTCCAGAAAATCACAGTGCTAGATCTTAAAACTACAATGTTATTCAACAATTGGCAGATCTCCTTCCCTTTTTCATAATACTTACTTTGCCTTCTTGCCACCAAGGAGATTTTGAAGCTCGTTAAGCCTTGTTTTATGTTGTTAAATGTGGTAGATTTATGAACTTCTATTCCCGAAATCACTACTTGTATTGTAAGTGTTAATGATGGGATTGCCCTTTCATGTAAATACAAATATAGTACAGTCTACTGACCTTCACTGCTGAAAAAGCACCATTTGATGCGGTGTGGTTATGGAACAGAGTACAAATAAAGTCCTCTTTCCTTCGTTGTGACTGAGATGGTTATTCTTTTTCTTTGTTCATCCTGTTAATTACACAGTGTAAAGCAAGCTTGTGGGAAGAGAATGTACATTAGACCAATCAGTATAGTTGGAAATGGGCAAACTGTTGTGTACATAAGGTTTTGTGTGTTTTATGCTCAGAGCATCGCTTTCATTCTACAATCCAATATATTGCAAAAGCTGAGCCACCTTTTAAGGAATGCAAGAGCACGGCTGGTTTTTTCTGCATAATCAGGAAAGGGGAAATTGTTTGATTATTTGGGAATTTTTTTTTCCTTTATGTATGTTGTTTGTTTTGTTGACAGAAAAGGTAGGGTTTTCCTACCTGCAGGGCCACCTAAATTTGCATTCAAGAACAGGTCTGGTAATAGAAGATGCCCTGTGCAAGGATTGTCTGACATGCAGTGTCCTAGACTGAAAATTCAGAGGGAAAATGGACAAGATGTATGAATTCAGAAGTTGGTTCTTGAATGTTGGGAAAATTTACTTCTCCGGGAAGCACCTTGATACATACACTGTAATGTGTTATTTCTTGTAAAGAAGTAGTTATTGCTTTATAGTTGGGGAGGGAGGGGATGTATATTTGTGAGTATTGTGGATTCATTAAAACTAGGCCAGCACCCTACGCGTTATCAAATAGTGGGGGTTTTAATGCATGGGTGGTGTTGCATGCAAAATTGAAAGGCGCAGAAAATAAGATGTAATTGCAGTCATGTATAAGTACTTGTGTCTATGTAGTCTTTGGAAACTGTATGTTTTCTGCAGAGAATTGATGGTCAATAGCACTTTAGTCTTTTATATGAAATTACATGCTTCTGTTGACTAGCTTACATCAAAATGTGACTTGATTGCCCTTCGATACTTTTCTTTTTAAGGCTGTGCAACATACGTAACCACTAGGTTGTTGGATGACACTGATTCACAGTATGGGTAACACAGATCATATAAGACATGATTCCCAAGTTCAGTAGGTGTATACTACACAAAGAGTAATTGCTGAAGAAACAGGCTGGTTGCTTCATCTGTTACATATTTTGCATTTAAAACTTTGTGGTTTTCGAACCACAATGTTTCAGTGGTATTGGCAGCATTCAAAGACTAATATTGCTTATGGGTGGAGTCAAAAAGATTTCTGTACAAGATGTTTGCAACTCAGACTGGCAAGATTTACTTTCCAGACTTAGCAGGCAAATCTGTATTAATTGGTGTATGATATTATGTCTTCCATCACTTACACAAAATATGTTACCAAAGAGTTAAAGGCAAATCCAGTGATTCCCCACTTTGTTACTATATAATAAAGCGAATATGGACACTTTACTTTATGGAGTCTAGCTGTGTCCAAAAATAAGTATTTGATCCTGTTATCCTTTCCTATACCGTGTTGCATTGGGAGGGAATCTGTTGAACTTCCTTCTGCTGTTCAGCTATTGAGAGTTTTGTGGAATAAAGATCAAAACTACGTCCTCAGGCAGTGTGTCCTTCACTAAGTAGAAAATGCTTATCTATAGCCATTTGACAGCATTTATAGTCTACCTAAAGATTTGTTTGTATCACTTAGGCTATTCCTTTGGAGAAAATGAGTTTATAAGTAAGTAAAACAAAGGCTTTGGGTCTGTTTTGAAATCTTCTTATAAACACACAGTCTTTTGTGTCTTTAAGATTCTTTGAAGCATAAGTCAGGACCTTAGTGCAAGAAACGAAAATATTTTTATTAGCTGGGAGTGGTTTTGCTTCAGAATTGGAGTCTTTTTTTGTCAATGATACTGATAAATTCTGTCTGTATATGCATGAAAGATGTATATGTGTAAGCGTATTGGATATAGTAAATGAATTTCTGCTTAAAAATGTAACCAAATCCTTAAAAGGCCATCTATCTGCATCATTTTTAAAGGACAAAAAAATACAGAGTAATATTAAGAAATCTGTTTTAGGTTATCTGTGTCACAGTCACTGAGCTCATGTCCTTTCCCCTTCCTTTTTGTTAATCATTCCCTCATGAGCTCCAGTCATCCATTTGGTTCCAGGAGGGATTGGTCATTTCTCCCTGAGTTTAAATGCTGGATATATAAACTGTGATTCTTTTAACGTGTCTGTTTTGCATCCAGATTTTTGAGACTTTGTTCCTTATAGAAGAAAGGGGATTACTAACCCCTGACTAGAGTCTTTCTAAGACACAGCATTGTCTGTTCAAAGGAAAAAAAATCTTGGAGAATGTCTTTTTAAAACCGTGAGCATACCTTCCAAGTCTGCTTGTCTCTTTTCTGGATTGGAGAGGTCACAACAGCTTCCCTTCACAGCCCTCTTCTGCCATGTCAATCTGTTGAGGTTTTTTTTACAATCAACACCCATCACCCTATTTTCTTTTTTATTTTATTTTGGTTTTCTTCAACTTGAGCTTCTCAACTCCAGTCCGTGCTTTCTTTTTTTTTTTCCAGAACAGTGCCTTTCCCAAATCCATGTTGCGCTTTGCTGGAGGCAGAGCAGGGGTTTATTGAACTCTGCGCCTTCCTTGGCACTCCTTCACCTGTGTCTGGACATTTGTATTTAGTAAGCAATTTTGGTGGTCTCGTGAACAGACTACAGCGTTAGGATGTGAACAGACTACAGGATGATTTCAGTAATCCATCTAAATTTACAGAAGCTTTACCTTTTAGGGGATTATATGCACTGTTCCTAAAAATGTTTTGGTGTTTTTCAGTTATGACAGTACTACAGCAGTCAGTCTGGTTGTATTTCTCATTAATGTTGAGTCATATATTTTAATAATAGCTGTTTGTTTAGCATTTCCTAGGATTTTGCACTTTCTAAAGAAAGCATGAGGTAGGTGAATTAATTTTTAATTTGATTATGTGGCTATAAACCTCAGATAAATTTGTTCGATAAACTGTACGTGTTACAAGAGTGCTGTATTTTTATTATGTAATCATGAAGTTGCTATTAGTGCTTGTTATAAAAAGGTATTTTTAAAGAATTGGTGTCTAGAATGTATGTTCAAATAAATACATGAAAAGCAGTGGAGGTGGGGTTTGGCAAAATGTGAAACTCGATGAAGAAGTGGTACATTTTCATTTTTCTAGGTAAATTTTTTCACAAAATGCCTCCCTTTTTTTCTTTTTTTTGACACCTCCACTCTCTTCCCCTCTCCCCAATATTATAACACATGCATTTCAACTTTTTTTGGATCCTTATAATTTGTGAACGCTTGCACAATTCACACTTCCCACACTTGTCAATCTTCAGTAAAAACGCCTTCATAAGGTAGATATTATACAATTTAAAACATAAAATCTCCTTTACAATTATTTGTTATAGCTGTCTTCAGCTTCATCGGGGTAGCAGCGGTGAAATATTTCCCACTTGCTGATTTCTCGTTGTGGGGCTGTAGCAGTAACAAAATGCCTAAGACCAGATTTAGCATGGATGGCTGGGACTGGGGGAGGTGAGGAAGAAGAAGGTGTCCAAGGAGCACCTGGGGTTGTAGGAGATAGCTGTGTTTCTTCGGGTGGTTGATTGGGTGGTTCTTTTTTTGGTCCTGAAGGACTCAGCGTTCACAGTAAACGAAGTGATGGTAGAGGAGACAGTGAACTGAGAGCAATATAGGTAATATTAAAACCAGGAAAAGCATCTTGCCTTTTTCCCAAGGTTTTGCTAAGTATGTGCTTTGTTCCTATTTCTTTGCATAATAAGAAGGAGGTGAACCATATCCGGAAAAGTCTCTTCTGCCTAAAAATGGTTTTTTAAAAATTCTTGTTGGCAACCCCTTCACTGTAGTTGATAGAAAACATCTTCACTGGTGGTGTTGGTAAAGTGAGCTCTCTTTCTGCTATAGCCTGGGCCTTTTCTTGTGCTCGCTAGAAATGTGACACTCATTCTAATGACGTGACTTAAGTGAACTAATCTCTTTAATCAACTAGTCAGATGAAATCCTGCCTACTTAGGACCTTTGGGAGAATAGTATGTGCTGCAGCCTATTTGTGAACATGCAAAAAGATGTGCTTTATAATGCTTTTCTTCATTAAAATCCATGCCAGTGAACACAGATGGTGTTACCCAACTTCTTCCTCCTGTCATACGCAGCTGAGCAGGGTGTGTTTTTAGTAACAGGGGTAGCGTAACCAGCACTGTGGGAATTCAGACTGTGGATCAGTTTCCCTTCCAGACTTAATGACAGTTAAACGCACTTTCCTGAAATCTTAGCGGTGTCTTATCACAGCTGCAGGGTGTTGTCGGGGTTTTTTTTTGTACACCCCCTTCTTTTAAATATACTCCCATACCATCTTACCTCCCTTTCTCCACTAATACAGCCCACCTCAGGAATATTAAAAGGGATTTCCAGAACCAGGTTTCATTTGTATCTCTAGGATCTTCTGGCATTCACTGCTGCGAATGAACTGGCGTGATGAATCTTAGTGAGCTTAAAGGCAGTCTTGCAGCTGAAGGAGAAGTAGGTCTATTTAAGAATAACTTAAATATTGCAAGAAGGCCCTGAAATAATTTTCTTTTCTGGAGCACCCAGCACCAGTGATGCAAAACTGAAGGCTTAAGGATTGCAACAGCCTTGGCGGGAATAGTATGTATGCGTAGGTATTAAGAGGATTTATAAAAGGTCATGGGAGACCTGAGGCAGCCCATCAAACTGCAGTGAATGAGGACTGCTGAGAAACCCCCCATGAAACTAGTGCCTTAGATGGCTTTCTTAACTGCTTTCCTTCTACCCCAAGTTTCCTGAGAGAGTTCAAGATGGGCTGTTGGCAGCAAAGTTATTCCCATGCTTTGGTAATTAATAACTCTTGACTGTATGTAAGTGCCTGGGGGAGGGGAAAAAAAAAAACAAAAATAAAAAATAATTAAAACAAAACAAAAAAGCCAGCAGAAGTCATCTGTATCAGGATTTCATAAATGTGTTTTTGAGGCACCTCACGGTCAGGAGGGCTGCACATCGAAACTGCCTCTAGGAAAGGCACTGGCTGGAGATGGTCTGTTGCCTGTGCTAAGCCATGTACCAGCTAGAAAACGAGCTTCCATTGGCGCTACGCAACATATACCATGCTTTGGGAATACTGGTCTGTAATTAAGCTTTAATGTTTTACTGAAACACAGACTTTCTGGACACTCGAGAATATTTCAGTTCTGCCACAAATTAGTATTGTAACTTTTAATGAATGGCTGTGTATTTGCAGAATATGTGAAATTGGGGTGGTATCTTTCCATGAATTACATGAGAAAGATATTATTGGCACTGTTACTGAATTCAAGTTTTGAAAATAAGTCTAGGAGCCATGTCCAGTTAGCAGCGTGGTGGTAAATTTTCTCTTTATGAGGGACACTATCTTTTACCATATTTTGAAAAAGTAGCTGAAAATCTCTCATGGAAATAGAATGAAAATTAATATTACAAAAGCAAAGCAGGGGTTTGTGTTTTGGGGAAATATCGTGTGTTTGCAGGGCCCTGTGTAAATACGTAATATATCAAGTGCTATATTTTTGTCAGTTTTT
Organism: Calonectris borealis; assembly: GCF_964195595.1. NCBI lineage: Eukaryota > Metazoa > Chordata > Aves > Procellariiformes > Procellariidae > Calonectris > Calonectris borealis. The sequence continues at coordinate 59,035,617 of NC_134313.1, forward strand.
AAATGTATGGTATTGGTCGTGGCTAGTATGCCTTTTCAATAGGAAAGAAAATTATCTTTGGTATACATTTCTACTGTGACAGGTCCATCTTCTTAGTCTTACAGTGTCACTTAAAGAAATAATAGTTTATCTAAAGAATGAATGATTTCAAACTTTATGGTAATGTTTTGCAAGGGAGAAATTGCCAGTAGTCCTCCAAGTTAATAGCTGGGGTTAATGTGTATTTTTTAATGAGACAGATTTATTTTCATCAGAGCCAAAGTTCTTTCTTGCTTAGACTGTGAATTCCATAAGGGAATAGTAAGGAGTTAAGAAGGAAACATGATGAAATGTTGGTCTTTGCATCCAAAAGAGGATTTAAGTCATGAACTCCTGAACTTGTGATCCTCAATTACTTATCCTGGATGCGGGAAATCTGTTCTACTTTAATGTTTTTATTAATGTGACTTGGAATGAACTCAAGCATTCTTTTCTCTTAAAACGTGTTTAAAGAAAATAACTCCAGATTAAAAAATAGTAGATCTTTTAATTTTTAATCCACTTTTTTTTTTACGTAGTCAGTTTCTAACAAAAAAGTTCTTAGAGCGGATTGGTTGTTGTTTTACAGGGTGGGCTGAACCTTGACAGCAGCACGGTGAGAGCTGATGGCCAAGTATATTAGAATGTTACCTAATAAATAATATATTTAAGCCACCTGTTTTATCTTGCTTCTCCTTGGAGCACCTTGAAGGCTCGGTGCAAGGGTTAGCCAGTGGTTGCATTGACCCATCTTCTGCAGTTATAGCAAACCATTCAAACACACCACCAATTTTTAACAGTTTTCCTATAAAAAGTAGGTTTTTCCTTTATTTTATTTCTAACGTATCTTCTCTTTTACCAAAAAACATGGAAAAATCATGCTCGTGTTATGTTCCTAGATGTCTTTCTGCTAACCATTTTTGGACACCTGGGCTGTTTTCATATACTGTGCCATGTTTGCCTTTATTGTTTGAAACACAGTTTCAAATTTCTGTGGAGAGGTGAAGTGTAGGAGAAGCAGGACAGATATGTTCATGCAGCTGCAAATTAGTCCCTACTTTAGAGAACTCGTTTTTAGGTCTTAGGGTTCAGTGCTTCTTTAATAAAATGTGAACTCACATGAGGATGGAAGAAGGCAAATGGAAATGAGTGTTACAGCAATATACTTTAGTACCATTGAAAGTTAACTCCTGACCCAGCAATGCACCCATTTTTAAAATCTTGTTTTTCAAATGATAAATCAAGCTGTTGTAAAAGCCAGATATATTTTTGGTGTGCCGTAGCTCAAGGTCTGCTTTAAGTTAAGGTTACTTAACTTGTCATTCTGAATGCTTGTGTAATGTTTCATTCACGAAGCATCACATGAGCTTGCTTTACAGAGCTCTGGAAATCTCTGTAGGAAAATAAGTGAAGGGAGAAGGAGAAATAAAATGTGACCAATTGGTAGTCCCACATTATCCATTAGGTTGCAGTTAGGGTTTGCAAGGCAGACTACTGGATTTATTCTCAGGTTTTTGTGTCTAGGATATCAAAGAACTCTTGGGTTTGGATTCTTTGTTTCATAATATTAATGCAGTAGATTTGCATGTATTTTAGCAAATATCACTGGTCTAAAAGCTATTTTTGTCAAATGTTGGAAATTGTTTTAACAATTCCCAAAGATTGCTTTAGAAGAAGTTTGTATAGGCTGTCATAACTCACATGTCAGTTAACAACTTAACATCCTTGAAGTCTTTCTTTAATAATTTTTGCATGAAGAACTTCACTTTCATGAAGAGAAATAAGTAAAATTGTTCTCATCTGAAAAGTCAAATGAACATAAGCATGAGAAACACCTCCCTGAGAGGCAGCACGTCTCTACCAGAAGAATGCTGCTGTGAATACTCAGAACAGCGATAAGCTCTTCCTAACTAATTTTCATGTTCGTAAATTGAAGTTAATGACGCTTCCTCACTTTTTCTAAAGCAGAAGCGAAGTGTTAGGTCATTCATAACTGTTAATGTGAGCACAGAACCAGTGCTCACTTAAAATACGTAAAAACTGTTCTTTATGTTTTCCTGGTTGATCTCTGTAAGGGCATCTGTTTATTTATTGGGTTAACCAGCCTGTGGCCTGCAGGCCTGCTGGTGAATCCACTCTTGGCTGCCCTTTGAATAGGAAGCTCATTACAAGCTCTCTAAATCACTCTGATTCTGGCAGTTTGTTCCTCAGGCATCATATTTTGAGGGGGATCATTGGCATGAGCCAGGGCTGACTTAGGACGAGCTCTTCTCTGACTTTACACACCACTGTTTGCACAGATTTTACAGATGAAAGGTGATGAACAGATGCAGTAATCCTAGTTACACGGTGAGGAAAGGTGTTACATGACTTTTCTGGCTGGAAGGCTGGGATACCATGCTACAAACCATTTAAGCAGGGCTTTGAAGGCTGAATTGTATAGTCTGAAGCTTCTTACAGCACTCACCACCACCATGTGTATGTGGATTTCACAAGTGTCGATAAACTGATGTGCCTAACACCTAATTGAGATGAGATTTTAGTAGCATAGGCATCTGGAAACTGAGTCTTACAGCCTTTAAAAAAAAAATCTATTCTCTAATTATCAACTGTTTGTTGTTTATCTGGGGTTTGGTGGGTTTTTTTTTTTGAGGGGGGGTGGGGAGGGCATGTATTTATCTAGTTTAGGGCACCTAAGACTTGTTTCCGTGCTTTCTGGTAAGTGCTTTGAATTTTATATTACGCTTTATGTATTGAACATATGATACCAGTATATTAATGGTGTGGGTGCCAACTCCAGCATCTGGAAAACAAAAAAAAAACACCAGTGAGATGATTGCTTGATTTAAACTACTTGCTTAAATTCACAGTGAAGTTCTGTGAAATTAGAAGAGAGAATTTATTTTATGTTCTGTTTTGTTTTTAAGAAATGTTCAATTGCTTTAACGATTTTTGCAGTTCATGAACTCATTCACTACGGCTTTGCAAGAGAGGAGTCAAGAGTCCTAGAAACAAGTATCCCTTACAGTATAACACTTGTTCGTTCCCAGAGGAAGCCAGTTTTGTGCTTGGCATGAGGAAGGAATCCTGCTGGGAAAAACAGTGCGTTGTCATTTAATTGGAGGTTGCATCATGAAACGGATTCATGAGGGATGATGGTATGGAGGGAATTAAAGTCACACAGGTATCCTTAGTTTAGAAGATTGCTTAGCTTCTGCATCTTACTAGTTCTTGTGTGTAGCTTGCTGGATGTTTTCTTGTTGATGGTGTTCCTATGTTTGTTTTTAAAATAAGCTTATGAGACATGCTAGCTTATCTTACATCAGCTTGACATGAGCCATCAGAAAGGTTCTGGATCTACTGTGCATCCTGTGCACACTTGAACATCTAAATTGATGTTAGAGGTGGCATGTTATCCTTCCTGTAGATCAGCACTTGGGGGTGCAGAGAAGATACTTTGCATTAGCTGTAGAGGAGTGCCAAGTCGCAGCAATCTGGGCATCCGCTAAGGTAGATGGCAGTGAGCATAGGCACATCCACATGATTCCTCCATTGTCACATCTTCTTCGGCTCCTTTCCCAGTTTAACCATGTTTCAGTCTTATTTCTGTCTCATCCTGAGCTCAGGCACAGTCATGTCAGTGTGACCGAAATGCATTCTGTTTCCACTCCTCTGGCCTCCTCCACATTACAGTATTTAGGGATGCCACAAATTAATCCATCCTCACAGGACCTCTCTCAGACGATGTTCAATGCTTATCAAGATGTTCCTCAGTCTCAGGTCCATAGTTTGTCAGATTCATTTCTGCTCACTTTTTTCTTAGCCTCAGTCTCCTTCCAGAACTTGTTTGTCTTTTTCTGTGACCCAGTTCTGAGGTGGCAGACATCACACCTAGCCAGTCTGTCCTTCGCAGTTACCCATTCTAGTTTCCTTCTACCCTCTTCCACTAGTCTGAAATCCCAGTAACTTCTCTTTTAACAGACTCTGCTCCTCTTCTGCATTTTGACAGTGCCACTTCTAGCTCCTCAATGCTTGATCCTTGCACAGGAGACACTGGGAGCACATCTCCATTCTAGATTTTCATGGTCCCAAACCAAGGGCAACTGCAGTTTTGGGAATAAAGAATTTCTGAAGCATTGCAGGATTGAAGCATTCCAGCTAGGGAGAACAAACATGTACCAAGCAGATACAACATTAGTCTTCTCCTTGACTCCACTTTAAAAAGAAAAGGCTTGGAAAATTGACTAATTTTGGCAGATTTTCACCTGGGTAGCAGATGGGTCCCATTATCTTAAAGTTTGCATTGCCCTGCAGACTTCCAAATCTTGACTCAAAAGCGTGTGGATGCTCAGACTTGGTTATGTGGTGTTTGTGGGCTTTTTGTTTGTTATTAAGAAGATGTCATCAGAATATATTAAACCAGGCAAAATAATCTTTTCCTCTTTGTTCATAGAAGTGACCTGCTTTGGCTAAATTTTCCAAAAAGTTCAGTCTGACATGACTCCCAGTACAGAAAATTTCTGCACAGCAGCTAACATTTAGCAAAGTCACAAGCAGTTGAAAGCAGGGTCTTGTAATGGAAGTTTGTCAGACAGTCTTATTAATAGGCAAGTTTGGAAGCACTGCTGCTGGTCCATCTAGAGACCTTTTTTCTTTGAGGTGCCCAGATGTTTTCTTTTCTGCCCCAAAGGCTGGATTTTACTGTGAACCAATATGATTCCGGAGAACAAAGAATCTCTGCTGACGAAGCAGACTTTCTTCTGTATAAGAAACTGTCACAATACAGCTACTGCACCTTTGACTCTACATGTGAAACTAATGTCTATCTATCCCTCAGAATTCAAGGCTGCAAATAAATTAATCCAAGTTTGCACTATTAACAAGTTGAAAAAAAGGAGTTTGAATTTACTATAGAGTCAGTGTCAATTAATGCACAGGTATAGAAGGCTGCAGCGTAAGTAAGGAATATCCCCTCTCTCCTCTGGAGTGCACACTGCCATCTTACTGTTGACTGTAAAAGGAAGAGTCTTGTGGAAATGTTGCCAGCCACTTTCTTGTTGTGGAAGTCTTCAGTTTTGTAAACATACACTTCCTCCTATGAACTAACATTTTTGTAGTCAATTAAAAGATAATTATTTAAACCACTGTTTACTATCATCTTTGATTTTGGGCAAGGATACTTCTTCTTTAGTTTATCACGCTGATATACCTTGTATTTAAGAGTCATGAGATGTACATAGTGTTAACTTACTTGTTTATTTTTAATGACAGCACAAGTACAATTGTTTAAGTTTTTTAATCATACACAAACACGAGTGGAACAATAAGTACCTTTCTATAAAACTTAGGTAGCTAGTCATTGATGACAGTCACTGAATTACACAGTTATGTTGCTTATGCAGCAATATGGGATGTTTAATGCATTTGTCCTTTTTTTTTTTAAAAAAAAAAAAAAGCCTCAGCATTGGTAAGGTTTTGTTGATAGACTAAGGACTGTAAAAAGTTTAGGAATTGCTTTTAAATGTCTATTATTAGACAGCCCACTGAAATTTTCGAATTGTTTTTTGTAGTTTGGTGATGGATGTGTTTCATGCAGTACTGTTAGGAAGTCTGGATTAAAAACAAGAGGCTGTATTTGGGTTGAGATGTCACCTGTAATTTCTCAGTGATGCTCACAGCCTGCATATCCTCCTTAGTCTAGGGATCGCAGTCTGAGCTGTTTTAAGCCAGGAAAGTCAATGGATAACCAAGTACATAACTTCCTGTCTGCAGGGAAATTTGGTCTTGGAAAATTTCAGGTGTTTGTCATTATTTAAAATAATCATCATAATAATAAACTTGAACCTCAACTTACATCTGTCAAAGCAAAAGAAAGATCAGGTTTGTTGTTGGAGCAATGCAGGTTAGGCTTATGATGATGGGCTCTCTTGATTAACTGTTGAAAAGTTCAATTTTGTTGACATATTCCATATACTATTATGAAATTCAGAGTATGTTATGCAAAGACATTTGATTTGCCATGGTTGGACTTGGGTAAAATAAGGTGTACCTGAAAATGATAAAAACACGGGGTTAGAGAAGACCTTTCAGATAGATGTTTCCCTGAAAAAGAGGTATATTTAAGCTCTACCTGACAGACATGTATCCAACTTGTTCTTGAAAATTCTCCAGTGTTAAAGATTTTAAAGTGATCTCCTGAATTAACCTGTTGCAGTGCTTATTTGATTCTTGTAATTAAGCCTTTTCCCAGTATCAAGCTGAACTCTTTCTTGCTACAAATTAAGCTGAGTATTTCCTGTTCTCTCTGACTGAGCTGATTAGTATCTTCTTTGCAATAGTCTCCTGCATCCTAAAAAGTATTTCATATTTCTTTCAGGTTAATCTCTTCTCTGTTAAACACAATTCTTTCAGTCTTTCTTCACAGGTAAGGATTTTTATACATGCTATAGTTTTTGGACACTGTACTCCAGTATTGATTGGAGAAAATCCCATCAGTTCTTCTTGGTAATTCATGTAAAGTATATTAAAGGAATCTGGCCTCTACCTAATATTGAATTTTCTCCTTTCTGTTGAAAATCTATATTCAACAATCAGGATTAAAACATTGTAGTAACAGGTGGGGTAGTGACCAATGAATAACACAACCACTTCAGTATTACCTAGATCATCTAAATGCTATGTACACTGTGGTTTGACCTCTTGACATTGTGGGTCTTAATTTTTGACTTACATGTTAGAGAAATTGTAAGCGAGCTGGTCACAAGTAAATGCAGGATAGAAACTGAAAGCTGCTTATCCACCTGAACAGTGTTGATCGGAATGGCCTTCTAGTTTGCAGTGAGCTTGAATTACTTTACAATATCAAGCTTGCACAAAACACTTTGTGATGGATTAGGAAATTTCTAGGGGGGGGGGGGGAAGCGTATCTGTAATATGGATCTTTATCTGTGTTGACATATCCAATGAGTTTTAAAAGGCAGCAAGACTGTTCATTTGTTTACTTTATGTTCTTTATATTTATCTGATACTAATTCAGTCTCGGTATTCCTGATTGTGGAGGGTATCATGGGGAACTTCTCTTTCCTTTTTTTAATTACACTTAGTGCGTAACTGGAGTTCAGGCATGTAATTTTGTCTTTTAAGGAAGTGTTCATGATTATTTAGTTATTTGGCAGAAGATTTGGTTAGGGACAAATGTCTAATATGCTGCTGTTTGGTTTATTACCATACTCTAGGTACCCAGCAGTGTGTGCTGCTTGCAAGTTCACTAACACGTTTCCTGCCATTGCAGGAACCTCAGCCACTAGCGATGCCCTTGACCTTGCTGTTCTTCCTGGAACAATTTAGAGTTATGACTTTTGCTCTTTTCTGACATGTTCACAGAGATCAGCATGTCATGTTTATGGCCTGTGGAGCAGAGCAAGCACTACTAGCGTATTCTGGACTCTACTGAACTAGTTGCCTATTGAATGATTGTCTGTGATTGCATGAGCTGGTAGCTTTGTTCGTGTCTTGCAGTCCTCTGCTCCTTGAGATAGCACCAGATTCTGTTTTCCATATTGAATTGTCCCTGCAGGTGGTTTTATCTGGATTTTTGTTTTCTTTTGGGGCTGTGCCTTTTTTTTTTCCTAGGAGGCACTTCTTTCTTCACCTACTATGTGTCCATGTCTTGAAAATTTACTTATTCAGAACATTTTTGGTATACCACTGGTTCATGCCAGCGCAAAGGGGAAAAAAAAAAAAAAAAGCCCCTCACCTAATAAGAATCCGAAACTTTCAATGGTGTTTTGATGTTCTAACTGAAATGGAAATAGTCCACAACATTCAAGCACAAGCAAGATGTAAGTTGTCTTGTTTAACTGAGCAGTGACTTCCTTTATGGATGGACTTGTTTCACAAAACAAGACTCAGGAGCCTATCCATAGCTGCTGCTTGAAACTTCTTAGGAACTCAGAATTGTTCCCTTCTTCATATTCCCTGAAAACCTTTTTCTCTCCAACTGGTGATGCAGAGCACTGAAGTGTCATTCAGAGTCCGCCTTAGATACCAACTTAGACCATAAAAACGTAGTATGGTCCTTCTATGGTAGGGCCAGATCTTGAGATTCTGAGTATCAGAAATGGTCAGGTATATGTGTTGTAGCTTTAGGCATTTTATGCAGAAGACTATGCATACTTTCTTCTGAGCTTTTGCCTTCAGCCATGTATTAATACACTTTATTTACATAGCACACTTTTACAAAGCACGTATTCTAAATTACTATGGAAGGTCTACTGAATTTCCAAAAAAAAAAAGTCATTAAACCTGTAGGTCCACATATATGTAGTGCTCTAATCTTACACACTGTGAAACAATAAATGGGTGTTCTTACTGCAAATGGATTAGTGCTGACCTTGCATAATACTAATACATTGCCCAGAAGTATAACCTTATTTAAATGTTTGTGTTTTTTCTCTTTCCTGCAATGTTACCCACTTTCAAAATGAATACTGATTCTAAGTTAAAAAAATAACATTAGTATTTGGATTCCTGAATGTAATATGAACTGTACTTTCTAGTAAGATTTAATATATGAATTTATACAAGATACTGTAGCACTCCAGTTTTAGACTGAAATCAATTAAAAAGTAAAGTCAAATCCAGAATAGGTTGTTCTTAGATACACCTTTGAAATTTATTTCAGTTCAGACTCTGTTTACAGTGTTAATATCTATCTTGAAGGGGCTAGCAGACTTTGAAAGACTTCTGTCCTTGCTTGTGGTAATTCGTTTGGAAGATCACGTGGCTTTAGAAGATTTTTTTGTTTTGTTTTCTTTTAATTTGGGGAAAAACACTAAACATGGTTTTGTGTATTTTTAAAAAAACCCTATAATTATGTCACAAATACCACAATGAGGAAATATTGAGTATGTATAGTAAGTTTTTAATGTATTCAGCATATGGTAAAAAGAGAGCCTGAAAAGATTTATACAAGGACATACTAAATTAGTACAGAAACATGCTAAACTCCTTAAAATGGGTAAGACTAAAAGTCCTTTCTAGTTATTTTTCCAAACCACAATGAATAACTTGGTGAAAAATATATTTTGCTTGAACCAAACTCTGAAGTGAAATAAGTATGTCAGAACTCTAGAGAATGAATTCCTCGGCAAGCCTAGCAAGTAACTTATCTGTTCTTACAATCCTTTAAAATTAAAATCCATAGAGTTAAAGAAATCAGAAGTATCAAGGCATGTATGGCAAAATATGCAACTATAATGTTTGGATTATTAGAAAACAGCTGTTTGTCTGCTTTTCTGTCCAAAAAAGTTACTTTTCAAGTGAACAAAATTATTCTAAGAGGGAATTAAAATTGGGAATCAGTTTTAAGTATTTCAGAGTTTTCATTTTTAAATATAGGATTATCACAATACCAAATATTTAAAATCTAAGAAATTACTAATCAAAACTAGGAATTAAAAAATCAAACTATGTTAGAGTAAGAAATCTTAGTTCTAGTTCCTAAGATACTTTGCATTTGTGAGGTTAAATGAGCTTAAACTCTTTTAAAATGCATTATTAAGACGCAGGGCAGTCTCCATAACTATTTTGCTACAGCATCGCAATCTAACAGACTTGAGGAGTTCTTTTAGTATCCAAAACAGACTTAATCTTCAAAATGTACTCATGTCAAATTGTGCAGGTATTTGATATTAAAAAAATGATAGTAAACTGTCTAGAAAAGGAAGAACGTGAATATTAAATACAGTGAAATTTCTACTGAAGACCACCTGTGGCAGATGGTTGAACCAGTACTTCAGCAAGACAAGAAAAAGAAATTAGTAAAACATTGCATAGATGTCCATCTCAGGAAAAACTACTGTAAATGTATTAAATTAACAGAACTAGTTTTACATAATTAGTGATAAAATAATAAATTAAAAGTATTCACAATGCCCGATTTTAGGCTCTTTAAATATGATATAACTATCTCCACCATAAAACAAGAGCTTCTAGGAGGCAACTGAAGTAGATGCCTCAAAGCAGTAAATGTTTCAGCCATATAAGTTTAATTTTCCCTTGTCCCTCTTTCCCCCTCTGCATTGCCCCAGGAGAAACTTCACTCTTTTCTTGCCTAGAGAAGGAACACGGGGAGAATCCCCACATACACTGGGTGCCAGAACAGTCCTGCCAACTGGTGTGAAGTTAGGACCTTTCCTCGGCCAAACTTTGTATATAATTTAATTTCCTGTTACTGTAATCAGTAGATGTGTGGTCATTTTTCTTATAGTGTGTTCCCTAACCTGTTTTAAGCAGTGCACTGTCTGTGTTACGACCTAAGCAAAATCACCCTCAATACTGTTGGCTCCAAAAGTAAAATGCTCTTAAAGAAATTCTCCTCTCAGTAATGCCCTTGCATGAAACATTTTGATGTTGGATTTTTTTCTCCTCATCTGTGTTTTCCCATCGAAGATCTTTTGAACAGGTGGCTTCAGTTTTATGAAATGTGTGGCAATACCTTCCATTAAATTCCGTGAACTAATAGTTTTGTGTTTATATTTTGTAAAGTGCTTACTGTGCTACTTTTACCTATATGAGGCATCATGTTTCCTTTTCCAAGGAAGTTTTGCTTGGATCTGGGGCTTAAACTATCCGAGATGATTTTTTGCATTACTATCCTTGGCATGCACATTTTTTTTCTTGGTTTCACTTGGTGTATCTTTATAAATCTGTTATTTGTGTTAGTGCCTAGAAGTTTCAAATAAATATTGGAACTGGGTTGTAACTTGCATTATAGGAGTGTCCATAACAAAAAACTGATGGCTGTACCTGGTTTTATAGTGCATCTCAAAGAAAGACGAAACCATATCATGAAGCATGTGGCTGCTGTAGTAGAATCCTTTAAATGTTTCCCCCCTTCCCGTTTTTGTGTGGTGGTTTTTTTTTTTTTTGGCATGTGGTGGGAGAGGTTTATTCGTTTTAGGAGGAGGGTTGAATTCTGTATGTGCTGGCCCGCAAAAAAGCAGTGTTAGAATTTTAAGTTTAAACTGTACCTTTATGTTTTCTAAACTTACTTTATTAAAAACGTTTTGGTATAGTATGGAGTGGATTTGCATCTCTTCCTTAGAGGTTTACTAAATATGGCTTACAGTAACGCACTTTATGTAACTCTTCTCTAAAATAAAAATGATGTTTATGAACTAGAGAAGTATCCCATCTTCAAACATGCTGTAACTTCATCAAATAGCTGAGAACAGATATTGGCAGCTGCTGATCCTCTGAGGGGATCTAAATCACTTCAGGGGTAATGTGAAGCCCTGTTCGCTGTAGCAGACATTTCATCTGTCCTCTGCATGTGTTCTGGTGCTGGATGGTCAGGCAGCAATTGCTTTCTCTGCGATTGAAGGCTTTACTGTGTAATTATGTTAACATGCCTGGTATTGTCGTCTTTCTCTAACTCTTCCCCATGTAGAAATTACGCCTTTGGGCTAAAGGATGGATGAGGAATTTCCAGACCGAATTTGCTTAGCTGCTGCTGTCAGCAGCAACAGCTATGCATTCGTGCCTGGCTTTGACAACGTTTTCAGGCATAAGGCAGGCTCTAACTTTCCCTTAAGGATTTCCAAACTTTTGGAAGCTTGTTCAAGCTATTGTACAGTACCTCTAATCAGGCTGCCATAAACTGAAAAATCCCAGACATTTCTGTGCATGGGTGTAAATCAGCTGTGCAGTACAGCTGCAGTAAGACCAGCATTTATTTCTGTCCAGGAAATCCCAGACAAAGATGGTAGCCCAGTGTACTCATGTAGACTCCATCTTTCAAAGTCAAAACCGATCCTCCTCAGGATCCCATTCATCTCCCTGATCCAGGGTGCCCATTTCAGCATCCATGCTTTCCTGCCTCTGACTTCTCCAAATTTGAACCGCAGCCTGTGCTCAGTCGCACATGCTGATCTAATCTTGTGCTCTCTCTCTTCCAACTGCGGGTCCTGCTCTTTCCGAAGCAGAACACAATCCTGCATTCCTCTTTCCCTTTCCCGCTCCCATCTAATGCACACCTGCCCAGCACACGCCCGCTCGGCTCGCCTTCTGCGCTGCTCCTACCTACCGATGTGCAAACAGGGCCCCCAGCACAATTCCTGCACTCACCTGCGGCGCAGCCCTGTGCCCTATAGCACTTGACGCAACCCCATGCCCTATAGCACTGCCTATATCCCATGGCGGCTACCTCCTGCCTGCCGAGTCAGAAATGCGGGTCCCAGGCGGGTGGTTCAGCCTGGCCAGGTGGCTGCGGGCGCCCGCGGACGTGGGGCAGCTTCTCAGAGCAGGAAATTTTGGTTGGCCAAATAACGATCCTTGTCTCTCTGCTCCTGTAAAAGGCCAAGCCCGGGAGGCGTCGCACCGGCTCAGCGCCCATCCTGCTGACACGGGACGGGTAGTGCAGCGCAGGGCACCTCCAAAGAGGCCTCTCGGGCACCGGGTTGATGGGAACTTAAAATCACATTGTGGTAGCTTTGAGTATTTTGTCACTAGATGGAAAAGGACTACATTAAGCTAACGTTATTTCACCTGCTAAATTGTTTAAATTGTGGAGAACTGTGTTTATTTCTCTTTTTCTTTGCAGAAAGTGGGGAAAGAACAGTGCATTTGCTTTATGCGCTACATTACCTTTTTTTTATTCTTGTGGTATTTATTTGCCTGTCTTTTACAACAAACGTTTGGCAAACATGTATCGCAAGACATCACTGTGTCGCCTTGTCTTGCTCACCATGTAGTTCAGCATGAAGTGATCCCTGTACCTTCAAGGAAACTGACTTTTTAAAAAACAACATTGAAAATTGACATTTGAAATATACCATGAAAGCCAGGTGCCAGATGTTTACCTGGAATGAGATTAATTTTGGTGAGTGAGGGAACCCTCAGCAGGTTGGTTGGTTGAGGCCTGTGTTCGGAGATTGCCTCATCTACTCTTAACTGTTACAAGAAGCAAACTTTCTTTCTTCATCTTTAAAGAAAGCCAAAAGAGCTTTAAAGAGAACTTCAAAGAGCTCTCAAATGCTTTCTGGCAATAGGATAAAATTAAATTAAGCAAGTAGTAGAATAATATTTTTACATGGTAAAATTGTTTTTGGTGCGTTCTGCAGTCTGCCACTTTCTCTGAGGAGTGGTGAGTAGTATTTTTTGCCTTTCCTTCCACCACTGCCCGATATTTTCTTTCCCCATTCCCCAAATAACATTCATGCCTCTTTAAATTTTCCGATCTATTATCTTCAAATGAAGAGAAGACAGTGAATTAATTTTCTGAAGATAATCTTAGGATGGAGAAACACACCTTGATTGAAATCTTTTGAAAAATACTCTGTCCTCAGAGTGAAAAATCCATGAGAAAAATGTTGTATGAAAGCTGTAATATCAGAGACATTTTTAATATCATTTTTTAAATGAGAGATGTATTTTTCACTAAAGAAAATTATTCTCAAAAGTGTTCTAAAGCTCCAAGGGCCTCAGATCAAGTATTCGCTCATTCAAGTCTGAAAACAGCCCTAAAATAGAGTTCAAACTCCATATTTAAATTTAAAAATGCTAAATTTGGTAACTTCTTTTTATAGAAGATACGAACCTCCATGCTACCTACAGCTTAAGTTAAACCTTGCCCTTCTTATTGTAGTGAGAGCTGCCCTTACCTAACCGTGGTCTAACCATGGTAATATATTAAGCCAAATCTAAAAATATTGAAAAGAGAAGGTAGTTTGGCATGCCTTATGCTTTTTGTGGCTTGTTATATTTATTAACTATATATATAGTTTCTAAATTAGTAGAAAAATGTGGAAAGCAAAGCTTAAGCAGACCTAAATTCCTTGGAGATGGGATTCCAAGGAGAAAAAGATACTCTTCAGATCTCTGTCCATAAAAATAAATAGTCATTAAACATGCAGCAGTGAGACTTAGTTTACCCATACATCTACTCTCTCGAGTTCGTGAGATTCTTTGAGCCTGGATTTTCCATGTTGGCACATAAGCTAGCAAAGCTGATGTTCTTGTATATTTAGGCTTGGTTTCTCCTTGCCTGGGAAGTGAAGGAGTTATTATTAGCTATTACTACAAAAATGAAATGTGATTTCAGGCTATATCAAATGTATGACTGTCTTCCTGCTGCATTGCATAAGGGACCGAAACATAGGCAGGACTCAGAACCTGCTACTGTGGAGGTTGCCAGATGTTTGTCGTTTGCCAAATTTTAAACAATTACAAAATTTCTACCATATCTTAAGAGCACAGCTTCCTTCCCTGCCCCTTCAGCCAGCTTTCCCTCCCTCCCTCCTCCCCTTCCCTTGGCTTTGCTTGTAGCTGTGCATGCTCGCTGTTCCTGCACATCAGGCACCAGTTTCTGCTGACCACGTACATTTATTTATGTTAAGGCATTTTGCAATATTAGGTCTACAAATGGAAGCCAGTGAAGGGTGTTTTTCTTAAAGAACTTAACTAAAGCTTTTGAGTGAGAGGGAGAAATAATTTGGGCCTTGAATATGAGTGAAATCGATGTGTAACAAACAATTTAATACAAAGTTCATAGTCAACTCTTGGTAATGAGTTGACATACAACATTTTAAATCCTGGTGATTTAGGTGTTCTTAGGAGACGTGAGTCAAGTTAGCTGTGCTTTTTTCAGAAATTTGTAAAACAATTTCAGATCACTGTAGTTCTGGTGATAACGCAAAAGAAGTAGAAATCAAAAGAAATAAGTCACACTGCATGTAAGGTACATAACCAACGACTTGAGGTTTTATATGCATTTAAATTTTTTCATGATTGAAGAATGAAATGTTTTAGGGTTTAATTAGAGCTAATATCCAGGGAAGAGGTTTCTAGTATGTAGTGTTACAGAGCCAGGAGGTGGTTGTATAGTACAAGAATTAATGACTGCTGATTTTGTTAGCAAATTTCCAATATTTTAGTAATAGACTGAATGTTTAGATGCTATTTCTAAATTCAAAAACAACCAAACAGGTATTCAACCAGCCTCTTTTCATCTAAGCATCACTGTTTCTCAAATCAACATCCATCAAATGGCAAACTTACAATGGGATCTAGAGATGAGGATAGACTCCAGTTCTCCAAACCAATGTTCAAATATTTGAAATATCCACAATCCATTTGCTCATATTATTTGACCAGGAACTTGCTTTGTAGCCTCTTCCTTGCTGCTGTCCTTGTATTATATGGATACACTTCCACACAACTTCTGTGAAGATGAAGCAGGACTCGGAGAAAAGAGTCTTTAACTTTGCCCTGAATCGTGCTGAAAGCCGCTGGCTTGCTCACTGAAAGGATTTAGATGACCTACGGAAAAGTTGATACACCAGTCTTCAATTACAGTCTTAGATCTTCCTGTCTACACAAAGGACCAAAATAAGATTGTTCTGGCATCTTTTTTGTTTTTATAATCCCTATTTGTCACTGCTTTGTTTAGCAGAGTCCGTAGTTATTATTTGAGTATAGTTCTTGTAATTTAGTAATCATCTTATGATGACCAAAGACTGTTTTGTCTTGGGACAAAAAATGAAACATTTCCTGAGAAAAATGGAAAAGTATGTGCAAATTGCAAGTTACTGTACTATATCAAACTTTCTAGGTGCGCAGTTGTTTATCAGTTATACTGTTCTGGTTTTGTCACCCATGAATTGCAGGGATTTTCAGAAACTTAGCTTTTGTTGAAGACCTGAAAGCATCTTGTGGGAAGTATTGGTGGCTCATTCCACTTTGTACTGGCTGGTTTAGACTATTTTCTTCCTATTCTAGCACCTTTGACTGTCAAATAGATTGGATTATTTCAGTACGTTGCCCTCCCATTGCCATGCAGTTGATCTTGTACCTCAAGAACATCAGTGTATTCACTGAGAGCAGTGCTTCCTTAGGCAGAGAAACTCTAAAAATAAACAAACAAACAAAAAGAAAAACTATTTTCGGTTTTCCTCTCAAATGTTGACTTTTGGCAGTTATGAAACAAAAGCAGAAAACCAGAACAGGTAAAGGCAAGGTGTTTTGGGATCTTAAATAGGTATATTTTTCTGAAGCTATATTAAAATGCTGTACTAATTACACACATTATTTGGGTTTTTTATGAGTGTTTATATGTTTTTCCTTTCTCTTGGAAGCTAACCGAAGACCTTGAGGTTTTAAGGATTTATATAAAAGTCGTTTGCAATTCATTTTTAATTATTAATTAAGTTCGCTAGAGTAACTATTTTTTAAAAAATTAAAATGTATACCTTATTAAAATAACCTGCTGTGATCACTTGAGCAAACATTCAAAGAAATGTTAGAATGAATAAATTAGTAAGTATTATTCTACTTGGAGGGTTTTTCACACTTCTAGTGTTGTGAAAAACAGTAGTAAGCGTGCAATTCCTTAGTGACTACCTAAACAATACCTTTTTTTGTATTGCTTTTAATGTAAATTTTTGATTCTTTTAACATTCGTAATGCACATTTGGAGCCTTGCCACTGCAGATTCAGACTTTTGTGTTAGATCCCTTCACTTTTTAAGTGAGTCTACGCTAGCCACAGCACAGATGCCCACGGGACTCGGTTTTAGCTCATAGACCACTGAGTTATTTGGTGATTGTGGCTTTAGAAGTGCAGTGCTACGTGTATATGGCAGAGTACCAATAGCTATGCACAGATGAGAATTTCTTAATTTAACAGTTCCTCTAATTTTGGTGTATATAAAGGTTAAAATAACATGCACGTTAGGATTATTATTAATCCAGAGACTGTAAACGTGGTCTCTTAGTAACCTGCCAGTAGTAGGGAAGAAGCTCAGAGTAGAGCCACTTCAAAAATACGCTGGTTGCCTGAGTTGAACTCCTGTTGACATTTAAATAGGGTGTCATGTTCCACAACAGATGAGAAACAATGCTTGGCAAGAAGATCATTTCAAGAAGTGTACAGGAAAATGGGTCTACTTTCTCTTTTCCCAGTGGTGGAAGAGCTATTTTGGTGCTGGAAACTGTTCCTGTGTGAAGCGTATGGGAAAGAAATAACAAAAGTACGTTGAACCTGGAGAAGGGAAAAAAATGATTTCACAGCGGGTAGCGCAGAACAACGTTATGACCATACTTTTACCTGGGGAAATTAGAACCTGACTGTATGGCAAGAAGCAGCTTTGGAGAAGACTAGTAGCTAATATCTTTAAAAGACTGGACTTTAGGAATTAACTCACTTGGAGGAAGTAGGAACATTAAAAGTACTAGCTGGACTAACTGTTGCTTCTGCAGAAGTGCTGGTGGTATTCCACAGTCGAGTCATTGGCAATAGTAGAAATAGCAGGGGTTAATCGTTAACTGGTTTGCCATTTGCCTGATTTTAGCACGCTGCTGCCAGAGCAGAGAAGTATATTATGAATAATATAACAAAGCAAATATTTGTGTTATCTTTACTGCTAGCCCAGCTATATATATAGCTATTCTATTACCTGCATGTGGGACACAACACTTTAAAACTATATAATTAGCCTATCACTTTAAGTAATAGCTTGAGATGCATGCTGCGCCTTTACTTAGATTACCTTAGATACTCAGTTGAGAGACTGATAATTTAAAACTTAATTTTCAAAACATACTATTTTCTCCTTGTTTTCTAAATAGATGAGTAGTAAGAGTAAAATCTTGGGCACGTTGTGGTCAGTAGAAGCTTTTCTTTGGCTTGAGGTATACATCATATTTATCTAAGCATAAGATAAATCTAAGCAAGCTAAGGCAAAGATTGACTGCAGAGTCTATTTTCTAATTTTTCTTGACAGGAATACTTACTCTCCTTGCTCTTCCAAACTCTTTCTGCGACGTAAAAGAGCAGGATCATTAGAGTCAGAAAAAGCTTCCTGAAAGTGAGAGATAAGAGTAAGAATTCAGTCTTCAATGATTTAAAAATTTTTTTCACTGGTAAAATGTATCATGTAGTAGCTCATTCCTTTATGTTTTAAATGTATACAACTTCATGTCAAGGAGGGCAGGAAACTAACATTCAGAGAGTTAGTCCGTACCGTGGTAGGGCATCTGTTGTAACAACAACAGTGTGTGCTGGGTAAGGTCAATTTTTTTGAGGAGTCCGTTTGAACTTGTCACGGAAATAGGAGTATTTTAGCTGCCTAAATTCTGCTTAATAATCACACTGGGCTATTTTTAACAAGATTTAATAAACCGTGCCAGGAGCAGGTAAAGGAGAAATTGGTGGGGCATCCAAGAGCAGGGCTGTAGGTAAGGCTGTGCATGCACTCTCAAAATTGCCAGGTTGTGAGAACATGCCTTGTAGTTGACCTGTGGTAAGAGGGACCTTTTTCATACTGACACTTCTAAAGCTGCCTGATTTGAGGTTATTTCCACTATCAATAAGTTTTTTTTTTTATACAACTCTAGCTTTGGGCCACATTTTCTGCACATCCTCTATACTTATTGAGTGTTACTTAGTGTTGACAAGCATATTGATTTAATTTTCAATTCTTATACTTAATTTTCTTAAGCAGTTTCTCCTGCTTAAGAAAAACTCCTTTTGAAAATGTATTTTTTGTATTTTCTCAGCCCTGAATAAGGGGTAATGTTAGGATAAAAAGGGGGAGATTATGCAAAACAAGTTCAGCAACTTGAAATCGCTGTGTTGTGAGGGTTTGCTTGGTTTGTTTTGAAAGCCAGTCCAATCAAATTAAAAGCAGACAAAACTAAATTTGGTTCAAAGTTGGCTCACCTCAAATTTCAGCAAGAGCTGTGAAAGCCAAGTTTAAATTGGGACAGGAAGGGAGGGAATGTGGTCAATAGCCTTAAAGTTGAGCATTTTAAATAGGAAATGTGTTTATGCCTCCAATAGCACTTGCTGTACTGATTTGTTTAGAAAAGCTAAAACAATTCAGAACAGTGGAGTTGCTTGAGGCTTTTCTGGCTTGGATTGAGCTAAACTTTGTCAGAAATTTAAGCTCATCTCCAAGCTTTGATTCATCCAGTTAAGTGGTGTAAGTGATTCTGATCTTTACTTAAAGCACCATCTTGCCATTACTGTCTTCACATTTTCCTTGTTTTCCAATATTGAGCAAAGCATTAATATTTCCTAGTCTTAAGAATATATTGTATAACTTATTCCATATGCTTTTCTAAGAGACGTTTGGATTTTATCATAAATATTAAAATACTGTTTCAAGGCAAAATTATTGAGTATACTATGGGATCACAAAAAGTAAGAGTCATGAGAGGGTTTTTGGAGGGAAATATATTGATATTGCTCACTGCTGAAACGTGGCAGGGTTAGTTTGGCTTATTTTTGATAGGAGAAATAGAAGAGTAAGTGCTTACTCAGAGAGATTAAAACTAGGGAGAATATAATTGCTGGATGAAGATTTTTGTCTGGGATGAACACCATCTCCCTCCCAAAATCTGCATGGAATTTTCTATAGGCAGAGTCTTTGCATTATTTATTATATTTCTTTTCACTCTTTAGCTTAACCTGCTTCTCCTTCCCTCATTCTTATTTCTCTTCTCCCTCCTCCCGGCCCCCTCCAAAATGCCAAGGTTTTGAACAGGGCGGTTCTCACAGTAGTCTGCTGAAGCATTGAATCGCTAGTGACTTAAAGCATCATCTTTGCTGATTCAGTAATGCTCCTAGCTGGATAGTTCAATGATTTATGTAATATATTGTATTTATATATGTACAATTTATATAATTTGTGCAATACATTGTATTTATGTAATGCATGCAAATAGTAGGGACAGGAATTCTATTCAAATTACTCATTAGAAATTCAGAGGCTGCTGATGTGGAAGAAAATAACCACATCCTTTTTTCAAATAGCAAAACTCTAAATCTGTGACAAACAAATTTGGCAGAAAGAATACATGCATATGCAATTGGAATTGATACGGTCCTTAATTTAGTTCATACCAAGCTGTCATTCATACATTTACTATATGTGATGCTCGCAATCCAAACTGTGGGACCTTACTAAGATCTAAAATCAGATCTTGCATCTTTGGGGTCAGTTTGCAAATTACTGGTTAGAATGTTTTAGATACCTTTAACGTAATTGTAGACAAATCTCAAAACTCAGCACCTCTTTCAAATCTGGCAGCTGTAATGAGATGTGCTACATGTTAGGAGGCATAGCCCAGAATTTGTAGTCCAGATGTGGCGCATTCAGGGGATTTGTGATGATAGCTCATGGTCTTCCAGAGTAGTGAGTTTTATAAAATTCAGTGACAAACACGTGAGGCACATACACATGCCATCTTTGCTCTGTCCCTAATAAGTGCTAGCAGCAGTCCGGACATCTTTGTGGGAATACTGCAGTCGCCCTCCAGCTCTACTGAATGGTGCGGGGAACAACTGGAATACGTTGGCAGAGCTGGAATTGTAATGTGATGCAGAAGATCATGCATATGTTATGAAAAAGATGTGATTTCATAAATCTCTGTCAGCAGTGAAGGGGAGGTGATCGTGGTTTGTAGGCTTAATGAGACGTTAGTGAAAAGTGTATTGTTACTGGCATAAGAGTGAAGAAACTGTGAAATGTGGCAGGTATTTCATTCTACAGGGAAGAACACAGTACATACTTGACAGCATTTAGATTTGTAGTCCCTGAGTACCAGGACTGTAGCGCCAGGATTTTCTTTAGGTTTGCCCTAAACTCACGTTGGTCAGAGAAGAGGTTAAAACTACATAAAGGGTCAAGGCTAAAGAATAGCCAAATCTCTTATACTCCCTCTCCCCACCAGAGCCATAAGCCCTGCTCCCTTTCCTGGTTTTACCAGTAACGAAGAGTGTGACACTCACATTTGGGGAGCAGGGAGATGGTCTTAAAGAAACTTAAAGGAAAGAGTTACTCCAGTCCTGCATTCAAGGGAAGGGAATGTGGAGCTGATGAGAATTCCTCCCACTAATTTCCCTCTTCTGTCAAATACCTGTATTATTTTCTTTGTCATCTGGATTCTCTGCATCTGGATCAGGATCTTTTCTCTTCTCCTTTCATCCCCTCAGCTGTGCTAAATTTTACTGCTGCTGAGCATCGCCCTTTTATTCTCATCATCTTTCACTATAGCTTCAATCCCCTTTTCTTATTAGCTCTTCTCTTCATTCTTTAATTTTCTCAGCCCTGCAAGCATGTGTTCCTGTATGCAGTTTGTTTTCTTTTCAAAAGTAGTTTGATTCTTCAGAATTTTGTTATACTCTACTAACATGTCTTCAAAATAAAAAGTCTACAAATACCAATTGTATCACTTTTCTTACTGCTTTTCAAATTTCTGCCAGTCATTTTATGCAAACAGATACTGATAGAGCACAGTTCAAATTCAGCGCTTAGCCTGTCTCTTCCATCCGCTCTGCTCAAGCAAAAATTGATAAGCTGGAAATCCATTTGGATGTATAGTTTTTGCAGGTGCACGGTCTCGTGAGTATAAAGCTTGTGCTTGGGGTAACATCTGGGCTCTAAGTCTTGTTTTCTTTTAGTTTTTTGACTGTACAGTGAGTGCCATGCTCTAAATACGGGGGAAAGCGTTGAGACAGAGAACATTTTCACAGTCTGAGCCGTGGTTTGATCTGTAACCTTCATCCTGCAGGAAAAGAATAGCAACATTTAAAAGAGTTAAATTTGGGAGAGGAAAGAAGAAGTTAGCTGTATCTCAGAATTATATATGCATTTAATTACAGAAGCTCAAGTTAGGAACATTAATGCTGCCAGATTCCTCTCCCTCCCCCCACCCTGGTCCCCAGTGAATGTGCCAAACTTTGGGGCAATCCAAAAAAGCCCATCTATTTTGTTTTGTTTTCTGAGGTATCAGGAAAGTACCCTTTTACATAGAAGGGAGTTACCTGCTTACATGTAACAGTAGAAATTTGACTTTGTAGAGATACTGAGGAGACGGGGGGTTGGCAGCTGTTAAGTGTGTAAAGACATTCTTAGTTCTAAGCTAGGACAATCTCTGAAGTTTCTCTTTGTGTAATAGAGTTAGTGATGATTTTGTTCTTTCTGGTCAAGCAATCCACCTAAAAAACTTACAGTTCATTAAAAGCTGTCATAAACACAGACCGACCCCAGAATGGCTTGCTTGCGTGAGCTAGTCTGCTCCTCTGGAAGAGGTAAGCACTCATCGTTGCAGCACGGTTTCTGCAAAGGGAAATAGTGTCTCACTCATCTTCTAGAATTCTTTGAATGTGTTTGGAGGGTAGTGGAGCAAAGATAATCAGCAGGCAATTTCTTCTCATTTAAAAGGCCTTTTGCAAGTTTTATCGGGGGGGGGGGTGGGTCAACTAAGGAACTGAAACAGTTACGGGGAGAATGGAAGAGTATTCTCATGATATTAACGTTTTGTCTGTTTCTCTGTTTTAACAATGGATTTACAGGGAAGTTTTATGTCTCTGTATATCTGTCAGTAGGCAAAGGAGATATTTTGGCTACTCAAATCAAGAAAAGGCTGAGGAATTTGGAAAGGGACCAAGCTAGGGGAATGAGCTGGAAGATTTCTGCATTTATGTCATCAGAGAGCCTATAATTTTGGCACAGTTACAGAAAACAGGGATTTCTTTTTTGCTTTTGAGACATGTAATGGTATACTTGCTTTTTTTTTTTTTAAAGTACCGAATTATTTTTTTTAATTTCCAAAAGCAGTTCAAATACCTGTAATCACATTTTAAGCTCTCCTCACAAGAACCCCATTTGTTTTTTACAGTTGTTCCTATGTTTGCTTTGGGCAGATCTCAGACTTGTTTGTCTATGCTGATTTTCATTTGAACAATTTTAACTTTGATATGTATGGCAATTAGCATTTCAGCTACTCTCTCACAATAGTCTTCACACTTCTGCTTCTCCCTTTTCAGCATCTCACTTGTTGTACTTCTTCCCTGATTAATGCAGTTCTGAGGTCTGGTCAGATGTGTATTCCTTCAGTCTCTGTTCCCCTTGATGTGTTGCATAAACCTCCCTCCATCTCACTATTATCTCTGTTATTTACCTGTCTTATAGAATCATAAAATCATAGAATCATAGAATCATTAAGGTTGGAAAAGACCTCTAAGATCATCGAGTCCAACCATCAACCCAACACCACCATGCCTAATAACCATGTCCCTAAGTGCCTCATCTACCCGTCTTTTAAATACTTCCAGGGATGGTGACTCAACCACTTCCCTGGGCAGCCTGTTCCAAGGCCTGACCACTCTTTCAGTAAAGAAATTTCTCCTAATGTCCAGTCTAAACCTTCCCTGGCAGAACTTGAGGCCATTTCCTCTCATCCTACCAAAGCTTTTTTGGAATTGAAATTTTGCTTAAAATACTTAAATTAAAATTGTTTTATTAACAGTTGCCTTCATATCTGTGTTCTTGAGTAATATGCAAGCTAGAGCTGAAACAAGAATCAGTAAATACATTAGAGATGCCCCTTAAAATGTCAGTAATTTAAAATTCAATACGTACGTATCCATAGGTTTAGAGAGAAAATTTGGAGCCTTTCTTTGATGTCAGTACTAGAGATTCTAGAGATGGTATTTGTAGAGACTGTTTTAGGAGAGGAGATCAAAGGAATGTTGAAATTAAATATTAATATTAATGAAATCAGGAGGTATCTAGAAAAAATTCTACCTGGTTGTCAGGTATACTTCAGAGATTAAGAAAAAATCTGGTTGCTGATGAATGATTTCATTTTTAAAAAATTATGAAAGCTTGATTGATTGTGATGTTGGTTGTCTCCTAATTTACCTTTCCTCTTTTCTAATTCAGATCTTACTGAGAATTGCATAATTTACTAAGTACTGCAAATATAGATTCAAACTAAATTTGTAGGTGGGCTAGTTGCATGTTAAAAAGAGAGAGAAAAGAGAGATGCTCTTCATATCTGTGTGTTCATGAGTCCACGCTTATGTTAACTTGTCTTCCTCAGGTCTGCATGAGCTTCTTCATATGCTGCCTTAAGTCAGCTCTGCCCCATCAGTTCTTTCCCCTTCTGAAATCTCATGCGTTTTAATGCCCTGTTGTTTGGGAGGAAGTCACCCAGAGCAGTGGATCCCAACCCGTTTTGTAGCTGAACATTGCTTGAGAAAATTACCATGTTTGTTCACTTGGAGCATTTGAGCTTTTTTAATCACAGAAGAACTACTTTGCAGAATGAAAGAGGAGTTTACTCAATTCAAAACAAATAAATGAACCATATTTATCTCCTTAAAGTGAAGTCTGTACCTACCTCTCATCCCCCCATTTGCAAAATCACTGACATCATTGGAGACTCGGGTGATACTGGAGATAAAGGATGAACTCTAAGATGTGCAGCATGTTGGTAGGAACATTTTGATGACAGATACACGGGGCAAGAAATGGATCTGTGAGAGGTGGATGGGTTGATGCGGGGGTCGGAGGACTTCTGTGGAAAGCAGAAGAAACTGGAAATGGAGAAACAGCAGCAGGGAGGTGATGGGAAGTACCCCCCTGAGGATATACGTATGTATGTGACTGCAGTGGTGACTCAGTGAGGCTAACGGGGACACTTACCAGTTCTGTTGTGCTATAATGAATGTACAGTTAGGTAGTGAACTACTGTTTTCCACAAGTTCAAACATACTGAGATTCAATGGGTGAAGTCTGTATTCATAGAAGTCATTGTCTTAAGGTTAAATAACTCAGCTTATTCACACCAGAACTTCAGCTACCATCACTCTTTTATCTAGATGACTATACTAAACTGGGGCTAACTAAATGTTCAGCATTAAGTGCTGCAAAGTCTTGCAATTTCTGAAGTAGACTGTTGACTTCTTCCTCACAGTGTGAACTCCTGCCTGCACCATGAAGGCCTGCTTGGTTGAAAATAGTTTGAATGTATAAATACAGCTCCAAGAATGATCAGTTGCAATCCTCACACTGTACAGTGTTGCATTCTTCAACTTCATAGCACCTTGCACTAAAACTTGTGGCTAAATCCCCAAAACTAATTGATTGTTTATTATTTTTCCCTTTCATTTGGGCAGAGAGCTTAGGGAGCAACTGTTGTGGAAACCAGTCTTTTTTTGCATTTGAGAACCCACAATGGGCAGCACTAATTGCTTATTGGTACCTTAAAGCAATGATTTGCTGCTCTCCAGTTCTTTGCATGGTATTTAGCTTTACTATTATAACTGAAGAAGTTGCTTTTAAACAGGGGGAAGTTAAACAAGAAAACAAAAACGCTGCATGCAACTTGAGATCCCATTTTTTTTTCATGATCTACAGCTTGAAGCCCCTTTTGTGTGTTCTGCAGAAACACAGTCTGTGAATGGTGATGCCCATCTTCCAGCTGGAGCAGGCCGCATGTCCTCAAGTGCCTGTGGAAGTGTCTCGTGCATTATAATCCCTTCCCGTCAAAAGACCAGGCACGTGTCTTCTGTGGTCAAAATGCAGACTCCTGCATCTCATGCTGGATATGCTTTTAGTCCTGTGAAGGAAACATATGCAACAGCTTGCTGTCCTGTAACCGAAGCGTGCCAGACATGTGGCAGGGGAACATCTGGTTTTGGACCCGTAATGCATGTGGCAGTGGAGGCGCCGTGGAGGAAGAAGGGAGAGGGCTGCACGGAGGGGGTGACTCGAGCAGGTCCTCCCTGGTCCACTCCTTGCTCCCACATAGGGGAAGGGAGGGTAAAGGAGACCTTTCTGATGCCTTGATGTCTTGAACCTGGCTTTTAGAGGAGACTCTCCTTTGCTGTGCTTTGCCTATGATTCAGCAACCATACTTGTATTAACGAGCATGGCTTCACAGAAGCCTGTATTTTTAAGACCGCTTTAGAGGTGCCTGCTGTTATCCTAGTCTGAAGGCCCCTGTTAATTTTTATCAGAAGTAGTGCTTTGAAAGATTGATACATTCTGTTTTACAGACCTGTAGCATAATTGTTGATGCCATTTTGTCAGTAGCTTACTGTGCACTTATTTGGGGGGGTTTGTCATCTTCTTGCTGCTGTTCTGGGGCTTGAAACGGTAAAGAATGACACAGCTAGTGATCTGCAATAAAATTCAGGTCTGTCTTTCCTTCTTTAGAGAAATGAATTACAAATGTCCTTGTTGCCAAGCACTTGATAACTATATAAGTGGGAGAACCTCTCAGTGATATACCTTAATAGCAGAATTAATGATGTTTGAACTTAAGTCTGTTTGTTGAGACTTCATTAGCTTTTCAGCTGAGAAAGCAAGTGGGGGAAAATGCGCACCTAACACAGGAGTTGTGCACTGGGGCACACCAGTAGACAAGCAGCCAGCTAAGTCCCCCGTAGCACTTTTTTCTCACTATTGAACTGCTATTCTTTCTTTCATGAGTTAACATATATCGGGGGTTCCTTTCACCTTTTAGTTTATGTCTGGGCTGGATATCTTTGTTGTTTTGAAGTCTACATGTGTGTGTTTATATGCCCGAAAAGTGTTTGTGTGTGTGTGTATATATGTGCACTGTTTTTTTTCAGGTTTCTGTAATGTGTTGTCATGATTGAAGATCAAACACATGAGCTATTTTTACACAGCGATGGATCCTTAGACAATCCTGTTTAGGGTTTGTTTTTGTTTTGGTTTTGATTTCAAACGGTCTTCTTCCTAAACACTGAAATGTGACTGACTTGGAAGCGTGCTAACCATTTCACTCTGTTGATGAAGGGTAGCCCCTATATTAAACTTCTTAATCTCCTGTAACAAACTTTTTTGGTTTTTTAGGACAAGATGATCTTCTTATAATCGTAAGGGTGGAATCCAGGACTGTGTATTACAGTACTGGATTTTATTTGCAGAAGAGCCCCCTTTTAATGAGAGTAAATTCCTAGTGCTAAGAGCCAAAAATCATGTTTTACTGTTTATTTTTTACTATTTGGCATGTCCTCAGACAATTTGTTTGTTATGCTGGATCATCACGGGGTCTGTTAGATCATCTAATTGAAAAAAAGGGAGTTTGTTGTCCTGGAACAACTCCAGAAGTTGTTTGTTCCACAGCCAAGTCCCTCCTATGCTCTAACTCTGAGGTCATCTCCATAAGTCACGTTTATTATGTTTAATTTATTTCCCTGTTACACAGTTGGAATCTAAAAATATTTAATTAAATATATGGCATAAAGTGTATTTTAAAGGTAACAATGTAAATATATCTCTAAGGTTAGTCACCTGGCCTTCAGCCTTAGGCTGAAGGTTACTCATTCTGTACTCCAACAGAAATGCACTGATTATTATTGCTTATGATAATTACATCTACTTCTAAGATATAGATAAGGTACTGAACAATAGGGAAAGTTTTTTAAATGGATATGTATTTCTGTTTGTGAACGTAAAAATAACCAGCATGCTTTGCTTTTCATGTTTTCACATCTGATTTTTCAGGAACAGTAATTGTTGAGGAGATATCTGACAACATGCTCTGTCTAATAACATCAGGCTTGCACGGTATACTTTTGTTTCGGTTCAGAATGTCCCAAGTTCTTTCCACAGCAGCTTTAATCAAGTTTTTCTTGAAAAGTATATTTGGGGGTAGGGTGTGTCTGTTTTTCTTTTACTCAAGATCATTCAAAACCTAATCTTGCCTCTTAAAAGGTGCACTGAGAAATTGAGTTGCTCTTTAGGATTTTATATACTGATCTATGAACATAATTTTTTCAGGAAACAGAAGTCTTGCTTACTGCCTCTTTTGACTGAGAGATTTTTATGCCCCATAAATCGGGAAGGAGAGTTTCAAAAGGGCTAGTTCCTATCTTTAGGTAATTACATATTCAGTGCAGTCTTCTGAAACATGTATCATCTGTGTCAAAAAGGAAACCAGACTGCTGCTGACAGCTCTTAACACATGAGCATGAAAACTGGGAGGGAGGGGGTTTAAAAGTTTATATTGTTCTTTTTTATGATGGTTATGAGTTCTCATACAACTCTGTGATATCATCTATATGATTTTCTGCAAAACTGATGCTGCTGGCATTGATCGTCGCAGTGGATGGCAAGTATTGAAGATTCCTCAAGTAAGAAAATAAAAATGTGGAAGAAAAAGCAAAGATCTTTCAAAAAAAAAGAGATAAATTTATCAAAGAAGTAGTCTATAAGTATTAGAGAATGTAATCTTTCATAAAATGATAGGTTAGTCCTGACAATTAGACTTGGAAAGCAAGTAAAGGAGATCAGGGTGCAGAAAGAAAAGGGAAGCGGTATTGCTTAATGCGCTTACTTCCTATTCTAAAGATAGCTATCTAAATAAAAATATCAGTGGTATTACGGAGTAATTGTAGACCAGGATGTATTCAGTTTGCTCCAGCTGCTTGACCTTGCCTAGCTGTTGACTGAAATGAAACAAGCCATGTTGTGATCAGCACTTTCTCTGGGCTGCTGTGGAAAGTTACACGAATCCCCATCGCTGCTTCTATAGGTTTTGTGGGCTGTTGTACTGAACCCTGTTTGCTGCAGGTTTTTCAAGCTCAAAGCAAAACTGTGATGTGTGCCCAGTTCTGCCCTGTCTCTCGGAACATGTCGATGCTCACACTGGAGTAATTCGTATTTGGGCCATCTGGCCTGTCAGGAGCCGATGATCAAAACTGGAGTGCAACTGCTGTTCCAGCAAGCAGCCCAGTGAGGAACAGCTTCTCCGTGCAGGTCATCTAATGACGGGGCTGTCATTTTACAGCATAACCAGTCTTGCTAAACTTATCCTGACTTAGAGTAGCTTGAATCTAGGTTTCTGGCATTTTTATGTAGAAAACACAGATCCTTCTCTTTGTGCCACCCTCTTTCCCCCAAAAAGGGAATATTGAAGAGTGAGGTCCATCTTGCATACTGAAACTGCATGACAAAACCTGTGGTAATTGCAGGTGGATTCCAATAATTCGAACTTATTAACAGCTTCTGTGAACTTAACATCTTAATTTCATGTTTGATAGTGTTTCCTTGCGTGTTATCATAGGTCTGAGTACTCTTTAAAGGTGTACCTGTCTTCTTGCTTGCAGGATTTTTGAGGACGTCTATGTCTGCTCTGTAAGTGGGTCAGCATGCAGACAACTTTTTTAATACAACAAGTTATGGAAGTTGGGATCAACAGTGAAGAAGACCTCAAAAAGTAGCTGGGAAAATAAAAGTAACAAAAATGCAAAACAAAATGGGGGTAGAGCTGCATAATGGTAGCTTGGCTCTTGGCATAAGAAAATGTATTTGGTCATGGAGAAAGCAAAATACACATGCCCAGAAACTGAAAGTGGAAAGTATGTCATGCACAGTCAGTTAAGAAACCTGTGCTGGAAAAA
Organism: Calonectris borealis; assembly: GCF_964195595.1. Taxonomy (NCBI): domain Eukaryota; kingdom Metazoa; phylum Chordata; class Aves; order Procellariiformes; family Procellariidae; genus Calonectris; species Calonectris borealis. The sequence goes on from NC_134313.1 coordinate 59,064,861, forward strand.
GAAATTATTGTATTAAGTGATTATTCACAGATAATTAAAATTTTGTTTCCATCAAGACAAATGTGAATTTATGTGGAAGTCGTACAGGAGAGAAACATGTAGGTCAAGTCTCTGGCTTGAGTTGGTGCCAGAGATCAGAAGAGACATTGTGGACTATGAACGAATTGACAAACATTGCCAGTGGAGCATCCAAAACAATTGTGCGGTTCCACAGGATTCTCGTACACATAAAAAATTTGACTTCCCTGGTAGTGGGTCACTGTGAAAACTGAAGGCCTTGTGGTGTTTGTCAATACATTTTGTTGATCGATTTTAGCATATGACTTCTGGATTTCAAACACAGTGCCACCTATAAGAAGTTGCTCAAAAGTGACTAGAATTTGGGTTTTCATTCTTACAAAGTTCTGTGAAACTCTTGAATATATTTTTAGAAAGAATACTGCAAAAAGCTTTTTCTGAAAATGCCCTGCTGTAGATGTGAAGTACCCACAGGCATATGAATGTCCCATCAATTGACTGCTGTTTCCTGATTTGTTCCGAGCAACTAAGTACTATATTTTTAATGGCCCCATCCTTATTTTAAAGTGAAACCTGACTGAAAATACTCAGCAGTTACTGAGTACATACAATGATCATCTACAAATATTTTAATTGTTTATTTTCCAGCATTTCAGATACTCAGCTGAGTGCCTTTCAGGTACTTTGATAATGTCCGTTGTAACTTAATTTCAGCACTCTACAATGATCTTTTTAAAGTTTCAAGCTGATGTTTATCTAAAATTGTTTAGCTTGGTCATATGCGTTATCTTGTTCACTTTATAGAAATATGTACAGATTTTCAATATCCTCTGTCTTGCATTTTGATGAAAGATTCAATCATTTAGAGAAAAAATGTCTTAACTATGAATAAGCAAACTTTATAGGCCTTGGATCCTACGGCTAGTGGTACATTCATCAGACTTCACAAAAACTCAACAAGTGAAGGTAAATACTCTGTCAGCATTAGAGTGGTGGTGAGTCTGTGATAAAGTTGATGGATCGGTTATCACTCTTGCTTTAAAGGAAGTCTCTTGAACATTGCTAAGCTCCCCGAAGAGATGGTAACCAGTAGCAGGCTGCTGCCGTCATCAAAACACTTTTTTGATCTACAGCGCATCCCTGAGTTGCCCTCCTAAAAAGCAGTGCTGCCACTTTGGGCTGGATGAATTGTCCTGCTGCACCACCAGTGCCAAGGGCAGTAACAACAGGGTTAATCTACAAGTTTTCCTTCCAGGTCAGTCCAAAGAACTGTGTTCAGTTTAGCTTTCTAATGAAGTGACTTTTAAAGGCTCAGTTTTCATCTGATCTTTTAATTTCTTAATTTAAAACACACAAGGTAATTATTTCTGAACTTGCGTACAATGTGTGCCATCAATGCGGTGGAGAAACATCCACTCAGATGAGATAGGCGCACAGACAAAGGAAAGGTTTATTATTGGGGGGGGGGGGGTTTGGGAGAGAGGAGAGGTGAAGGGTTGGACGGAAAGAAAGAATAATCCTAAAAAGAAACAGAGCTGTAAGAGGTAAATTCATACCAAAAGATGGAAAATTCTTGTGTGTATGTGTGTTGTCAGTAACAAACCAACAACATACCTGTTACCTTAGATTTTTTCTTACGTGATTCTACATGGAGAAGGGGGAAGTTGTTATATGCTGCTTGCTTTTCATTTTTATTTTAAGGGAAATTCAGGCTTACCTGAGTGTGTTGATAGGTAAATGCTAATTTTCATATGTATTAGCATCAGTACGGCATTTTATTCAAATTGTACGAACTTGTAGTTGTGGTGGAATCTGGGAGGGAAGAATTATGTCAGACTCTAAAAGGTCAAGATGCCAGCTTTTGAAAAAAATAATGTATTGTCATGATCCCTGTAGTGAAGAGATACAGGGTAGTTACGGTTTAAGCATTTGTCTTCCAGTAGCTCCCTACACCTTTGTGAAGCATCAGTGAAGCTGGGGTTGTTTCATGAGATTTGGGGATGCGAGTTGCTTGCTCATGTGGAATTTCTCATTGCCTGAGGTCATTGGATGGCCTATTGACCAAGTTGAACAGCACCGTATTTGAAAGAACTGTTCCTTTTTAAGTGAAGAAAGCATTAGAATGTATTAACATTAACTTATTTTCTTATGAAAAAAGTGGATTCATTAATACCATTAAAAATGATTGATCATGAGCAGAGGTGCTAAACTGCGTGCAAAAGCTCTTCTGTCAGTGAAACTTGCTGGTCACCAGCTCTGTGCCTTTACTTTCCAAGTTATTAGCACATCACTGAGAATACACTAATTTTGGCTTGCTGCCGTGCAATGCAGTTGCTCAGCTGTATTTCCTGCTAGTAACCTTTATTTCCATTTCACAGTGATTTCTGATCACTGATTATTAGATCTCTAGATAAACTCATCTTGAATCCATTTATAGTCTATGAAGAGAAATAGGCATTTCAAGGGAGAAATTTATTAGATAATAATATAATAATTTTTGCAATTCTTGGGTTTTAAGCATCTGCATTACAATGAGATACATTGCACCCACGTTTGATTTATTATATTAGCTTGACATCTGGTAAGAAGCTCGGGTGTAGAAGTCAGCATTTAGCCAGATGAATTGCATTATAAGATTCGGTCCTTTTCACTGCAGTTGGTTAAAATTGTTATTGATGATAGAGTTTTGCATACTGCGTACGGTTTTAACCCTTAGTGGACATAATATCGTGTCTGTACTATGCACAATTATAGCAGATTTTCTGTGTGGCCCATATCAGAGGTTTCTCTTCTTATCATTGATATTAACCCCGAAAGTGTTCAAGTGAGCAAATTCCAAGCATAAATGTAATATTAAATCTGCTGTCAGGGTTTTCATGTGCCAAATGAAAACTAAAATTAAATTAAAAACCCCACCATAGTACACATTTGGAATAGAGCAAGCTGTAAAAAAATGTACATTATTTTGGTATTATATATAGATAATATAGCATGGATTTGCTTAGCTTGTAAGCAATCCAAATAATTCCAGAGTATTGGTCAGTGTAAAGAATAACTTTTTAAATTGTCATCATGATTTTGGTAACAATTAGAACAGTCATCTTCTAAGATTGTTCTAAATCTTACACCAATTCTAAGATTTAGTTCTTAATATCTGATAGTATAAATCAAAACCCAAAAAATAAAGTTCCTTACTTAGTAGATATGTAAGTATCTGTATTTTTGTCTGTCAATATTTTGATTTTTTGAAGTGCAACCTATCCAAAAAAGGCACAGAAAAGAAGGGTTACTATCCATTCAAGAAATTCATGGCAACATGCTTAACATCTAATTCCAACATTATGTAATGTAAGCTGTATACTAACACTAATTCAGATTTCCATAGGCAATTGAAATTACTAAGAGTCCACAGGAAGGGAAACACAGAATTTGGCACTATTGGAAGTATTTTGCCACAGCATCAGTTTTTTTTTTTTAATCTTTGGCTGTGTGCTCTGTACGGTTTACAGAAGACAGCCATCAGCTCATGCTATAAATCACATAAAATTTTAGAGACAACATATGGAAAGTAACCAAGTTAAACTTGAAAATTTAGGCACTTGACTGAGTGACGTCTTCTTCTCCTGTCTACTTACCTTCTTGCAGGGCATACAGAGAAATAATCTGGCCGTTGAGAGGGCTGTAAATAACAGCGAAGGTAACTGGGGCTGGGGAAGCAGTATGGTAAAGGCATGAAGGGAGCCTGAGGAGATTCACAGATTAGCGGGGAGGCTATTGTTTGCTGACACAATAGAAGGAACAGGCTCCAAAAGGTGTGTGGATGCCTGCCATCTTCTGCCTCCTTTCCCTCCGTCGGACGGCACTTCCACAGGAGAAACAGCAGCTCGCCATGATGAGGTGGAAGCGCGAGGAAAGGGACCTCTTCATCCCTGGGTCCCCTCTCTCCCCTCGGGCAGTTGTGTTGCTCTGAGCTGGACCAATCCTTGGTATTGCTGTTGTTTTCTGCAGTCGTGCTCTTTCAGAGCCAGGCTCTTCTGGCAGCTCGAAACTCTGATTTTTTCCCGTCTCATTTACACGTGGCTCATTGCATCTCAAGACAGAGTTATTAAATTAGCTGAAACAGTTGGGATTTTATTAAATACTTTTCTCTAGTCAAGGGAACACTCTCTTGTACTTCTCTGGAAAGCAACGGTGTGCCTTTGATTTCTGCCAGGCAAAACCAGTGGCCCTGACCCGTTGTTCTGGATGAAACATTGCCTCCAACGGCCCTTGCAGTGTGCTTGTTGTGGCAGAAAGCTGCAGCCCTTATGGCCCAGGATGACAAGGCAAGCCACAGCGTGCTACGTGCTCCGCCTGGTCATTACCGGCAACCACAAGGATCCCTGGTCTGATCAGTCGCGCTCCTCCTAGTCTCCTTCTCTGACACCAGCTGTCCTTTCTTACCATCTTCATCACTCTTCTCTGTACCTCTGCCAGCTTGTGATCATTTCACTTGAATGGAGGTGACCAATGTTGATCATGTTTTCCATGAATTCCTATGAGTATAATGTTAATACCTGTCTCTCTATGAGGAATACCTTATTTGATATGTATTGGGCCTCCACTGGGGGTGGGTGTTTTCCTTTTGTTTTGCTTTGTTTTGTTTTCATGGTGTGCCACTCTGACAGCTCATGGTAATTCTGAGGTGAAATATCTCCAGAAATTAACCTTTCAAAGGAGGACTCTATGATGATATACGCATGCAGAGGAACTGCATTGGAGATGCACAAGCAACTCAAATTTGGGCATTTGCTATCTTTTTCATCATTTGCTTTTGCAGCCTTGATAAAATTATTTTAAAATGAATGACATAGAGTAAACTTCTGTCATGTATTATGTAATTCTTGAATCTTTCTGAAGGTACAGCTGTCCATTCCCGAACACACTATAAATTGTTGTGTGGACCACAAGCATTTGAATGGTACAGAGGAGTTTTAACCTAGCTTAATATAAGTCATTTACATGTTCAGACAGAGCATCCTTGTGTGTATTCTTCCAAGCTGTCGTCTTTGCATAGAGTGTTATGCTGGTTTGTATTTCTGGTAGAAGTTTTCCAGGGCTAACCTATTAATAGCTGGTTTTCCCTACATGAGCAGGCATCCTAAGCTGTCTAAAGGTTAAGAACAGATTTGTCAGTGAAAATTTATAGTGGTTATTTTTGTTTAAATCAAGTGTTCTCAATTAGTAAAAGAACTATGTAAAAGAATACAATAGTCATAATGTATCTAATGATCCTTTAGTGGCAGATTATGATCATATCTTTATTCATGGTGGTAATTGTGGTGACAGCGTTGCTGACAGGTTAAGCCATTTCTTACGACAATAGCTTTTGTGCTGTTGCATCAGGATCAGAAATGCAGTTCCTGAAGATTTGCATATTATGAAGAATAGGCTGCAAAGACATGGAAGCACAATTTTGTCATTGTGTTTAGTGATGTGGGTGGCAGATTGCTATAGCTGATTCTGAGCAGGAAGAGCTTGCATATGGGTAGGTTTAAAGGCCTTTAAATGTTTTAGGATTGGTAGGCAAATTTATTGGCTAGGTGAGTGGTGGTGTTACATGCTCCAAGCAGCTGTAAGCTTTTTAAAACCCTCTCAATGTTTTAAAATGTATAGTGCAGTGTCTGAAGTGCTGTATTAGCTAAGATTGCTGGACTAGACTACTAGACTACTTTTGCATTTGTACTATTGCTAACCTCAGACACTGCTGTGATAGTTCTGCATAGCATTGCACTACATCTTTTGGACATTAGCTAAGATTTAAAATTTCAAAGAGGTTGCAAGGCACTAAGCTAGAATGATTCTCCTAAACAAAAAAAAAAAACATCTGTACCTGTAATTATGCAGATTGGTATGGAAACATGACACCATTGTTGATCTAGCTGAAACTTTAAAACCAGAGAAAATGTTGCCATATTTTAAGAAGTTTTCTCACATTATACATTTTTATTTTAAAAACAAACTACTTCTTTCCCAAAGTATGTGAGAAAATACAGATTCCTCAGTAACTTATTTATTATTTTTTAAGTGACTTTTTCTAAAATGTCTGCAAGCTTTCTGGACTTTTCAACCTTTCCCCCTTCTCCGTCATGCACACACCAATGTTTTTATCACCTTTCATCCCAAGTTAAATGATCCTGTGAGATTTCATCCATACTCTTGATCCTTAGGATAAATTAAACAAATATTTGCTCCAAAGAATCTAACCCATGGTACACAAACGGCCCAGTGCATGCTGGAAAAAAACTTTTGCTTTAGAGTAAAAATAGGATCAGTAAAATCATACGGGTTTGAATTTCATGAACTCATTCTATAAAGGTTCCATCAGAATACCATTGTAATTTTGAGACTAGCTGGGAATAGAATGAATTAATAAGAAAATAGAAGAAAAAGTAGACTTATTTCCCAGGAAATGGTCACACTATGATTACAGTTGTTTTTCCCCTCTCCCACATAGGTATGTAGATGGAATAGTCATCTATATAAGTGATCTATCTGCTTAGTCTTCATATCTACTATTTTATCTGTCCAGAGAAATAAATAAATTAATGTCCTAAAAGCACAGAAGTTTAATTGCAACATAAACCCGGTCTTGGAAAGGAACATTTGGGTCAACAAGTCATGTCTCTTCAATTACGAGCAAACATGATAGCTATTTAATCCAAAAGATCATCTGCTTTGCGCACATATACCACAAAAATACCTATAGGAAACTTAAGATCTATACCACAAAAGGCCAAGCTGAATGTGGCTTAACAAGTATTTGTTACAAGCAGATGTATAGGTTAAGAAAAGATAGATGGATGAGGAGAAAAACACTGTGTGGTTGGTTATTCAGTAAGTTTTGATGTTTTATCTGGATTTGCTAGTCCAGACTCATGCAGTCAAGCAAAAGTTGTATTTCTGCAATAAATATTATTGATATAAATCAGGGTGTGAGAGTGTGTGAGGCTACACACATCTTGGAAACATTATTTCCTGAAGCCAATTTTTACTGATCACTCTGGTGTGTAATAACATATTGGGATCCTTAAACAGGATTAGGAAATGGACTTACTTGCTATGAACTTACCAGTGCTTTTGGGAATCGGAATTGCATTAATATGCACTCACTAACTGCAGTTACAGAATTCCTTGATTCATGTTAAGGTAGTTGTATGCAAGGATCATGTTTATTTGTAAAAATTTTCTGTTGAGGGACACCATTGACCATTACTACAGGCACTCGGAAGAATCAAAGCATAATTTTGAGTTTTCATGCCAATAACTTAACGTTGTAAAGACTTCTTTTTTTTGAAAATCAGCCATTTGCTGGGATAGCTAAAAGTTAATTTGTCAAGCAGTGGAGTTAAAAAACAGTGAAAAAACTAAAGTGTATCTCTACGTTTGTATCAAGAGAGAGGGGTGATACAAGCACGAGGAAATCACGGATCAGATGTGTTTGTGGTGAATGTGGAGACAATCTAGCTCAGCAGAATGTTGTCTAATGAACAGGGGTGGAGGCAGGCATGCTGTCACTGCGAGTGTTTTGCTGAGGTGGGTGCCTTGGAGTTAAAGGTAAGGCTAAGGCACATCTCACATATGTTTGGTGTCTCACAAGACTTTTTTCCCCAGTTTTTCATTCCTGTCCAAATAGTGAGATTGTGATAGTCGACCTGAGCATTTACTATTAAATGCAAAATTCTGTATGACATACCATATCCTTTATAAACTGAAGATAAATTATTTGGCTTCGCTGTTACAGCTGCGCAAGATGTCGGTCAGCATGTTGCAGAGAATCCAGGACATGTCTCCTGTATAGATTTTTTTCCCCTATTTTTTAAAGTAGCAACTCCAGCTATAATTCTAGCTGACTTCCTTATTTATTGATGAATTCACTTCTAAATTAGGGTGATATTAGCATGTTTTGCCTGGCTTTATTTAAATCTATTTAATCTTGAGGGCTCTCCTAAACAACTGATTAGAACTAATTTTCCGTTGCCTTAAAATGTGAACGTATTACTTTGTTTATTCAGTTTGGGCAGGTGGGGTGTCCTTGGAATGCCCACTCAAGTGAAACTCCCCATAAATTGGTATACTGTGATAAAAGTGTCTCCTGTTTTGCTAACAATGTGGCATATCCCATAACAGAGGCTCACAAATTCATCAAATGAGACTTTGTCCTTTTGCTTATTGCAAAAGCATCTGTGTCACTTAGATTAACAGTGTTATTTGATTGTAATATGTAAGAATATTTAAACCACACGAGGTTACTTAGTCTTTTACACATTGCTAGGCCCTTGCTGGATTTATGCTAGTTTCAGTCAGGAATTCTGCCTCTGGTACTGGCAGATGGACGTGTGTGCGGTGCTGCCACGCAAGTCTCCCTTCATAGAAAGGGATTTCTAGTCTGAAAAAACAAGTAATAAACACATGAATTATCTTACCAATAAGGATCTAAATGGAAACCCTGAGCTGATGGGGAGGGCCAGAGGAGAAATTCCTCTTTCCCTCTGCTTTCTTATGGGACACGGATGAGGAATAACTAGCTTGGATAAGGAATAACTAGCTTGAATGAAAGAGGATTGTCCTCTTTCTTTAACACGATCATACTGCAAATCTGCTTTTCACCTGATGCTCTTCCATGCAGGCTTCCCAGGAGCATCTGGCTCCTTCTTGGAGCTAATCCTCCCCTTCGCAAATGCTTTCTCAGGGCAAAAAGCTATAGTCCTCATTTCTGTCGGCTGCTGCCTGCAGTTTTTCTCTGGAAAACCTTTCTCTTCAGACCCTATTACCTTTATTCCATAGTCTCCCACCACATTACTTCACCTGCTTTCTCCCTTTCACTGTTTGCCTGTGCTTCACAGAGAATGGGGGGTTGTGGTTTGTGGGCCAGGGCCAGGTGAGGGGTAAGTTGCTTTGTCAGGTAAGTTACGTGGTGACAACTGCCAAATAAAGGAGTATGGCATGGGAATGGGGACAGCAAACTGGGTCAGGGAGCCGTGCCCCTCAGCATTGCCTGACCCTCTCCTGCATCAGTGAGTTTGTCCTTAATGCACAGATGTGAGGTTGGTTCCGGCTCAGGTCCACAGTCACCGTGGAAAAGCATACCTCACCTTCTCTGGCATCTCTCCCATCCCGCTTCTTAAAACCAAAGAGCTCCTCTTGAAATTCTTTTAATGACTTTTTTGAGGTCACGGGTTTAAACACAAAAGGATAAAGGTTAGATTTTTTAGCATGACGTTCACTTCTCTGCAAAGCATGTACTGTGTATTTTCTAGATTCTTAGTATTTTTAATACAGTCAGAGTTGTAATTTTTTTGGTTCCTGGTTCATGTATCTTATAAAAATCCAAATGTAGCATTCCAGGGAGTGTGTACTTTTGTGTTAATATTTGACATCTGCAGGGAGACAAACTTACCAAGAATGTATTACCAAAGAGAAAGAATTATTTTTCTGGAATACCTATGCAAATACCAATTCATTTTTCTCTTTTCAGACCATGGTTTGACGATGAGGTGGAGTAAAAAACACAGGTACTAGTGAGTTGCATATCCTGATGTGCAGCAGCGGGCTATATGAAAAAGAGAGATCAGTGAGGAGAAGCAGCTCAGGTCACCACGGTGTTACCCACCTAGTGCAGTGCCCATACTTGAGGACGGTGACAGCAGGGAGTTCAGAGACCTCTGTGAAAGCTGAGGCAGGAAGAATCTCTTTTCCAGTTGCTTAGCTCCCCGCTAAGCTTTTGTTTACATCTGTCTTTCCATTTGCTCTTTTTTTGAGAAACAGAACCAAAGCCACAGTAGAGGCTGTGTAAAGGGAAGATAGTTTGCAAAGGGGCTGCAGGGTTTCTGTAGAGAAACTTTCTCCACCTCTACCTAAGTTTGCAAGAAAAAGCTCTGCATCAATCCTGCTCTGGATTAGAGGGGCAAGAAATAACCAGGTCTCTTGAGCTGCATCTGTAGGAGCTTGCCATTAATTCTCACTGGGTTTTTGTCTCTCTTTAGTCCAAACAGAATGGGCAGGAGAAACGAGACTGTGACTTTGTGGCAGGAGTGGCCACCCAATATGGCTGTTTCCCTGAACTTAGCTTCAGCTGGGCTGTCAATTCTCTTCCATTCAAGAATGCAAACGTGGCCTCACACAAGCGACTTGGGCTCCCCAGCGTTCAGCCTGAGGCTCACAAACAATGCAACGTGAGGTGGGAACTCGCAAAGGAAAGCATGAAATAAAGGTGTCTCCAGTTTCCCTCCAGGAGGGCTTATGCTGTATCGCCTGGTTTCACAATGGGCCAACACCAAGTTTGAGCACGAAGCAGAAGATGAATCTTATTTTTGCACACACATACCCACTCAGTGTGTATATTTATATATGTGTGCATATATAAATATATTGTATGTATACATATGTTGCCTGATACGATGGGGCAGAAGCAATGTGAAATACCTCCTTGAGGAGGATGCCATGTTGGTTGCCTGGGAAGAGCAGGAAGAATCTCCTTTCCCTTGCCCAGGATTTTGTTTTTATTCACATGTATGATTTGTACTAGAAGCTGGTTTGGTAAAGCAGCATTGCTGAAACCTTTTATAGAGGCAGGTATTTGGCTTACGCTCTCAGTTTGGGTTTATCCATGTGCAGAAGAGACATATATTCATGTGATAGCTGTGATTTCTCTCTGGAAAAAGAAAGAATTGCTGTGTCCAAAGGGGGTGAAAGCTTCTGTCATGTTTATTATTGCTTCTAGGATTTTGTAGTTTCGAATGTGTCAGGATAAGTGGTGTATTTGGGAAAAGCAAAGGGAGGATTGGGAATATAATTACAGCCGAAAGTTCTTTCTGGGCACAGGTTGCTTGCGCGTGTCATTCTTGAACTGTGTGATCTTTTCTCAGGAGGAAGAGACCCAAAAGGGTCATGGGGTTTTTCGAGGGGGAGAGAGGAAATGAGAAACACTTTCCCTCTTTTGGAGAAAGGTAAAAGCAGGATATACCAGGATCCTGTCAAATCCTATTTATTGGCACTGAGCCTTTTCAAAGCTGGGAACAAATCTGCACCAAAAATCCCAATGTTAGTACACGCAGGAAGAAAACTGCTGAGGAGAGGAGGGGAAGAAACAAGTTAGATGTAGCTCCTAGGACCGACTGACACTAGCCAGATTTGGGACCTAGGTCCCAAACTGAGGTATTTACATAGGAAATAAATATGGCTACGCACATCTTGTGCATCATAAATTATGGCTTCTGACACTGAAGAACTATGAAAATCCGGACCTGGTTAGTGATTTCTAGCCAAGCCTGTTCAGTTTTGAGCCCTCATAGGGCTGCGGCAGAGAGCAAATGTGGCTGCTCTTCGCGAAAGACGTACATTGTGTGCCCCGTGCCTGACAGCCTCCAAAAACAGCAATCAGCCTGAATTGTGCTTCCAAACCTACCTGTATCTGAGGAGGTTTTTGCCCCATCAGACAGGAAAATGTCAATAGGAAAAAAGTGGTCTGTCCTATAAAATGCAGTTCAGTAATACTTAAAAATGCGTATTTCAGCCTGGCAGATCCTGACAATTTTTATCCTGCCCGCCCCGCTTAGGTACAGAGGGAGATAAAATAGCTTCCAGAGTCTAGATCAAACAGTACTATAAAAACATGTATATGGCACTTGAACACAGTAGTGTCTCCTGAAAACTCCATGTACCCAACCACAGGTGGAGCAGTACCTGTTTCTCTTCTGGATCCTGCGCTTTTCACCTTCCTATGGTGTGCGCTCAAAGTAGACAGTTCCAGTTCCTCTTCCTCCACCCAGCACTTCCTGCCTGAGTGACAGAGCAATTGAAAAAAACTAAATCTTTGTTTGTAAAATCTAGTTTCTAGTTGCCACATGCATGTCAAGACTTTTTAGATAAAAATGATATTTTGTTTGATTGAAGTTGATGGCAATCTCTCTTTGATTTTAGTCAGGACCAGAATTTCACAAACATATGTAGCTATCAAAATACTAATTTTTCACTAATCCATCTTTGAAAGTCTGGGGGAATAATAATATTTGGAGGTAAAGGCTGAAAATATTTTGGGACTTCAGAAGCGTCGGTCCATCCCTCTTTTAGTGCTTTGGTGCCTCAGTGAATCGGGGATCACGTTTGAGTAGTGCGGGTGGTTTCTACGCAGTGGAAGTTTAGGAAGAGCCAGGTGCTGTACTGCTGCTTTTCCGCTGAGATGCCAGTTTGCAAGGCGAGAGATCTGAAGCAAGAAGGAATACCTATAATGTTGTCTAACTTGTTATTTCATTTCAGGACCTAAAATGGAGGTAAAGGAAGGAACAAACATACGGTTTCTTGTCGAGGTTTGTTGTGGTGGTATTAGCGTGTATGTTCGGATTAAACATTATTGTGAGCTATTGCGACAGCTTCATTTTCTCGCTCAGCCGATATAGTTTGGAATATTCAAAGGGAAAAATGGCCTATGTGCTGCTGTGACAACTCGCGGAGAGGGACACTTTGTTTACCAGTAAGTCAACGCATGGTGTTTGTGCATATGTGTGCATTTTATATAGGCGTGCATATGTGTGCCCATCTGATTGTGGGCAGCGTGCCCTCTCGGCAGACTGCGGCTGCTTTCCCGCCCCGGTGGCACTGGCACGCTCCCGGCTCCTCTCCCCGAGGTCAGTCAGGATGGCAGCCATCACCTGTGGCAGCCTGGGCTTTCAGACCCGGGAGTGCCAAACCTTGCTCTGGTGGCAGCCAGGCTCTTCCAGCTCCGCCGAGGAATGCGGGGAAAGATGGGGAAAACCCCCCTCGATCCCAGGGTGCCGCAATCCCCTTCCCCCGCCGCGAGGCCGCAGGCGGGGGGCCGGGGCGGGCTCTCCCGGGGCCGGGGGGCGGCTGGGCCCGGAGGCCGCGGGTCCCGCGGAGGCGATGCCAGATCCAGGTTTTCGCGGCAGCAGCGCGGCCGGGGCGCGAGGGCCGAGGCTGCCGTGCGCGGCGGCGCTGGGGCGCGGTGCGGGGCGGCGGGGGCGGCCGGGGGCGGCCCGGGCCGGGGGGGCGGCGGCGGCGGGAGGCGCGGGCCCCGCGGAGGCGCCTGGCCGCGGCCCCGCAGGATCCAGGTAGATCGGTCCGGCTTTTACCTTTCTCCTTCGGCTTCCCTGCGCGTAGGGCTGGTAGCTGGGCTGTTTCCTGGTCTCGCAGAGAGAGGCAGTGCTGAGTTAGGAAGACAAAAATAGACCTTTACAGAGAAATATAGGGATTGTGCGCGCGGTGGGGAGGGAGAGAGGAGAGCGGCACCCGGCTGGTTTCCAGGAGGAGCCCTTTTCTCCCTCTCGTTGCATGTTAGGCATTTTTGCACAGATTTCTCCCCCCCACCCCCTCCCTGCCGGGGCACGGTTACCTCTGCCGCCTGCTCTCCGCATCTCTTCTGGGGAGCAAACCAGCCAACTCCGCTGCGATCAGAAAGCGGCTAGAGACCATTTTCTGTGAGCAAGCCGGGGGGGGAAGAAGAGAAGAGAAGCCGTCGCAGGGGACACACGGATATAAAGACTTGTCTTCTGCCTTCCCCCCACCCCCCTTCCCCCTTGTAAATACTAAATCTGTAAAGGCAACGATTTGACATCCATCCTAAGCAGCGGCTATGGGGTGTTTGGGCAACAGCAAAACGGAGGATCAGCGTATCGATGAGAAAGCGCAGCGAGAAGCCAACAAAAAAATAGAGAAGCAGTTGCAGAAAGAGAGGCTGGCTTATAAAGCGACACACCGCTTGCTCCTGCTGGGTAAGGGGGAAGGGGGCAGAGGTGGGGGACGGGGAGAGGAGGGCAAGGAGGGGGCATCTGCCCCAGCCCGCCTGGGCGGCAGGGCGCAGCCGAGAGGGGAGATGATGTGTGCGCCTTTAGGTATGAAAAATGTAGGCTGTGGTATTGAGCAGTATGCGAGACATCCACAGATTGAGCTCAGTGCCTGAGCCACATGGATGCATACATGCAGAAATGCTGCCGGAGGTGGGAGATGCTGTCGTGTCCAAAAAAAACCACCCCAAACCCCCAGCCTGAACCGTGTATCACAATGTTCTCCCTTTCCTTCTTTCTCTTTTAGGGGCTGGTGAGTCAGGAAAAAGCACTATTGTGAAACAAATGCGAATCCTACATGTCAATGGATTTAATTCAGAGTAAGAATTATTGACACTTTGTGACTTATTATTTGTTAAATGTTGGAAACATATTAACACACAGTAGGCTAGGAAATTTCACCTCTCATCCCCTGTGTTTTGGTGGTTTGACATTGCGTTTTGGGGGAGGGAGGGGAGGAAGGGGAGCGAGAATAAGGAAATTACTGCTATTGTATATTTGCATTTTCTCCTTCTGGCCCCTTTACTGTATTTTACACTGTTGCTACTGCAGCGCTTGACAGGCCCCTGTGTAGCAACAACATGGCGACTACTTTTCACATAGAAGCAAATAACTAAATATTGCATCTGTCTATAATATAAAAATACATGTCAAGTCATATTTAAGATGACAGTGGCTGCTGTTTTTCCGGTATTGGGGTTAGTGTAAAACTGAAACTAATTTTGCACGTTTGTTAGAAATCATTCTGTTTTCTGAGGCTACATCATTTTCTCTCGAAGAACTCTTTGCCAGAAATTATTATTAATCCATAGCATTAATTTTAGAAATCTGTTGGCCTTCAACTACGTGTTGTTAATTTAGAGCATGTTTACAGCATGCTGTAGAAATGAAGGAATGACTTCCAGTTCCATCAGGGGAAGCTTTGCAGATGTGGCTATGATTGCCTGATTTAAAAAAAATATCAGGGATGAATGTGCATTGCTCTTCATACTATGCGAGAAAAGGGGTAAGGGGACAAATATATTTGTCTTGCTGTTCTTTTCCATTAGTATGTTATAATGATTGAAGAGCAGATAAACAAGCGATCAGTGAAAAAAAAAATAAATGCAACTGACTGAAGTGCTTTGGAAGAAAAATCAAAGCGTTAATATTTTCTGTTTTAATGCAGAGAAAAGAAACAGAAAATACTGGATATTCGGAAAAATGTTAAAGATGCGATTGTGGTAAGAACACACTTTATACTGTTCTTAAATGCTTGGGTGTACTGGAAATGATAAGGATTGTGCTCTCCAAGATTGTGCTGAGAGAAATCCCATTTTGCTGATCAGATTGGATTATCTTCTATTGATCCTGTATCCTAGATTTATCCAGATTAATGTGTTTGTTTCTTTGTTTTATCCTATTCTAGACTATAGTTTCAGCTATGAGCACTTTAATACCCCCAGTTCCATTGGCCAACCCAGAAAACCAATTTCGAATGGACTACATCAAGAGTATAGCTCCTCTTTCTGACTTTGACTATACACAGGTAAGAATAGAAACCACTGATTTATTCTGCTTCAAGGGGGAACGCGTTGCTTCACTTTGATTTACTGGAATGTTGTTCGTTTTTTTACTTTTTGGAAGATGGTCATGGGAAGAGCTTATGCCAGCATTACCACTGGGTTAAGTTTCTTACAAGACTGGGGTGGTTGCACCTGTTTTAGTGGTGCAAGGTTTTGTTGTTACTGATTTATTTGCTGCTCTTTGTAAATGCTGTTTCTGCATTTAGTTCTTCTCTTCAGAATTTCTGATATAATTATACATATTGACACTTCAAATAAGACTTTGTTGAAAGCTGGTTTCCTACGTGGCATTAGATGCATGATCTTAGTCTGAGGAGTTACATCTGTCTACAGAAAAGGATATAAAAGGAAATAAAAGGATAGCGTGGCCCCAGTGGTGTTTTCCATACTTACTGCGCTTCAGAGTGGAAACTCGCGTAAACGGTGGTCAAGTAAGGTGGTTTGCTTTTATTGTATTTATCGTAGTTGGCATGAGCGGTGGTTTACTTGTATGTTAATGTTGCCATCTTTTGATATGGAATCATTAGAAAATTAAGGATTTCTGTGCAGAGGCTACTCTTTTGTAGACAAATGAGACATACCTTTTGGATTAACTTGCTTAGGCATCTTATGTTTGATTACTTTTATCTTTTTATGTTATTATTTATAGGAACATGCATAGAATGTTTTATATTTTATGCACGACATGAAAGCAAGTGCATAGACATTCTGAATATTATGAGGAATTTTATTTTTGCAGTAGCACAATTTTTAATGTGCCTTAAAATGATATTGAGAGCAATTTGTTACGGATACAGTAAGGACTAAAAAAATCTTCATTCATCGGCTAAATGATTGCAAGTTGCTCATGCTATCAATATTACCAAAGAAGCCATTTACAATAGAGTGTCTTTAGGTTATTACAGCTTCAGGGTGGAAGGGGGAGAAGGGGAAGAGTCGTTTCTTTATTATATGACTCATGTTCTCTGGTGTGTGGTTTTGCCTCTGGTAAACCTACCACTTTCAAGGTTCAAGATAAAGAAAAAATATCAGACATCTTGTTCAGTTAGAATTTAACACAGAATGCAGATGTTAAGAAAACGACTGCAAGGTACACCCACATATTGCATAATTGCTCAATTGGTAGATGTAAGTTAGTGAAAATGAGAAACTCCTTTTAGAAATGGAATGTGAGTTTGACATGAAATATTTGTCTTACGCAGGTATTACAGTTCTGAAGCATTTGTTGCTCATTTTGTCTTTCTTTTTTTTTGCTTGAATTTTGACTTTTATTTGTTTGGGTAAAATAAACGGTGGCAAATATCCTTTGCAATTCTCTATAGTACAGCTGTTTTTCTGAGTTTCTGGGCTAAAAGAAAACTGAAGTTTACTTTTCACAGGGCTAGATATATTTATTTAATTTTTATTTATTGTTTACAAAATTTCTCCTTTTTCACAGCAGCTGACTGTATCTGGTCAAATTTGACTCACTGATATTTTATAGAGGGGAAAAACTTACTCTTCTAGGAGGGGAAAAAGAATAGGGCCTAGTGGACTGTGAAACAAGTAATAATTCATTTGAAATCTTGATTCAAAGTTCATTTTGGTTTAAAATAAAAATTTTTTTTTTTAATTAAGTAGGATTTCTGCTAATACCATCACATTATTTGAAATAGTGTCAAATAGTCCTAATTTAAAAAAATAAGTTGTTACAAGCTTAAAAAAAGAAGAAAAATCTAGTGCTGGTTTAGAAGTAAATACATTTTATGTGTCACTTTCACCTATTCCCTCCTGTTTTCTTCTCTGCTCAATTCATAGGTTTAATATTTGTAAAATGTATCATCTGGCTAGACACTTTTTTTTTCTCCCTTCTCATTTTTGTTGGTTTAGTATGTTGTTTCTCTCCAGGATGATGTATGAGCAAGAGGGATTGAAAAAAAAATTGTGCTATTGTGCTTCAGGGCTTGATTCTACTCCAGTTTAAGTCAATTATAACTTAAAGTAAAATTACGTTTCTAGCTGAAATAACTTTTGACCCATTTAATATTTTTGGATAAGGACAAATATAAAAATAAATACACGGATAATAATCAGTCACACATCCTTTACTAAGCATTACTGATTCCCTAATTAATAGCTGATGTATGGAATAAAGCCTTCTGAGCCAGAGAAACCAATACAGTATTTAGTAGTAGATGGTTCTATCATCTGTACTTAAAAACAGTTTGTAAAGGAAAAAATGCTGACTTAGGCAATGCTTAGGTGTTGCCTCTGGGGTAAATTTTGGCACATTCTAAAACGTGACAAATGTTACCCTTCTTTCCTTGAATGAGGGAAGAGGCAATTTTAGGGTTTTTTACAATATGAATGGTAATGAGCTGTTAAAGACATAGCCCTTAGTGTTGCAATATGAATTACAGATGTGTTATTTTTTGGATGACGGTAACCGTGTAATCTTTGTTGTAAAAATTGATGTATTTTAGTTGAAGATGCATTTCAAATACATTGGATGCAAAATGTCAGAAAATGACTGCACTGTGTCATGAGTCTTTAAAGAGAGATCCCTGATGAAATGCAAAAACTTCACTGATGGCACAATATGACCAACATTCGTGAGGCACTAATTTAAATATATTTCTGACATATTGGATGTACTTGGATATGCATTCTTAAATTGCATAAAAATTAACTAATATGCATTTAGTTGTGAACATTGTCCTTTAAAATAAGTGGATTTGAAAATAGTGATTTCCTATGGGTGAAATCGTACTCTTAACTGCAATTTATGACTGAAGTTCCAAGAATTTATGACTGAAGTTCCAAGAACTTCAGTAAGGATGGGATTCACATTTATACTCAGATATGTATTGGGGGTTTTTGTTTGGTTGGTTTTTTTAATTATATACTCCTCCACAAAACGTAAGCAGAATGTCTTAGTTAGTAGTGATACAAATTTTAAAACAAATGGTTTTCTCTTTACAGCATTTTAGCATTCTCTTAAGAATCTGTGGAGTGCCCCCCCCAATAGTTTTACTTACTTGTAAAAAATCACTCTTTAATTTGGTTTAGTTTGCTATCTTGATGATTTATCTAGTTGATATAAAACAAAATCAAAGGTTTCTTGATTTCTTTTGTAATTTTTATATTGCCTTTCATTACTTTTATTAAAAAAATGTACAATTTTTGCAAAGAACTTCCTGGGTGACTGATGCGGTCTAATTCTGCAAAAACTCTAGCCTTAAATCTTATGATTTACAAAGTTAATAAATGTGAATAAGGCAAGTGTCCACTGTAGTTTCTTCCTTGAAGTCGTGAAAGGAATCAAGATAAGTTTTCATCTGATGACTAGTTTAGGTGTTACCTTAGCTCCATATTCCAGGGTGGAATTAGCAGAAGGGCTTTAAAACTGAAATGGAAGCACGCACACTATATCAGAAAAGATTTTTTATTATTTTTGGCAAAGTGTTGATTGATATTTGCTAAAGTTAACAGGAATTGACCTGCGCCATTTTTAATCCTTTATTGATGGGGATTTATTTTGTCCTTTGTGAATCACAGTGAACATATTAAGGGCATATTATGCTGGTAGCTGTGGAAAAACGTGGTGTATTATGTAAGCGTGTGTTTACTCAAGTTCAGTTGTCTTTATTAAAGTATTTGAATTTTGTGGGCACTACAAAGCTGCTTTACCCTTTGTCTTCCCCAAAAATGTAGTCAAATTAAGTTGCTTTTCATAATATATGTCTTGGATCAAGCTCATCTGATCAGTTATGTGTAGGTATATAGCAGGTAGTCAATTAGCTACCTCCTATATAGTCAAGTGTTTGGCTATACAAACCAGTTACCAGTGAATGTGAATCATTTGCTTAATAAAGAACATGTAAACACTTGACCCAGGTTTTGAGGAGCGGGGAGAGTTTTCAAAAGATTCATTTTCCTTTGCTTAGAATGTTTTAGAGGGGCAAAGTATTTTGTTGAACCTTCATAGAACAGTGAATTGTGCAAATGGTAGTCCCTTGTGCTGATTTTAGAATGTGAGTTTTAAAAATAATTTTTAAAGCTGTTTTATCAATCAGGCAAGCTCTTTAATTTAGCTCTTAAAAGTGAAATGTTAATGTGGGCATTGACAGGGAAAGTGCTTTAGATTAATCTGGTCTGTGGTTTGCTCTGCATTTTCAGATTTTGCAGTTTGAGTTCAATTTAATGACTTTAATTTTCCTCCACATTTTCTTCTTAAAAATCAGGACTTTGTATCCATAATGTAAAGACACAAGAAAGAAAGAAAAATATTTTTGGTCAGAATTTGAAGTAACGTAGACTTTTGTTAGGCATTTCAAATTTTTATTAGGCCTGGTATTCAAATTCGAACTCGTGTTGATGCCTGGTGATGGCTGGTTTTCACAGTGTGTATCTCAATGTTTGAAGCAACTGGAAATCGTGCTCAAGTGAGGGGTGTTGCTGGGCTGTAGAAAATCCTTATCCAAAATACGTACTTAAATAAAAGATTAAAACCATGATAAATATGGTTCATACATGGTTAAACTTGCTTGGATTGTGCAGTTAATGCTGTGACTTCAGTATCCTATTTGACCACAACATGTTTAAGTTTCCCTGTAATATGTATTTGATGTAGCCCAAAGGAGTTACAAAATAGCATCATCTTACATTTTTCGATTTTTCAGGTAACTTGCAGTATTTCCATGTTTCTCAGGAGTGTGAAAATATACTATGTTTCACATGAAAATATCATAAAAGAAAAGAGAGAATGTGGTGGATATTGCTACTTCAGTGGCCTCACTTGATTTTTCTTTCTATCTAGATTTTTACTTTAGGCTTTGTTTACCATTTTGGGTAGAATGAACAGCCACAAGCTTTTATAATTACCTGTGATCGTGATATTTAACATTACTACAGTGTCAAGTCAAAATTAACTTTTACGAATCAATTAGACTTTTAAAAATTAAGTCATTTGCCTTTTTTGTGGTCTAAGAAGCACACTGGTAGTTCTTCATTTGTTCTTATTTCACAAGTGCAGAAAGGATCTGGAAGGCCAGATAATGATTAAATTGTATAGGTCCAACAACATTATTACTACCCTGAATTAATAACATTTGAAAAACTAATGAAGAAGGCTGTCGGAGAAGGATAGCTGAAAACGCTGCGAATGCTAATGTAGTTGTTGGCAACTCTTTAGTCTTCACACAAAGGTTAAATTTGTCAAGAGGAATGGTATTGAAAAGTAGTGGATATTGGGGAGAAGTAGCAATTAGGTAACAGATGAAATTTCTTTGTTGAGATAGCACTTGTTTTTATGCTGTACACTAACTACTGATTAACAGCAGATACTGAAGTTGAGCTCTTTTCATGTTAAAAGCAGATTCTGCTGATGCCCGGTGATACCTTTCCTTCTGTCTGAAATACCTGTTTGCATACAGATGTAGCATAAGCGTCTCTGGTTTTCATTAAATAGGCAAGCCGAGTCCCTAATGTTCTGATTAGTCAATGTTAAAGTACAAAATTATAAACATTTCGTACGTGAGATCAAGAATATACTTCAATGTTACGTGTTATTTTGTTCTTATTCCCTGTAAGCATTAAGTTTGCTGTTGATGGATCAGTCAGTCCAGTAGTACCTTCAGAAATAATCAGTCGTTATGTTAACTGTGTAGTTTCAAAAAAATAAAACCAGAACTGGGATCGTACTACAAACAAGTATAGGGCAATTTTGGTGAAGAAAAGAAAGAAAGAAAAACCAAACCAACAAACCCAAAAACCCCCAAACTTCTCAAATTGATAATATATACTGGAACTGCAAATGTATAAAATTCTACCATGATTTTCTTTAATTCCTTTATTTTAATTCTTTAATAAGTACCCTGATTTTACTGAAAACACAACTGGGTCTTAAAATCGAAGTGGTTTGTGTAAAGTACAGCTCTTCTGTGAGGCTAAGGATTTCTTATTCAAATACATGATCTGTGTTTGGGGTGTGCTTGCTTTAGGGTGAAGGAATTCCTTATGTTCAAGCATAAAAATAAAGTAAGGTTTTTGCTTTAGTAAAACACTACTCCGTTTAATAAAAGTATAACAACCTATTTCTTCCTCCCCTTGTTCCAAACTCACTGAACTACAACCGTTAACAGTTCATAGCAATGATAAGTAAATAATTAAATTTGTGTCCCAGGAAAGGAGCTCGGGGATCTACTTAGGCCCCCAACAATTAACAGTAGAAATACTGAGATCAGGAGCCATAGGAAGTCCCGTGCATAATCACAAATGATCCACAGTTAACAAATATAAGGTGAAGTCAGAAAAAAATGAAGAGAAACAGGTATTAAATTCTGTGTTTGTTTCTAGGTCTTCCATCTCAATATTTTTAAGAACAGATTCAACTTCAAAATATACAGAAAAAGCTCACCTTTCCCACATGTATTTGCCTCTTTTAGAATATAGTTTGCATAGCTTACAATGTAAAGTAATGAATTTCAGTCTGAAGAGACAATTAGAGAAAGTCTTATGAACAATGCTGCTTATGAATCAAGTGCAGTGTTACGTTCAATATTACATCATCATAGTAACACCAAATTAAATGTTTGCTATCTCATATTGTGAATCTGATTTCCCAGATAGTGGGGTGGTATTCACACTTTATCCAGCCTGCCTTATTTATTATCATCACAAAACACAGAGACTTCCACTGTGAAACTGGAAAGATATTATCATTTATTGTTACTGCTAGCTAAAACGTAAATTACTTCCACAGTCTCCGAAATTGTTGACATTTACTGATATTACTTCAAGTTTTGTACCTATGAATAAAAAATAATTGGAGGTTTTTTGAAAGTCAAGCCAGCATCCAGTCAAATACTGTAAATTAATAATAATAAATGTCACATTCTGTCTTTTTTTGTTACAATTATAGCTGAAAACTTCATATATTTCTATTGCACTTTACAAGGATAAAAATATTTTTACATCTAAATTTGGATATTTGATTTGATGGCAACGGGAAGACTAATAACTTGAATTACCATTTTAAGTGGGAGTGACTGATTTTCCTCACGGAACCAAGAATGTATTACAGCATCATTTATGAGCTTTAGAATATTTTTGTTCACTGGGTATTTTTCAGTGTATACCCTAATTTTAAATTAAAGAAAGGCGGAAGCGATAGGCCTGTATTATCATTATCTTTGTACTGGCCACAGGTCGGTGAAGCACACTGATTTATTTTAAACTGTGGTTGCGTTGGGGGGCTGCTGTTTTGTGTTCCTTCGCAAACACATGGCTGCTGCAAAGGTATCTTCCAAAAGCGATTCTGTGATGTGCAGGTGGCAGCAGTCCTTCTCCATCCCTGGCGGTAAGATTCGGAAAAACAGCTGAAGAAATAGTGTTGGTCACTAGGTTGGTGACTGACGGAGGTGTAGTAGCCTGGCCAGAATAACAAACTGATCCTGAACCCCAGTCTTCCTTCAAGGAAGAAAAAGGAAAGAAATTCTTGCAATTTTTAGCACTTAGGTTGAGTTACATTGAAATCTCTAGAAGATTTAATTACAAATTAGTATGCAGTTTATTAAGACTTAACATGCACTTAAAAATGTTTGCAAGAACTTCGCTTGTTTGTTCCCTCATGTGTAAATCAAACTGAATTATAATGAAAGTAAATGTAAATACATGCAAAGGGTAACCACACTCTTAATGAAGACACACTGTCCAATTAGTCCAAGGATGATGACATTTCAGACTTATAGAAGTGGGAGTTTTCAGAGGAAGGGTAGTAAAATATTTAATGAATTGTCATTATTTATAAACTACATTAAAACAGATTTTCCATCACAGCCAGAGAAAAGGTAAACATAGCAGAGGGTGTTTCACAATTGTCCTCATTGTCAATTAATTATTTTAATCTCTTAAGCCAAAGATAGCAGGTTGATGTACTGCTTTTGCCATTTTTTGAGTGCTCTGTAAAAGTAATGTGTTTACTAGTCAGGGAGAATCTTTTTTTGACCTCAGTGGCCATGATAAAAATGTACAGATCAGGGATAAATCATCATATGCATGCATATTGTCACTGAAGCCAGTGGAGACCTATGGAACAGAGGATAATCACCTCCTCAAATAATAATAGTGTCATTATGTAGAGTGTCAAATAAATGAGTGTTCATCTGCACAACAGCCAAGAGCTGTGTCCCCTTTCTTCAGCACGTGAT
This sequence comes from Calonectris borealis, assembly GCF_964195595.1. NCBI lineage: Eukaryota > Metazoa > Chordata > Aves > Procellariiformes > Procellariidae > Calonectris > Calonectris borealis. The sequence goes on from NC_134313.1 coordinate 59,088,471, forward strand.
GAGATTTTAACTTCAGTTTCTGAAACAGTTGAGCGTTGCCAGCTTAGACCTTTGCTTTATTTTTTTTCATCACCTCCATAGCTTCATCTGTTGCTTGTACTTATTGTCAACAGTGGATTATCTTTTTTAGTGTCAATATAGTCTGCATCAACAGACAGGATATTTTGTTTGCAGAAGGTAGCAACCTGAGCTGAGGAATAGAGAACAAGCTAAACTGTGTGAACAGAAGACTGTATATATACCTTGCATACAATGAAGTAAATAAGTTGAAAACCAAGAAGTATTATCAACAATTTTTTTCCCCTGAGTATCTAAGAAGCTCTTTACAATAAATGTAAATAGGACTCTAAAGCAGATGAAAGGCAAGAACAATGTACATTTGCAGTTAACTGCTAAAAGTTTCCGTAAAATGTTTATGGTTTTGTTCTGCCACCTATTTAATTTAATTTGTTTTTCTTAGTTAAAGAGATTCAATTCAAGTGTTGTAGTCAAGTTCTAGGACCTTCTCTTTAAAAGGAGGCAGGAGGAGAACGTAATTTGTACAACATGATTTTAAGTTTATATTGTCTTTTACTTTGGAAACTCTTGCAATAATTTCTTGGAACAGAGCTACCTCTGGTTGTAAGCATGCCAGCTATCACTTGAAGCATGCAGATTATGGTTTCTTGCTTTAAATCAGTAGATTAATTTTGGTTGGTTTAAAGTGCACTCTTGTAATTAATCTACTAGTATTTGTTTTAAAAACCTATGCTGGATGTTTTGAAAGGATATTTATCCTTAGGCAAAAGAATATTGGAATTTTTGTCTGTTACGTCGACGTTAGAGGTGAACTTTGCCTTTTAAATCTTTTAAAAGTAAACGTTTTCTGACAGTTCTGCCAATTCATTCCATTTGCGTTTTCTTATTGCTGTCAGTAGGGCTTAAACATATTTTAATGCAAATAATTATCCCACTGTTTTGAACTGCAAAATTGTTTAGCAAGATAAAATAGGCTAAAGATATGCAAGCCCTCTTATCTCTGTTAATTTGGTGAACGCTTTTTGATCACGTCCACCCTCACTTCCATAGGATGTTAAGTGACAGAGCTGTGCAGATCATTCTTTTCTTAACATACACCCACATACTTTCTTTCAGAAGAGCTAAATAATATCAAATTTAAGAACTGTCAGGTAGGAAAACAAGAAAAGGCAGAGAATGATTAAGTAAAATAGGGGAAAGTGTATCCTCACTTCCTTCTGTACGGACAACTGACTACCCCTTGCCTGCAGACCTGCAGCTGACCACGAATAGCAGCAGGACGTGGTTGTCAGTCAGCTCCAGAGTGCCTTTGGTGCCGGTTGTGTGCCTCGAAGGGTTCCTAACCCCAGGCAAAAAGATAAGGCGGAGGAGAAATGTAAATGAAAAAAACTATGCAACAAATACACAGTCACTTCTATTTTGTTGTTGGATAGTGGAAGAGGTCAGGTATCTCCACTTGCTGCTGAAACCATGTCATTAATTATCATATTCCCAGCAGGTATTGCAGAAGAGTGAGGCTTCATGACAGATCTGTAGCCTTAAAAGTTTGAGTAAGAATATTCTTTCTGGCAGGCAGGTGTCCTTTAACTTGAACTTTAGCTTCTCCTTCCTTCTCAGGATGTCAGTGTTGCCTGTTCCTTTTGGGAAGAGCAGACTTGCATATTTAGGATAATGTACTTTTAATTGAACACTAGAGCTTTTATTTTTCCAACCCTAGAATTATCATTTCTAATCGTTGTTGTTACCGCTGGATTTCTCTCTAGATTTTAACAGCAGCAAACTAAACGTGCTAGCTAACTAACAACAGTGTGGGCATATTATGGACCAAAAGAGTAATTAGTCAGGGAATACATAAGTCAGAAATTGTAATTAAAAAGGAAGTCTACAGATCAAAAATCACGTCAGTAGAGGAAGATGGCCCTTGATGTTTCTGAAAGCCAGTCATTCGAACCTCAGAGATTTTTCACTGTATTTTGAAGAAATAAGGGATTAGATTTAGCCCTTGGCCCTCAGTTCTACAGGGCAAGTTTTGATTCTTCTCACCAATGAATGAAAGCCTGTCAAGAAGTATAATGTTCCATAAATACAGAAGTCATCCTAAAGACCTATATCCCCTGGGGTCTAATCTTGAAAATGCTTAAACGTATGCATATATGTGGACCTAAATGCATTCTTAATGTACTGCTAGCACAGCATTCATGCAGCTGAGCTTCCGGTTATGCAGTGATATTAATATCAAAATCACAAATACTTTCAATGGAAAAACAAAACAAGCGAATCATTTCTCCCTGTTAAATTTATATTTGGGAGGTCGGTGAGCACTTTGATGGATTTTCTTGGGGGTGGGAAAAGTTGTGTAGGTTAGAGATTGGCACAAAACTTGAAATAAGCAAAATCTTTTTCAGATAAGTGACAGTTCTCTGGATGCTATTAAGCTGTGAACAGTAGGTCTTTTCAATAATCACTGTGATTCATTTTCATATTGTGATTTTCTTTAATAATAATATCTTTAAAAGGCTTACTGAACAGTAGGCTGCACTAGCATAGCTTTCTGCGCAGAAGGAAAGGTTTCACGGACAGAATCTTAGATAATTTACCTTAAATTGATTTGCACAGCTCAGTAAAACCATAGGAAAACTGTACCAGCTCATATCATGGGTTCATTTAGCAGGGAATCTCATCTCTGACTAGGGCCAATAATGAAACTGCAAAAAGAGTTTAAGAATGGGGCAAGCGTATAGTAATATTGCCCACATTTTTTCTGCTAGTCACCATAGATTTATGGCTGAAGTGTTTTTTGACTGGGAGTGATATTTCTGTATATAATACCTTTGGTGGACTTTTCTTCCCCAACCTGTGTGAACTTTCAGTTATGGCAGTGAGTTCTGCAGTTTAAGTATGTGTTGTATGAGGAAGTACCACTTGATTGTTTTTTCTTTCTTCCCTCCTTCCCCCCCTCCCCAAGCCTGCTACCCCCCGGTCTTCCCTGGTTCGTCTGTTAGAAATATTTCATCTTTTCCACATTGCCCTTCTCATTGCATATCATATCTCTCCAAATATTTATCTTTCTGCTTAAAGAGTCTATTTAACTGGTTCTCTCACAGGGCTTGTTCCACATCTTTGCTCATTCTTAGTGCCCTTCCATATATCTTCTAGTTGCACTAGTTTACCTGTTTGCAATGAGAGGCCAGAACTGCACACAGTATTCAAGGTGTAGGTACATTGTGGATTTATACACTAGCGTTATGTTTTCTTTTTCATTCTCTAGTCCTTTTCCAATAATTCCTAACACTGTTTGCTTTTTTTTGGACACTGAGTTGATACGTTTATAGAATTAAAGTAGATTATTTTATAAGTCCAAGAGAACTTTAACACAGTTGCAGGTAAGCGGAATATGCGTGAAGGTATCCGTACCAACATTAGGAGAGCCAAAAGAGTACTATTAATGACAGTGATCCTTATTCTTCTCTGGTATTTTCAGATCTGTCATACATTTTGACTAGTTCAAAAAATCCATTGCATTCAATTTTTTATTCTTTCATGTGTAATGACAAGTCTTCTCATTTGCTACACTGCCATGTAACCCTTACGAAAAAGCATTTTTCAAATTATCCACCATGACTAATATTTTCTTCTGTGCAGAAGGAGAACACACTTTATTTTTGTTCTTAAAATGGAAAAGAAATTGGTCTTCAGCCTGATTTTGGAGAAGCAATGTTTACTGTACCACGAAGGACATTTGTGCTTTCAAATCTGCTCATCATTCCTTAATCATTTGTTACGATTTGCCTGATTTAGCAGAAAAGACGACTATTGTTTGGAACCCTTCTCATTAGAGAAATAAAATGTTTAAAAATACCAAAACGCCACTTTTTTTTTCGCCTCACAGTTCCTAATGCTGTGTGTCACTGAGAGAAAATGTTTTGAACTTTTTGATCTCCCTTGGGGAAATGCTGCAAGTAGCAGAATTTTGTTATTTTTATGTCAATTTAGGTCTTCCATGATTCAGCACTTGTGGTTTGTGGGAAAAAGAGTTGTAGATTATGATTAAAGGAGCAGAAATAGTAAGGAGTGGCTACAAGAGAAGGCATCTTGTTACTTTTAAAATACTTTTTTGATTGGCTTTTCTTCATTTTTAAACTTTTATCTCTGTTCTTCATATTTTCTCTATCAATTGTGACTGGTACACTTGAAAGAGAGTAGCTCCATTCTGTTTCACTTCTCAGCTTTTTTAACAGTTCAGAGAATTAAGGACAAGTTGCTAAAGGATCTTGATAATACTAAATCTGTACATTTAAGTCTGTCAGACATGGTTGTCTCCAACAGGCCAACCAGTCATCCCCTTCTGGCAGCCTCTCAGGAATAAACAGAAAGTCTCTAGGAAAGGGGATGGAAGAGGATACAGGATGCAAAAAACCCTGCTTGTAGTGCAGGAAAAATTATTTGTTGTAGTAATGGACCACAAACAATGAGTTAACTCATTCTGGGATGCATTAACAAGGCTGTTGTACAAAAAGACATGAAGTAATTATGCCATTCTGTTTGGCACGGGTGAGTCCTCAGCTGGGCTATTGTGTCTGGTTTTGGGAACTGAACTTAAAAAAAATACACAAATGGAGGAGAGCATCAAGAGTAAGAGGAGACGAAAAAAACTGGGTATGTTTACTCTTGAAAAGAGAACACTCCAAACTGAAGGGGAAAGGGAGCTGAATGCAATTTTTTGGTATTTAAAAAGCTGTAATTACAGAATTTAATTCTTGTGCCGGTCTTTTCAGAGGGAGGAAATGAACTTGAGAGGAGAAAATGCCTCTCTCTTTGTTGTATGGTAGTCTACATGTTTGGGATATTCTACAACAGTGAGCTTAAGGATCACCATCTCGCAAATACACTGAGATACGACTGCCCAGTTTCATGCTTTTAAGGCTGTATTTTCAGTGACAGGAATCGCCTCATGCTCAAGTTAAAAACTTCTGAAAACCTGGAAGACTTTGGAAGATACGAGCTCCTGTCGTCACATTTGCCGCTCTTCTATCTGTTCACAAAGGTCCTACGGGCATGTTGGTTGAAAGCCCCTGGGACTTCTTTTCCAAAACTAAAGCTTCTATAATCATGATTGAATTAGTCTAGAGACTTCATTAGTTATCTGCCTGACTTGTCATGGCCTTGTTGTGTAAACGGACGTGATAATTTCTCTTAAGTAGTGCATGTTCGTCCAGGGTGCTATTCGGACAATGTAGCAGACTATAATACTGAGTATGCAAAACTATCTTGTGCTTCCACGTATTGACTGTTTTAAATCTAAATCCTGGCAAGATGCAGATAGTTCTGTTCTTCTGGTGGAGAATTATCCACATCTCCTAATCAGACAGGGCCCAACATTTTCTTTCCTAAAAGCAGAAAAAAATGGCTGGGGGAAGTAATGCTGTGTTATCTGTAAAGGCTCGAAGGAGCAAAGAGCATGCCTTCAGATACTTTAAATTAAAAGCAGCAAGCGGGAGTTTTTGTTTTCATACATGTGTACACTGATGTACATATATGCATTTAAGTATAAGACTCTTCCTATTTCTGTACAAGGTTCTAATCTATTCAAGAACTAGGACATCTGGTGGCTAACAGTGGGGTGGAAAATCCAGTTCGTAGACCCTCAAGCACGTGGAAATCAAAAGAGGACTTGGAGAATAAAACAAGTTTATCTCAAGTTTGTGGCATTAGAGGGAAAGTTCTCCAGGTGAAGGGTGGCAGGTGAGTAACCTTGAAGTGTTGGTGACAGCTCCCAGCTATGGCAGCAAGGAGGTTCATGTGTGAGTCCTGTGGCAAGTGCCATCACTTGGCAGTCCGCAGGCTTTCTGGAGATGTGTTGCGCATTTGTCTTCATAAGAGGGGCTTGAGAGGAGCTGGTGATTTTGCTAGTGAGAGGTTTAAAGAACTATGGACACAGATCATAGGAAATCAGGTTTCATTAGTTCTCTTGCTCATATAGCAAATTCTGTAGAAAGGAGAAGCAACTCCCATTTCGTTTTCCCGTTACGGGTAGTCCCTACTTTCCTGATGGAGTGGATTTAAGGGTAAATAATGCTGAAATGCATCTTGCAATATTGTTGACTTAAAGGGTGATCACATTGAAAGGCATATCTTTCTTTTTTTTGTTCTGTACTCATTAGGAATGATGCACTTATTATATTACAAGCACAGCCAAATGTCATGCTAATATCATTCCTGCTCCATGCCTACGTGATAGATGTTAACGTACCTAAATTTTAGGGTTTTGAATCCTGGGGGAAATATAGAGATAAAAAGTATGCAGTAAATCAAAGTTTTCTTTTCATTTCCTTTTCCCCTTTCCAAAATACAAACAACAAAAAAAAAAAATCCTTGCAAATAGTATCATTAGGTGGTTATTTTTTTGTAAGAACGTACTGCTTTGCTTCCAGACACCAAGAGGGAAATTTAAAATGAAATGTTTGTTAGTCAGTTTATGAAGGGCTGCTCTGTGGAATTTGAGAATGTAATCAGGAGAAAATCCTGACTCTGACAGTCAGCTTGACTGCTGGGGGAATTCCATGCATTTGCTTCTAGTAAGAGAGCAACTTTGCTCTGAGCACTCTTTCTTTGCTGCACTTATGGACTGGCTGAGTTGGGTCAGTGCATACTATTTCTGGACAGGTTTTTCCAGTGTTGTTAAGGGTGGGTTCTTGTTGGGACCTGATGAGTGGATTTCAAAACTGGAGGGCAGTTGACTGACATTCTAATTAATTTACTTTTTTGAGATGCTTATGTGCATATGATACCATTTTCTTTTCCCTACATCAAATATTTTTCTCCCCAGGTTTTATATTTTACATTTTAAGTCATCAGTCTTTGAATCACATTGCTGCTCTGAGAATGCATGCTAAGGAGTGCTTATTATGTAGTTTAATGCTCATTTGTGGTGCTGCCAGGCTAAGCCATCGTCCTCCTCTTCCTCCAACCCTCCCCCGTCACTATCCACTCTGCTTTCCCATTTTTATGCCTACACTGTGCCTTCAGCTGTGCCCTGGTAAAGCCGTTTGTTTGGCCTGACCAAATGAGGTACAGGGAGAGGTTATTCTTAGTGCAGATCATTTCTGTGGTTTTAACTGAGGGCGGGTGACACAAAATGGGGAAGAAGAAACCGGAGATGGGAACAAGTGGTGGACGTAATGGGAAGGTGATGGCTATCTAAACAAGCAGGTTTACTTCCTCCACCTCTGTATCTATGGTCACAGATTATGGTCAGACCAAAGCCACTGGAAATCTGTGTGTTAGAAGAAACCCAGTGCAGTGTGTTGGTTTTGCTTTTTCTGATGTGAAGTCTGACGTTTCTTGCAGAGGTTTGGTGCTATAAGAACAGGTCTGTCTTGCTCACCCTTGCCCTTTTGGATAAGTAAACACAGCTACGTTCACTGCAGTTATTTCTAAACTTAACTTTGTAGACTGGAGCTTTAAGGCTTAGCTTGATAATGTTTCAAAAGCAATCGACTCACATGAACTCCAGTATACAAAAGACTTCATAGCTGTTTGAGTCTCATGTAACAAGAACGCTTCTCTCTTGGCTTTGTTGCAAAACTGCAAGCCACTTCCACTCTATTGCTATATTGTCTTTACTGAAAACATGATAGATAGGTATGCAAAAATGCCATGAGTGGTCATTTGACCACACAAGACATGGCAGGGGAGGGTACCTATAGGTATATATGTTTAAATTCTGTTTACAAGTTCCTGTGGTATTGGATGAGCCAGCGTAATAGTGTTCCTGTGGATGTAAAGTAAGAATGTAGCATTGTTCCAGTGGATGCCATGTCAGTGACAGCATGTAGAATTGAAGCTATTTTATAAAGTTTGCATGGCCCTTGGGGGAAATGGGATGAGTTCACAAAACAGAAGTCAACTGTGGACTCCTGAGTATGCAGAAAACCTGTTTGGCTCAAGTTCTTGAGAAGAAGTCTTGGAAGACTGTTTGGGGAGAAGTGTTGTTACATTCCTGTCCTTGCCCATGTCTTGTTGGGCATCCACTGTTGGAAAAAGGATAGTGGGCTAGAAAGACCTCTGGTGTAACCCTGCAGAAGCCTTCTTAAGTTAAGGTTTAAGAAGTCATTTCCAGAAGGGATTACTTTCCAACATATGCCAATCAGCACTATGCTGGTTCGTTTATAAATAGATTAACTAAAAAGAAAAAATTAATCATAGTTGTTGTTCAGGTGAAAGTTTTGCCTTATGTGCCAGTAAGATTCCCCTATTAGCCATTATTTATTTTTTTCTAGTTGCACCATAACAAGTGTGAGAGAGCACATTGCCTTTCTTGCCAGAATGCGTGATGGTTTTCTTTCTGTAAGCTAGGAGAGGCTTCTACAAAAAGAGAATCATCAACCCATTTCTATCAGCCTGTCCGTGTATAAGCTGTTATCTGATAACAAGAGAGAGCCTATGGCTGGCTACAGGGGAAATTGCTCTCAATAGGAGTTTCAAAAAGAATAAGGCCATTTTGCTCATACTCAGCAGTGAAACTCCTGAAGTTTCACAAGCTACGAGGTGCTATCGGAGAAGCACAATTCTGTCTAATGTATACATTTAAAAAGCCTGAGGGTCAATTCAGAATTTAGCTAAGCTAAATTGTGTTGTTTAGGAGGTGAATCACGAGCAAATATGATATGCTCTAATGTTTTGTCTTCATAAAGTCCAGTGAAGCTTTTCAGTTGAACTTTTCAACTCCTGCTAAAATACAACCTCCAGTATCTGCACCTGTATTAGCTCAAGCATTAAATGATTTCATATCTTTTCTTATGGAGGAAAAAAGGAAAGGAAGAAATAAAACCTCCTGCTTGCGTTTCAACCTGGATTTATGTAACTTGAAAAAATGGAAAGAGAATATATCCATCTTTACAAAAATACAGACACCATCTTAGCTGAATGCTTGAATAACGAGTATTGTGTGGAGGCACGCTGAATGCTCCTCTGCTTCTAGCAGTATTCGTAATTTGTTTTTAATTCTGTTACTGCCATTCTTTACCTTAGTTTCCATGTTCAATCCGAATGCTCTGTTATCACAAGGAAAATGTCCCAGTGATGTTTCCTGAGCATGTAGAGAGACACGGGGAAAGGAAGTTCACTTTTTTTTTAATTATGTGAAGTAAATATTGGCATGAGCATGTTTGTCACCAGGTTTATTAAAAAAATTCAAGCATATTTAAACTAGAATAAAATTACCCTCCATCTGTGTCTAAACACAAATTATCTAAAATATAAATATACAAAAATGTGTTCGAAATTGGTACAACAATGTATCGATAGGAGCCAATATTGTTACTTTATTCTTCAAAATAAGTACCCAAAAAAGAAGATTTCATATTTAACTCAAAATTAAAGGTGTGATTTAAGCAGGTTTTTTTTATGATTTTTGATTTTTAAGATCAGAATAAGTTTCCAAGAAGGTTTGGAAAGTGGTGGATAGAAAAGGTAATTTAAAGCTAGCCAACTTAGAATTAACTTCTGCAACCAGCTAGAACTGAAAATTAACAATAGGTAAGAGAGGAAGAGAAATAACCAGCTTGTTTTCCCATTTACATGAATGGATGTCAAAAATATGTCAAGAACAAACAGAGTAAACTTAGAACTGAATTATTAGGAACAATTTTAAATATTTTTAAAATGTAGACATTTTTAAAGATATAGCTTTGGTGCATTGGAGAGCTTATCTACCTTAAACTTGTGGCTCTTCACTTTACAAGCAGAGAATGTTCAAGGGATGTAACACAACTGTTTTCCATCAGTTGCAAAAAAATGAAGTATTTGTTTGGGGTTCAATAGATTTATTCTGATTTACCAAGACCTTTATACCTTGTGTGCATGTGTAAAGTGTTGACTATAAAAATAGTATTTGACCAGTACAGCAAAAGTATAGTAACACCTAAGTATTGAACTAGTTTTCGAGATGTTGTTTATTGTAGTGCTTATTATATTTATAAGGTCATTTATTGTCTGGAAGAAGTGGCAGAAATTCCGTATCGATACTTGTTTAATCACAGGAATTACGTAGGATTTTTTTTTCATGGATACACGTAATCAGCACTGTATACTTGAGTAATTCATCAGAATATTTCCTTCTTTATTAGTGCTTTTCACAGAGTCAGCAAGACTTTCCTTCTCTACTTTCCCAACTTTCCATGGGCGTGCTAGATCCTCTCTTCTCCTGTCTAGGGACATCTGCTGTGGGATGGTCGAGGCGAAGGAAAGGGGATGCTGAAGAAGGCACCCCAATATCTCCCTTGGTTTCCTCTTCTTTCCTCCCTGTCCTTGACTTGTCCTTTCATTCCCTGGTGGGAGCTGGGCAGGAGACTCTCCCAAAGGTATCTTCTCAGCAGAAGGCCTCTCAGGTATGGCTTGGCTGTTTCTGCTTCATGCCACCTGGGGGGACATCACAAGAGGCCGAGTTACATTTTTACCTGATACGAGCTCTCTGACGCGAAAAATGAACTTTTGCCCTGCATGTATGTGTTGCTGTCCTGTTGAATTGTTTTCTGTCTAAAGTACATATTTCTCAGTGTGGAACATTTTTAGCTAATCAAAAAACACTGAATAAATACGCTTGGATAAAAGGAAGCATGTTGATAATACAAACTATATGTCAGGTGGTATGCTTAACATCTCTATTTTAAAGCTGACTGTACAAAGTAAGAACAAATAACTACTGATGCTTACGAAAACCCTTTTATACAGATTACGTGAAAGCAAGTATCTTACAGAACACATTCACTAAAAAACAGGAGATTTTGATTAATTCTTTAGACCATTTAAATGTAGCTTTAAACTCATATGTGCAGTCTGGAGTGCTAAGCTTTTACTGTCTTCCTTTAAGGTTGAGAATTAATTAAAGGTCAGTGTCACACACATTTCCACAACACATAGTAAAACTCTGGAATGAAATGAGCCTCACTTGAACATTTGATTAGACAAGATAATGTATTTCCCCCTGGAGTAGTTTGTTATTCAAAACAAGCTCTTTAGGGAAGGAAGTTCACATCAGTTGGTAACTGTTCCTGTGGATACCGAAGAACTTTGTACAGTACACACTACAATAAATTGCACTGCAGGTCATTTAGGAGCTGGAAGCACAACCTGTGTCTATGTAAAAGTATCAAAATGTAGGGAAAAAAAAAAGCGCTTAATAGCAGACAAACAGCAGGCAGTGATACTAGAAAAAAAAAATAACACCCAAATTTACAGTCAGTCATGCTTTTAGTTAGTCTAGAGATTACACTTTTCTAGTAGATGAATTTTAGAAATGCTGTTTTACACCTTGTGTGTCAAAAAGAAAACACTAAAAAAAGTTTGCTATGAACTGATGCACTTAAATGTAATATGGAACTGAATAACTTCTGTCTTTAACTTGACTGTAAACGCAGTTGTAGACGTCAAAATTATTAGCTATTCTGTTCTGTAGATTAGATGGCGCTTTTTTCTATCATTGCCCTGTTTTGACCCTTGTGGTCTTCACTTGCCATGTATCTTGAAAATTTTAGTGACTGATAGCAAGTGGTGGTAGCAAGCCATGTTCATTAGGACTCAACTAAATTTTAACTTCTGACTATTTCTGATTATCTGTATGAATTGACTTTTGCGGGTAAGCTGGAAAAGAATGTTGTGTTCTGGACTTTTGAAACGAACACCCTCTAAAACAAAGACTTGTTTTCATGGGATGGGAACATTTCCTCAAGTTAACAAATGTTTGCTGCCATGGAAGCAGTTTTAAAACATTTTACAGTATAGCAGTAAGTCTAGTATATCTCTGGTGGGTACTTTGGTTTAGAAATCCAATTTAAATCTAATTTTGACTTTATCTTGGACTGCCATGTTTTTTATGTCTTTGATTACAGAGGTCTCTGTTAAATAGCCAGCCCAAAGAGTTACTGTGTTCTGAGTTTGCTGAAGCTGCTAATAAAGCTGTGGTTTGTATCTTCAATTTATTATATGGAATTATTATGATCATCATTATTATGGTCATCATAAAAGTTTCTTACATTTGGGGGAAGGGTTTTGCAAGTTTTATATAGTATATATTATATAATATCATTATAGTACATAATATTAAAGACACTCAATATAGCTGTATATGAATATTATACAAATGAGGTCACATAATTTTATATTGCCACCCTTGGTACATAGCACTAGCATTTGAGCTATAGTTTGAGGCAGTAGATAATCCCCAGTTGGAAAAGGAGGCATATTTTGGCAGTCAGCACTGATCTCTTGTGCAATTCCAGCAAGTAACTTAATCTTGTTTCCTCCATTCCTTCTCCTACCTTTCTTCTTAGCTTAAGCAGAATCAGGTATGTGACTCGCATAATGTGCTTTTGGATCTTCACCAGGAGCTCTAAATGTTGTTCTCAGTCCTGTAAATTGTAATTTGTTCCATAAGTAATGGAGTTGATAAATTCTGGTTGCCTGTGGGTGTATTGTAGATGCCCAGCCTACTCCTCTAGTGACCGTAAATAGCCCATTTCTTCTTCAGCTCTCCTATCGCTTGATTTTCCGCAGAGTAGTCCCAGTCCCCTTCCAGCTGGGCAAGAGGCATGTCAGGGTGCCTTTTGGTGAGTAAGTGCTGACTGGCTGGTCAGACCATGCGTGTCAGTCAGCAGACAGACAACTTGTTGAGATCACGGTAAAACTTCCCTTCAGTAAGGAGGTGTTGAACCAACTGCTTCCTCCAGCCAACAATGTTCTTGTTAGACTTTGAGTCCTCCTTTGAGTCTTCTGCCTTTTTGTGGCATTGGGTTCAAACTGGCCAATATGTTGCATAATTAGGTAGAAGGCATGGTTGATTGTCAGATAGGTGAAATGACAGCATAAGTCTCCTTTCCGTAGGAAACCAAACTAAGGAGACAGCATACGTTGCAGTTTAATACGTTAGACTACAACTGAAATTTAAATGTAACATTTACATTTTATGCTTATGGTCACATTTTATGCTTATGGCTGCAGATAACCTTTCTCCTTGGATACAGTATATGTTTTAAGAACAGTGGAGTGCTGCATAATATTTTTCCTTCTAAAGGAGAATGGAAGATCTACTGCTCATAAAAAGTTTTAAGTAAGGAATTCTTGCAAACCAGTTGGTGTGATGGTGAACCCAGGTGCAGGTCGTTGCATGCAATGTTGCCCCAATGTGTTGCTACTTGAGCCTGTCTGGGCTAGGTGTACAGTGTCTTCTGAACAGTGTTTTGTATAGAAGTGGATCTTGTGTCATCTTTGCTAATGTATCTCTTTGCTCTTTTCATCTACTTGTAATATGTTTGTATCGACTAGTTATGCTTTCATTTTAGTCCTTTCATTTTTTTGTATGGGCTTTTCTGCCAGCCTGCTTCAGTCAAGCATAACATACCTTGATTTCTGTCCTTCTAATTGTGCACAGTATGCAATACTGATTTTCAGAAGTATATGCAAATTCAAATTTTACATGGCTAATTCGAGGGGGAATAGTTTATAACTATAAAAATAGTTTATAACTATTTTTTAGCCCAGGGAGATAATTTCCCAGAGCATACTGTGGAAGAAGATATTTTATATACTCTACCTTATCCAAAGAGCCTGTCTTAAAACTGCAGTATCTTCAACATAAAGAGTATGATTTGCTGGAGAACAGCGTATGGTTTGGGGCTGGTGTGTAGCATCACCAGTGCCAGTGAGATTTAGAGTGACTGCCTCTATTCTAAGGTCTCATCAATAGTAAACCACCTTTAGAATACAGTCACTAAAGAAAAGAATAACTTTTAAAATAGAAAAATTACAGCATTCTTAGCTAGTTTTACAGATTTATGAATTACTGCGTTTTAATTGGGTATCCCTTTTAAATATGTATTAAAAACTGAAAGGATGTAGAACATGTAACAACTTACATTACATTTCCAGGTTTATGATTTTAACTACGTAGCATTAAGTCCACAATAAGATAGTTCTTGACATGTACATCCACATAAAATGTTCAGTTGAAGAGTGTGCTGCTAGTTACAATTGTTCGGTGTCCCTTTTTCTTGTGATTCATAAAATGAATGTAACACGGAAAGAGGATAGCTGTTGTGGAAAGTTGTTACTACAAAATATGGAAAACATGAGATCTGACGGTATGTTAAAACAAAAATAACCTTCAATAGCTGTTCTAAATTAGGCAGAGCTTAACAGCTAAACAGACATGCTTCACGTTATTATTTGAAAAATTACTCAGCTGAGGTGCAGTTCATCCATTCACATCTTCTAGTTGGAAGGCTGGCGCTTCTGAAGCCAGTGACAAAACTGCCAGCGACTTTAGTGGCATCAAGAGCCAATCAATGTACTCCGACATACCCGAGCTCCACTTCCAGCCAAGAAAAGATACACTGTTGTAGGTCTGTTTCATATAGTATGAATTCATCGTTGTCCTGGGCTGGCCAAAATGATTGTTGGGTGGTCTGGAATACAGGGTTGCATAGCCATCATTTTCACGCTATGCTATTAGAAGTAAGGGAAGATTGTTGTTGCTGGAGGGGAATTTACAGAAAGAAATGCTTTAAAACTTCTGTCCTGCATGGAACTGACGGTTTAATATTTTTAGTATATTCTAAGCAGTCTTTAAAAACTTCTTTTGATATCTGAATAACTACATTAGTAACTTTTTTTTCATTTTGTAGTATTAGATTGCACTTTTGTATGTGAAAGTAAATAGCCGTTTCACAAATATAAGTGTAATGTGATATCGCTGAGGTTCAGTGAATTACAACAGAGCTCTGCTTTTCCCTGTTGCAGATAAGACACGAGCAGTCTAGATTCAGATTACTGAACACTTAATGAATTTCAAGATGAGATTATTCAGTTCATAGCTAGATAGTTTGAAGGTATGCTTTCTTCAAACATGACAGCTCTTCATTAAAAGCTGCATGTATAATTTCAATTTTCATAGCATAGTCTTAAGTTTCTTATGGGCAAAAGCAAAACCTTATTCTAAAAATGTTCAGTTTAGCTACAAAAGTTAAAAGATTGATTAAAAACATGAGGAAATCTGAAGATAACAGCTAAAATTCTTTGTTTATTCAGTATTGTTACTAACTTAACCAAAATTCCATGAATATTTGGAGCGTGTTTGTTTTGTTTTACGTTTAGTTTTTCAAGGCGGTCACTGAAATTTCAACTGAACTAAGAGATGGGAAAAGGAAAAGTACGCTTTTTATATGTTTTTATACTGTATCAACAGTAAGTGATAATGATTGGTAGCATTATTTTTTTGTGGTACAGAATTATTTCACAAAACGTGGAAATGGATTTACGCATTCATCCAGTCAACAAAAATCCATTGTACTAGTCTTAGTTTAGCAGAGTTGAAAATAGATAGGTTGAAAGACTCTCATCTTCCTTTGATAGGTTCTTATTATAATGTATACAAAATACATCAGGATAAACAGACTTTAAAATGTGAATTTTAAAAGTCCTTCGGAAAAAGGATATAAGCAAGCAGGTGGCTTAAAAAAATTCTACCTGTCTCTACTAACCTCTTAATGATGTTCCTTCTAGCTCAGACAGACTTCTTTTCAGCCCACTGAGTGAATAATAAAGGACTTTCCCCCTTCCTGTTCCCCTGTCAGCAGGGTTGGTTGAACTGTAAAGCTTGAAAAACATTGTAAAATAGACAGCATCTTGCAGTACAAGAAAATAGATTCCATTTTATAAATTTGTATAATGCTCCCATTGAAATGCTTTCCAAACAGTATTCCTTATTTTTATTTTGGAAGTCTAATGCTGACTTTCCGGGACTCAGTTTAGTTGCTACGGCCTCTGACTATTTTTATTCCACTTCCTAAGAAACATGGATGTCGACAGAAGCCTTTTTCCAATCCACACATTGTCTGGAAAATCTTACATACTACATAAAAGTTAATCTACTTACCTGAAGACCCAACTTCTTCCTGAAGTATCTTGGATCTCTTCCAGCATCAGCAAAGAAAGGTCATGGTTTGGAACTATCATATACAGAAGCATTGTAGAAAAAATAACTCGGTGTTTAAATTTAAACTTCATTGTTACGTGTTTAGTTATTGCCCCATGTATCTGTGAAGAGAAGTGCATTTCTTCCTTCCTCTCTCTCTTCCTCTCCCTCCCCACCAAGGGAGGTCTGGTCCTCCTGCTACTTTTCTTCCTCTTTCCTGCTCCCCCATTAAAAATAGAGCTCCTCCACATTATCATTTTCCTGAGCAGCCCAGCCCCGGTGCGCTCGGTCACAAGATTCACTTTCCTCTCTTGCCAGCATCCCTACAGATTTCTTTGTCCTAGATAGCACTTCCCCAGTGAGACACCAGATGACTTAAGGAGATTAGACAAGGGTGACCAGTTCTGTGAGAAGAAAGTGGGACGTGTCTGGGCTCTCTTTGCGTGGGAATCCTCCTGGTAGGCAGAAACTCTCTCCTTCCACTATGTTATCACCTGTGGGAGAATCCAGCAAAACTCTTTAAATAGGGATAGCAGGCTTTTGCTTGCAGCAGAAGTTTTCTTTTGGACTTGAATTAGGATCCAGATTAGTTTTTAGTCATCTGGAGATTTTCTCAACATTATCTCCATAGTAAATCGTCAATGGAGTTTGGAGAAAAGAAAGCGAATATAGCAATATTTCTGAGAAAGCCCACCTACAAGGACTGCTATCTGTCAGAAACAGAAAGTCTGTGGCCTTCTGAACAGAGTAGATTGGTGGTGAAGGGAATCAACATGTCTTGTGGGTATTGATCCGGTTACTCCATTGCCCCTATCCCCTACAGATGATTAGTTTAAAGGTCCAGCAAGATGGTAACAAGTTCAGAACTTGGGAATATTTTACATTATCCTTTTGTCAGCTCAGTTACGGTAGTGAGCATTAGGCTGGGTGTGTGGAAGGTCCTATAAGATGTATAGATCTTCCCTTCTTCTGATTGATGTGCATTTTTTTCTAAAGAAAAAAAAAAAGACCTCTGTTTTAGAAATGTGACAGAAAAACTGTCCAGCTTGTTTTGAAATTCTTTGGAAAACTTTTGACTTAACCCCAAATTATGTACTACCATTGTTGAGATTGGTATAATCTTTTTGTTAATACAGATGGAAAACTCAGATTCAAAATAATATTCCAAAAATTAACTCTGAAGTGATTACTGATATCCTAAAATAGTAATAAATGATGATTCTTATTGAAGTGTCTCAAAATTTCCTAGAGACGACAGTAGGGTTTTTTCCTAAATTGTATATGGGGAAACTGAGCCACCAGAGGTCACAGAGAATAGTTGGCAGAGCCAGAAATAGAGCTCAGGCTTTTCCACTTTCAGCTCAGTGTTCTTGTCACTGGATACCACCAGATGGTCTCCAGATTATTCAGTAAATAAGCCTCTGCATCCTCCATAAATACTCCGCCAAAGCCAACTGGCTGCGTCTCACGCTTGCTAGTTCCCAGTCTGTGAGAGTGGCTGACTTGGCAGGTAATGCTGTTAGCTGGCCCCATTGAGCAATCCTCTATTCTGCAGGTTCACGAGTTTTACCAGGCAGAACAATCTCTTCTCTACCACTGTTTTTAGCAATTCTTCTCTGCATCATAGGGAACTTTTTTTTTTACTGTAAAACTCTTGTGTGTATGCTTAAGGCAAACAATCTGATTTAAAGGAAAAAAAACCCTCTTCTGATAACTGCCTGCAGATGTCTGAAAAGTGTCTAAAGAAATATTTTATCTGCTTTTAAAATCTGGATGACTTGTTACTGTCTGTGTGCCTTGAAATTCAGAGGGTAGAAATATATATATACATGCACGTGTGTCTATGTGTGTGTGTGAGTAGCATAAATACCAGATGGGAGAGGAGGTTCGTGACTACAAAACAAACTGTGTTCTAGTCTCTCTTAATTCACTTCTTCACTTCCTAGTTCATAGGCCTTTTGCTTCTATTTATTCTGTGAGGGTTTTCATGGCTCTTCAGTTCTTCAGGATTTTGCCTATACTGTGATATCTGCCTTACATAGATGTGTCTGAACTAACCCTTATGTGTCCGGTATTCTTCTGTTGGGGAGTTTAGTAGCATAAATCTAAATGCTGGCCAACAGCAGCTTTCCTCAGTTCACAGTGCACAGCACATAGTTGTGCTGCCAGCATTTTTCAAAAACTCGGCTTCTTCCAAACTAGATGGTTAGCTACAGGAGCCGAATTCACTGCAGGAGCTGCAGGGTGGATGAACCAGCTGACTGGAATGGACGTTTGACTGGTATTCTCCAAAACTGGGGGAAGCAGTTGCTCAGCTGGAGGCAGGACTGCCATTCACAAGGACCTTGGCACGATCTGCAGTGCTGGGCTGCCAGAAACCTCAAAGAGTTCAACAAAGAGAAGTGCTGTGTCCAGCACCTGGGACAAAACAACCTTGAGCATCAGTACGGACAGGGGACCAGCTGGCCAAGTAGCAGCTCCACCGAAAATGATCTTGGAGGTCTGGTGGAGACGTTAAACATGAGTCAACAGTGTCTTGTGCATACTGGGTTGCATTAGGAAGAGCATCAGCTGGTCAGGAGGATTATTCCCCTCTACACAGCACTCATGAGGCCGCGTCTAGGGTGTATGTCCAATTCTGCACCCATCCAAAAACGTCAGAAAACTGCAACGAGTCCAGTGGAGGAACCACTAACAAGGTTAGGGGGGTGAAGCACATGGCACGTGAGGAGAGGCTGAGGGAAATGATCTTCTTTAGCCTGAAAAAGAGAAGGCTAAGGCAGGATTTAATAACAGTAAGCTCCCACCTAAAAGAGGAGGGGAGTTACAGAAACAGAGCCAGACCCCTCTCAGAGGTCCACAGTGATGAGATAAGAGATAACAGACACAACCTGCAACAAGGGAAGGTTGTATTAGAGATTAAGAAAAAAAAAATCACAGTGGCCAGACACGAGCAGGTTGCCCGGAAAGGCTATGGCATCCCCTGCCTTGGAGACTTTCAAAACTCAGCTGGACAAGGCCCTGAGCATCCGGCTGTAAGTGCGACGTGGGCTCTGCTTTGAGCAGGAGGTTGGACTGGATGATCCATGCCTGTACCTTTGCATGCCAGAGACTTGTTTCCTTGCAGGGTGACAGGCTGTGGTGCACCTGTAAGCAGTGAGATTGATCAACATCTTTCTTGCAAAGAAAATACAGCCATGTATAATGCATATAACAGAACCAAGAATTCTAAAGCAATAAGCAGCCTGCATATATTTTTTGTTCTCACCTAAACTTAGAGTTTTCTACAACTTGAACAACTTGTAGATGGAGTTTGTACTCTTGGTTTATAAATTTTCTTGAACTGGGCAACAGAGAAAGAGCGCCTTGTGAAACAACATTCGTGCTATAGAGGTTGAATCATCAACAAAAAGCATATAGTCTAGCAGCTGAAGAACTTTTGTAACTCAGCTGTGTGGATCCCAGTTGTCCGAGAGCCAAATAAACCTGTGAAGAAGTGGCCAGGGTGGTGATAGTGTAAGATGATACAACAAAGCCAAGGTTTTAATTGGTGTCAGAGTTGCTCCTCTGTTTCAGGTAGACTAGTTGAAACTATTTTCCATTGCAAGCACGTTTCCTCTATCCTCCCCACCATTGTTTAGTTGTTGGCCACCATCCTTCACAACTTGAGGACGACTCACCAAGAAGTAAGATGCAGTGTCTTACAGGGCCAGAACAATAGAGAAATTACATGCCACAGAAATTAGAGGTCCCTCTTCAAGGGACAGTGCATTTAAAGAGGTAGCATGTAGAGGTAAGAGTCAGAATTGGGCAATATGACATTAAACTGTCTGCTTGGACAGTTTCCTCGTTGGCAGGGTCTTTCCTGTGACCTCTCACTTCTGCTGCAGCTTTTCTGGGAATTCTCAGTGTTCTCTGTGGGTCAGTGTTGTCCACGGCTGCTGTATTTGTCTGTCTACAGTAGATGAAAGGAGCTGAGCAACTCTGCTGTGAGTTTTCCCATCTCCACAGGCTTTAATTGAAAATTAGAAGATAGGGCGATTTATCTGCCTTTGTCAGCTTCAGAGTTCTTTGGTTTAAAAGTAAGTCATGAGATGAAGGTCAGCTGCCTTTTCATGCAAATCAATGTCATGGTTTCAACTTAATAATTTTAGTACTGTGGAAATTGTTGCTCATTTGTTGCAGTAGGTTCTCAAGTTTCTCTGCCTGACCTCTAGATGCCCCAAAAAGTATATGAAAACTGAAGGGTAGAGGAGAACGGAGAGAGATGTTTATTGTAAACTCTACTAGGATTTTCAGATTTTACCAGTGTTGGTTATGCAGTTCTAAAGTTTCACTTTTAAAAATCCTCAGTAATTGAGTCCACTTAAAATGTGAGGACAGCAAGGAATTTTATGAAACCAAATCAATTGCTTCATGCAGTATAATATTTCTTTGTAAGTGCAGATACGTATCACCGTGCTTTATGATTATTTTATGTACTAAACCCGTAGGAACCAGAAGGAGGGATTTCCTATCACTGCTATCAAAACTGACTTTGGAATCTGCCAAGCGTGTTGACATTGGAAAATGTAGACTCACAAAAACAGGGATAATATGTTTGTGGAATGCTGTCAAGGTTGCTAGCCTTAAAAGTAGACATTTTGATGCATGATACGCACACCCACCTGACAAACCATATTGTCCTCTTGCTCTTTCAGTTGCTTTCTAGTGGCAGAATTGAAGTGTGATTAAAGAGTTATTCTGAACTTTTGGAGAAGAGGATTATCCTACATGAGGGGAGGAAAATACAACCCTCATCCACTTAGAAGAATGTGGCAGAGCAAAGTGTTTACACAGGCTTATGTCACACTCAGCTGTACACTAAAACAGCTGCTTGCTCTAATTTAAGACTAAGAACATTGACAGTGTCCACTGAAAACACTGGACCTATTGTGTTAGCAGTGCAGATAACCAATAGTTGGCATCTAAACTAGTGCTTTCTTTTCTTTCTTTTTTCTTTTCCTTTTTTTCCTTTTTTTTTATTTTATTGTAGGGCCTCTCCATTATCCTAGTTGCAGAGCCTTGAGCAGTTCCCATTTTCATGCTTTTACACACATATGCACATGCATGCCCTATTTGCCTTACTTTTCACTGTTCCCAAACATTTTGAACCTGAGGCCATAAAAGAAGATGAGACCCTAACCTCATTGGTTTCTTCCTGCAACGTCTAATGGATTAAAAGAATTTAAGGATTCTAAATTGTAACCTTCAGCTTCAATTATCCTTTGCTTTAAGCACAGATTTTTTGTTTTAGTGATTCACCAGTTAAAGTTAGTGTGAGGTTTTATTTCTAGAGGAAAGTTAGGAGCGTAGTTAGGAGGTATTTTCTTCAGCTACTGAAATCCTATGCCTGATTTTAAGGGGTCAAGAGCTATGCCCCTTTTTGTGCCTTGTTCTGTTTGGCAGCTGAGGCCTCTGCAAAATACACAGGCTGACTTGAAGGGAAACCCTTCTTTGAAAATGCTGGGTTTGCAGAACTTTTGAGCAGAGGGCAAGAAGCTCAAAGTGTTGTTTATGAGAGAGGTTTTGTCAGCAAGATCTCCTGAATCTGCTTCTTCACATAGATCTGTCACATTCATAAAACGGCATTTGCTTCTTTTCCCTGAAGGTAAAAGAGGTAATATGAAGTTCTGCACATAGTGTCTTCTTTATTATTGATCTCCAAAAGCCTATTTATCTGAAAGGATCCTTGCACACTGCCTGTGAAAACAAAAAACTGAGGGATTCCACTGACCAGACTTCAATGAACAAGGACACCCCATCCAAAACTATTAACTCATAATGAGAAACTGGATTCTCATCAGACTGAAAACCAAACTAATTTCCACATCTTTCTATCTCATTTAAAAAAAAAAAAAAAATTTAAAAAACCCTCTTAGAAGTACTTTCCTTTCTCTGTGGGAAGGCAGCGGTGGCATGCTACTAAAAGTCATACAAACTTAAAGGACCAGACAGCCTAAAAAAGAAGTCCCGCTTCCCTCATCCCTTTGAAGGACTTCCCCTGCTTTATGGATTAGTGGAAAGAAAGTCAGCTGGAGTCAGGGTACGTCTCCAGGGTTCACCAGCCAGGGCGATCCCGGGTTCTCACTGCAACACCAAAATCACGTTTTTATTTCTGGAGAAGCTCAAGCAACAAGGGAAACCAATCTTTTTCGCTCCTGCACATGGAGAAAAAGTAATAAGGAAAACAGATAAATGACACCAAATACACCAGTATACTAGTTTTCAGTTCTCTCAAACTATGCAGCTCTAGTTGATATGCATGACTGTTCCAAGATAGAGGTGAACAACTGTAATTTAAACCCTTAGGTAGAGAAGTCTATGGACAGGACATGGACAGGAAGATGTTTTTATTAGCAGTATTGGTCATAAGCATATAAAATTTTTAAGCCATTGTAACGTATTATATGTTATCTTTAAGAAAAAAAAAGAAAAAAAAAAAAAGAGGTACAAAATCTCTCTAGATGTTGTGGTTTAACCTCAGCTGGCAACTAAGCACCACATAGCCGCCCCCCCGGTGGGATGGGGGAGAGAATCGGAAGGGTAAAAGTGAGAAGACTCGTGGGTTGAGATAAAGACAGTTTAATAGGGAAAGCAAAAGCCGCGCACACAAGCAAAGCAAAACTAGGAATTCATTCACCACTTCCCATCGGCAGGCAGGTGTTCAGCCATCTCCAGGAAAGCAGGGCTCCATCACACGTAACGGTGACTTAGGAAGACAAACACCATCGCTCCAAAAGTCCCCCTTCCTTCTTCTTCCCCCACCTTTATATACTGAGCATGGTGTCATACGGTATGGAATACCCCGTTGGCCAGTTGGGGCAGCTGTCCTGGCTATGCTCCCTCCCAGCTTCTTGTGCACTTGGCAGAGCATGGGAAGCTGAAAAGTCCTTGACTAGCAGGGTACTTAGAAACAACTAAAAACATCAGTGTGTTATCAACATTATTCTCATACTAAATCCAAAACACAGCACTAGGAAGGAATTTAACTCTGTCCCAGCTGGAACCAGGACAGTATCCACCCCTTATTCTATACCATCTACGTCATGCCTAAGTCTCACATTTTCCAATACATTCCAATTAATCATCGCCACTTTTCTTGTCTTTAGATATATATACACAGATACCATTCCTTTAGTCTGTGGGCCATCCCTCTAAAATGTCCATTGAGTTCATTTAGTCCTATGACTTTGGGCTCCATCTGTTACAGTGGTCACTCAGGTCAGGAGAGGTGATGTGTTGAGTGGAGTTATTGGGCACCAAAGCCAGCTCAGGTCAGGTCACTGCTGCACTTGCACTGCTTCTTGTAAGGCTTGTCCTCCATTGGTTCAGGTGGTTCCTGCTATAGTAATTCCTATAACATGCAACTTAAATCATTACAACAATTTAAAGGTGTATCCATTACAATCTCCACCCCTGCTCCCTTTTGGCCTGGTTATAGGGCTTAACATTGCAATGAACTCCTCCCCTTACCCCTGCTCCGGCTTGGACTTATCCACAGACTGCAGTCCCTTAGGGGTGTACCTGCTCCAAGTGGAGCCTCATCTATGAGCCACAGTCTCTCCAGGGGTATACCTGCTGCGGCATAGACTTATCCACAGCCACAGTCACTTTGAGGTGCGCTGGCTCCAGCATGGCCTTACCCACAGCCACAGTCCCTTCAAAGTAAACCTGCTCCAACATGACCTTACCCATGGCTGCAATCCCTCCAGGGGTGTACTTCCCCTGCCATGGGCTTATCCGTGGCCACACGCCTTAAGGTGCTCCAGCATGACCTCATGCACAGCCACTGATGCTTCAAGGTGAACCTGCTGCAGCATGGACTTATCCACAGCCACAGATGCTTCGAGCTGTACCTTCTCCAGCGTGGACAGAGCAAAAGAAACTTACCTGGTGCTCTCATTTTTGCGTAGTAGGCTTGTTGCACAAGATGCCCTCAAAGTGTTTTGGGGTTTTTTGATTCCTGTAAGGTTTTTGTAGTATGAGTGGTGTTTTGGGTTTTTTTTTCTATTGGGCATCACTTTTTGCCTAAGTTATTTTACTTTCCAGAAGCTAAGGTAGGTGGAAGAAGTTCCAGTTGATGGAGATGATTTGTACAGCCAATGCAAACAAAATCTTTAGAAAAAATGAAGACCATAAGGTTAATAGATACTTAAAAATTTATTATAGAATCATAGAATCATACAGGTTGGAAAAGACCTCCAAGATCATCGTGTCCAACCGTCAACCCAACACCACCATGCCCACTACACCATGTCCCTAAGGGCCTCATCTACACGTCTTTTAAATACTTCCAGGGATGGTGACTCCACCACTTCCCTGGGCAGCCTGTTCCAAGGCCTGACCACTCTTTCAGTAAAGAAATTTCTCCTAATGTTCAATCTAAACCTCCCTTGGCGCAACTTGAGGCCATTTCCTCTTGTCCTATCGCTAGTTACTTGGCAGAAGAGACCAACACCCACCTCGCTACAACCTCCTTTCAGGTAGTTGTAGAGCACGATGAGGTCTCCCCTCAGCCTCCTCTTCTCCAGACTAAACAACCCCAGTTCCCTCAGCCGCTCCTCATAAGACTTGTGCTCCAGGCCCTTCACCAGCTTCGTTGCCCTCCTCTGGACACGCTCCAGCACCTCCATGTCCTTCTTGTAGTGAGGGGCCCAAAACTGAACACAGTATTCGAGGTGCGGCCTCACCAGTGCCGAGTACAGGGGCACGATCACCTCCTTACTCCTGCTGGCCACACTATTTCTAATACAGGCCAGGATGCCGTTGGCCTTCTTGGCCACCTGAGCACACTGCCGGCTCATGATCAGCCGGCTGTCAATCAGCACCCCCAGGTCCTTTTCCTCTGGGCAGCTTTCCAGCCACTCTTCCCCAAGCCTGTAGCGTTGCATGGGGTTGTTGTGACCCAAGTGCAGGACCCGGCACTTGGCCTTGTTGAACCTCATACAGTTGGCCTCGGCCCATCGATCCAGCCTGTCCAGGTCCCTCTGCAGAGCCTTCCTACCCTCCAGCAGACCAACACTCCTGCCCAACTTGGTGTCGTCTGCAAACTTACTGAGGGAGCACTCGATCCCCTCGTCCAGATCATTGATAAAGATATTGAACAGGACCGGCCCCGGTACTGAGCCCTGGGGAACACCGCTCGTGACCGGCCACCAACTGGATTTAACTCCGTTCACCACAACTCTCTGGGCTCGGCCGCCCAGCCAGTTTTTTACCCAGCGAAGAGTGCACCTGTCTAGGCCGCGAGCCGCCAGCTTCTCTAGGAGAATGCCGTGGGAGACAGTGTCAAAGGCCTTACTGAAGTCCAAGTAGACCACATCCACAGCCTTTCCCTCATCCACTAGGCGGGTCACCTGGTCATAGAAGGAGATCAGGTTGGTCAAGCAGGACCTGCCTTCCATGAACCCGTGCTGGCTGGGCCTGATCCCCTGGTTGTCCCGGACATGGCTCGTGAGCACCCTCAAAACCAACCGCTCCATGATCTTCCCCGGCACCGAGGTCAGGCTGACCGGTCTGTAGTTCCCCGGATCCTCCCTCCGGCCCTTCTTGTAGATGGGAGTCACATTGGCGAGCCTCCAGTCGTCCGGGACCTCCCCAGTTAACCAGGACTGCTGGTAAATGATGGAGAGCGGCTCGGCAAGCTGCTCTGCCAGCTCCCTCAGTACCCTCGGGTGGATCCCATCCAGCCCCATAGACTTGTGAACGTCCATGTGGCATAGCAGGTCATGAACTTCATCCTCTTGAATTATGGGGGGTTTATCCTGCTCATCGTCCCTATTAAATGTTCAGAAGAATGCCTAAAGTGATCTATATTTCTACATCTTGTTCTCAAAGGTATTTGAAATAACAAAAGCAGTTACACTAAAAAGTCTTTTCTAGTGTCACTCAAAGAGGCAGCCTTCAGTTCGATACATAACTGTGAACAGTCTAATAACTACAAACTGTCCCATTTGGAAGCCCCTGAATCATTTCTCAGAGAGAAGGAAAACTCGGAGGTTATATGGAGTGGTTACTATTGTCCCATTTAAATTCTCTCTTTCTCCCAATCTTACCTCCTCCAGCCCTGTCATACATAGCCTATTAAAATCAAATGTTCATTTTCTTATGGAAACATTTTCTCCTAGAGACATAAAAGAAGAGTTCAGGGAATTTGAGGGAAGGTGTGGGTTTTTTTTCTTTTCCAAGGTTTTTTATCTCAGAAAAGAAAACAGAAACAAAGGAATTAGAAATAGAATAGAAATAAAGGAACTCTCGCCTGGAAGGACACACTTTTCTCCTG
Source organism: Calonectris borealis (assembly GCF_964195595.1). Classification (NCBI taxonomy): domain Eukaryota; kingdom Metazoa; phylum Chordata; class Aves; order Procellariiformes; family Procellariidae; genus Calonectris; species Calonectris borealis. The sequence continues at coordinate 59,114,780 of NC_134313.1, forward strand.
GGTTGACATGCAAAAAATGTTTTTCAGAGGCAATTTATTTCTAATTCAAGATCTGTGTAACAGTTTATTTAAAGAGATGAAAATGGGCATCAAAGAACCCAAACTGAGAAAAAGATGATTAAGAGCATCGTGATTTAGATTTAAAGAAATACTTTTTTTAAATTGTCAAGTTGTTGAACAGAATCAAACAAGGCTGTACGATTTAGAGGGAGGACAAAACAACCTAAGTAGTACTTAGTCTAGCTGCTACTGGTTTTGGAAGAAATTAAGCTATTTGCAAAAACCTATAAGAAATTACCAAAAGTAAAGACAAACAATCATACATAAGGAAGAGTAGTTCAGCAATACTTCGCCAGACAGGGCTGCAGCAGCCTTCAGGAGGGTCTCTCTGCAGAACTGCTCCAGTCAGAGTGAACGCTGGTGCACACGTTAAATGTGGTATCTGTCTGAAGTTAAATGGTTGGAAAGCAAACTCTGTGAGTTTATCTGAATGTGTTCAGGATGCTCCCTAGTACAGGAAGTAATCTGAACTGGATGAAGAGGGACTACAATAACTTTTTTATTGCACTGCGAGAGGAATTTCCTCTTCTAAAACCAAAAGTGTTGGACAGTGGGACCATCTAGAGAGTCTATCCAGTGGAAAGACAGGTGCCCATGAAGGCAGAAAATCAATTCGCAGATGCTTTTTGAAAGCATAGGAAGACTGACAGCAGAATCTAAAATAAAGTCCTTAAAAAAATTTCGCATTGCTGTTAGGTCATATGTGCACCTCATGAGACTCTGTTGCTTAGATAAAACTTAAAAGAACTAGTGATTGCCTACAACTGAACACAATGGAGAAAATTTTAAAAATCTAAGACCATTATTACTTTAGCAATTGTGAAAAAGAAAAGGGATTTTTTGCCTGTGCCCAGATCGTAAGGAAATATATACAAATCAGAGACAACAGTTACAGAAAACTTAGAATGTTTCTGTTTGTTTACTTTTGCATGGTTGTATTTCATTTTATGTTTACAGGACCTTAGTGTTTAAAGTCCAGAAACAGTAATCAGACTATCAGTATGAACTGTTGGGAAAAGAAACTCCACCTCTAATATATGCATTTTTAAAAACATCATATCTCTCTATATACGAAGTAAGGGCAAGTTAAAATGTGTTGATGATCATTTAAAGAAAAGTATTGACTGTAGTAGTTTATTATCTTTATCCTTATGATAAACTTCCATTTATTATGAGGGATAAACATAGATGTATTTTTTAACTCTTACAGACACTATGAAAAATGAAGATGTATAAAGATGTAAAGATGCATGAAGTAAAAAAATTTGCAGCTACGTGGCAGTACATTTGTACATAATAGCACAACAAAAACAGGATTATCCTGTGAAGTTTCCACTTACTTCTGTGAGATGATTACTAAGTATAAAAAAACCAGGAGACATTTCCAGCTTTAAATCTCAAAGCTCCAGAAGGGAGCAGGTCAGGCAGGAGCCAGTGGATCAGAGTGGATCAGACGGCGTCCATAGAAAGTGCAGAGCAGATTTCTTGCAGAGACCAAAACCTGCAAAATGCTCAGGGATCCTCCAAACAAAGGAGACCAACTGGTTCTTTAAGGGAAATGCCCTTCCAGTTTGAACCATTTGCTGTTATTCGCTGGTGCTGGCATCCGGATAGAGTATCCCTCCCTCATACATTCCTTTCTCACTACATATATAATTATTCCTTTACATGTTGTCATAGTTTTAAGCTCCTGACTCAGATTTCTTAAATACCATCTGAGACAACTATGTATTCCTTTCTCAGAAATGAGGGTCAAGGATAGCCTGGAAGGAGACACAGTTGCTCTCCACTCTAACCTCTTTTTCCCCATGGCTTGCTGCTCTGTGCTCAAGCAGACAGAGATTCTCTTCAAGAGGAGGTTTTCTAAAGATCTCTTAAGATACAAATTTCTGTTAATAAAAAGTTACTTCTTTTGGACTTCAGTGGCTCTTTGCATCTGTCCCACTACGGATGTGGAGTCAGATGGTCACTTCCTTTGATCCAGAATGACACAGTTGGTCCCCAGCTGCATCGGTAAGAGTCGCTTCATTCATGCCTACTGCCACAGCACTTTCAGGCTTTGTGAGACTTGAGAGCAAGCTGTTACCAAGTCAGATCTTTTTACCTCATCTCTCCATTGCATAATCCAGACCGTTGTGGGCAATCCCAATATAGCGATATGAGATGGAAGTGGTTAAGGAGGAGTGTCCCCCATTCAGCTGTGCAAAAGCAGATGGTGCTGTGGTGGAAGCGGTGCACTCAGCAAGAGATCTAATCAATAACCTACATCTTGCGCACCAGCCACGCAGGGATGCAACAGTATCCTCATAGGTAGTCATAAGATAAGCATATCAATAATAGGCACAATATTCATGTCGCTGTGTTGTCTGATACAGACCTCTCTGCAGACACAGAAGGTGCAAGTTTTATCAGTTTTTACTCGGGCTGGAGAGACAGTTGATCTGGTTCTTATGAATTCCTGACAGAATAGGGGCAAAGTCTTTTATATGCCTTTTATTGCCTTTCTTTTTATTTATCAGAGAGCAAGGAAGAGAAAATAGTTCAAAGAAATAGTAATTGTACAAACATAACCAAAACAAAAATTTCCTGACATACTTCAGTTATCCTAAGGAATTAACCAAATTTAATTGCTGGACAATCTGATTTTTTTTTAAATTGTCCTATGCCAGCCCCCTTTTCTTTCCTGATTTTTATGGCAGATATATTTGTATTTTGGGCTCAAGCTTGAACTGTAGAGTTTGAAATTGTGCACCTACGGCATGTCACAGACTCACAGAGTGGTTGAGGTTGGAAGGCACCTCTGGAAGACTTCTGGTCTAGCCGCCCTGCTCAAGCAGGGCCACCCAAGGGCCAGTTTCCCAGCACCATATCCAGGCAGCTTCTAAATATCTCCGAGGATGGAGACTCCACAGCCTCCCTGGGCAACCTGTGCCAGTGCTTGGTCACCCTCCTAGGAAAAAAGTGTTTCCTGATGTTCAGAGGGAACCCCCTGTGTTTCAAGTTGTACCCGTTGCCTCTGGCCCTGTCACTGGACACCACTGAAAAGAGCCTGGCTCTGTCCTCTTTGGACCCTCACTTCAGGTATTTATGTGTACTGATGAGATCCCCCCGAGCCTTCTCTTCTCCAGGCTGAACAGCCCCAGCTCTGTCAGCCTCTCCTCATAGGAGAGATACTCCAGTCCCTTCATCATCTTTGTGGCCTTTTGTTGGAGTCTCTCCGGTATGTCCATCTCTCTCTTGTACTAGGGAGCCCAGAAATGGACCCAGCACTCCAGCTGTGGCCTCACCAGTGCTGAGCAGAGGGGAAGGACCACCTCCCTCAACCTGCTGGCAACGCTCCTCCTATTGCAGCCCAGGATACCATTGGCTTTCTTTGCAGCAAGGGCGCATCGCTGCCTTGTGTCATTGCTGGTATTCATTTAGAAACCTGTTGCTTTTTTCTCTAAGCTTGCTTCAGAGTAAAATAATCTCTTAAGTTGTTCTTTTGACTATTGGGAGATGAAGTTTTGCGTGCTTTTCAAGATTATTAGTCTGTCTTTGAGGCACTGTTTCAAATTTATTCGCAATTTATGTATGTATAGTTCTTTTGGTCACTAAAATGGAATGTGAAGTCCTTTTCAAGATCTGAAACTTAACATTACATACCATTGCTTAAAAACCAGTTAGTATCTGTTCCCTACGTAGAAAAAGGAACTATTTACTTCCCTCTTTCAAGTGATATTTTCTATACTTACAGTCTGTTCCTGTACAGGAAAGAGAAGCGGGCTTGCTGGGTTTTCTTACAAAGGTTTTCTTGAATTAGTGTATTTTAATTAGGAATTCATTAGAAGTCTGTAAGAAGAGTTTTGATGATTTTGAAAGACCATTTCTAATTGTTCTGTATTAATGCTAACATTTTGAAAATGGGCATCTGCTTCCTTATGGTTATTTTTTATTTTCATTGATGTATGCCCTTTTTTTTGAGCTAGGATTATGAATGAGGGGGAACAAATAGTATCTAAATAGATTAATTATGACAGAAGCTGTTACATTAGAAATTGTACTTTTATTTTGAAAGGCAAATGCTGTTACTTTAGAAATTGTACGTCTATTTTGAAAGGCACAATCACATGGAAAAACACAGCAAGTATAAAACTGCATCAGTTTTTTGATTTTATATTCTTTTCCGCTATCTTCTATAGGTCTTTGTTACTAAAAATTCACTGACTGTGGGCCCATATGTCTGTGACACGTACATGATAAAGGGGCTACCGTTGTGGCAAAAGGTATTCTAGTCAAGTCTTCAAACAGGAATTAGGCAAGACTGAGTTGGAGTCATGACTACTAGGAGTGTGCAATCACCTCACTGTGTTGAGCAGAGGTTTTGGTAGCATTTCTCATTAGGAGGTCTGTGATCGTTTGCTGGAGCCCATCTCATGGGCATGGGTCTGATTTTGTGCCTTCCAGCTTCCAGATTGAAGAGTTCACCACTGGCATTTGTAGCGTGAGGCAAATGGTGTCTCTGTACTCACAATTTGTCTAGAAGTTGGCTAGCCAGTTTTGTCAGCTGTAACTTCAAAAGCATGACATTGTGCTTGATTTGGGAAGGTTGCTTCGTTGATTTTTCCTTCAAGTAAAGGTAGACTTCTTTAGAAATTGTTACAAATTAAGTTTCAAGAGTGTTACACAGTTTTTCATTTTGGTTTCCGTTTCTCCTGGACAGAACCATTTATGTTAGGCTTTGAAAACGAACAGCTGAGAATTTCAGTTGTTTGTGTACACCTGAAATAGATTATTTCAGTTGTTTTATGGTGTCAAATAAGAGTAAATCTCCAACATTCATTTTGATTGTGGAAAAGTTTGCTTTGGTGGTTTGCATGGGCAGAGTTTTTACTGATTTTACAATTTTTACTGATCATTTAATGTTTCAGCAACAATTTAAATCTTGCATTTTTTTCCTTTTTTGTTTTTAAATGCTGTTTCAATTTCAATTTAATTAAGTAGTGGAAACCTTTGTATTCTTTTTCATTAAAATGGAAACTCTTTTCATTCTCTTTGTTTTCATTCTCTTTGTTGCAATGTTAACGGCAGATCCTAAGGACAGGTACGGTGTAATCAACTATGAAGCTATTTCAGAAACTAAACCTCAGGAGAATTATGCTGTGACAGTTTGCAAAAGAAAATATTAAGATTTGAGCATAAACTTTTGCAAGTTTAACTTCCCTGGGAGGTAGAAAACTTAAGAAAATCATGTTGCTTGTTTAGAATATCCCTTCTTCCCAGAAATCCATGGTGTACGGTGGCTGAAGTGTTGTGTAAGATTATTTGAAAATTAGGTGATATATTCATGTTGATCAAGGGAATCTGTGTTAAGGATCTGAAGAAAACATTGTAGGATTAGCAATTCCAATAATTATTGTCGTCAGTCTGTTGGCTGCAGTTAGATCAGTGGGAGCAATACCATACATGTACTTTTTTTTGTACTGCATCTATCAGAACAGATGACGAATTGGATGGGAAACAGTTTTTAGAAATACCCTTGAGTCTTTCTGAAATAAATCAAGTCTTTATTTGTGTGTGTGTGTGTGTGTAAAACTACTGGGCTTTTCCATGGTACTTGTCTAAATGACTTTTCAGTGTTTTCTTAATACAACATGTAAGTTGGTATCTTCTGTGTGGGCAGTGAGCGTTTATTTTAGACTTAGATGTCACTTAGACTTAGGTGTCACACTTGTGCTTTGCAGACAATGCATGCTCCAAGAATACTTCATAAAAAGCAGTATGTAACGCTGCAGTTGAAGAAGGACACTTGAAACCTGAACATGATTTTACTGCAGTAGGCTATTTTACTAGTAAGGAAACCTTTGTAAGAAAATGTGGCTCTGTGTACCTACGTTTGCTTTCAAAAATTTGACCATTGAAGAAACATGGTACTGTCTTGAGACACAGTCATGTGGGACAGTGCAAGACAATGTTTTTCATCTGCCACTATACAGTATTAGAATTCTTTTCTTTTCTATTAAATGAACTATAAGAAGAAATATTTGTATTTAGAGGGTTTTTTCCATAGAAGTGTGGTGGACAGACTTTATTTTTGTAATAGTGTATTCCATGTTTCTGAATAGTCTGATTTAATATATAAGTAAAAAATAATTTTAAAAAGCTATGTAATGACAAAGATTTTGGAGATACAAGCTACACTTAACTACTATAACCTGATTTAACTTAGTTAAAAAGGTTTGCTGCTGAAGGAATCAGTTTCCTATGGTAACATCAGAATGCATGTATAATATTCAATCATGAGTTTATCAGGGATTGTGCTTATCCATGTCCATCTTAGCAATAGCATACTAATAAAAAGGTAATACAGTAGTGACTTGCTGTGTTGTTCACTTAAAGCACCAACCAAGTTTCAGGTAATTGCTATGTATTCAGTGTAGATGGGACTGTAGTGTAATGTTTTATCTGTGTGCCAGTCATCACTAACTTTGAAGTGGTGTTTTGAAATGACCACATTTTTTTCTGCTTGAATTAGTCCTGCCATATAAGTGGTAGGTTTCATGAGCAGCAAGTGTAGAGAGGCGTTTTTTTTCATGTTTGGAGGTGTCCATTCTTGCCTGTCAGCTACAGTGGCAGTGCGTTGCCCCTCTTGCCTAGGCAAATGGGAGCTTTCACCTGGATCTTCAAAGCAGCAGAAGGATGAATGCCTTAATATAGTCTCAAAGGGTCTTCTGCCAGGTTACGAATGGCATTCCAAAGTCCACAAAAATTTACAGTTATGTTTTAATCTCAAATATTTACACAGGCCTTTGAGAATGATCAGAAAATACTGCTGACCGTATCCAGAATAAGTGTTTTATACTGTAAAGTGAGAAAACTGTGAGTAAGTGGTTCTTTTGTGGATCTTGCTTTACAACAAGAAGTATATATATTTTAATGAAACATTCTAATAATTTAAGCTCCTTACAGTTTATCCTTATTTAAATGTTACAGCATGAAAGCGAACAGCTTGGTCATTCTAAATATATCTTGATTGTTTACTGCAGTGGGGTATCTTCTTCTGTGAGGTTATATTTTGCAGCCATTTCCATAAGAGGAAATTACTGATTTCATATTTAAGTTGTAATACTCCCCATTTCTATAATGGCACAAACACATCAACATCATAAGGATACGCATTCTTGAAATGACAGTTTATTTGAATCAATAGAATGTCAAAGTTCTTAATAACTTACTGATTTAAATCCTAAATGCATTTGGAGAGGAGAAGGGCATGTTCTAAGCAGTCAAGAAATACACAGCTAACTGTTCAGTCAGAACTACAAAATTGATAAATACAATCTCAGCGGTTATTACAAATACAGCTGCTCATTAATTTTTCAGTGCAGCAGCCTTTCATCTGGAAATGCTGACTCATTGAAACCAAAAGCTTTTAAGAATCCAAGAAAACTTGGAAAAGTGTTTCCTAACAAAACTGGCTAAATGCGCAGCCAGGGAGAGCTTCCAAGGCAGACAGTCAGAGCACTCATCTGGGAAATTCGGATTTCTGCTCTGCCTGGTTCTCAGTCAGAGGGCAAAGCGAGATCTCTTTTTTCCCAGAGGACCGGCAGGACCACCAACTTGCTGGATTTGCAGGAATTCTCTTTCTCTGTTTTGGGTAGTAAGTGTAGGCTTAACTCTGATGTATGTTGAGATAAAACATACATACTGGGTTTTTAAGCACATGTATCTTAAAAAAACTTCCCTGCTGGAAAAGTGAACAAACACAGCAGGAGTTTATGGTGTTGTGTCATTTTACTGTCCAAACAGAAAATGGAGGTCGCTCTATAAGGAAAAATCATCCAAGTCCATTAAAAACAGACAATCTCAGCTCACTTGAGCTGATGTTGCTAAAATGCCTATCCCCTCAGCACAAAGAGCAATAACCAGGAAATAACAAGGTCAAATACTATGCTCTTCATCCCTCTCACTTGCTAGAAAACACTTTCACCCTCAGCTCGTTTCCTCCCATAATCACAGGCTACACGCCAGGGCCTTCGGTTTGGAAAGGGTGGGGTCTTGGCTCCCGTGCTGCATGGCTGCATTTTGATGTGTTGTGCTGATTTGTAATCATTTACGTGCTGCATACTTCCATACGTGATTCCATAGTCACAAGTATTACTGTATTAAGTATCGTAACAACTTGTAAAGGGCAGGGAAGGAAAGAACTGTCCTGGACTTGGTTCTTACAGAGAAGTTAGAGAATTAAAATAGAAAAAGAGCATCTATGCAGTGATGTAGAATAATTATGATATATTTCTCAGGATGAGGATATGAGTGTTGGATCTAGGCGATGCTAAGAGAGGATAATACAAAAAAATATAAGAGCATTCCTGGTTCTGAATCTTAAGAAAAACATAGCCCTGAGTAAAACTACTACATAAATAAGGTCTCAAGTAAGTCTCGTATGAGAAACTGAATAAAAATAAAGTTATGTTCCATACAAAGAATAGTTTCAAAATTCCTTGACCGTAGAAAATATTAATTCTTATAAACGGAGTATCTCTTAGGAATTTTGTTGAAATAAATAGATTCCTAAAATGGGGATTCATGTCTTTATTTGACATTCATCCCAACTCCTCATCAGTCTTTTTGGGCAAAACCAGAGTCAAGTTATAAAAATCAACCTTCTATTTATCTCTGCAGTTTAATCGTTTGCAAATTATCATTCTTAGTGATAGCGTTCATAATAATCTACTTATGTAAGCATGTGTATATTCCACTGAATGCATTTTTCCAGTTATGTGTGTGGTTCATTTAGGTTGATTAGGAATTGCAGAAATAATTTCTGGGTTGAGTATTCTGTGAAAGGTTTACAAGATTTTTGCCTTGTCTTTATGCAAGCATATATATAGAAATCAAGATATTGCTTACATTCTTCTCATGTAGTGGTGTTGCTAAATTGAGAAAAATGTGGTTTTTAACTGCTGCTGAATTTTGATTTATTTTGTATTACACAGTGCTAACTTTTGAAGTGGTAGGTCAAAAGGGGAAAAATAATTTGATGGTAAATAATTACGGAAAATTTTTTAATTAGTATTTTAAATGTGAAATTAAATTTGGCAGTAGGAACAAAACATAATAGATACGTTTTGGTTTTTAGGATTAGCAATACAGATTATTGTGTAAAGTCATTCTCTGTTATTTCTAGTGTTAGACAATCAAGGATCATTTTTTAATTTGACTAATGATGAGACAAATTGGAAAGCCAATACAAGACTATTCCAGAACCAGTGAAGGAAAACTTCAAGCGACTCTCACCAAAAGTTACATATTGCTTATCAGCTAGGTTTTTTTTCTTTTGCAATGCATTCTTATCTTCCCTTATTTTTGAAGACATACGTCATGCATTGGTTAAGAAGAGAAATGTTAATCTTTAGCTGAAAAAATGCCTGAATCCTGATAATAGCCATTCAAGTGTATTGCTAGACTTTAATAAGAAATCTCTGCAACAGGTTGTCAATAGATTTTTATTTGTTTTCTTGCTTTATTGATTAATTGGAAATAAGGAAAGAAGGATTACCCTAAATTGTTTCAGTGAAATTGGAAATTACAGTAGGGAGTGTCCATTTAGTCAAAGTCTAAACATACCTTAAAGCCCAATCGATAAAATGGAGATACATTATAATATGCGAGCTAAGGTGAAGTAAAGCTTACTCTAGAAACCCATAGCATAGGGAGAGCAGAACACTACAGGTACCAAATGTTTAGGTTTGTTGGTTTTTTAACAGAGCGCGCTGATAAGAGTCAGAAATGGCAGAAATGCCATGTAGACCTTTCAGTCCCTCTCAACCGGAGTGCTTTCATGAACAGCACTTTTTTCTGCCCCTTGCCCAAAGAAGAATGACAGAGAGAGGTAATTCTCGTGCTAAATCTCTAAGATTCAATGCCCTTTTTCATGTTATCAGCCATACTAATTCCGTAGGACCAATGGCACCTATGAGCTCTTTTCCCTTAGTTACTATAAGGGTGATGCTTAGGGTAGGTGCTGAGGCTGATGCACAGAGCAAAGATTCAGTTCCATGATTAATGTTAGAAATCATGGAATGCTTAATTTTTTTCATTTTATTCTCTCTACTTCAGCTATTGCAAATTTGCTCCTTTCATTATCAGCAGGAAAACAGAGTTGTGATATACTCTACCAGGTTAATTGGATGTTCATAAAATTGCAAAGGAAGAAGAAAACAAGTTTTCACTGATTGCATTCGCTCCAGGATATTCTGAGAAGTTTTCACTTGTTTCTTGCTGTTCTTTTGTTTTCTTCTTGACACTTTGCAGTGTTAAAATCTGAAATAAACCATCATAACCAAACTTGCACATTTGTTCCCCTCCATTTAAATATGTAATCAGAGTATGTTCCTTAAATTATTTATTCTCTATCCCTTACATTGTGAAATGTACATCAAAATGCATTGCCTTGGGCTTTGATATTGGGCTCTCATTGTCTTGGCTTAATAGCCATTTCAACCTGTTTATAAGCCTACTGTTTTACCAGGTTTTGTTATTTGATTATTTGTCACAGTGCTCTTTAAAGTATCTGCTGTAGATTTTAAGTGAGTTGCACACACAGATATGGCTCAAGTGAAATACTTTTCACATTAAAGCTCTTTGTTGATTGAGAAGTCTTTAGGATTTCAGAAATTGAATGAAGAAAGGAAAGATTTTTGAATGCCAGAAAAAAAAATTTAAAATTACTCTTTTGTGTAATACTTTGTTGCAAAATACTGTAGAAGTCACAAGACAGCATCAGTCAGGGCATTTTTATAATTGCTAGAGGGTCGGCTGTGATGGTTGTAAATTCTTATCAAGTGAATAAATTAGTTATTAAAGCTAAACTTTTTTCCTTCAAGTTTCAAAAGTTCCTCTTAAGAATGCTTAATTTCCTGTTAGGAATATTTATTTTATTTTTTTCTCCTATTCAGATTATTTGGAATGCTTTATTTCTCTCTGAACTCTCTCTCCCTTCTCCCTCTCCTCCCAGCTGTATAGTGGAACAGATAACCAACTTAAAAAAAAAAACAAACAACTCCTAACTATTCCTCATGTTAGAGGAAGTTGCTTTTTATTAGTACATCAAGTAAAATCACGTTGAAAACTATGTCTTGCTTGAGAGCTAGCATGTTAAGGAGAAGGAGTTCCCCACCTGAGAGAAGACCTCCAGTGATTTTCTGCAGCTTGACTGGAAGGTCAGAGTCTTTTGTTCAGGCATATACCTACATCTGCACCTGGATCCTCACGATCATTGTGTAACGCAGCCTTCCCATGCAGAACTCTAGGAATTCTTGCCCTGAACTATGGCACTGTGGCAGAGCCCACCTGGTTCTTCACACCCTATGGTAGTACCATTGATTAGTCCATTTTGGATTTACTTGTGCTCTCTGCGTGGAGAGCACATTGGTCCACTCCTTGTCTCTCCCTGGTCTTTGGGCATCAGATGGATTGTATCGACATCCCTAGTCCTGAGATGACCCTGTGGAGCTACAGCAGTTAATACTAGTTAATAGTATGAACCTGCTTGCTGACTGGTACAAAAGATCTGTTAAATAACTACTAGTAGGCTAGATCTCATCCATATCATAGGAGCTTTAGCAATATGAGAGAAATGAAATGTTCTGTAGGTTGAAATATGCCACTCATTTAAACTTCAGTGGTGCTTAATGGTGGAACCTAAACCTAAAAAACCTAAACGCATTCCTGAGGAGCATTTCAAAAATTTCTCCTTCTCTAAAGGGGGGGAATGTTGCATCTGATAGAAATTGGAGAACAGTCATGTTCTTCAGGCAGTTTCTCAAAGAGGACACATATGTAGATCTAAGAATATTTTTTCCCAAAACCTGTACTTTAGCTTAACAAAAAAACAGACCTGAATAAAACTAGTCATTGTAGTGAGCATGTTCCCATCTTAGGTTCTTCTCTCTTCTGGAGGATTTGCTGAGCCGAAGTCAGATGCTTGTAAGGTGCTTGCTGCTTCTTCTGCTCTCCTTGTTGGTGGCTTCTCCTCCAGAAAGAAAGGAATCTTTCCCCCTCAGTGCCTGCCTTATGTGCTGTTTCTCTTTTTTCTTTGTCACGCATGCTACCCTTTTCCTTAAGTAGCCAGGAAGAAGCTTCTCTTTACAGCTTCTACCCCTTTTGTCAGGCAAAATCCCCAGTTAAGCAATCTTCCACTCCCTGGGATGTTTCAGTCAGAAAAACTGATTTGTCCTTGGCAGTAGCTATTTATTTTTGTCCTAGTACTCCGCAGCTGAAGTGTTATGATTGTCTTTCATTAGCCTGTTGCCCATAGTTTCAGTGGTTTTGGGAATCTGGCTCAAATATATAAAGTTTAATATAAAAAATACTTCATAAGCAGAACTTGTTTTCCCAAATCATCTCCAAAACCCATTATTGCTACATTTGAAACTTGCTTAGGTAGTTTGTTACGGTTATTGCGTGGAAATTTGAAGGCAAACTCACATTCACTGTGTATTTTATATTTTTTCATAATTTATATGGCTATAACTGCTTTTTAAAATTTGTATGTTAGTCATCTTGGGATACATTCAAATGTTGAGGCCTAGTAATCCAATTTAATGAAGTAACTATGGCTTGGTGACATTCGAAGGATATTTTTAGTAATTTTTATTTAGAATTAACTTTTCTTATTTCTTTTGGCCTCTCAAATATGATGCTAATTTTTCTATTCCTTGACATATATCTCTGTCTTCCAAATACTCTTGCATCTGCTTGAGGATCCTCTTGTACTCATCTGGAAAGACAGTGTGGCTGTGGTGGGACACCTTGTCAGTGTGAAAGTCTCTCCATATTGAAAAGCCAAAGCTTTTGTGTTTTGGTTGGTTGTGGGTTGTGAGGTGGGAGTTGTATTGGGTTTAGTTGGTTGGTTGGTTTTAGAAACATACGCATTTTGCAAGCAGGATTCAGGGGTTAGTTTGTTCGTGACAAGGGACGTGGCAGAAATATTCTCAGTTCATATTTGTACTGTTCCTGAGCTGCAAAAAATAACATAAAATCCAGCAGTATACTTAACCTACTCATCTTGAGTACGCTAACAGGGACTTGTAATTTCTGTCCAAAGAGTCATCCAGTTGTTCAATCCAAATCACCTCCAGCATTTCCAGTAGTGTGCTGTACTTTTGGCAACATAATTTGCTTATTACAGTCTGTTATTTATGTTAAATACTGAAATAGATGTGGTGTTACAAAAAAACATTTTTTAAAAAATCCTAACAATGATATGGCAAATTCACAGAGTGCATAGTCCAAACTGTTCAGAAAATGAAAAAGTAAGATGGTGCACTGGAATTGATTGCCTTGATAGAATAGTTTTCAGCTAACTGATAGAATACTTAATAAAATGGATAGGAATACACTGGTTTTTCATCTTTTTATCATTTCTGCAGTGATCCAGATAACACTAAGACTGCTTGTTTTTTAAAATAATTTATAAACAAAAGCCTCAAAGACAGAGAAAATAAAACTCTGGAAGGAAAGGCAAAAGCATGCTATATCTCTTTCAGCAAATAATTAAGTTATATGCTGGCAAAGATGCATTGGGACTCCGTTTTATTCTTGCCCTGGGTCTCTGAATGATTTAAGCAAGATAAATAATCCCAGATAAATTTAACCATCCGAAAAGTCAGTGTAATGATTTAATACAGAGCTATGACATGCTTCAGTTGCAACGGAAGTACTTTGTGACCTGTGCCTAAGAGTCATTTTGGAAGTGCACAGGAGTTTTTCTTACTCTTTATACTTAGTAAAAGCTATGGAAAACAGTTGTTTTCCATGGGATATCAGTGTAGAACTTACTACTTAAATAGCTTACAAAAAATAGATTTTTTTTGTTCATACATCCTAAGAAGTCCAGGTTGTTTTGTAAAGTCAAAGAGAATGGGATCATTTGTCCCATTATTTAGTGCTGGATTTATCTCTGTTAAAGGTTTTGAGTCTAAATCAAGTATAGTCTGTTCATATGCATCAAGCTGTGATTTCCTTGGGCACTGTCAGTGCCCAGACCAAGCCTGGGCACACCATCCCTGTGGTGTCCCCATCTCTCTCCTACTTCTCACACTGGTCCCAGCTGGGCTCCCACCCCGAGACTGAGGAGGGGGTGAGGGTGTCTGCAGGTTGCTGCCTCTCCTGGGGCAGTGGCCCTTGGAAAGGGGGGCGAGCATTTTCAGGGAGCTGCTGCTCCATATGGGCACTCACCCTGTGAGGGGGGCAGGTGCCTCTGGGGAAAGCCAGGAGTGGCCTCTCTGTCATTCTCTGTCTTGGGCATCCCACTATTTGGCATGAATATTTTGGCATTCTCACTGTCTCCCACAGCATTCTCCTAGAGAAGCTGGCGGCTCACGGCCTAGACAGGTGCACTCTTCGCTGGGTAAAAAACTGGCTGGGCGGCCGAGCCCAGAGAGTTGTGGTGAATGGAGTTAAATCCAGTTAGCAGCCGGTCACGAGCGGTGTTCCCCAGGGCTCAGCACTGGGGCCGGTCCTGTTCAATATCTTTATCAATGATCTGGACGAGGGGATCGAGTGCTCCCTCAGTAAGTTTGCAGACGACACCAAGTTGGGCAGGAGTGTTGATCTGCTGGAGGGTAGGAAGGCTCTGCAGAGGGACCTGGACAGGCTGGATCGATGGGCCGAGGCCAACTGTATGAGGTTCAACAAGGCCAAGTGCCGGGTCCTGCACTTCGGCCACAACAACCCCAGGCAACGCTACAGGCTTGGGGAAGAGTGGCTGGAAAGCTGCCCGGAGGAAAAGGACCTGGGGGTGCTGGTTGACAGCCGGCTGAATATGAGCCAGCAGTGTGCTCAGGTGGTCAAGAAGGCCAACAGCATCCTGGCCTGTATCAGAAATAGTGTGGCCAGCAGGAGCAGGGAGGTGATCGTGCCCCTGTACTCGGCACTGGTGAGGCCGCACCTCGAATACTGTGTTCAGTTTTGGGCCCCTCACTACAAGAAGGACATGGAGGTGCTGGAGCGTGTCCAGAGAAGGGCAACGAAGCTGGTGAAGGGCCTGGAGCACAAGTCTTATGAGGAGCGGCTGAGGGAACTGGGGTTGTTTAGTCTGGAGAAGAGGAGGCTGAGGGGAGACCTCATCGCGCTCTACAACTACCTGAAAGGAGGTTGTAGCGAGGTGGGTGTTGGTCTCTTCTCCCAAGTAACTAGCGATAGGACAAGAGGAAATGGCCTCAAGTTGCACCAAGGGAGGTTTAGATTGGACATTAGGAAAAATTTCTTTACTGAAAGAGTGGTCAGGCCTTGGAACAGGCTGCCCAGGGAAGTGGCGGAGTCACCATCCCTGGAAGTATTTAAAAGACGTGTAGATGAGGCGCTTAGGGACATGGTGTAGTGGGCATGGTGTGTTGGGTTGACGGTTGGACACGATGATCTTAGAGGTCTTTTCCAACCTTAATGATTCTATGATTCTATGATTCTATGACAGCGTGAGAGCCCCAGGTTAGACAAGAGGTGCCCAGTTTCTTTTACAAGCCATTAGGGAAAAGACAGTGCATCCACAAATAAAGTGCATACTTTTCTTCTAAGACTTTTAGGATGTTAGCGCTGACACTAAATACGCTGGCTGTGGAAGAGCAGATTGGATGTTGATATGCAAATAGGTGTGTTAATCATATGTGTGCTAATTTTAAAAATATGTTTGTTTTATTTCTGTTAGATTTTTATTAAGGTCTGATGAGTAGCAGAATAAGAAAGTCGAGGGAAGCATTTTCAGATTGCAACGCTTTGTTTTTTCTGTTTACTTAGTGTTTTAACAAAAGGCCTGGAAGATGAATGTGAATACTTCTATGTTTTATGACATGTAATCTAATGATGTGGTCATACAGCAGCTGTTTTCTGTGAGGTATGTTAGATAATCTGTAGATTTTCTAACTTAGTTCCTGGAAATTTTATCTTCCATTTTGCTAAGAACATTATGAGCAGATATCGTTGCAGTTGCTACATGGGAATACAGTGTGATATAGCAGTAAATTACATTCGGGAGTTGTTAATGCGGCTATAAATCTGCAAACAGAAAATTTCCAAGCCAAAGGTTTGACTCTGCATTTTAGAATGTACCAGATTTATACTGCACTAAAGGAGAGTAATTTTATATATAGAAAAGGGTGTTTTAAATGTTCTTAAAGTTGCCATTGGAATTTCTTGATTTACATTAGTGATCAAATACATAAAGTTCAATAATATTTAAAAATTGGTAACTGTGGATTATGTTTGCAAAGAGATATATTTTGAGGACTAAAATTTAACAAGGATCAATTGCATATATAAAAACAATATATAAATATAAAGTAAAAAATGCAAGATGTAGATGTCATGATTGCATGATAGATGTCACCATTTCAGCGAGAAGTTTAATAACCATTTTGTTGTAGTCACAGGGAGCATGACATATAAAAATGTGATACCAATCGAATTTCTTCAGGGCTTGTCTCCACTTCTGTCTCTTAAGTTAAATTCATATATACTTGCCAGTGTATCTGTGTTGATAGATCAAGGTAGCATAGCTATATATTCTGATGAAAGGAGTTTTTCCACCAACATAATCATGCTTTCTTTTTGCATGATGCAATTAAGCTATCAGAAGCTCGCTCCTATCAAATATTTGCCTTCACACTTGGTTTTTGCTTTTACACTGCTGCTATTTCACAGGTATGAATTTCTCACACACCGATCAGGTGTAATTATCCTAGCAAGACTTTGTGATATACAACTCATCTCTGGCTCCAAGCAAAAAAAACAGTTTACAGCTTTGCTATAAAAATTCTTGGTTTTTTAAATACATAAAAACTCTATTCTTGTGGCTGTTACCTGACAAAGATATCTCTTTTATTTCAAAGATTGCATTTATTTAACGATATTCCATCATACCTTTGTAGTCCTTTTTCTCTGTAAAAAGGGTGAAATTTTTCTGTGGCAATTCTGTTGTCTACAGTCTGTTTTTAGGAACTTAATGCAATTTTGGAAATTTTTAGTTCATTCAACTTACCTGAAACTAGTTGACAGGAGCCACTTAACATTTTTGGTGAACTATATTAAGTCGGTTCAGTTAGTTGTCTAATCTTTGGCATCTATTTTAGAAAGAGCCTTTATAATTTATATAATTGAAACGTGGCAAATACAAAAATATATATTCTGGCTGCCTGTTGCTTTACCAAAAAACTGAGGTGTCTCTTGAATCCTGCTAGCCAGTTTACTTCAGGAGAAGCCGGTATGTTTATCTTGTTTATCTTGTCTCTTGCATCTCAAGGGAAAACCACTTTTCAGTATTCTCTTGATAATACGTATCTTTTAGTTTACCAGCTCATACCATTAGAAGTATATCTAATAATGAACCAGACAGTAATTGCGCGTTAAGGGACTATCAGCGTTGACTTGTAATTTACAATTGTATAATAAACAGATATGATCATAGATCAATTATTGACAATAGACAACTATGTTTATTTATGCTATTTTAAGGTTTCCTTGCACACCCACATTTTATCTTTATGTGTGCTGGATTCTGTAGCTATTGTTGATCAACTTGGGCAGTATAATTGCTCTCTTGTTTCTACTAGAAATGTAGAAATATGGTACGGGTAGATGTCCATGGCAGTCCGTCAACAGAAGTTAAAGACTGCTGTTGTATTAAAATGCTGTTTTAAGAAGCCAGCATTTTCGCTAAGTTTGTAATTGTTCAGGGGAGACCAGCAGTCTGCTCAGGCTGTGTTGAGGGGAGAGTTCTGCCAACCCGCTCACCAAGAGTGAACAATGGTACTTGACCAGTGCCTGTTTTCACGATGTTGGTCTGCAAGGCTCAACAGAGTGCAAAACTGTCCTGAAAGTAAGTGACAGTAACTGTCTTTCCTTGAGAAGAAATTGAGAAGGAATCGGGCAGTTCCCCCAGCTTCCTACTGGTAGCTGTATTAGCCTTGACACAGCACTAGCATTTAGGCTCCAGCCTATCCCAAAACAAAGTCAGTGCTTGAAAAGCCTTGCCTTATCTGTGGTGTCTGAAGTTGTTGATGGCTATTGGAGCCTTGCATAACAGTTATAGTTTATGTACTTAAATAATAAAAGCGTCATGTAGTGGGTTGACCCTGGCTGGACGCCAGGTGCCCACCAAAGCCACTCTACCACTCCCCTCCTCAACTGGACAGGGGAGAGAAAATACAATAAAAAGCTTGTAGGTCGAGATAAGGACAGGGAGAGATCCCTCACCAATTACCATCACAGCCAAAACAGACTTGACTTGGGGAAATCAGTTTAATTTATTACCAATCAAATCAGAGTAGGATAATGAGAAATAAAACCAAATCTTAAAAAACACCTTCCCCCCAGCCCTCCCTTCTTCCCAGGCTCAACTTCACTCCCAATTTCTCTACCTCCTCCCCCCACAGTGGCACAGGGGGACGGGGAATGGGGGCTGTGGTCAGTTCATCACACGTTGTCTCTGCCGTTCCTTCCTCCTCACGGGGAGGACTCCTCACACTCTTCCCCTGCTCCAGCGTGGGGTCCCTCCCACAGGAGACAGTCCTCCACGAAGTTCTCCAACATGAGTCCTTCCCACGGGCTGCAGTTCTTCACGGACTGCTCCAGCGTGGGTCCCTTCCATGGGGTGCAGTCCTTCAGGAACAGACTGTTCCAGCATGGGTCCCCCACAGGGTCACAAGTCCTGCCAGCAAACCTGCTCCAGCGTGGGCTCCTCTCTCCATGGATCCACAGGTCCTGCCAGGGGCCCGCTCCAGCATGGGCTTCCCATGGGGTCACAGCCTCTTTTGGGCATCCGCCTGCCCCCGCATGGGGTCCTCCACAGGCTGAGGTGGATATCTGCTCCACCGTTAACCTCCATGGACTGCAGGGGGACAGCCTGCCTCACCACAGTCTTCACCACAGGGGAATCTGTGCTCCGGCGCCTGGAGCACCTCCTCCCCCTCCTTCTTCACTGACCTTGATGTCTGCAGAGCTGTTTCTCTCACATACTCTCACTCCTCTCTTCTCCGGCTGCAATTACGCAGGGACGGGGGTTCCCCTTCTTCAATACGTTATCGCAGAGGTGCTACCGCCGTCGCTGATGGGCTCGGCCTTGGCCAGTGGCGGATCCGCCTTGGAGCCGGCTGGCATTGGCTCTGTCGGATGTGGGGGAAGCTTCTAGCAGCTTCTCACAGAAGGCACCCCTGTAGCCCCCCCCGCTACCAAAACCTTGCCGTGCAAACCCAATACACATCAGAAGGTTCAAGTTAACGTCAGGGTCCCATTGCACCGGGTGCAAAAGCAAAGTATCCTCTAACCTTGCTGAGATTTGCTGCCGATCTGCGGCCTACGTGTGCTGAGTGCAGAGCCATTTTGTGTGGGAGACCGTCCACCTCTGAAGGACAGAGCTAAATACTAGGCTGTGTGGGTAAACATTAAGAAACTAGAAATTGTACAAACACGGTGCATTGAGGATTCGGTTAATTAAAATACTTGCCTATTCTCTTTCAGATTTCACGACAGTTTCTTAAAAGTCAATGAATGTGTTAGAGAATTAACTTATATTTTTGTAATGATTTCTGAGTGGCAAAAATCATAGTTTATATAGGGGATGTGGGTGTCCTTTAGTTTCGGATAGAAAAGTCAAAGATCCGTTGTGTGGATCATTATTCTCATATGAAGATCACTCTGCTCTTTATCCACATTTTATTATAGTTTCTTGTAAAGAAACCTGTGTGAAAAATGCACACTCTAACAAAAGGGTAATAGGCAAAAGGCTTTATTATTTAGTTCCCATTTTAAGTGCAGCATAAAGTGTTTCAAAGTGTGATCCTGTAGAAAGCAAATCCTGAAAGCAAAGTTTTTAAGTGAATTTCTTCATTTTACAAACCGAATCTGTCATGAGGTTATCTGTATAAATAGCTTAAAAATGTATATCAAATGTTTGTGTAATTAAATTATATTGCATTAAAAATAAAATTTGATCTCTTAAAGCTAGATAAGAAAGCCACAACTTGAAAACAGAAACAACTGTATATGAGGAAAGCATTTATGTTTAACCAAATGTGTCACGCACCCAGTGTGACTGATCAAAGAACTGGTTGCAGTCTCGAGTTCTCCAAGTCAATACCTTTCTTTTTTCCCCCTGGAAATAAAACAGCTTTTGCTTTTTATATTTAAAAATTTATTGTTTGCTTTAAATGTAGATATTCTCCAGATATATTGAACTATTTCACAGTGTTAAGGTTGGGGCTTGCTACATCTGATGAAGAATTTAACTTCTGGTATTTACATACATTTTCTGGTTTAACTGCAGAAAAAGTCTTTGACGGAAATAATGAAGAAGGCTCTTTCCCTTACTAGTGAAATGCATTTCAACTTGGAAAATGAAAAAAGCTATGGATCAATAAACAATGGATCAGTGGGCACGTAGAGAGGAAGATAAGGTTGGGGTGTATATGTTTGTTTGTTTGTTTAATTAAAAGTAACTACTGGTGATTTTACTATCTTTAGTTCTCAAAAGTTTATGGTTGCTTAAAGGCTATACTCTACAATGCACCTCCTCCTAGTATCCTTCAAGGAGATATTCAAGGAATTGGGAATAGCCTGTATGCATTCGTAGCCCAGCCATATCTTTTTCAGTCATTCACAAGAAGCAAGAGATCTGAAAAGACTGTTTGTGGAGTGAAGTTTCCCTAGAAATTTAGAGTGAATGCTGCTGGAAGAAGTTATTTCTCTGTTTCATTTTAGAGCTGGTTGGTTGGTTTGTGTAACAGAAGGCAACAAAAGTCCTTGTCTGAATTGTCTTCACATTGTTTCAAGGCCTTGCTCGCTATTTGCACGTATCTATCTGAGATTTTCTCTCCAGACCCAGTTAAGTTAGTTCACATTTTTCTCCTGCCAGGTATAACGTCCAGTAGCCCATTTTTGTTCATGTGCAACCAGCTGTCTTGCGTGGAGGTAGTTGGTGGCCCTGTGGTGGCCCTGACGGGCTCTATGGCACGAGTAGTATCTGAAGGAAGCTGGGGAGGGAGGTGCAGGGAGGCCTCTTGGGGCCTTGCATGGTGGTCTCGTCTCAGTTGCTGCAGGTTGGGGGTGGTCCAATATCAATGACTTCAAACTCAGGAGTCCTGTGTTTTACTTCAGTAGTCAATACTTCAGTTGGTGGCAGTTTGATTTTAATTAATCTGAAGAAATGTATTTCTTACCATTTCTGAGACGAGCGTGAATCATTTCTCTCTGTTTAAGGAGCTCTGGCAATATTTGCCTTTTAAACTGAGGGAATTACCTGGTTTTATCATTTCACACAATTCAATTATTTTATCTCATGTCCATGTTTCAACATCATGTATTGAGATTCATTAACAGTTCTTTGGCAGTCACAAGACACTAATCATCTGTTTACAATATTGATCAGCAGCTTTCATGTTATATTACATTTGAAGTGAGAAATAATCCTGCAGCGAATAGTGAATAAAAGGCTGGGAAGAAAGGGAAGAAGCTAGCTTAGGCTATATAAAGTAGTTTTTTCAAGTACATTGGAAACGTCTGCATCCCAATAACTGGACCCCCTTAACAACTTCTAGCTCTGAAATTCCAACAGAATTTCCCATCTACAAGTTGTTCATTGTCTCTGGTCATCTATATTCATAAAGATAGAGATTTCTATTCCTACAGATACAGATTTCTGTTGACTTCTAGGCAGCTTCCGAGTTGCAAGAATATTTATGGGCTAATAAAAAATACTTAGGTTCTGATGCCTCAGCAATTTCATTTGTTACTGTATATACATTCTTCCTATATTATACATAATAGGTTGTTATTATCTCAGCTCTTCTAAATGACATACTTTGCAGAATGGAAATTAAGAACTAAACACTAGGAATTAAAATTTTACTTTTCTGAAGTCACTAGCTGAATTGCTTCTGAATTAGTCTGAAAAGATTGATTTCTGGGGCTTTTCAGCACTAGATTCATGGGGGCTGGCACTAGGAGAATGTTGAAAATTATATAAAATGTGGCCAAGATTTACTTAAGAATCTGTATAACTTTTCAGAGCTTTGAGACACCTTAGTGTTACTGAATAATAAGATACAGTAGTTCTGCATCTATAAAAGTTGTGAGCACATGCGTTCAAACAATGGGGTTCCTTTAAAGTATATTACTTTCAGATAGTCAAATTACTAGTTACAAAGTTCCTGCAGTTGTATCCACAGTCTTTTCCCAGAATAGCTCTTAAAGGCAACAGCCATCAGATGGAAAAGACAAAAAGTTTTTCCTTTGGAATCCTTAGTCATATTCTTATATCTACATTTACGGTTGTTAATTTACAAAACTTTGTTGAAACTCAGTGTAGTCACAGAGATATAATAAAGACTTGTATTTCCTTCTCCCGCTATTATAAATATTTCGGAATGAATAAGTTACTGTCTTGAAGCTAGTCTGTCTTTTGCACATGGATGAGGACAGGAAGAAGTGTCAAAGAAGAGAGATAAAGTTGAAGAATTTAGATAAAACTTGTGCAGAGGAGTAGGAGGCTAAATAGATCTGGCAGCAGCAGGCTGACTTTTCCATTACTTTTCGATTTAATTATGAGAGTTGCTTAAGTTGTGGATGCTGCCTGTTAGTCACATGGTGTTGCCAGCATTTATTTCCGAATCAAATCTATAAAAGGAAATGAGAGTTCTCGGTCCTTGCAAACCACTTGTCTGATAGGAAATCACTTACAAATAATAAAGTGCATACTAGAGTATGAAATAATTCCTTGATGTGTGACCTTCAAAACTGTTTTAAGGAAAACTGTTGAAGCTATGAGTAGTAGAAACTTTTCATACTGTAAGAATTATAAGCTGCAGGCTTGTGTTTTTTCAGCTAGCTCGATGGTTGTCTTCACTATGAAACTGTATTTACAGAAGCAGCAGGGGTTCCCTGTGGGCCGGGGTAGGAGAGCTGCCTGGGGATGGCGGAGAGCCGCGTCCCTCAGCTTTGTACTCCACAGGGCTGACTTCGTTGGGGGTATCCCCACCATCTGAGTAATAAACGCAGGCAGACTTGTAAGAAGGGCTGAGAGCACTGCAGGAGTAACTTACATAGGGGGTCAAGTTCTCATCGTCAAAAGGAAGTGACAAAGTGCACATTTAGCCTTATATCTTAAAAGCAGCAGGCAAGAATTAACTGCATAATTTTCGCTGGTCAGTGAAATAATAATCGACCAGAGGATCTCAATTTTTTTGTACTGATTCAGGCCAAAGTGCATTGTGGCATGGAAAAGATGACTGCCTTACTATATATACTATACAGCTAATAAAAAATGTGAACTGATACAATACTACTTGAGAATTAAAACTGTAGGGGATTCAGATCCAACTCTGCCATGTTACAGCATGTAAGTTATTATTATTGACTTGCGGTTTGAAAAAAAAAACCTTGATAATATTTCCTGCCGTGAAATGCCTGAAGTTTACCAATTTATAATACATGTCTTATAGCAGTACTTCTGACTTCCGTAACAGTCCCTTCGTCAGGGATTGCAGAGTGGTTTGTACATATTCACTGACTGGACGTTATATTGACTTAGAAGAAATGAAGTATGATGTTCATTGCAGTTTGTTACACAGAGACCCCGGAGTTAAATGATTGCAGAACCAGAAGCAGTAACAAAACTGCTGTGGGTTGATTTGCCATCCTCTACTCTGAACAGACTCCGCTTTGTCTAGTCTTGCCTAATTAGGTAAAGATTCAAATTTTGACATACAGAATCTGTACACTTTTGCAGTGCCATTATTGCTTTTAATAAACAAACAAACAGCAAGCAAACATCTCCCAGTACAGGTGACACCCAGATTATGTGTTTTCCAGTAATTTGTCCAGTTTGAAAGCTCAGTGCTCTACAAAGACAACTGTGTAGTCAGCGTCTTGATCACAGGAATAAACCATCTGCTACCAAATTTTCTAAAGTCATGACATATTTCTGATTCTTCTATTTGGTCAGTACCATGAACTTTCGTATGTTGTTCAGCACTTCCAGATTTATCTCATGCTTTGTGATCTTCTGTTGTCTACAAAAAATTCTCCTTGAGGGAATTACAACAATACTTACCTTTTTGTTTTCACAAGTGCTGCAGAAATGCAAAGGGCATCAATGTTGCAGGATTGTGTAACACACCTGTGATTACTTTAGCAAATAATTTGAGAGGGTTTTTTTTAAATGAAGAGCTTTATGTACATTCAGGGAGAGGTCCTAACATAGACAAATCCAAAATGCCTTTAAGGAAAAGAATGTGCGTGAGCTTTGCATTGGCGGCACAACATGTTTTTTAGGCACTACGTACACCAAGTAATTTGCTTAAATTATTTCTCCTACTTTTCTTAGTAGAGAGCTTGATGGCCCCCTCAAAATAGCAGGTAGGCAGCAGAATTCAGGATTTGTGATGGCAGACTGAAAGTTGAAATACACTATTAAAATGGAAACTAGAAGATTGAATCAGAGGTGTTTGTTTTAAGTATTATAAAAGCTTCATTGTCTAGCTCAGGAAAAAAAGCCACTATTTAATAAGTAGTGAAGAAAAAACTTGGACCTGCTCTTTGACTTATAGTGGATTTTTATCTTCAAAGCCTATCTTGTCCACAGTGCTGGCCCCAAAATGCTGCGAAAGAACAAAATCATGTTTTTATTTTTGTTTTTGCTAGTATGATCTAAAGAACTTTCAGACCTTTTTTTAGTGTTTGACACATTTGAGTTTGAAAAATGTATTAATATATTTCTCAGACTCTGTAGATGACTTCTGTGGTCTACGAAAGTGAACTTGTTGATTTCTATAAAATGAGATGGCAGATGGAACACGTTTCTAGCAGGCAGAAATAGAACTGCTAAGGCAATCAGGCTGATACCTTAACTGTACACACTTCTTGGAAATGTAGTGTAGAGTAAGAGCTTAAAAGTCAAGTCACAAAAATAGTTCAAGAAAGGGATGTAGAATGTACTGTGCTGGTTGCACTCCTGGTTTTTGAACGTTGTCAACGATCTCCACAGTTCATATGTTTTGTCTAGATGCGGTGGCATGTTGTAGCTATGTGAAAATGGTGCTTTTGTACCTTTATAAATGCTGTTTATTTCCCTGGCTTCTTTCCTTACACTTCCAAGTTGGATAAGATTCTCCTAGGAGTTAACAAACTAATTTTGTTTTCTTGGAACGTAAGATGCCCCAACACGAGTGTGTTCTGTGAAGGTGGTATTTACCATCCTTCCATGTTTGGTTCTAATGAACTGAGGTTATGCTTAGTGCAGACTGATCGTGCTTTAAGGCTGTTGCCTCCAGCCTAAAAAAGGCAAAACAAGTCCAATGAACAGGGAGAGAAGGTAGATCTGGATGTATTATTCTGTAACTCTCTTTGATAGATCCAAAGTTAGGGTTCGGAGGAGGGCTAGAGGCCAAACTGCTGCTTTGCCTATCAGAATGAGTCACTAGCAAAGTAATTGCATTGATCATTGCACACCCACAAATTACAACAGAAAATACCTTGCAGGGGGCGGAGGTTGTACTTTTCCTAAAGGTTTCTCTATAATTAATCTACCATAAGTGCTGGTGCTTTAGAAACATCTGAACCCTACTGTTAAGCATGGTCCTTGCGTGCCAGTTGACCACTCCTACACGGTTTCGGTGTTTCTCGTGCTATTGCTTGGGTGCTAATGAAGGTTTTGACACCAATGCTGTTGGAAAAATTCAAGCCATGTATTCTGCTTTTGTTTTTAAATTGTAACTCTGTTTGCCTGTCTTTGTTGCAGGCATTAGGAGTTTGAGCAGCTGCATTTTGTATACCTACAGCAAAACAGCTCCCTTGTTAGGCAGAACATTTCATAAAGAAGTGGAGCTTGCTGAGCCATAGGGAACACTTTTGTCTCATAAACAAGAGGCTGATTATCAAGAGACTGTACTTGTTTGTGGAAGAGGTAACTGAGCAGGCTTCCTTCTCTCTTGGGTGTCTTACCTGGTACTTTACCCCATAATTTCTGCATTAAGTCCATTTAAAAATTTTTGTTCCTACAGCTTACAGTTGCACTTGGTAGATGTTTGGGGGTGAAGAGTATTTTTAATAGAAAATGAGTTGCTACTCTTGGCACAAGCAAACCAGTAATAATTGGAGGCACTGGGACAAATTGTCTCTCACTGTCTGCTCTGGGTTTCTTTTAACATCAGTTTACAACCACCTCAGTTGATCACTGGGTTAAGATTCAAGTTTAAAGTCAGGCTCTCAAAATTAAGGTTGCCTATGCAACACCTCCATATACAGATATATATATATATGCACATAGCTTTTTAGATTTTTTTTTTCTTCCTGTAAGGCCGACTCTTGCATTATAGAGAAAAGCCCGGGCAATGGAAAATAAATACTATACAAAAAATTGCAGTAAAAGGTTGTTTGTCTTAAATTCACCTCCCTATTGCCTACCTGATTTGTTGCATAGCATAGACGTACCTTTTTTTTATTCTCGTCATTCACCCTGAAGCCCCAGGTATTATTCCCTCAAATCTATTCACTCAGCAAGTTTGCATTATCACTTTTATTATACGTTATTTATAATATTACTATACATTTTTAAAACAAAAAGCAGATGATTTATTCTTCGCTACATACTAAAAAATCTTAGCTGTTGGATTATATTATGTTGAGCTGCCATGTATATCTTATAGAGAGATAGCAATATGTTATTTAAAGGCTTCAAGAGATTAAGAAACTACTAGGTATAACAGTACCATCCTATTTGGAGATTCAAAGATGCTTATATAGGGTAAGCATGATGGTAGACTTTAGAAATACCCAATGTACTGGGTTGTGTCAGTAGCCTCCACAGGAAAAGTGGTTTTCTTCCTTTGACCAGATTTGTAGCTGTCTAATTATTATATTGGTCATTATGTTTAGAAACACACAGATTTTTCTCTTTTGTTTTTTCTTCCCTTCATTCTTAGCAGTTATGTTGTAGAGAAAGTTAAATTTAAAGCAGTTACAACAGCAATGTTGGGAAAGTTTGTCTCTGATTCGAAATGCACAAGTCTTGAATAAATGAGAAAATGGAACAAGAAACAAACAGAACCTAATGGATACAGGAGTGGAACTCTTAAATTTAAATTGCCCTAATCTTAGTCTAAGTGTCCAAGAACTATTTGCAGCGAGTAGAGACTGCAGAGGCTTGCAAGAGAGTTCTGGAGCCGCAAAAGTAGCTTTTGCTTTATCTTGTTAAATTCCAGGTTTTACTTGGCTGAAATACAAACTTTTTAAAATTGCCATTCTTCTGTTACTTTACATGGCTTATGCTACAAAACCCAACGGAATACCAATACGCTAATCTGATTTGTGGCATCTGTTGCAGCCAGCGCGGCAGCAGACCCCTGTGACACCCCCAGCAGCCGCAAAGCTTTCTGGAGCATGAGGGGGGAGCTCAGCTGAGCTTCACTTTGCCCGGCATGCTGTCCCTCTGGTCATCCCCTGGGCCCCACGTGGAAAAGGGCTTCCTCACAGCTCTCGGGGAAGTGGAGAAAGTGTTAGGTTGTAGTCCCTCCTCCTAGTCATCTCTCCCAGATGTTGCTGCCCATCCTCCCCCGTAACAGCACAGCATCCTGGTGCTTGCTGTTGCTGCCACGCTCAGCGGCTTGGGCTGCAGGCTGGTGCATCCCGTTCAGTTTTGACCTCAGATGTGGTACACAGAAAAGGATGCTTAAAAGGGTATTGTTTGGATTGCGGAGTCAAACATACCACATTTAGAAAATCCTGAAAGTAGTTTGCCTATGCAACCTTAACTTGACTCCACTGGCTGTCATCCTTATGGTATTACAGTGTTACCCGTCAGTTGTCGCTCTTTTATGCCACAAAACTTTTCCATAGTTGAGTGGATGGGAGACTAGGACTGCCTATATACCCCCTGCCCTGTGCTTTGGGAAGTACAAGGGGGGTACACCCCGCTCGGTAGGGAGGCACATACCTCCCTTCCCGTATGAATTCTGTGGATCATCTTGTGCTGCTGTCATTGTTGGGAGTTTGGGAGGTATTAGGGTGGGAATTTTTAATGCATTGCGTGATTTACTTTTTGTTTGGTTAAGTACGTGAGAGAAGTAGTAACTGGAATTCAGAATAGAAGTGACGACTTCATTTCATACCCACAATGGCAGAACTATGAATATGTGTAACATTTGCCGCTTCTTTAAATGGTTGTCAGGTTAATCAGACAGGTTTAATCTGTGTTTTAGATGTCTTACAGTCCTGAAGCTTAGGAGAATAAGAGCATGAATTTTGGCTTTAGGGTGATCGATCTTATTTCACATTGATCTAAGCAGCTGTTTCCAGGTTTACAATATATTAACAGAAGAAATATGCGCAATAGAAAATACAGTGGAGTCTTCCACATCCCAGTTTCTGGGAGACTGAAAGGTGACATCAGGCTAGCTATTAAATGTATGCTCCATCTGGAAGGAAGACAGAAAGGAATCTTAATAGAATAAAAATTGTGTTCCTGACCTAACACGAACTTTTGTGGTTTGTAAATCAATTAGATGAAAAGTTGGTTTCCAAAATGCATAAAGATTTGTTCATGAAGATATGTCATTGTTTAATCATCACTAATATTTATTCCCAATTTTGGCAGCTGAAAAGTGAAACAAGTCCATTTTTTAGCTACTTGAAAATTTTTTGTAGGAGTTATAAGGGGGAGGAGGTTTCTAAGGTAACCTACCAATAAATAAGTTTATTTCCAAAATAAGGAAAATTAAATTTCAAGAACATGCTGTAACTTCTACTAGGAGAAAGTTGAAAAACAGTGCTTTGAGACTTAGCTGTAGTGCATCTGTGTTTGTTATCTGTATTCGTTTCTTGGAATATTTTGTATAGGAATATATTCCCTCCTTTTTTTTCAACCTAAAAATGTTACCTTGTAATAGGTGAGTAAAAATATTTCTATAAGACCTTTTTAAAATGTAGTAAAAATACAATACTGTTTACATCAGTGATATCAGCTCAGGGTGTTTCTACATTTATGCACATCTTAACTTATTTTGTTCTGAAAGAAAAAGGAATCATAACCTGCCTATGTCACTTCCTGATTTTTAAATGATGCGTGAATATTTATGTGTAGCAAAAATTATCTACTAGTGAAAAGGAAGCTCGGGAATGTGGGGCTGAGTTTTTTGGACTGCCTCAGGAAGAGTGGAAAATTTCCAGGTAATTTTATATTAGTAACTATTTGAGATGTTGTGTGTCACATCTTCATTTTGATCATATCAAAATTTTGTATTGTATTGTATGGCCTAATGATGGCTATAAATTCTTAGGTAACTGGTGTAAATTAATGTGTGTAAAGTAAAAAGTACCTGTAATTCATGAGACCTGTAGCTCGTGAGACCTGAGGCATCATCATTTACTTCTCTAATGCTCTAATTAAAATACTACATCAAAAAATACATTAATGGTTTTATTTTATATGTATATTAATAGGTGCAAATATTTGTATGCCTTTGTCCCTCGGGAAGAGTTTGGATGAAACAGCCCAGTTTTGTTTGGTTCATAGACATGTCGTGATGTGTTTTTCTGCTTTCAGGCATAGTACATTGTTCCTGGTTCTCTTCAGTATACTAAATATTTTTAGTAGATTCCAGTGACTTCGATCCGATAGAGGTCAGCTGCATGTGCTTGCAAACCAAGTGCATCAGATGCCCCTAGACACTTTCCATGGCCCTGTTTTCTCCTGTTCCAGTTGAGGTTTCTTAAAGGACCTGGCTCATGACTTTTAAGAACTTCTGAATAGCCACTTTCCAGAAGTCAGACCCTTAAGAAAATCTTAGTTTGGCCATCTCAGAATGTAAGCTGCTAAGGTCAAAACTTACTCTTAAAACCTTATTTGTGTTGTACTGACCTAAGGTAATGTTTTGTATGTAGTTCCTCGCCTCCCAGAAACATTAACTGAAAAGTTTTTGCCCATCTTCCTTTATCAGCTGGAGCAAATCTGAATTCTCTGTCCTTTGAATGACCCTGTCTCTTCCCCGCGACTGGCGTTGCTAAATGTGGCTGCCACCCTGAGCATACCGCAGTCCCAAGAGCAGGTGCTGCAGGGCGGGCTTAGCCCAAAGCCCGCACCTTTGTTAGCTCACCAGTGCCTGCTTGCCAACGAGGTGGCCATGACGTGGCCATGGCGGGAGGAAGAGGTGACAAGCATTGGGGTCTACAGGAATGAGTCATGGGGATTGGGGACCGGGGAGCAGTTGCTGGAAGGCCGGTCAGGCAAAGGGGGCTTGGTTGCAGAGGTTGAAGCTAACGTGGTGACTGCTGTCTGGATGTTGGCCCGCGATGGAGAGTAGGTTGGGATCCAGATATGTTTGGCATGTGTGAGCAGGATCCTCCTGTGTGCTTGGTTGTGTGCAATGGGAGCCTTCAGCAGTTGAGGAGAAAAAATACCAAAGAACTTAGAGCAGATGAGAAAGGGGTTAAAAACAAGTGTGAAAAGTTGGATCATGGTACTTGGTGTCTTGAAATGAAGCAGGATTTTTCTGGAAGGCTTTAGTCACCTGGGAAAGAAGGATCGGGTAGCTGTGTGGGAGGCAATTTGCAGGCAAGTGTACTCCTCTGCAGTAGATCGGTACATTTTAATGAGGTGAGTATATTTGCTCCGTTTTATAGGATTTGCTTTGGACTAGAAGTCTGGAAGTTGTTTTAAATAGACTGCTTTGAGATATAATGGTCAGGTGGAAATATTTGAAGTATATAATATGGAAACCCTGTATTTACAACATACTTGTAGGGTCTCAGAAGCTGAGCTGAAAAGATTGCCTCTTTTTCAGAAGGGATTTTTAAGAGTAAACAAAGCTCATACAGAGGATGTAAAAACAGAAGTGAAGTTAGAAACTGCTGTAGCTATGCAATTTCATTTATTTTTTCATTTACTGCAGCCATCTCTCAATCCATCCCACCCCACAGGAAAGGAAGCTTTCATGGCGGCATCGTTATCCTCGTCCCATGCCCTTCCCGTAGGCTGCGTGGGGCTGAATGGGGCCATTTTTTAGATGTAGGTTCCCCTCAGAGATGGCTTTCCGGACGGCTGGGAATTCCCACCCGCCGATGGCCATGCTTGGCCCCCACACCTGCAGCATCGAGCACCTGCGAGAGGGAGGGCTGAGGTGGTGCACTGCTGTACCCGCACCCATCGAAGGGGGTGGGAGAGCTGGGTCCTTTTGCCTCGGGACCCTGATGCTTATCCAGAGCTCGCTCTTTCCATTGAGAAGGCGATGCCTTGCTTTGGACAAAGATGCCAGCAAATCAGATGCATTCAGCTGATGCCCTAAATATCAATCAAGCATAAGCTTCAAATTTGAGGAATGTTCCATGTTTTCTGGTATTTATCATTTTAACTTTTTCCAGTTCTTTCTTTTTCTTGTAGTCATGCTCTCTGTTACGTGTGTCCGCTTTCTCCTTCTACTTATTTAGTTTGATATCTTGTCCTTTCTTGAGCTTGTTTTTGCTTTCCTTCTGCTGTAGGAACACAAAGTTTATAATAGCTGTAGCATAACTTCAAAAGGTGGATCTGCAGTGTTTTAAACAATCATTACATAAGTCGTTAAAATAACAAAGACAAAATAAACATGTCTTCACTACGGTGAAGAAATAAATTCCAAGGGCAGGATAAGCATCTGCCAATCTCTAGTGTTGCTTCCTCTCTTCTTCCAAGACCTTCTGCAAAGGTTTTTCACACCTGCTTTAACATCTCCTTTTCTCTAAAGTTTTGAAAACTTCTTAAAGAATGGATTTTTTTCTCTATCTTGTGCACAATAAAGTTGAAAGAAAAAAACATTTCTGGGGTTATTCATGTTCAAAGCTTAACTAAATAATTTTCAGTACTAGTTTGTTCTGAAAATCTTGTCTTGTGTTTTGCCTCTCCCTGAAAACGTCACCAGCAGGTCACAGGCAGTTGCTGAGGAGCGGAGTGTCACCTTTTGGGGCACCTCACAGGGGTGGTGTGCAAGATTGGGAAACCCATACAGAGTAAAAGTGAACTCACTGTGCTGCCAAGATCTTTCACTACAAACTTTGTCTTTTGAGAGAAGTTTTTAATCCTGAAAAGGTGTGGGGAGGGACTGGCAAACAATTTTAGAAAGTTTCAGAATTCAGATATTTACACAACATTTCGACAGGATTATGAAGTGAATAGTGGTATTACAGCCAATTTACACAGAGCCAAATTGAACTGTGGAAAAGCAATTTGTTAGGTTTCACAAATTTATGACTGACCAAAGGACTCTGATGATTTAGTAGCCATGTTGAGGTGTTAAGAGATTACAAACAACTTCAGTGTTTAAGTTGATGTACTAGTTTAACAACATTTTAGAAAGCTTTAGCTGGAAAAGCTCAGTTACGGTTTGACTTAACAGTAATGATACAACATAAAATGGACTCACAGCTTTAAAACAAGCTGGAGTATGTGATGCTCTATGGCAAGGGCTGGAGGAGCAGAGGAGCCGGCAGGCAGGGTCGGACCTACTGCTCTGTGTGTTTGCATTTTATACCGTCACCAAGAACAGCTTTGATTCCTCTTTCAAGTAATTCTGAAATAAGCTTGCCAGCAGATAGTTCTGGATTGGGATGCTTGGGATAGCAGCTAGGAAAAGCACGTTGTGCCAGGCGGCTGCTTGGAGGAAGTGGTGTTGAGCAAAGACTCTGAAAGTCTTGCAATCAAATTTTTCTATTGCATGAGAAAAAACCGAGCAGCGGAAAGTTGTGTTTTTCAGGAAAAATTACACAATCTTTTTAAATTTACAGACTGGTTCTTTCTCTGGGAAGCTAATGTTTACAAGCTGAGCAGCTTTTTGCATCACTTTTATGCCTGTTCCATGACAGAAGCTTGAATTCAGTTAAAAATTATGTTTGCATGCCTCTAGGTAACATTTGTACTTACAGTAAATTTTATCTATGGACTGGTATGAATTTTGGAAACAGTCTTCATTACATATCATGTACTGGAAACTGTCAGAAGCCATAAGTTCAGTCTATTTTACTGCAATTTTGCTAATAAATGTTTTTTGCTTTTCTTCTTTAAAGATGTAATCTATCATTCTGCAAAAGTATAAATCATGAAGGTTGGTGGGAAGGAACAACACATATTGATTGGGTATTGAAAAGATTGAGAAATGTTCTCTTATTTGATGCATTTCCAATTTTCAGGAATTCTTTGAACACGCAAAAAAGCTCTGGGATGATGAAGGTGTAAAGGCATGCTTCGAGAGGTCGAACGAATATCAACTGATTGACTGTGCACAGTAGTAAGTATTTCTTTTTATGGAATTAACAGCCAAGAATGTAATCATTTATAACAAGTTAGAAAATATATTTATATTGGTAAGATCTAGGAGTTTTGCAATGCAGCGATTAACGTTTTAATTCTCTGTATAGGCTGAGCATGTATAGCAAAAGTAATTGATGGTTATCATAGTTTGCCATTATTATACAACTAAATATTCTGCCTCAAATATTTAACACTAATAAAGATGAGTATAAAAAAAATCAAATTAAATAATTTTAAGTATCTTTATTCCATTTGAAATAGATTTACATAAAATCATTTCATTTCAGTTGAAACTATTAAGTTTAAAAAATGTAGAACCAATCGAAGAAAATTGCTTTGTTTTAAATTCTGAGACCCAGACAGCACTGAAATTGTTCTGTGTTTTCACATTCCATTAAAGCTTCTGAGATTTTTACCTAACTGGATGCATACCTGCATTACTAATATATTTTTTGGGGGAAAAAATGATAAGCAGTATTTCATTAAAGATAGTACATTTGGTATTCTGTCCTTCATATACCTCAAGTGAAGTGATACGTGTGTGCGTAACACAGTCATAATCCTTAAGCAGGTTCATCTGATTGGAAATGTTCTGAAAAAAGATGCGTAGTAGATTCTGAAGGTGCAAATCATAAATACATGGTACATTGATGAAAACAGATTAATCAGGAAATAGTACATTAACATGCCAGGGCTATAAAACTCAGCTGTACTCGGGGATAACCCAGCTCTGAATTAGACTTTGACCAAAAATATACATTTCATGTGAACTGCTATTGCGAAAATGTATACTCTTACAGTTGCTGTGTGATTTAGGGTTTTCAGAGAACACATTCTAGTGTATTATGATTTGTCTAATTGGCAGTATGGTCAGTAGCAATGCCACAAGTCTGTTGTAGCACTCAGCATTTGTTTTTCTGTCCTCTCTGCTCTTGGTGCAGAGACTGGAGCAGAGGAAACGGGCCGTGTTGCTAAAGGGCTTGTCGCGCTTCTGCCACAACGGGGAATTTCGGTGCTGCAGGTCATAGTTTTCTTTTCCCTCTTTCCAGACTATTTTTGGGAAAGAGAAGGATCCAGTAATGATTCATCAGCACATGGAAGTGAGGGAAAATTACATATGTGTAGGAGGGAACTCATTTGACCTCAGTGGACTGAATTTACCAAAACTTGGACATCTGTTCACAATCCAGAGTGGCGAGAAATGAAAGCAATGGTTGTACACAAAAAAAACTAGAAAATTGTCCTAAACTGTGATCAGTGGGTTTCCCCTCTGCACTCACCCACCACCACCGCCATGCTACAGATCTGAGCTATGCTTGCTGAAGAGTCCAGACTGACTGTTTATGATATCTATTAATACACTCAAATAAGACATCAGACCAAGAAAATAGAATAATGACATGTATATAAAATAAATGAATGTAAAACTTACTTTACTGATCAGTAGAGGTCAATGCGTCTCCCAGTCCTGCTTTGGAAAACGGCACTGAAAGGACCAGGCGAAAAAGGAAGACGCTGAATTATAGTATTAATGGTATTGTGCTTTCCCTTAAAAAAATGATGCCTATCTAAAGGCTTTGACAAGGAGAAGAATATTAAGTCTCGTGTTATGTCCAAAACCAAAACACAAATGGGGAAAAAAATGGATCTCGAATGAAGTCCACTGTCCTGAAACATAAAACTAAATCCTACTACCTTTTTTCCTAAAAGCTTAAAGGAAGATTATTGGTTTTTTTTCCATGTCTCTTTCCTCCATATCCTCTAACTGGCTTGCTTTTTCTTTATTCTGAGATTATTTATTATAGTAGTAAATATAACGCTTGCATAATGCTTCACCTTCAAGACACTTTATGAAATAGTATTTGATACTTCAATATCCCTTGAGTGCATCTGTGCTTTCCATTTCATGATGTAACAGCTAAGTGACTTACCCACGTTTACAAGCCTTCAGTCTTAGAGATGAGACTTGAAACTGGGGAATAGCCGTGTCATTGATCTGATCAAACAGCCTTTTTCTCACAGGTATTGATGATTTAAAATGGTGAAGTGTATTCTTAACAGAAAGAAGATACTAAAAATACACCCAACTTTTATCTGCCCCTCCATCGTTCCTTGAAAACTAAAATGGTACCAATATAGTCAATGAAAAGGAGATTTAAAAGTTGCTGTGTCTTTGCTGCATGCGTGTATTTATATATTGCACAACAGTAGTTGCTTTACCCAGAAGAACATTTCTATGCTAGCATTGGATGGACCTTATTCAGAGTGGTGGGGTCATGTCCGCCTTGTAACTGAGAGCGTGTGAGACTAGGTTAGAAATACAATTCTGATATGCACATGTGTTTTCTTATGTGCACTTAGAAAATACTAATTGTAAGGGTGGTGTCTTTCTGGCTTGGCAGGAGCAGATGGCATTTTGCTCAGGACCTGTCCATGGTCATCTTTAATTGGTAAAGCAAAAAAGGGAAGGAGCGTAATGCTAATACACATGCTTAGCTGTGGGATTTTGAAAAATCTGCAGTGTTTTCATTACACTGGCTTTGGGAGAAAGCATCCCACGCCATCAGCTAAATCCTAATCTTTTACTTGATACTGAGGGAAGAACATTATCAGTAGGTCACCACTAATTTCTCTGCTTAAAAAAAAAAACAAAGCAAACCCAAAAAAATCCCAACATGTGTTAAAAATATCATTGGATTACAAGTAGGGTGGCTGACTTAAAATACTGAAAAGCATTATTAGCAAATTATAAAGTCAGCAGCCCAACTTGCTGACTGTCAAGTGAGTTACAAATACAGTGTATTTTGGAATAGTTTAATTTGGCTACAGTACAGAGCTTCTGTATTTTTAAAGCTTAACCTAATTTTCTTTATTACTGTGGGAGAAATATTTTTCTGGAAACAGAGGTAGTAGAAAGACACAAAGACAAATATTTTATTTACGTTAGGCCTGAAAGTTGCTTTTCCTTGATCTTTAATGCCCTTTTAAATTACCAGGGTACTGCTCCTTCATGGAAATGAGCATGAGGGCCTGCTTGTCAGATCTTTTTAATATTCTTACATGACTCTTCATGTATCTGCACTTCTTCTAAGTGTCATGTTGGTACATTATGTGATATTTGTAACAAATACAAATCTGTGACCAAGCCGGAGGTCAAACCTTGTGGTCTGACAGTGGTAAATGTATCAAAAGCAAAGATCTGAATTGTTCTTTATCACTAACTACAAAGATATTAAGTAAGTCTTGGAGGGGGAAGTATTGCATGGCCATCAACCATATTTTTTCCTTAACGACCTTCATATATTTCTTCAAGATTAATATCATAAAACTGGCAGGTTATTGTTTTCCGTCTTCTGATTTAATATTTCTTTCAAGTTAAATTTCAAGTTTAATTTCAAAAAAAAGTTATTTAATTTGAAAAATTGATTTGATTTAGTTGTGTCCCTATTTGACTTATCTAGATTTCAGCAGGTTGGTTTTGTTTATGATGGTAAATCTTACACCTTACTTTGGTTAACTTTTAACTTATTTTGAACTACTGTGATTATGTCCATATACACATACTTTATACTCAGCAAATTCTAGGTCTATAAGGGACTTTCAGATTGTGAATTAGTGCTGTCTTGGCATTGAACTGTCTCGTATATAAACAATAGACCAAAATACGTTCAATAAAAAATTTCTTGTAATTCTGGGACAGTTTTCTAAAAGCTAAATAGTTTCCTATAAGATGAATGCAACTCCATTTTTTACTATTTCAGTTTCTTCATACTAGTTATCAAATGCCCAAATTTCGTTGTATCCATGGAAGGGAACTGCAAAGCAAACTTCTATGAATGTAGAATGGATCAAAACAAATACAGGTCCAGGTATGATGGCCTTCATTTAAAAAAAGACCCAGAAAAAGAGTTGATGAGTTGTTATTTGTCTTTATAAACTTCATAAATTTACTTAAATTAATTTCTTTGGCAATGAAGAGGTATAAAATTTCCTTTTAACTAATCGCATACCGCAGGTAGAGTTATAGGTTGTAACTGCCTGTTTAGTGTTATATATGTAGGTGAATTGACTTCACCCTAATGCTGGTGAAATGGTTTCTGTATTATAAGCCCCCGTTCTTCACTGCAAACCATACCATACCATGTGCTAATTGGTGGCTGCTCTAGCAATCCTAGAAAAGCCACTGAAGTTACTTTTTGCTTGGAGATCTAACACGTGTGCCTATGGACAGCAGTGAAGTTGAAGACCCTTGCAGAACATCAGTCATCATTGGGGGATATCAGGCACCCCCAGTCTGATGACGTCCGTCTCATGTTTTGATAAAGTAAGATTGAGTTGTCTTAGTTTTGCTTAGTCGCATGTCGATTATTCAGTTGACTAGATAAAATTAGTTGATAGGGGATACTTACAGTGCTTAGACACTGTCAGGGAAAAGGTTGCAGTTTTAGAGCAGAATAGTAGACAAGCAGAACTAGGCACTTTTGAAAGGGGAGAAAAAAGACAAATCCAGAACATCCAATTGTCTTTTTAGGTCACACACAGCTTGCTCAAGGCATTGTTGTTAGGAAAAAAGTAACTACTTTCAGGTTCATTGGAAGGTTTCAGAGTTGAATTTTGTCCCATTGCAGTCACACGAAATAACAGCATGTGAGTGCATGGGTGGCCCTAGCTGGAAGGGTTGTACTTTGGCTCACTGAGTTCCTCGCTGTAGGAAGTAAACAAAGGGTTTAAGGGAACCCTCCCCTCAGCCAATACTTTATCCCCGTTTGTCTATCAATCTTCTTTCCCTGATAAAATGCGCCACTTCTGATATACTTAAGTATGAAGGCCTAAATTGGTCTCTATGCAAACATTTGGGCTAATAAAACTTGATTATGCAAGTTCTCAGGAAAGCAAACACAAGGGATGTGAGCTTGGCCAAAGAAAATTGATTTTATATTTGAGCTAATATACATGGAAAAGACACACCTCGAGTTCTTTTTCTTTGCAGTTATTCTGTCTTGGAGAAGGGTTTCAGCCAACTTCTGAGGCATCTATCCTGCTATTAGGTGGAGTAATTAAAAAAAAAAGTTCTTTGTGTTGTTGTCCACAGATTCAACTCCTGATGTGAGAAAAGATAGGGTTTTTTCTCAAGAAAAGCACTTCTTGAAACCAAGCATATTTCTGACTTTCCTTGTGCTGTCCTAGAGATAAGGTTTAATTACTAGCATGGACATAGTCATCCCTAAATTCACTCTTACAGTATGAGGTCAGAAAACCTACCTTGGCATTATCTGCTTCTTTTGACTAGTGTGGCACTTCAGTCCGGTGTGTTCGTATGTACACAGGCTACGCTCATGACTGTAAATAAATATGAGCATTAGTGCAATTCGTATATTTTCACTTAGTGTGGCTTCATGATTTGTTACTTAATACTGCTGCTTCTAGGGATTTTCCTAGAAGATTGGCTGTATCATACTCCAAACTGGATTCTGCTAAAGCTGTCACAGAGACAGGTCACACACTGGCTGCATCGAGGCAGTGGCAGCTAAGTCCTTCCTGCAGTGCCCTCCCAACACCAGTTGTCAGTGAACCCAAGCCACTTGCAGCAGTGCCAGTTGTTCTCAATATTAACCTTTTCAATGCCAAGGTCTTATTCATTCCTAAGCCTGTCTCCTTTGAAAGTGCCGTATACGGTAATAACTCCTGGTGTCTCAATGGTATTTTTTTTATTTTGACAATGTATGAGGCTTCAGCTTTCCCAGCTTTCGTAGCAGAATAGCAGAATTGCTTTTTTTTCCCCTCCTTATCATTAGAGAGTAGGAAGGAAGTGCTTTCTATCATCTCAGCATTTTTGTGTGTTTTATAATTTCTACCATATATAGGATTAAATCTAGAGATTATGCCCTGCTTTGTGTACTTGTTCATGGGCTCTCCATCAACATACACTGTTCAGCTCTGTCTAATTTAAGAATGCTGGAACATGAAGAAAAATAATCTCTTGGGCACCCTTGAGATCTCAGTTGAAATTTTGCTGAAAAATTCGACAAACCACTTAATAGAAACTGTCACTGATAATTGGCTGTATCAATTAGTGACTGACTGTTGCAGCCCATCAAACATTTTTGATATATCCCATATCATACGTCTTTGTCAAGGGAGATGCATGGAACTGGTGCCTTCAGTTGGATTTGTATGCTTTCAGCCCTGTCCCAGATTTCTTCATAGTAACTGCTGTGTAGGAGTAATTCAGGTAGTAA
This sequence comes from Calonectris borealis, assembly GCF_964195595.1. Lineage (NCBI taxonomy): Eukaryota > Metazoa > Chordata > Aves > Procellariiformes > Procellariidae > Calonectris > Calonectris borealis. The sequence continues at coordinate 59,154,383 of NC_134313.1, forward strand.
AGGTCACCCAAAAAATAGATACCTTCCAAAGTTTGATGGGAGGAGCCCCATAGCACCCCCGTTCTCTATCGCTAAAGGAGCCAAGAACAGTTTCTTCATCATTTATGTTCTCCAGGAAGATGACCAACAAGAGGCCAAAAGAATCTGACCTGGTGTGCTTGCATATAGCATGACAGAACTGCAACAGAGAATATAAACACAGTTATTGTTGAATAAGAGACTGTTTTCTACTTTATGCAGACGTATTTTCTGTGAAATCATTAATCCAGCAATCTATATTTAAACTGACAAGTAACAAAGATCAATAATCAGACTATCTGCACCACTTAGGGGAAAAATGATAAGGAATTTTAAGTCTTTCATTTTGTCCCTGGGGGATTAGTGTGGTACCTGTGTGTTCTGACATGATTTGAGACAAAACCCAAAATTACTTCCTCTAAATCTGCCGGCTTTTCCAAACCGCCTGGGAGCACTACAGTATATGACATGCCGCCATCTCTGCGTTTGGAAAGATTTTGATGTCCTTTTGCTCCGAAACACGCCACCTGCGTGCTAACAATCCCTGTGCCATACTTGGTTCTTGTTAGGACCATTATGCCCACGTAGAGAAAACAGAAACAGAGAGGGAAGACAATCAAGTGTGGAGAGGAAAGACAATCAAGTGGCTTTGTGCAGACGTCCATCCCAGAGCATGACATGTCCAGCCTCGGGTTTGCCAAGTCCTGTTTGTGCCTTCTCTGTTCGCTACGTACTTTGAAGACATCTTGGTATTTCTTTGTGCATGCCTGAGAAAGTAAGGGGGCTCATTGAAAGGGAAGCAGGCCCATGAAATACAGCTGCTGAAATTATGGTTTTGTTGTGGAAAGGAAGGGAGCAGAGGGAGAGTGGGAAGGAGTAGCTCAAGGAGTGGGGAGGAGGAGAGAAGTTGTCTTGCATACTGATCAAAGAATCGTGGTCTAAGCGTTTTTGAACGCTGCCTTTACACATGGCAGTAACATTTATTTTCAAATGTAACATAGTGTGACTGTGGCTTCGGATTCATATTTGAAACATGCTTTTTATTGGCAGATTAGAGCCAGAAGGTGTGAAACAACTCAGAACCCCCTTTTGTCTCCACTTTCTGTCTTCAGTAAAATTTCTTTCAACATAATGGATAGTGAAGTAAATGTGGATGTATGTATGATAAATTAAGGTAAACATACTGATTATAAGCTAGACAATATTATTTTTAAAAGCAGTGATTCTTTTTAAACTTGGTAACTGCTTATTAAATATGGGACAAATACTTTTTACTTAGAAAAATGAGAAAAAGTATTAATTATAAATGTTTCAGTCCTCATGTAACTAGATTTTTGATGGTGATATGAGAAAACTATAATAATATGATTTTCTTCCATCTAAAATTCTGTTCTGCTTCATATATAAGCAACTCACTGTGATGATGAAGTTTCTTCATTTTTCTTTTTAAGATCTCTCATGCAGTATCACTTTCAAACCTTAAAATTTCATTACATAAGCTAGAAGCAAATTTTGTTTGGTTAATTCATGAACAGGTTTTCTCCACTTAGCTGATTTAAACTATAAACCTTAACCAACCAGTAAATTGTTATTTAATGATAGAAAAAAAGAGAGGTGTTCTAATTATAGAGTAATTACTTCAGCCTTACTGATGAATCTTCTAAACAGAGGTGGTTGCCAGATAGGACAAAAATCATTCTACAGTGTGTAATGCATACATTTTTCACTGTTTACTAACTAGTAGACCACACTCTTGAGAGGCAGAATTGTGGTTTCTTAAAATATGCACTGGGAATTCTCTGAAATAACCTTTTCATCTGTTGCTGTGATTTGTTGTTGTTCCCCTTTTTGCCCTCATTTATAAAAAAGATGATTAGACTTAAGGAATTCTATCTTAATTTTGGTAATCAATATGTGACCATGATGTTATAGTACTAGTAGTTAGAAGTACAAAAATATGGAAGAAACCCCCAAAATGCCTTTGTATTTTCAGTTTGGAGGAAGTGGCGGTATGAAAATACCGTTTGCAAATAGCCAGTATGGCATATGGGCATATACCCACCTATTTTAGCCACTTCGGTTCACAAATGCTTTCCATACCTAGAGAAGACAATAATATTTCTCAATTAAAGAATAAGAGAGAAAATAGTTTATAAACACAGCACCCTCTCTGTCTTTTAAAAATTAATATGACAAGTATTTTTTCCTATTAACTAGCTACCATTGGAAAAGCCTTTAAACAGCCCTAGATGGGCTGCTCAAACATAAAATTAAACCATACATTTTCCCACACACGTCTGTGCGCATGACTGTCTGTTTTCTGCAGTTTTAGGACAAGCAAAAAGGTTGAAAACGTAAGGCAGAAAAACATCAAATATTCCTTAACCTCAGCTTGCAGTAGTAATAAAGTCTAAAGACCAAGCAAAGTTATGACAAATGCAAAAAGACTTTGACTCTCTTAAAATGTTTTATTAAACATTTCTAGTTTCCTTTGAAAAATATAGCAAAGCTGACTTTATTCTATTGAGGAAGGAGTTCTTTCCTCCCTAGTCAACAATATTTTTCAGTTTTTCCTGAACACCTGATGAATGGTTTTCTTAATTTTTTTCCTGACTGTTTGCACACACAGTGTAATAGTAGGTGCAGGACATGTTAGTGTAACACAGCAACTCAGCGCCATTTGGAAATACGATCCATTAAGCGAATTAGAGGATTGCAAATAGGTCCATCAGCTGAGCTTGTCTGCATTTAGTTTTCTGTGTTAGTATCCTATATGTAATTTGGAGATATGTTTTCCATATCCCCTCTGCAGAGGTAAACTGCAGACTTTCAGAGGCTTTTGCAGTTGTATTTGCAATACACACTTCAAGCACTTTTAGAGCCTGAGCAAAAGCCTGCTAAAGAATCAAGCGCTGTCACCCTCAGTATATACGCTATTAAAGCATTAATATCCTTTAGAACAAAGAAAGAGCATTCTGTTGCGTTTATTATTAAAGAGGAAAGGCTGTGTTTATTTTATATCACAGCAGTGAGGACAGAAGTGAATAAGTACTGGTACAGGGCTGAGTCAGTGAACTGGCACAGTGGGCCAGTGTGACTGGTGAAAATGGCCAGAATATGGGATATTGAGCAGAGGCAAGAGAAGGCTTCTCTGTAGGACTGGACTTCATTGAGGGACATTTTGTTTGAATTTTGTGTATTATAAATTAATGACGTCTTTTTAAAATACATGAATGGAAAATAACGATGTTAATAAGCAGACTTTGAAAGCTGCTTTGAAAGTTGTTGTCTAGCTAGAGTACAGATAACTGCCAATAAAGAGAACCTTAAAACCTGTGTGTTCCTTACTATCAAGTCAAAGAAAGAGTAAAACTGAGCATCACTTACAGTAATCGTGCTAATACAGCTTAACTCCAGAAGTCCTGGTTGTGAATTATTGCTCAGCGTCAGCATCTCAAAACATCTTCAAATGAAATAAAACTGCAGATGTTGGTTATCTAGAATCTGCATGCAGGATTTATGAGTAGGTTTCGGAGGGAAGTTGTAAGTCATTCTGTCAGTTCTGGTGTTATTTATATGCTGTTCTTGGTTTAGGACTCTTCCAGTGTATATGTGGGAGAAAGAGTAAACTATGACCAAAGCCAGCTTCATTATATTGCAGGGAAGGTTAAGAATCACTTATATTTACTCCACTTTTCCAGCTTATGTCACTGGATACAGTATTTAATTCAGTCTGTTCATTTACAATTCATTGTCGAGTGTGTGCATGTTCTCGGTGGAAGAGATTAGTTGGTTAAAGAATAAGTTAGCCTATTAATAAGCGTATCATTATGTAACAGAAATGTATTTTAAATATTTTCTGTGGGATTTTTTTTTTTTACTATGCTCTAGAGAAAAGTGTTTTCAATATTCTGTTGCCTTAAACCCAGCCTACTGTGAAACACTTGTTTACATAATAATTTTCATACAATACAACTGTATAATAACTATAATAACTGTAAGTTGGATGCTTAAGGAAGAAATAAGAGCACTGGAAATTTAATGGCAGGTTATATGGGATACTGTCAAGTTATTTACACTTGGGGTTCAGCTTTCCTTAAATGCCACATGCATTTTTTCACTTAGAGATGGTCAGCTTTTCTTTTTTCAAGTAGACACTTTCACACCACAGGATAATGAAAGGCAAAGAGTCATATTTCTTCCTTAAAGAACTACTCACTGGCCAGACTCTGCATACATGGGCTCCTCTGTGCTAATATATGTACACAGCCTTGTTTATGTTAGGATCTACAAGAAGCCAGGGTTTGGGTGCCGGTGTTTTTCTAAATTAATGCGCACCAACAGGTTTGACAAAAGAAAGATGGTGGAATGTAGAAGTTAAGAAATAAGAAAATAAAATATGGTTTATACTGTGTTAGAAAAATGTAAAGGCTAAGCCTCTATGCTTGAAAGAGAAATTTTACACCTCAGACTAAACCAAAATAGAGTCGTGGTATTTGTCAGTTTGGTTGTAATCCCAATTTTAAGGTAAGTCAGACTGGGAGACTAAGCAGCTTAAGGGTGTCTCTTTACTTCTCGTAATTAAGTTAAAGCTAATTTTGTTCATTTTAATACAAGACAACAAGGATGCTGCCAGAATTTTTAAAAAGTTTATTTGACTTTAGAGAAACTGTTTCAGTTGTGTCTATGGTAAAAGTATTCTTTCTGATTTAATTAGAGATGTTTGTTATAATGGCGGGTTTTTACACAAAGTTTAATTTGAGCCTAAATTAAGCAGTGGAAAAGAAAATATGTATAAAATGTATCAGTAGTCGTCCTGTTTAATGGACACACCAAATAATTGTCTTTCAGAATAAAATTTGTGAAAGTTCATTTGTTGTAGAATTGGTTCAAAAATTAGTTTTTTCCTCATTTTATACTACTCCCCTGACAATTCCTCTATTTGTAATCAAAAAGGAGAGATGATCTTAAGCAGTTATACTTAAGGGCTAATGCAGGAAAAGGTGGATTTGAAATCAGTCATATGGGTTTTATGAGAATAGTTTTCATCTTTCGTTTCCTTTCATGAACATTGTGGGGGAGGTTGGGGGTGTATTTTTGTTTTTCAGATATTTTATCACAGCAAAGGAATTGGGCTGAATATCCCAATAACATTTAAGTACATTTTTCTGACCAAAGCCTGCTGATGCATTTCTTGACTCCCTGACTTTGCCTTCTTGCCGTTTTTTGTCTCTGTAAAAGAAGGCTTCCATACCTTTCTTCTGGTTTAGAAGAATGAGTTTGGTGTTGGGAAGATCTGCATGCTGGACGTTAGCATTCTGAAAGTCCAGTGGTACAGATTTTGGATAATTATTGTTTATTACTTTTCTTTCCAACTACATTGTGAAGAAATTTAATGATCAGCATGGGTGTAATTTCTTGGCCTCCACTTACTTACTGGCACAACTATGTCAGACCTGTAGTTGCCAACACTACTATAGCAATTATTAAAAAACAGTTTGTTAAAGAGCAATAGAGTGTTAAAGACCACTATTGCCACTAGGGTTTATTCTATTTAGGGTATGTAGAACTAAGCTCTGCTGGGAAAGGAGCTTCTTTATCCAGAACAACTTTTATCTTCATTGAGTTTGTTGGCCTATCACCTTACATTGTCAGGGTCTTAGAAACTTTTTTTTCAGCAAGTTTGCCATATACTAGATTTTCTCCATGAACATACTGGAGTCTGCTTTGAAAAGCCTTTCTCTAAAGAGACAGATGCCAGTGAACACATATTTTGCTACATTTTATAGAACTGGCAAGCCCTGGTATGAAGTAATCACAGTAAACTATAGTTCATTACATCAGCATTGTTTAAAAAAAAGAAAGAGGTCAAATGTAGTCACTAGTTTTCCCCCAGTTTCATTTTCTATTAAGAACCACATGGAAGTCTTTCTGGTCTGGGTTTCTTTTGCTTTAACTTGTGTTATGCACTGGTTACTCGCCTCTTTCCTCAGTAGTTCGTAGGCAGCTGATGTTTGTAGGGTCTCACGTCAAGGCGAGAGGTTCTTCAGAGGAGGTTGTGGTGCAGAGGGAGTGCAGCGTGCACATCACTTCCCATCAGTACCAACCAACATAGGCAAAAGTTTAGGTTTTTGACCTCATAGTACTTCAAAAGTAATAACCAACAAATTACATTACATAAAACTGGCAAAGGTGAGACCTCTATTAAAGCTTATTGATAGAAATTGGTTAATTTGTTTATAAATACAGGATTCTGTACCTCTGGCAGGGAGCTCATCATATATACAATACATTGACAGAATGATTATATGATGATTAAAGCTGGTTTTAGGAATGCTTTTACATAAGTGGTAAACAAATTATACCTATTTAGAGGATGAAAAGAAGAAAGAGAAGATTGTAGGTGGTGAAGATAATAAATAAACGGTTTACAAATAAGGCAAAAATAATAAAGCAGTAAGTATTTTTAGGCAGGAATGCAGAATCTTAAGGCACTGGACCATCACATAACCTTGCTAGTAGTCTCTTATGTCTGTTTAATGAGAGCATAATACTAAACGTATGAGATTGCACAATGTCGGGGGAGTTAACCTATGTCCTGATGGAAATGTGCAGAATGGATTGGGGGTGGGGGGAACATCACCACATAAGATTCTGAAAACAACCAAAGAGAAACTTCACTAGGGAAATCTTCTATTTCCACACCATATGAAGAGCACAGTGCAGGTGAATGTTCAGAAATGTGAATAAATACACAGCTACATTCCGAGCAGTTAGGAAGCCTGGCTAAAAGGCAGTTACAGTAAGCTAGATTAGTATCATTATTGTGACATTATCGTGACTCTAAAGGAGAAGACCACAAAAACCGAAATACAGAAAGAAATGCCTTTAACAACAAAGAAAAAAATTTCAGAAAAAAATAATCTTCTATAGACATTCTGTGAATTTCTTTAGGAAGGAAGTAATTGAAGGACAGTTCCAAAATATTTAATCTTCTGAACCCTTCAGCCTGTGTGGTGAGCTTAAAACAAGTGTCTTTCTCCAAAAGCAAGACTGGTTTCTTCATCTCGTCTAGCATTGTTGTTCGAGAAGATGAGTATCTTCTACGCAAGTAGGCTAGGAGCACAATACACTTTTTCTGAAGGAAAAACAGAAAAGGCTTTTTAAGTGAAAAGTCCCAATTTCATTCTGCCCCTAATAAGATTGATTGTAGTTGTCGTCTTCTGTGGATCTCAGAGCACTGGCTAGGGTTTCTCTTTTAACAGGCATGTTACTGTCCTCTTTGCCTGAAAACAGTGGATATGCCCACTGCAAAAAAGATGGGCAAGAACAGTGCTCTGTAGGCTCAACACTCAGTATTTCCCTGTACCTAGATAGAAGTCCCTGAAAACTTGTGAAAGAGGTCGTGACTTCTTCAGAGGACTCACTCACTTTCTCCAACTCTTGGCAAGTTACAAATTGCTGATCTTTTATCAGTTTTATCTCTTAAAATGGAGACAGAGGCATATCTGGTTATCACACTGTTTTGGAGAGATTTCAACATACAAGCTGCTTATTTTCTGGAGCTTTTTCACCTTGCACATGTGCAACAGTTGTTGCAACACTGGCTGGAAGTCTTCTGAGCAGAATCCAGCATGTTTGGATTTTATTTGCATTGTCCTTTTTCCTCTGTTTCAGTGCACAGACCTATGACTGACTTGTGGTCTTGATCTGAATTACAACTTTATCTCTTTTTGTTGGCTGACATGTTTTCCTTTGTTCTCTCCACTTACTAATAGTATCTGCAGATCCGTTTCTTTGCTTTACCCTGTTTTGTTTGTTCATTGTTTTATTCTTGACAGATGGACCATTTGCTATGATACGGGCCTCTGGGCTCTTGAGATAGACAGGTAATGTGTCAGCTTGGTCAGTCACAGTGAGGTTCACCTATCTACTTGGATATGTAAAGTTGGCTTATTCTATCTCCTATTCCAAGCCTACCTTGAGCTTTTTTTCATAATTTCATACTTTTCCATTTTATGTAATCTGCATAGGCAGAATGCAGGGCTGTTCATTCAGAAATTATCATGTCTTTGTAAAGACTGTAGCATTTTTCAATGAACTAAAGGCTTTGCATTTATACATTGATGAAGTTCTTATATGTGCATTTTGTTACTGCATCCTATTAGGGAACAGACCATTATCAGACCCGTCTGACCCAACTTTGAAATTACCTTAATATTTGTATTGCATAATGCAATTATATTATTCTATTGCTCATAATACCGTTGGGGGCTCTTTTCATTTGTCTGTAAAACATATCTTGATAGGAGTCTGCTTTCTGCATAATTCTTATTGTGGCAATTCCATTCTATCTGGGCATGTGGCTCCTTCTTCATACCTTGTGATGAAGGAAGAGAACATCATATGTAGCAATTTGCTTGATAAGTGCTAGATCTAGGCATGCATGACAGAGGGGACACTTTCCAGAGTTTAGGGAAAGAAAAGCGGAGGAAAGAAGGGAGACGACTTCTTTTCATTTTAGACCAACTTCAGCAGTACAATCAGTACTCCATGCATTTTGAAATGGTTCTACTTTCTGCTAGGAGTCAGCCATAAATCCGATAGGGAACTAATGGCAGATGGAAAATCTTGTGAGTGTTGTGGGCATTTCCAAATCCTTACCATATCCCTGCAAGGATTCAGTACAGTGCATTTGGCACTCTCAACCTACACTGCAAATTGTTTCCACAAGACAGTTCATAACATAGTGGCAGAGAACACCCCAAGGTCTTTACATACAGTGCCACCTCACTTATAAAGGTATGCAGTCATTTGATGTAATCAGACAGAGAATACCAACAGGAGAAAAAGGGAGAAATGGACATTTCTTTCAGAACAGATGTTTTCATTTTCTACTAAATCCATTCTTGCTTCATGATTCTCAAGTGAAAAGAATCCATCAGAAACTCCCACTAAAGTATGTGGGAAATTCCCAAATGTTGCACAGTGTGCATAAATATTCAAACTATTGACAAATCAAATATTAAGTTTTATATGTGTTTGTGCTTTTACGTAGTTTAAAACTAGGTAGGTAACATATCTCCTTCTCAGATGATGACAACCTTGCCAAAATAAAGTAACAAGTAGAACCTGGTTTCAGGAAACAAGCTTCCTAGAACCATAATAATTTTGAATATTTATTTAAGTGTGAAATACTCTTTGTCTGTAAGAAACTACCTTTTCAATTGAAAGGAGCATTTCTTCTCCAATTATATGGCCTCAGCTGAAGTTCTGAAATCCTAAAGTGCCCAGCTGGATGAAGCACTTGAGCTCATTTCTGAGGAATGTGAGGACTCCTTTTTTATTTCTCTCTTGCGAAGAGGTGAAATAATCAAATCCTAATTGTTTCTTAGAGTGAAAGTAGAAGAGGGCATTGAAATTAATCTTCTGTTTGTTATGCGCTGGAGGCCAATAAGGAGTGTGAAGGAAAGAAAATATACGGAATTGCATTAACCTTCAACACACTTAATAACAGTAACAGCAACAAAAATGCTTTCCATCAACAGTGGAAGATTTTGAGTGACAGGGAATGTGACAGCAGACTGTGTGCAGCAGGACAGGGGCGACTGGCTGTGCAGAAGAGGTGCTTCCCGTCATTCGTGGCTGTTTCATTGTCTTTTTTGTTTCATGATGGGGCCCCGGTTGGGTTTTGCATGCCTTCCCTGGAGCTGCTCACATGTTTAAACTCAAGACCTTTCTCAAAGCATCTCTCCTCTGAGTTAAATGTGGTACAGTTGCAAGTATCCATTCAGATCTGTGACTCACTCATCTGCATACCTCGTCTGGTGCTCTGAGCTAGAAGTGACTTACCAGTTGCAATTTTCTGCATTGAAAATTCAGTATTTTTCCATATATACAGTTGTGTCAGCAACAGTGCGTGTGTTACACATGTGCAGGTAATACAGAATATTTCTCCCCAGAGTCATGACTTCCAGATCTGCTACCAACTTGAGAAGGTAAGGGGACTCTGAAAATAAGCTGCTTTCCTTCCTCCCCCCTGCCTAGCTGCTGCACTAAATGGGGCTCTGCCTCTTAGTCCCGCATCTTGTCTTCCAGTCCCCTATGTCACTTCCCCTCTACCATTCCCTCCCCGAGGCACTGTTTAGTCTCCAGCTCATAAATATTTCACGGATTATTTGGGGGTGATGGCTTTCAGAGAAGTATGCTGAGATGTGGTATAGAGCCAAATCTGCAGCTTCATGCTGTAGTCAGATAATGCGGGAGACATTCTGCAGACTTTGAAACAAAGTGCGATGGTCCTGTATTGTGCCTATTCCTAGACTATCGCAAGCAGCAGTGTTTCTCCATTTTAAAAACAAAAATCCTTCCAGGTCACTGCATGACTCTGTTCTTGTGCAAGATTGAATTAGACTAAATTGGCTTTGGTTTCTTAGAATGACTGTGCTCATGTTGCATTGTATTCACAAAGCTCAAGGCTGATTTTTGCTCTGGTGGTGTAAGTTGTCTGATTACGGTAAGATAAAACAGTATGGAAGCTGTTTTTTCACTAATCTTATTTGATTGTCGGTTTTGCAGCAGGCTTGTTGGTAAGCCCATTTAGTGAAATTACAGAGGTTTAGGAATCTTTTGGCTATTCTATTTGTAATATTCTGTTCTATTTGAAGAATGGGACTAAATAGAAAGCATTCCTCCTCTGTTCCCCCCCCCACCCCCCACACACACCCTCCATTCTGTCTCTTTCGGAAGTCATGGCATGTTGCTTTGTATTTTCCTTGTCGGTAGTTTGAGATACAGTTAGATGCCTTTCTAAGGATCAGTCTGAAACTGCGATACAATGCACAGTGATGTGAATGGCCTGTTGTCAGCACTGGTTAAAGAAGCTGTGACAAATCGGCAGTGGAGATGGAGGGGGGGAATCGGTTTACAGCTAGGAAAACTACAATGGCAGTTGTATTGGGAAATCAATGTTCTCTTGGTGTGTTTTTTTATTGCCCAAATGTCAGTGTTTCTCAATAGCTTGCTCATATGAATAGGAGTCAAGGGAATTCTTAATGTCCAAATCACAGAACATGTGCTATTGTTTGAATTCTCCTCAATTTGTGAGCTGCTCGCAGCAGGCTGTAATCATGTATCATGCTGATTTTTGGTATCTGTTATGCATTATTTCAGTTTCTTATGACTTTTGTCTTCCTTATTTACACAAGGGAAGCGAAAGGGCAAACTGGATCAGGAAAAAGAGCTTCAAAATGTAGCTTTACTCAAGAATGCATTATCTCATTTGGCCTTGGGGTACTTTATCCATGTCTTTCAGTTTACCTATCTGTGAAACAAAAAGGGTAATGCCTTCCTTAAGACCTAGTAAAAGTTGTTACTGTGTTTGATATTAAAGGTTATTGTGGAGGAGTCACAGGCTTTTTCAGTACAATGCAGTCATAGGTATTGGTTTGTCTTTCTGATTGCTGTGAAATAATTGTTAGTGCCACTCTTTGCCAAAGACATCATTATTCTGTCTAGAAAGTATTAGTACAGCTTCATTACTTCCTGGAAAGTGTTTGGTGCAGTACAGATACAGGTCTGGTCCTTCTCAATTCTCTTTGTACAGCACATCAAATGAACTCTGGTCCGTTGTACTACAGCTTTAGATGAGATCAAATTATAAGTTTGTAAGAACTGGACACGAATCCTAATAATCAGATTTAGTGAAAGTAAAATGAATGCAGCCAAAATCTTTTAGTTCCACTTTATAATTTATTTTTTTTATTATTTTGTTTAATATTGCAGATGTTTTCAAGTTTTTAGAAAAATATTTGCATTAGAATGAAGGACACAAGTTAAGCAGCGTAACTAGCATACCTAATCTGTGATGCACAGGTTGTTGCAAGATCCCTTAAGCAGGAGGGGAAAAATTAGAAAATGATTGAGGAACATTTTTCCCTAACCAGCTCAACTCTTTGTCCACACTGGGAAAATACAACACGTTGGAAAACGGTTAGCCAACAGTTTTGTCTTTAATGTGCGTAAGGACCACTGTGTAAACTGTGACCAATTCAAACGTCATTAAGTACCATTTTCCCTATCTATACTAACAGTAAAACTGTGTTCAGTAGTCAATGTGTTTTTACTGTGTGCCAAGTGTAGACAAAATCGGAGTTGTTCATTGTGAAATACGTACACCAAAGAGCTTTTAAATGTGGTAAGTCTATGACTAATGTTAATGCTTATAGGACTGTCGGGGACAATGTAGATATTTATGTGATATTTTCCAGTAATGACTTTGAGGGTTGTTTGCTTTAGACTATGTAAAACAAACATAATACAGCCAGCCAAGTTAGGAGTCTTTGCTCCTCTTAATAGAAAGAGCGTCTTCTGTGAAAAATGCTTGAGAGGAGGCAAGCTAGATGCTAAGGAAGCACCCAGGTGTGTTTAATTCGCCAAAGAATATTGTCTTCTAAAGGTTACCCAGTAGCTAGTTCAGGCTGCATTTCCGAAGCATCAGTGAAGGCAGCAGACCAGTATAACCACCATATCTCTTAGAAGAGTTCGTGCAGGGGCTGTTTGCCGTGAATTTCCAGTGATCCAGCAGCCTAGAGAGAAAGTGACCATTCAGGGCCCTGAACTGTTAGATGCAATAATCTGTCCCTAAAATGGATAACACTATAAAATCCGTGGTTATTGCATTTAGAATAGATACAGGAAGGCATCTCTTCTTTTAATAAATACTGTGCAGGTAGGCAGTGTTTGAATGGAGTGTCCTTCTGTAGGACTGACTGCTAAGATTATACATGCTATTTGGTTTCCTGCTGATTAAATTACATTACAATTTCATCTGCCATCTGTCCATTTTAGGCATGCTAAGCAATAGACCTGGATGGACTGTGCCTTACAGAAAGGCTTGGCTTTTTCTCTAAGGTTTTATTGGAAGAGGAGCGTAAGAAGAGTCACACCCTTAATCAATATGGCTGCATTGATACACAGGCTTTTCCTAAGAGGGTTTTCCAGAAAGGCTTATTCTAGTGCAGACAAGGTGTTGGAGAAACATATTCAGTAATCTCCCCCACCCACAAGCTGTGGTGGGGACGACTTCTTGTATTCTTAGCAGTGGAGCAGCCCCCTTGCAATCTCTCTTCATGCAGCCAGCGCAGCCACTCTCTCTGCATCTGGCTATTTGCCCCATCTACTGCAGGTGGTGCAGCAAAATCTCCTTGCAGTTAGAGGAGAAGAGAGGACTTTCAGAAAGAAAAGGGATTTTTCATAAGAATTGAAAAGTCTATCGTTAAAGCACAAATTATTTTCTTTGTTTTGTAGTTCAGAAATATCCTTTCTTTAAGCTGGCTTAGTATCTTTACTTTTTTTTTTTTATTAGGTCCATTGCTTGAGCTGACCTTTTAAAAATCTCTTTTGAGTGGCTTTGATTTTTATAGGGGAATCCATTATGGTGTAAGAACACAAACAGCGTAGGGTTTCACTGCCGTATAATATTTCATCGTCTTAAAATAAGTATTTTCTTCCAGTTAGTTTGGTTGGTAGTTGAAAACTGCTAGAAAAAGATCTACATATTTTATTTGTGATGTCATAAAACTGGGAAGGAAAGCAATAAATAACGATGACAACTCTTAACGTAAACTTGTTTTCCACTGGTGAGGCTTATACTGTTTTCTTTGTCACGCAGTGAGTAGTCCCAGCGTAAATCATGTCTGTATTTAAAGTTCGTGTTTGAGCAGTTCCCAGAGTTGTCACCAGATTTTCAACCGTCCTTGCTATTTTTACTGTGGATTTTCCAGCTGATATTAGGAGGCACTGCCCATGTACTGGCTGATCTGTGCATGTGTGGCAGCTAGTCCTCCTAAACGGACATATTTCTGGAAATTCAAAGGTAACTCTACTAGAATAAATTCTGAGGGCCAAAAGGTATAGCACAAATGGTAATATATTTGAATTACACAGTAGTTCTTTACGGGGAGTACTGATTGCACGTTGCACGGAGTTGCACCAGCCAATATCAGTGTAATTCACAAGTATGCCATGTCTTCTTTTTAATCTTACAGCATGGTACACTACACCGTGCATGCTGCATTGAGTTGCTTTTATTTTACTTGGGAGGAGACTTCAGATGTCCGTGTACCTCGTGCAGAAGTGGAAGTCCTCAGGCCTGCCTGACATATCTGCTGTTGCAGCCAGTCTCTTGACCACATTTCGAGGTGATAGTCATAGCTACTGCCAGACCTTTTGGTTCTGAGGAGGGGTCCCTGCTCCACTGGCAGAACTGGACCCCGCCACTCAATCTCAAAGTTACAGTAAAAAATAACATTCTCTTGGTTGAGGAAATTTCAAGTAATTTTAAAAACTCCGTGTCGTGCTTTAATCCAGCAGGCAGCCAAACACCACACAGCCGCTCACTCACTCCCCCCGCAGTGGGACGGGGAGAGAATCAGAAGGGTAAGAGTGAGAAAAACCCATGGGTTGAGATAAAGACAGTTTAAAGACAGTTTAATGGAACAGAAAAGGAAGGGAAAATAATAATAATAATAATAATTAATTACAATAATAATAATAATGATGATGATGATGATGATAGAATATACAAAATGAGTGATGCACAATGCAATTGCTCACCACCCGCACTGACCGATAACCAAGTAGTGATTGCTACTTCCTGGAACACGCCTACCATTCATATACTGAGCATGACGTCACATGGTATGGAATACCCTGTTGGCCAGCTGGGCCAGCTGTCCCGGCTATGCTCCCTCCTAGCCTCTTGCGCACTTGGTAGAGCATGGAAGCTGAATGTCCTTGACTAGCAGGGTACTTAGCACCAACGGGAAACATCAGCGTGTTATGAACATTCTTCTCATACTAAATCCAAAACACAGCACTAGGGAGAAATTTAACTCTATCCCAGCTGAAACCAGGACACTCCTTCCTCACCCATTCTAGGACAGGTGATTAGATGACCCCTGGCAAGCCCTTAAAATTGCATGCATAGATAGATTTGGTCTCTGTTTCTCCCCATACTTGAGCCTGAGATAAACGGAGGCGTAGAATTGCGGTTGATAAAGCCTTTCTCTGGCCCCAAAGGAGGGAGGTGGTTGAATATGTCTCTGTATCCCTTTGCTTTGTCAACCCAAACTCTGCAGCAGATGACCAGATGGCCAGAGGGCGTGTTTTGTAGCTACAAGATAAATCCCATGGCAAGCATTTTCCTTCCATCAGTTAGGGACACATGCATAAAAATTTAGAAATTTTTTTTCCTAAAAAAAAGAAAAAAATCCCTGAAAACTTGTCTTCATGAGAAACACTGCTTCATGTGGCAGCTGGGAGAATGTGCTTCCCTTTTTTAGTGTAGGGCAGCCAAAAATTGTTTGTGGTTCTAAAAAAGTTGTAATATTTGAGAAAGTACAAATCCAATCATATTGAATATAAAAGATCAGGATTGTCTTTTTCTTCTGGACTTTGCAAGGAATGTGTAACTTTTGGACGGTGCCTCCTATCTGACCTGAGATGGTGATGGGTGAGAAGTAATGGCTGCGCCTCTAAGGAGTTATGAAAAATACTGGCATGTGCTGTTAAACCACTTAGAAATATAATAAGGCGAGACAATGAATAGGATTAGAGAAATATGGAAGTTTGTAGAACTGGTGGCAGTGGTTGACCGCTTACATCCACCAGCGGATCTTGTTCACAGGGGAAGTTGGAGGAAAGCTAGCTATTGCTATGACTTTGTTTGCTCTAAAGGAAGAGGGCCCAGCAGAAGGGAGCTTCAGATAGCAGTAGTGGGCATTTTGAT
Source organism: Calonectris borealis (assembly GCF_964195595.1). Lineage (NCBI taxonomy): Eukaryota > Metazoa > Chordata > Aves > Procellariiformes > Procellariidae > Calonectris > Calonectris borealis. The sequence continues at coordinate 59,170,191 of NC_134313.1, forward strand.
GTATATTTTTAGTACAGTTAAGATAACGTTTCTAGAAGTGTAGCCTATGTTTAAACTCTCATTTGGGGTTCTTGGTTTGTTTCATTTTGTTTGGGGTTTTTTTATCAGCACTTCCCATGCATTCTTTCTTTTCTTTCCCCGGCTTTTCTAGCTGCTGTTTTGGAGCAGTATGCTTTTGTTTTAAGGTATTTGTAAACTTTTCTAAAAGCAGGTTTTTAATTGACTAGAAACATACTGTGTTCAATAATTGCTTATCAGTGTGAAGCTGGGTCAGTTTGCTTACATGCTTTTATTTTCACGGCCTCACGCTTTTATTTTCATTCAGCAATAAGACAACAGATGCAATTAACATTGTTTTAAATGTTTCTCACCTGGCCAGGAAAGGTATACATTAGAGGTATACATTGTGTCTGAGGGTTTTTTGGGGGATCTTTCATGACATTGTACATGTATTTTGTGCAGTGGGACATCTGGATAATGCGTCTGGCAACTTTCATCCTAATTATTGTCTGGAATTAACTTTGCAAAGCTGAGAAGTGTCATTTAGTTAGTAGTACATTTTTAAAAGTGCACGTGACCTATCCTGTGTAGCTATGGGTAGGTAGGAAAATGCTTCCTGCATTGCCAACCATTTTACACTGCCGAAGCAGGGGAGGAAAGAGGAAACAAAAAATGTAATCTGGCCATATTTAAAATGTTGACATGTTTATCTTGCACATGGTGTTAAAAACTGAGGTGTCCTAAAAGAACCAAGAATGCCTTTGGAGGCTGGTATTCACGGCCATTTTCTTTCCCTTTATCACAGTCACAGCATCCTAGCTGGGAATCTAAATAAGTAGTCAGCTGAATATACACATGGCTAGATTATCTTATTTCTAGCTGCCTGCTTTGTTTATCAAGCACTTATGTAACGTTCTGAATTATATTAAGGCAGGGCCGAGCTTTGTATTCACATGCTGTTATCCTAGCACAGATAGGGAGAGATGAACAGAGCAGGGTGTGAGATGTTTAAAGGGGTGGCTGCCTCTGCTCTCTCTCCTCTCCTAAGCTTAAGACCTTAGATCTGCACCCCATCTCTCTTTTGCTTTCTAGTAATTATAGTGCAAGGCTGCAGGACTTTACGCTTCACTCGTGTATCAGCAGCATGGAGGCGCAGAGCTAAGGCTGCGAAGGCAACAAGTGCCAGACTGTAAACATTGATTTGAATGCTATCAAACTGATTTGGGGTTGGAGATAGACCAGGGATTTTCAATACATGTTTATAATTAAGAATGTAAACAGAATTTCATGTTTATATGCGCCAGATACAAAAAGAGGCTTTTAAAGCTCTGGTTTGAACCCCTTGAAAATAAAAGAATTGAACAGTTAGGGTAGAAAGGAAAATGACCCTCCTGTGAGCATTAAATCATACCGTTTCCTCGCTCCCTTCCTCTCCCTCTCCATCACACACAGTTGCATACAAAAACTCTGCTGCAGAGCTGCTATTTTTCATTCTTCTCATAGACTATACCTTTTTTCTAAACGCGTATGCATGCGACAGGGTTTTGTTTGTCCTTTTTTTCCCTCCATGGCGGGATGTAAAAAAAGGGCTTGCCTAAAAGACGTATTGAAGTTAATCATTGTCTGTTCAATTAAGGACTTTTTAACGGTAACACAACACAGTATTTTTTGCGTAAATAGGTTGATATAGACTCCCTGTGACCATTACTTAGTCACGTAACTCATAAGCAGCTAACTGTAGCCAGCCTAAACTGGTTTGGGGATTTTGTTGGAGTTTTTTGGTCAATAAATCATAACTTCTCTTGAGACTTATGAAAATTCCTTTTTAGCCGTGGTAGTTGCTAAGTAATGTCCCTACTTGGATAACAGTTTAGATACCGATCCTTAAATTGATAGCTTGCAAACAGACTGCTAAATTTATGCAGGGAGCCTTTCTGGACAAAGCCAGCCAGTTTATTTGCTGTTTTTTACAAGATTAAAGCCTTGAAATCTCTCTCTGCTTAAGCTGCTGATTGCCATCTGAAGTTTCCTTAACTTAGAAGTTTGTATCTGAACTAAAATCTGAATCCCAATTTCCTTATCGTCTTCATTACTCGCCCTAAAAACTTTTAAAGAAAAACAGGCCTTCGTTTTCAGTTTTGGAAATCTTATTCATTACTTCAGTGCTCCTGTCTTTGCAGATTTAAGCCATTACAAAAATAGTGCGTTAATACAGATAGTAGACTTATGCCATACCTGTTTCTGATTCAGTTTTCACTTTAAACTAGCTCCAGTGCAGCCTGTGACACTCCTAGATGTGGTGCTACGAATGAATATCTGAAAAATTCGACTTTAGAAAATTAAAACCCCTTCTTTTGTAGAAAGAAAAATAACCACTTACTTGAACTTACTTTGGCATTTGCATTTTAACATAAACTTTGATTTTTTCAGAGAAAGATATACGTCGGATTTGTATTGAGGTATGCATGCAAAATACTGTTTCACATAGAGACATGTTCTGCGACAAAGTTTGTAAAATCAGCATTTCTTGAAGGACGTACTTATATGATGACTTTCATGGCACAATGAAGTTTATATAGAACATCTGAAAGCTGTTACAGCAAACAGGAGGTTTGTAATCTTACTGTAATTTGTAAAATAATTAAGAAAATCCTTACAGCACTTTCCCTAAACAAGTGTGGGCACTAGTAGCCCTTTATAAATTCCTATTCTAAATTCTAGGCGGTTTTACATAGCGTAGTCTGACTGTTCTACATTTTCAGTTAAGTTATTATTAAACCACCTTAAAAATAATTGAAAGCTATTAAGCGTTATCTTCTTTCCCCCTAACCTCCATTAACTGCAGGCTTAAATTTTAAATTTTCAGTGATGTATTTCAGGAGGCCAAGTGAGATTAACAGCACAAGCTGCAAAATCGTACGTCGCTCACCCACTAACAGGGGCCTTCTTTTCTGTGAGTTTCCATAAATTAGATGTGGAGCCAAAGCAAGCGGAAGCTATTTTTAGTGCAGCAGCAGCAGCACCAGCAGCAGCAGCAGCAGCACCAGCAGCAGCAGCACTGCAGAACAGAAGCTGGCAGAGTGTCACGTGTGTCAGGCTGAATCAAAGGGAGTATCCCAGCAATGTGCTGTAAACAAAACAAGGGCGCTGTCAAAAAACAAGCTTCAGGTACCTAAAAAACCCGAATCAAAGCCTCACACGAGAAGCAAATGCACCGACTTACCAACTGTGTTTCTTAGGAGATTTTCCTATTTTGCAAACATGGAAGCATAATAAGAATTCCGCATTTCCTGGTGGCCCATTGTCTTGCTTGGTGCAGTCCTTACTGTTAGGCATTTTATTTAGAAATCTTTATTTTTTTGTCTACATCTCTTATCAAGTGTAATTGTTGTCTCAAGACACATACGCATAGGAAAAGCAAATGCAGCTGTCTGCAGAGCTGCTGCATAGGGGATGTCCTTGCTGTGAAAGCCTGTGAGGTGTTGCTTTTCAGCAAGGAGAAGAGCAATATGAGCTAATACTTTATTCTTACACGTGAATTGGATTGACATGTTCAACTCCGAGATTTTCCATTCGTAATTAGTATTTTTATTATTTTGTGGATTTTTTGCATGAAATGTGTCTGTCCTCAGAAATTATACATTAACCTGAGTAAATACTCACTGAACCTTTCAAAGATTAACTTTTATTTATGTTTGCTTTGGTTTCCGTGTGTCCATGTGCTTTTGAAGGCACAAATATATTTTAACTCAGTAATTTCAAGATTGTTTATTACTTAAAATCACTTGCCAAGTCCATGGCATGAAAGCTTATAGTCAGTCAATAGCATCAGTTTATTGTTACTCAAGCAGTTGAGACGCAACCTTTATGAAGGTTAAAAAAGGTGTCGAAAATTTTCATTTCATTTAATAGTTAAAAAAAAATTTTAAAAGCTGCTTTTCTTCTTCCTGAAAACTATCTGTTCAGGTGATGCATCCTCTGTCAGTCCTGCAGGTGCATGTATTTTAATGAACTTTGAATTTGTTGGAGTTTCTCTTTCAGGAGCCTGGGGAATGGGAGAGTGTTTGCTGCTCTTACAGTAAATGCAAATAGCTGTGAAAAAGTGACTTGGGGAAAAAGCATGTCAGCCTGAGAAAGGTGAATAATATGATTTCCCTACAATTGCAGCCTATGCAAAAAAGGGTTAGATGAGATTAATACACAACAGGCACATAAAGACAAATGCAAACATCAGTGCCAGTTGTGTCAGCACTGGCACAAAGGGACTTGAGTGCAGTAGACCCTCCTGTTACCTCCCCACCGCTCCTGACTGGGTTTTTCCCCTGGGCTGGGGGAAAAGTTGCTCAAGCCAGCACCTATTCTTTGGAAAGAACAACAATATGGATGAGCTCTTAGGCATGGCACAAGTCCTGTATAGGTGTGGAGAAGAACTCTGTGAATCTTCCTGAAATTGTAGGTTTAATAGACTTCAATGTCAAAGAGGAGCTGTTAACCTGGTCTGACCCACTGTCTATACGTTTTTGTTCAGCCAATATATTTTAGGCAAGTTGCAGACAGGGGTAAAAAACATAGAATATAATGTTGGGAGTAGGAAAAGCTAAGAAAAAAGAGTAGGAGCAGTAAATTGTTAAAGATTGTTACATGCACATCTGAACTCATTCAATAATGCTAAAGACGTAGACTCTGAGCCGAGTGCTTGTAAACTATTCATTCAGTAGCCTTTCTTTTTTTTAAAGAAAGTATTTTGATTTTTTCTGCCAGAATCTCTTTCTAACTGTGTTTAACATTCTCTTACAAAAAGATAGCAAAAATATTTTATATGATTTATAGAAATTATCACTTTAGATGGAAAGAAAAAAACAACAGCTCTTCTGTTGGTAATAAATAAATGTTTTCAAATGCCTCCCTCAAGGGAGTGTCCAGCTGAACTCAGAATCTGCCGTCACTGCTTGAATTGAGAATCCGAGAGTCCTGTACTGCCTTACCGTGAGATATGACAAGAAGATACGGCCATGAATATCTCTGCATAAACACCTGAATGTCAGCTACTTGCTCCTTGTCACACCATTCTCTTGGACAGATACATCGCCTCCTTATTCCAATACCCATCATCTTTCCCATCTCAAATACCCTGGGGAAAAAAATGCCTTTAAAATGCAAACTGCAACACGTTCTCATGTGTGGTTTTGCTACAATGGCTCCTACCAGCATCTACTGTAACTTCAGAAAACAAATAAGCTGAAAACATTTTGATTTGAAGTAACTACAAATCACAGGAAAGGAGTTTGTCTTCAGCTAGAAATTTTATGGTGTTTTAAGACCTCAAAAAAACAGAATTTGGAGAGCAAGAGCGAATTGTGATTTCGCCGATGGTAGCAAACAATGATCTGTTTTCTGTAACAAATAACGTGCTGTTTATTCTCGGCAAATCTGCCGCACTTAAACACAAGTTAGTAATCGCCTACGTGTTTGTGGCCAAACTAAGTGGCCTTTGCAGTGCCGACGCTGCTTACGAAGAGCTGGGGAGTTGCGTGTTACAGCCACCGCGTTTCCTGTCCCAGCCCTGGGAGGAAACCAAAGCAGGCAGCAAGGGTGGGGAATCTCCTGCTCGCTGGATGCCGTGTCGGCCTTTCAAACACACACCTCAGTGTTATCAGTAATATGCAAAATAAATAAAACGGTGTGCCTGCGAGGCATCGTGAAGCCAAGCTGTACGTCACATCCAGCTCACAAATTATAGCTTCTACAGCTCAGCTCACCACTAAGGCATCTATAAAACAGTTTTTACTGAATGAAGCATAGACCAGAGGTGGCACACTTAGGAAATAATTGCATTGAGCTCTTAGTGATGAAAAAAAATCACAAGTTAAAAAGAATAATAGTTGCTGTGAACCTGCTGTCTACAGGGAAACTTGGAACAGATGCTTCTTTACTGGGATATTATGAAATCTAATCTTTCAGCAGGTCAGTTATGACATGTATGTAAATAAAAAAATCTATAAAAAGCTATCGTATTAACATATGGCAATGTAATTGAAAAGGAAAAAGATTTCTTGAAAATTATGCTGGGTTAACATATGACTGCTTAAATTAACTTTGGCTTATAGGACTGTTTTAATTATGTAGTAAATTAAATACAAGTAAATCAAAGCTTGCGTTATTATATATAGTTGCAAAACCTTTTCAAGGATGTAATATTTGTAATCAGCTCATAATAGCTGTAATTTTCTTGTTCCACAATCTCTTGTAAAGAAGCTGCTACACATGAGTCTTAACTTTTCTCTGATGTATGTATTTCAGAAGTTTTTTTCTGGATTTCTTCTTTTTGCCAGCTCCTTTTCAGGCTCTTTGAATCTTTTGACACCGACCACACGTGCGATTGCAGCCCGTCTGGACACACCCAGCCTGCCATTAATCTAACCAGTCTGGGCGCCTGTGCAGAAAGGAAAAGCTTAAATTCAGCCAGGTTTCTGAAATACTGGGCTCAGGCACTGAAGCCTTGACATAGCAGATATACTATCCATAACTGAGCTGGCTAATTTAAATTTCAGTAGATGTCTGCAGTAATTCTCTGTATGCCTGTGGACCACCATGAAGATAATGTGTCAGTTATAATTTTCTCTTATCCATAGTTATGTACCTATCCCGTGGGTGTCTTTTTTTTTCTGTAATGTGAGTTTCGTAAGTTCTAGTTCAGCATTTCCTCTTCCTTATCCAAACCATCCTTTCTTTGATGTTTATCTCTTTCTTCATTTCTACCTGCCTGATACATCTTGTAGCATTATTCTCAACTCTTATAATTTGAAATAATGATACTGGATTTTAACAGTATCTTCTGTTTCTTAGCGCATTGGGAAAGCCCCTCTTATTTATTCTGCAAATGTGATGTATTTAGAAACTTCCACACACCTTGCTGAACTTCAAAGGTAAATTGCAAAGCATGCTTGATTTCATTCTGGGGAAGAAATTGAGGCTGCTGCATTCATTTCACTGGGAGTAGAATCAGCTCGTACCTGCCTATTTACTTAATTCCTCTGGCATCTGAAACATGGGTAGACACCTGTTCCAGAAGCTAGATGAAGAGCAAAAAGAAGTCTTCCCCTATGGGATTAGATATCGAATTAACTTTGTCGCAAATACCCAACAGGAAGCAGAAAGATGCTTATTTTGTGTACTATATATCAAGTAAAGCGTACAGATGTTTTTCTGCTAGTATGGATTGTCTTTTGTTTGTTTGTTTCTCCTTTGCATTTTCTCGGAAATGTGTAGTCTGTTATTTCAGTAGCTTTAAGTAATATCAGCTGGTTTACTTTTAATAGATACTGTTAAGTTCATTGTTATATACCACGTATTGGAAGAATTGCATACTGTGCGTACAATGTCATAACCAACATGCAGAAGTGGAGCCAAGGAGGTGATATTATCTGGATTGTCATCAGCATCAGTACAGACTAGCTCATCTGTACCCTCAATCTCTAAGCAAAGCCTTTGCTGTCAGCAAATTGTCATGCAAAGGGTCCCCTCCCACAGCATTGTCATGCTTGTGTTCATACAGTAAAACTGCTCTTGCTGACACAAGGGCTTCCTCCTTGGGGTTAGGTCTGCCTCCTGGTTTTAACCCTTCAATGACAGAATAATTAGAATTTGTGTCAGGCAGCTACATATCTCTGATGGATATAACAACTTAATGAAAAAAAAATATATATATAGTGGTATCTACAGTGGTGTTTAGATTGTCTGAGTGGCGCCTTGGCACTGATAAGCAGCGCTGTATGTTAATGCTTGGCATTGCCAATTCATCTCCTTCCTCCCAGAAGTGCTTTTTATGCTCACTTTCTACTTGTTGATAAAATGAAATTCAGCCCTTTTTGCACAAATTCAGTTAATGGGATTTTATGTCAAAAAGCAAGACAGGAGGGAGGGAAAAACCAGCATTTTGCTTCAGTGTGCATCTTGCAGGTAGCACTGCCCTTAGCTATTACTGGGCAGGAGGGTTTTCTGGATGTTTGAATCCAACTCAATATCCTGCTCAGCAGTCTCAGCTTAAGGTTTCTGAAGAGAATCTTGCTCCAGCATTTCTAATAAATTGCATCCTGAAATACACGCCTCTCTCAGTCGGGTTGAGAAAAAGTTGTTGAAGTACAAAACTAAAACTATAAGCAAGCAGAGGAATCCTGACAATTAATAGAGAAATAGCAGAAGTGGTTAAAAAAGTGCTAGTATATCATTGTAATCTAGAGAGAATGATACGGTTAAGCAACTTTCTTAACTGCTGGAATAGTCTTCTATTTTGATAATTAATGTGGGTTACAAGGGGTAAATAATGTATTTGGTTCTGAGAAGTTATATAGCAACGTCAGGAGAATAGTACTTGGGCTAGCGGTGAGGGCTGGGGGCCTTTTTTGAGGGGATTGTGAGAGAAGGCATGAACTTAGAACAATAGCATTTTAGAATAAGGCTGTGTAATGTAACTTTGAACTATTTATAACATGCAGAGAGAGAGTGCAGGTACTTGTGTTTAGTGTAATTATGCTTATGCAATCAGCTTTTTTAGGAAGATATCCATTTGACTAGTTTATTTTTGGAAATGTACTCCAGGGTGCTAAAATGTGTATCTATATATCTGTCTTTATATAATTTTCAGCTTTGGTTCTAAATCTGGTTTTTGTATCTGTCAGGAGATATCCTTCTACCTATAAACGCTATGAGGCTGATTAACGACTGATGGCAGACAAATCTACAAATATCAAGCTTTTGGCATCATAAATGAAAATGCCTTGCTTTGTAAGCAGGGGGAGGGGGAGAGATTAATTTCCTGTTTAATTTCTACAAGAAAAAACCCACAGCCTAACCAGATGGAATTTCTTTGTACTATAAATAAGCAAACCTTTCCTTCTTTCATGGCTTCAATTTTGATACATTTCTATCTAAATTGCTTCTTCCACAGTTTTCCTCATACTGGTGGGGGAAAGTTACAACAAAATACATCTTGCCATCTTAAAAATGGTTTGGTGCTAATCTAGGTAAATGGTTTTATTGACAATTATAGAGAAAGAGTAGAGTAATTAATTTATGCACTGCCTAAAAATGGATGGTTGTGGGTTTATGTGAAATGCATTTTGTTTCCTTCAAAGTGTTCCATATTTCATGTCATGTCATAATTCATTTTCTCAGTTGGGTGTAATTTTACAAAATTATTTTTATTTATTAATATTAATCCATTGGTTTCTCATTATATCTTGCATTCCATTCCTTACCTTAACAATTGTAGGTCATGTTTTATTTTATAACATTGGTCATTTTAGTAGAAACTATGACACCATGATGCACCGGCTCCTTTGTAAAACTTCCAATCCTTCATCATATTGAATTGTATTTTCAGTGTTATGCATGGGCATGTCCTTGACATTCGGTGTCGATATGGTATCTATACTAAATTTTAATTGTAGCCAGCTTATTACCAGACTTCTGGTGATAATCAGTATAGTTGTGTTTGAAGCAGTAAATACAGAAAAGTCTGGTTTGGTCACCGATGCTGTTCTCCTGTGTTCTACTTCCAAGCACCTCTCTCTTCTGCCATGTTTAAAGATAAAGACCATAGTCATTCAAATTCTCAATACAAACAAATTTTATCTTAAAAACACTTTTTAAAAGTATACAAGTCGGGTAGGGGTGTAAAGGAGGGAGCTCCTGTAGCTTAATTCACTTTTCTCGTCCTTTTTTTATTCTCCTGCTGTAATTAAGCGGGACATGGGTGCTGCATGATGTTGCATTCCTTGCCAGAACGGAAAACATTTTGAGGGGAACTGCTGAAGAAAATCAATTACATTGGAAAACAAATTCTGCATGTGTAATTGAAGATACCTTGTAGCACTCGTATGATCATTCTTCTCAGAGGATAAGTTAGCATTAATGACAGCAAATTATGACCTGGGCATAGTATTAGTTTTCCCAGTTGTTTGAACAAATCGATGTGCAGGTCTTGCTTTATAAAGCAGTGTGTGGCCTGGGGCCCCCTCAGCTTACAGACCAGCCTCTGGGTTGGTGTGGCAGGTGGTATTACCCATGGCAGTTACCGGACAGGTAGAAGGCACTTTCTAGAAAGTGAACTAGGTTGTGGCTTTGTTCCATTGTCCTCATGGGATTATTTAAATTCATCCACGTTGTACTGAGAAGTATTTAAAACGTAATGTGCCACGCTAGGAGGTAAAGCTTGTTCCTGGTGGCTTGATGGAGGTTGCAGAGGAGCCTGTCAGTGCTGGTGTCTCACTGTACGCTGACGGTTCCCGTAGGTCAGGTGCTGGCAAAACCGCTATTAAGTAAAGTGTTATTTATTACATTTATTATATCCGCTGTTAAGCATGCTACTTGGAAGATACGAGAGAGGGCTAGCCATCTGTATCTAAAGCTGTTGGATTTTAGAAAAATCTCTTTACAGGCTACTCTTAATAGCAATATAATTATACTTGTGGACAATGACACAGGGGTGATCATTCCACAGAATAAAAAGCCACCTATGTACCTGCAACATGCCATGCAATGTCATGTGTTGTCAGACCGTAGTTCTGACTACCGTGTTTGGAGCTGGGGTGCAATGAGCAAAGAGGAGGGTCTCCATTTGCTTTAAAGGAAAGACCTTCATTCAGGCTCCAGACATCCAAAATTTTGCACACATTACTGATCTTTTAAGCATATGAGCAGTCCCATTGAATCCCGAAGTCTTGTTGCACTCAATAGGATTACTTATATCCTTAAAACTATGCTTGTGGGTGAGTCTCAGTAGAATCAAAGCTTTTCTTGCACTGAATTTCTTAGTCCCTCTGTATATCTGAAACATTTAATCATTCTGACAAAAGAAAAAAATAGTGCGGGAAAGTACAAAGCTGCCCCATAGTTGAAATGTCTTGCTGTTTGTTTGTGTTTATCTACATTTGTCTGCAGTTATTAAAATTCCCTCTTACCTGTAGCTTCTATGAGAAAATGACTCACCTTGAAAATGGTGTCAGTTTTGAAGAATAGGTCAGCAATTTTTCAATGCACTTTTAGTATGCTTCAGATTAATTCTGGTCATCATTTCTGCACCTCGAATACTGTGTTCAGTTTTGGGCCCCTCACTACAAGAAGGACATTGAGGTGCTGGAGCGTGTCCAGAGGAGGGCAATGAAGCTGGTGAAGGGCCTGGAGCACAAGCCTTATGAGGAGCGGCTGAGGGAACTGGGGTTGTTTAGCCTGGAGAAGAGGAGGCTGAGGGGACACCTCATCGCGCTCTACAACTACCTGAAAGGAGGTTGTAGCGAGGTGGGTGTTGGTCTCTTCTGCCAAGTAACTAGCGATAGGACAAGAGGAAATGGCCTCAAGTTGCACCAAGGGAGGTTTAGATTGAACATTAGGAGAAATTTCTTTACTGAAAGAGTGGTCAGGCCTTGGAACAGGCTGCCCAGGGAAGTGGTGGAGTCACCATCCCTGGAGGTATTTAAAAGACGTGTAGATGAGGCCCTTAGGGACATGGTGTAGTGGGCATGGTGGTGTTGGGTTGACGGTTGGACACGATGATCTTGGAGGTCTTTTCCAACCTGTATGATTCTATGATTCTATGATTCTATTCTTTCCTCCTGGCGTGGGCTGTCAGTCTGCGTAACATCCTCGTCTTGTCTGGATGGACAGAGGTGGCCCAGGACACCCACAAAGTGTCATGGTGGAGCCCGTCATACGGTTTCTCAGTGCTGAGATGGGAACAAACACAAGCAAAAGGCATAAAAACTAGTTGGAAATGTCCCCGTTTCCTCACTTCTGTGATTTGGCTTTTATCCACCTAGTGTTTTGACACCGAATCTGCTCAGAAGTGCGTTGCAGTGCTTGAGCTGAATTTAGGTCAGAGCAGCCCCAGATCTGACACTTAACCAGTAAATTAAGATGTATGTCTTAAAGATGTGCGGTTGTCTATTACTAACGCTTCTTGATTTGTTTTCCATTTTTTGTCAGATTTTCAAGGGTTTGTGCAGAAATACATAATAAAATACTGAAATTCAAAAACCACAGTCAGAAACAGTTCCTTTAAGCGTGAGTATGACTTTGTGCTTTTTGAATATGGGTAGCACTGAGATCTTCTCAAAAGAGCATCTAGTAAAATGGGAAAAGTGTCAGCACCTGCTGAATTAAGGAATGGCTTTTGCTTTCAAAATATGATCACAGTTATGTTGTAAAGGTGTACTTTTGGGATTTACTTAAAATTTTTGTCAACGCACCGCTCCACAAAGCAAAGTAATTGTTTCTCTGAAGGAAGTGTGAACTTTGGGTGCTTTGAAGTCTAATGCATGATACCCTGTTGCAAGACAGACATTTGTTGAGGGCAAGAGATCAGTATTTACAGTGCTGGTGTTAAGACTGGATTATTTGTAATCTAATTAAGAAGGTTACTAACAATTTGAAGGAATTATAAGATTAACAATTATCTGTGTGTTTATTTGATTAAAATAAATGCCCACAGATTTGGCTGCCATACCTGCACTCTGGTATTTGGGATCAGAAATACCATTCAATTGGAAGTAGAAAACTAAATAACAAAACTTTGTGGTTTGATTCTGTTTCTGTGATGACTTTAATTAAATGTCTACTCCCTAATTAATCTTCGCTGTATTTGCACTGAACTACAATGCACCTTATTATTGAAAACCATTTCAGAAAAGATTTTTTAGGTTTTTTGTAGGGGAGGGAAGAGTGTATTTTAAAATAGTATACCATTAATTTAAAAATTCATTTTTGAGGTACTGGGCAGAGACAATAATTCTATAGGATACTCTTTTGCACAAGGCTGGGGTTTTGTCTGTAACTTTGCAGTTTAGGTCTGGTATCGCTTAATGAAGCTTCCCAGATTTATTGTTTGAAAAATGTCTAACGCTGTGTGACTGAGAGTTTCACCTCATTGCGGAGCCAAGTTCCTAGAGGCTAAAGATCCTCATTCTTCTTCACACCCTACTTTAGATCCTCCTGGCACTACCGCCTGAGGGCACTCACTCTCCTAAGCAACGGTATGAAGAACTTTTATATTAGAATTTGGTTTAATATGGACTTTCCTCAGAAAAAAGGTCAGATCCTTAGAGACCATCACAAAAGTGATTCTTGCCCTCAGGACAGGTGTCGGGCACACTCCTTCTCAGAGCATTTCCCAGCATCTGAGCCGCAATGTCACACATGCACACAGGTTGATGTGAAAAAATAATCTGGTAAGGAATTTGTTGTTGTAGGCGCCCTCAGGTTTGAAGTGGGAAAGAAAAAGCAAAAGGATAAAAATGCATGTATTTTTCTCCCTGAAGATACAAAACTTGTACTGCACTCACAGCCCAACTGCAGGATGACCTGCCAATATATCGCCGGCTATATGTCATGGCGTAAACACGTGACTGATGGTTCCATATTTAGAGAACAAATGATTCCTGGGTTTCATTTCCACAGGTTACATGCAAGTTGGGAATGGTATTTTTAATCTTCTCTTTAAAAGAAAAAAAAAGAGAGAAAAGACAACATTTTGAGATCTGAACTGACAAGTGGCTTTGGGTTTCTGACATTTATGCCTTATTTGTGTATTCCTTTGAGCCTTCTCCAGCTGCTATTGCATAAACCTTCCACATTTTTTCCACTAATTGTATGGATGGAGAAGACAGATTGGGAAGTTCAACTTCCTTCTCGGTGCCTGTTTTTAGGAGCTTTAGAAGTTGTCCAGGATTTAAAATTGGCCTCAGTGAATTTTTTTGATAAAGTAAGCTTTTATCAAGCTTCTGCCCTTCCTTGCAGATGTGTACGTGGTACAAAGCAACAGCTCCTGCGAAGTGGCAGGGTGACTTTCAGTAAAGGCCAAAGTTGTTCTCACAATAGCACCATGATACCTTAAGGGGTGGCGATGTTGGCCACAATCCCGCAAGGAGCTGCAACTGCCAGGCTTCCAGGTGGCTCCATGCAGGTCCTCAGGCTGGCTCGGGCGCTGCTGCTGTATTGCAGCACCAGCGCAGCATGCCAGGTGCTGCTCAGCCCTCTCCTTCCCTAACTCTCCTGCCTCGGGCCGTAGACGGTACTGGCAGCGAGCATCTCAGCACGGAGCCCACGCAGGGAGGATTGCCTGCGGTGCCAAATTCTCTGTTATCCGCAAAGCAAGACCCTTTTGCTCCAGCTTTTTGTAAACCAGACCCCCGAAATGACAACTGCCTGTTGGGTACAGGGTAGAGAGATTAAAAACAGAAGCATAATGTAATCTTTAAAGTACCTTGAAGCAGGACATAATCAGGTTGTTGCATAATTATTTTCCTCATTCCTTAAACCCAACTCATTGTATTGTTCTTTTAATAGTACAAATGCACTGTACACTGAAAAAAATCAGGAAAGTTGATGGGAAAGGAAAGAAAGGTACAGAGAGTGCAGAGTTAGGAATGCTTTTCACAAAATGCCGTATTAAACGTTAGTGTTAACGTGACTTACTGTCAAATGTACAGGTAGCAGGGTTGTAGGGCTAGTTTTGAACACTAAGTTTTATAACCCTTGTTTTGTTTAAATAGTTTGTAATTGTTAAATGGAATCAGGCCAATTATTAGTAAGTTGGACATGGTCACTGCTTCCTTCTTCCTTCCATTTTTGTAGTAACAATTCATCTCCTCGCTTCAGCTCCATGCCTTCTTCCAGCTACCCGAGGTAATCACTCAGCCGAGCCAGAGGTGTTATGACCAATTGCTTGAATACATTCAGTGGTTAAACATATCCTGTTCTAAAGTAGGCAGGATAATGGTGATTTAATGAAAACATTTCAGCAGCATCAATTGTAAAGATACAGGAATTTTCTTACGAGTCTAATGGTTACATCTAGCGTTTGTATCCGCACTGCTAGACCTCTGCTTGATGCTGTTCTTATTTTCACCTGGTAATTTCGAAGGCAGCTGATCATATACGGATATTTATCCGATACTGGTTTTCATGTACAGTTCCAAAGTGTGTTGTGCATGGCAATAAGAACGATAACCCATCTGCTCTCAATTACAAGTAGGGAAGCCTTAATAAATTCTGGTGCGTGGCATAAACAAGTTTGAGAAGAGCAGGCTTTGTGTCCATCCCATCAAAGGTGGAAGGTTAACATGTCTCTTCACTCTGCTAAAGTGAAGGCAACAGGTCCACCTCTGAACGATGGTTGAAGTGGTTCTGTTGGATGTTTTGGGGTAAAATGCTCTGGAACTGCTGGAAGGATGTCGGTCTTCATCATCCTTCTGTCTTTTAACTCCTGAGCCATTAATTTTAAGGATTAAGGAGTGCAGAAGAGAAATGATCTGCCACCACACTTCATAAACTGCAATAAGGAAAAAGAAATTTTACCGGGTGCTCTGCAAGGTCTGCATTAACACTGTCTCTGTTCCCACTGTGTAGGAAGCTGGTCATCTTCCTGACTTTTCCATAGAGCAAATTTTTCAGTTTTCTTAGTTTGCACTGATGACGTACTTCACGTCTTACATGCAACCCTAGAAAGCTTCTTTTCTGGTAGGACATGCGTTAGGAGCCCTTATATTCCTCAAATGGTAGATATCTATAGCAACTCCAGATCCTATTTATATCTTGGAGCCTCTAAGACATCCTCATGAGAGCCGGTCCTGGTCCTATAATCCAAACATTAAGCCTTGGAACTAGTGCCAGTCCTCCTGTTTAACCCCAGCACTCACCAGGACTCCAGCCATGTCAATTCTCTGGGTCATGTCAACACCTGACAAACACGTGGTAGGTGAAAGCAAACAGATATGCTCTCGTTTTGCTCAGGATTTTAACACACTGTTCCTTTCATTTACACGTCACAAAAAATGCATTGATCTGAAAACAGTAATAAACATGCATGTGTGCTTTTCCTGGCCAGGAGCATTCACCACCCTGAAGAGTTCACTTTTCTTCATCTGGGTTTTCTGGGGGCTACTAGCATCCTCTTTTTTGAATCATCTGGTTTGACTTTTAGACGTGAAATCTCTTGGCAGCAAGTTCTCTTGTACTGAGCTTGGACTGGTGCCACAGGTAAACACGAACTTCTCGTGACTTCCTTTTAAGTCTGTGTTTTGTTACCTTTGCTTCTCCTGTTTGGGGATTTTCTGCTTTCTGTTTTATCAATTTCCTATAGAAAACTCCAGTCAAACTGGTTTTTCCTTTCTGGCAATCACTGTAGCAAACTTATTACTCCAAACCACTTCCACTGGAGTAAGTGATCTTTAATTTCCAACAACCAGTGCTGTTTCTAACCTGGATGTGCAGGGCTTACAGCCCTTGGTGGATTTTGTGAACACTGAGAGGATATCTACAGTGCAACAATTTTTGAAAACAAAACCATCAACCAGAATGTGTAAGTTGCACTGAAGTAATTTTTCCGTATCACAGCAAGATATATTTGCAAGTAACAGGGAAAGCTGTATTTGTAACATCCAGTGAAAATACATTTTGTTAACTTCTGACATCCCCTGGCAACCTTGTGGTGCTTGTAAACCTGATGCATTTGACAGCTCCAAATATTATCAAGGCTTTTGCCCATAGTTTGGCTTTCCTGAACATAGAAGTCCAAGTTCTTTTTGAAGAATTCACCTGAAGAGGTGGAGGTGAGATCGTCTATGCACTTTAGTTAGCGGGACATAAAATCACGGTTTTGATCTATCATTTGGTCTAAAGGCATGTTCTTCAGGTTCTGACGGGTCGGTTGCATTCTGCCCATGTAACTCATCTGATGTTTCAGGTATTCTGTGCTTCCCTTCCAGTGCCGGTCTGTGTAGTTGCAGGAAGATGTTGAACAGTTTTTTCATTCAGACAGTGGATGAAGAGATCCTAGTCTGTCATAAATCAGCTCACAAAGCAGTCAGGATCCAGATCTCTCCGGGTAATGCAATATGAGCTTTCTGTTTTCAGGTTATTATCTTTTGGTCCTCTGTTCAAAATTGCACTTGTAATTGCAGAATGTGCTCTGTGTAGCCTTTACGTTGCAGAACTCAAATCTGTGTCTATATACACGCTCCACGGGTGTATCAATAATTGGGTGTGTTGACAATATCAGTTATTATCGGCCTAGGACTGTCCTCTCATGAGGAAGAAGAAAGTTCACTGAAGTCAGTGGATTCAAGCTGGTGCGAATGTGGTCAGAAGGAGGGTCTGCATGTGCTGGTCTAAGCCTCAGATTTTATCAGTGCTTCATTCTTTAGTCCGTGTTTTGCAGCAGCTCGGCCGCTTGCACCCCTGGGAATAAAACGTCTGATCACACGAAATAGGAAAATATTGTCCCTTTTTAAATAAATAAATAAATAACCTTTCCTCTTCTTTCTCTGTTTGCCTGTCTTCTTCCCTCTTCTCTGAGATCCCACGTATTAGAAGTTGCACATGATGAGTCTCGTTTCTGCTGGAGCCTGTTAACCTTTCTGTGTGAATGACAGTTTTCCAGATTTAAGTCTTAGTCAGTGTTTATGTTAAGAAGAGGGTTAATGATGATCCCCATAGGCCTCTCGCTTGGAAAGCAAAAACATCTGCTAAGCCAAAAAGTGGTTAGTTTGCTAAATTTAGAAGGAAGAAATGCATTTCCCAAAATTCACACTGCTTCTTAACAAATTTAAGGAACCAGTGGGGGCAAGCAGTTATGGAAGTTACACTGTTTATTCATTTTTTAGTTTAGTTCCTGTATTTTCAATTTAAAAAATAAAATGAGATTGCTGTTATTAAGCAGAAGAGGGGTACTACTCATATATCTGAAACGTTTAATGCAGTTGAACTTTTTGTGCATTTGTTTAGGTTAATAGCTGGACACATGCCAAAGACTATGAATCTTAGAGATGTTCTGCAGTACATACTGAGAAAAGACAACTTAGCGGTGGAGAAAGGTTAAAATGGAAGTCTGCTAGGAAACACTCTTAACCAAGCCTATAGAATAGGAAAACTTTTCTATGGATTTTAGCCATCTTTCTTTATCCTTGCCAAACACGGTCCTGATTGCTGCCAGCTGTCTGGCTCATTACGGGAAAGGGTAACCTCGTGAATGGTGACGAGCCCTTGGTTGTGACCATCGTCATCCATCTTTGCTTTTAATGTCTCGGCCAAAGTCGTCATCTGTAAATGGGGTTTAAACTAGAGTTTTCCTGCTTCATAGGATAACCGGGGAGCATGGTTTGCTGGTACCAATAAAGCATCTCGTGATGGCTTTGCTCTTGATGACTTCATGGTGGCTGGGGCCACAGCTGGCAGCAGCCATGGCCAGGGCAACAAAACAAGATGGGTTACACGCTTCCCTGTCGAGCTGCTCGTGCCACCGGCAGGCGGTACGGACACTGGGACAACAAAGTGCCATCGCTTGCGTGTCTAGGAGAGATCGCCATCGGTGGCCCGAGACCCTTCCCAGTCTTGTTGCCCCTCTCCCTCTAAAGCAAACT
Organism: Calonectris borealis; assembly: GCF_964195595.1. Lineage (NCBI taxonomy): Eukaryota > Metazoa > Chordata > Aves > Procellariiformes > Procellariidae > Calonectris > Calonectris borealis. The sequence goes on from NC_134313.1 coordinate 59,188,604, forward strand.
CAAAGCGGCCGGTGCTGCTATGGGGAAACACACGGCTTCGCCAAAAGTTCTACAGCCCGGGATGCCACGTCCTGGCTGCCTATCGGTCGTCCCTGGTCCCCAGCGGGCTCCCGGCCGCAGCCCCCCTCGCCCCGAGCGGAGGGCTGGCCAAATGCTTTAAACCACAAATCCTCAAACGTAACTGGCCTGTTAACAAGCCAGCGGGTTTCAGGCATGACTGTACTTTGCTCTCCCTCTTAGCCTCCCGTTTAACCTTTTCATCTCCTGACGCAACAGTTTCCTTGCTGGCAAGCCGTGAGTTGCGGATGGGTGAAGGTGCGCTTCCCCCTGTTTTTTGGTAATCTCCAAGCAGCCCTTTGCCAACCCCGGGCGAGACGGTGTGAGGTCTGCCGGAAGGTTGGCAGGCCCTGGGAAAATACGGTTTTGACAACGGAAAAAAGGATAAGCAAGGTAAATTCGGGAGATCTTTATTAAATTCAGGTTTCACCTGCATTTTAGCAAAATCTCACTGGGAGATCTCACTGTAGACACTGGAGCGTCAGTTTCCGAACAGGTTCCAGCAGAGGTGCGGGGAAGGGAAAGGGTGGGCGCAGGGCGAGGAGCGGGGGCCCGGGTGGGCCGCGCCCGCCCCCTGCAGGCCCCGGGCCGCGCCCGCCCCCTGCAGGCCCCGCGGCCGCCCCTGCAGGCCCCGGGCCGCCGCCGCCCCCTGCAGGCCCCGCGGCCGCCCCGCCAGCCTGCCCGCGCCGCGCAGGGAGAGCGGCAGCTCCCCCGCCCTGCTGCCATCGCCCCTCTTCCGTCTCTGTCACACCCACGCGAGCGGCTGAAGAGACGGTTATAGCGGGTTCACGCTGGTATTGAAATAGGTGGTTTTTAATCGCCGGGAGCAACGGGGAAGCCCTGGGGAACTTGGCAGATGCCAACAACGTGTGACAAGCAGTATCAATACGTAGATTTCTAAGCCTTTTGAAAGAAATACTCTATTTCAGTAGCATCTTCCGTGTTTGCACTGGGTATTTTCTTCCGTAACAGCTTATGCAGCAATTGGTCGTTCAAAACTGGAGAACGGCGTGGGAGAGCCAGAGCAGGTCCAGAACAGCTCTCGGTCCCTCTCCTTCCTCTGCCTCCTCGTGCCTTCGCTGCTGTGCTTGCTCCTCGTGGGAAGCGACTGCAGAGCGGTATGGAGGGAGAGAAGGGAAAAATTCCACCACCACATGGAAGCTGTATGTAAAATATAGTGACTATTTAAATCTTATGGGAAAATCCTTAGCCGTTGTTTTACCAACATCTTCTGAGGGATTTCTACTGATATTTTCAGCAAATGGCTTGGAAAAATTAATCCTTTAGGGGTTAGAATATTGCTGGGGGCTGTTTTCATTACGTCTTTCTCAGTTACCAACAAATATATCAGAATAATGTGAAGTTGCTTGAAGACCAACCATGGAGCCTAAGGTGTTCTCGAAACCAGAAAGCCATAGTTTCCTCTTTCAAATATTGCAGGAAGAATTAACAGGATTATAATCCCTTAGCTGATTTTTAAAAAAAAGATATTTTATGGAAAGAAAGAAGGAAAAAAAAGGTTAAATCTTAATGTTGTCCCTGGTAACTGCAACAGAAAAAAAAAAAAAGGTTTTTTTTCCATTTTAGCTCCCTGGAGACCTGGGGTAGGTGTTCTCATTGTGAAATGTCTGCCTCACTTGTGACTGACTGCAGTCCAAAGAAGGGGGAATTCAAAGTCCTGGTCCTGGATGGTTTCATATAGTAGATTATGGTGCTTCTGCTGGTTTTTGAGCCTGGCTGAGGAGTTTGCAAAGCTCTTAATGGTCCTTCAGACCATGCTGACCCCGACAACTTACTTGAGGATAAATTTGAGATTCTTCATTCTGAGAACTTAAAGCTACAGCCTCAAAGATTTGCCACGTTACCTTTTTCTTTTAAAGAGACAAGCGTTTTGGTATGGGTTTGATTTCTTGTTTTCCACAGAAAATTTTTGATACAAGGCCTTGGAAGTGTTGGGGTGAGAGCATAAAAAATGGTTGAAGTAGACGAAGATTTATTAAAATGTGTAGTTCGTTGTATTGATCTGCGGTTTAGCACTTCAGCTTTCCAATTCTTTGCATGTCAAAATACACTTATAAATATAGCATGGGTTTTGTGTCTATCATATTATTCTCAAGACATGATTTTTCTTTCAATTGTGATTTTGTTTGTGGGGTCAGAATATCTATACAGAGCCACGTAGTGATTTACCCAGTGAGAAAAGGATTTTCATGTACGATTACCTCCTCTTTATTTGTGCATTTATGAATCCTTTTTTCAGAAATTCTTATATAGCTGCGACTGCTGCTCAAATTGCCGTGGTTTTTAAAGAGAATAATGCTTATTGATAGTTCCCACATGCACTGGCAGGCACATCTAAAACCTGTACTTTTGTGTTCACAGCTTGCATAATGTAAAATTTAGAGATTGCTTGTCAAACTAAGTGTCAGCTGAGTTTCCTAGGAAACTCACTGAAGATATTTATAGAACTACAGATCAGCTTAATAATAGATATAATAATGTCAGTAGCTCGTGATTGTTTTTTTTTAACTTTATCAGTCCATTTTTCTTTACTTTAATTCGTTTGCAAACCAAACCACTGCATTTCCAAACAGAGCAGTGAATACCTTCCTTCCAATATCTTGCCTCATTTATTTAAAAAAAAAAAGTAGTTTGTGCTGTTCCATGTAAGGAAATGTAAAACACCCTACAGCGAAATTAAGAAGAACCTAAATGTCATACTAATTATCAGACTGAATCCTTTATAAATAAAACCACAATTGTGAAGTAGAAATATAAATATTATATAATATGTTATAGTTTTATTCACAGTTGAGTTGACTGCATGAGTTTAAAGTTCATTGCACATGCATGCAAACCAGTCACTGCAGAATTAACATAAATCTTGAGTATGGGTTTCTACAGAAGGTGCATAAATAGAAGACCTGTCAGTATTGTAAAAAGGCATAATTCTGTGAAAATAATTTTATCCCTGAGCTGAAAAAAACAGGATCTAAAAAGAGAGAATAAGAGATACTGATGTCCGTTTTTATTCATTTTTCTGCTATTGTGTTTTCCTCACACTGATTCTTTGAGTGGAGACATGAGCGTTGACACGGTTGGGAGGTATCATCATACTTTAAGCACTTTAAATTGAAATTTTAGTCATGTAAATTTAAAATTTGCTGGTGTGTGTATATATATGTATATGTATAAAAGAACGAATGTTATGCCAGAACATAATTATTAGAGGCATTTAGGATTAGTAGAAATTCACGTTCTTTAGAAAGCAATTTAGAAAAGTGATTCCAGCTTTCCCATTTTAATACAGTAATGAGAATGAAGTTAGCATATGTAGTAATGAGGCAGTACTGACTCCTTATCTGGAATCCATTACTTGTACCTACTATGTACATTTGCCTGTCAGAGCTATTTTTTGATACTGTGCTAATTAGCCAAGTAAAGACCTTATATGAAGGATATTCAAGAACTGATTTTCTTTCGAAAAAGTAAGAATATAGCTTTTTGTGTTTCAGTGTCTAGAAATCTCAGTGCATGTTTAATGCAATTGCAAAAGAAATCTTAGGAAGTCTGTCCATCACACACTGGAAAGGTTAATTTTCTGTAAAGCTATGAAATTTAGCCAAATCCTAATAGTAGTTGCATGTTGGATGCTAGCGATATCATTGCAGCTTGATACAGCAGGGTGGCAGGTAAAACCTTGCAAATCATGGCATTTATTTTGATATAGATCGCATGCGGCCAGCAACCTTACAAGCGTAAAACGTTATGGCTGCTATGTCAAGCGATATTTTTTAAGCGCATGATATTTGTCAGAGCTCGCTCTCTCCTAGCTGCGGTGTTGCAGTTTAGGGTATTTGAAACGGATCCTTTTACCGGGAGGAGGCTGACGATTTCTAAATGGAAGACGACTTGGGCTGATATGTAGGACATTTAATTAGGAGACTTGTCTCATTCGCAACGCTGCCATGGATTATTTGTAGTGTAACTCTGCATTACTCACTCCTCTGTTCCTTACCATAATTTGCCTGTTTGGAAAATGCAAATGCTAACAACCAATAACCTTCCTGAAGTGCTTGTTGTGTAGGTGAGAGAGATGTGAATTGGTACTGAATACCATGTTTGATCATTTCGGATAAATTCTGCCAACATGACCTTGGTATTGGGGAGACAAGATGTATCGTCTCTTGATTTATACATCAACTCCAGAAGGAGTGCTTCTGCAAGAAAAACACCGATTCACGCTGTCTTGTGAGGTTTGTGATGGAGTCGTACTTGTGCACAAATACTTGCTTCTGTCCACACTCTCAGCCAGAGCCCTTTCTGTGTCAGCCATAGTTGAGGAGCATTTTCTCCCATGACTTCTGTTGCATTTATCGATCCTGAGCTGCGTGAGCAATTGCACTGCCCACAGCAGTTTGTAAGCTCTCCCTCAGGCTCCTGCCCATTTTCTGCAGGCTTGTTTAGCCTGCTGGCGGTGCCACCTTACTGCGCTCAGAGACTGGATTTACCCCTCTGCTAACCTTTTACCCTGATGAAAAGTGGCTGTTCCCGGGCCCGTCAGATCAAACTGTTAAGAAACTGGAAAGAAAACTTCGATACGGGCTTGGAAATACAAGAGTGCTGCCTGAACAGCTGTGTTAAGGAAAATTACTCTGTGTTTAGGAAGATATTCAGCTTGGAGGCATTTTTGGTTTCGGCTTTTTTGCCTTCTTTTTCATCTCGTGTGCTGCAAGTGTGAGATGAGAGTTGTGTTAATAATAGGTGTGCCACTTAAAAATACATCGCTCTGCTCCGGTGTCTGCATTAACTGTGGGGGTAACTGAAGTTAAACTTTGCTTAATCAATATTCTCAAGTTGATGAAAATCATCTGACCAAAAGGTTCAGTCTGAATACAGCTGCTCTCTCATGGTGACTGTAGCTGACTATAAAGATGTACTTTTATACCTTTATATAAGTTTATGGTGGCTTTTGGCAGGGGAGAAGATTTTGTAAAAAGATTATTTTTCTTTAGAGTTTGTTCAGTGTAGTTTTGTTATCAGGCACCCATCGTGTTGCGCTGAACAGTGATTTTTTAAACAATATGCTTAGCTGTCACACCTTGATCATCCAGAAAGAAAAGCAGGGTATTCTAACTGTAGATGCTGCGTTTTGTTTCCCTATTGTAACAATGGAGGTTCAAAAAGAAAAAATAGTATAAGTAAATATATACGCAGCATATTTTCTTTTCTTTTCAGTTTGTATCCATGGGAAAGTGCTGTGAGAATTACAAACAGGCTTTTGGGGGGTATTTTTTCAACTGGTCAGTGTGTGTGACCCCTGTGTTAACAGTGAGTCACATTGTAAGTCAAGAGTTCACTGTTTTTTTGTCTTTCCCACTGCAATTAAGTAGATTGCACATGCACACCCAAGTAAAATTGGGAAAAGCTTGCCAGTTGATAAAGAAATCTTGATAATATTGTAGCAGGATGAGTCAGCTGGTGGGATATTCACTGACAAATACCAAATAACAATGCAGAAATTCAAGAAAGCTTCTAAGTCATACAGGCAGTCTGGGGAAGATGAGCCAGCTGGGCTCACACGAAATCTAAGAAATGGGTGAAAGTCAGAGAACCTGCCTATATTTTAGCTATACATATAAAATCACATTTTTATGTACTTAATACTGCCATTCTAACATGTTCTAGGAAAGAATTAAAGCTTGAAAAGATTTTTTAAATAATTTGAGAATGTGGTTCCCCTTTTTTTTTCCAGTTCCCTTTTCTCTTGCCCTTCCCTGCAGTTGTAAGTTTTTGTTTCAGCTTATGCATCTCACTGAGTTTTGGCGACATAAAGAGACAGACTGGTTAACCTCCACTTCATGTCAGTTTTGCTTTCCGCTTCTTATGCTTTAGTTGCAGTGTTCGAGGGCAGCATGTCAGTCCAAAACTATTTGTATATATTAACAAGCATTTCTGCTAGCGTTACTGAGACCGTAATTAACATAACATTATGCTAGATTAGCATTGTGCTAAATAAAGGCAACCCTTCACCCCATTTTCTTTTTTAAACCCCAAAATCCTTTTTATGTCTAAACAACTATACGTTTATAACGTTATGACACATGGTTAGTCTTAGCATTTTTTAGTGGACCTCACAAAATTATAACGTTTAACTGCATTTGGACAGCTTGTGCGTACTGCATAACAGTAAGTGTAGAAGCACTGTATTGAAACTAAGTCTGGGTAAAAAGTTGTTTGGCTCAGAAAATGCAACCTCAGTCAATGTAAATATATCAACAGGCTCATACCTTTACCATTGGACTTGTGTTTTACTTTGCAGCAGGAGTCTAAACCAGAAAAGGTAGTAAAAAGTGTTATACTAGATTATTTTACATATCTTAGTGCATGTTTATTTTTCTTCTAGCTTTTTAGAAAGAATTGACAGCGTCAGCATGGATGACTACACACCCACAGATCAGGTTAGTATAACTAATGGGGTAGGGTCTGAAGCAAGACACCCATTCGTATGAATTCTTCATGTAATTTATTTTAGTCCCAATAGCAGCTGAAATAGGGCATACCGCATAATATCAAAATACAGTCTAGCAGTTTCAATAATGGATATTAAAAAGGAATAGGCTTTTTGGTTGTGCAAACTTGTCTTTTACTGTTATTATATATAGGTCGGTGATTCCTGCAATACATCTGTTATTTCTTCTTGCTTTCCATTCTGTGTCCCGCAAACAAAGCAAAAGGAACATAAAAGCCTACGGTTTCCCTCACCAGCCTTCGCTACACAGAAGCAGTGTTTTATTTCAATGGTGGAGGTGATGGAAACCCGGAGGGAGGCTTCCCACGTCCATCAGAGAGGTCCTTCAGAGGCAGAAGCCTGCAGTGGGTCTAGTGTCCAAATTCAGGGGAGAGCACCAGCGGCAGCAGCAGACCTCATGGACTTCTCTGCGGGCATGCAGACACTTTCTTTTTCCAGCCTGTGCCCATCTCCTATGGGCAGGATAGTTTCTATTTAAGCCTTATTTGCAGGACAGTACACTTTTTTCCCAGATGTCATGATACATCTTGATAGAGTGCTCTAATGACAAACGCATTCAGGAAGGTTAAGGCTGAATTGGTGCAGCCTTGAAATAAGAAAGGGCTTCACCATGGTGCACGGCTTCGGCTGCCTTCCCAGAGCTCAGGCTGTGTGGTTTCCTTGGGCAGAGTCTCTCTTCGGCAAACTTATTCGGAGGTGGTTATTTCTCAGTGCTGGTATCCCACTGTCATCTAGTAGTCTCAGCCAAGATTGTGGGCCACGTCATAAACTGCAAATACAGGTGGCAGAAGAGAATAATTCAGTCTAACCATGCAAGGTGTATAACGGGTGGATGCCCTTAAAAAAATACAATTGCCAAATCTCGTTGTGCAATCAGGGACTGAAATTCAGAGAAATGAAGTGACTTGCCAGATATCACACAAGGAAGCGTGCGGAGCAGAGCCTGTTCCTTCAGACCTAGTTCAGGCCTATAACCACAACCCTGTCCAATTACTCTGACCGTATCCTGAAATAGAAGGCAGTAAAAAGTAGTATGCTTTGTATTAAAAGGTGAAACTTGTATAGTCGACCCAATATAGGATCAATTATGAAAGCCCTCAAGACACTTTCAGACCAAAGCAGTAGCACTGGGATTTACTCCGTCTAGACCTCATGGTCTGATTTTAGCATTGATACCACTCGGCTGGAGAGAGAAGTCAATGAAGCAAAGCCTCATTTTTGCTTTCATTATTTATGTTAGTGTTGGCCTGTTCGTTCCTGGGAGGCCTTTCTGTACCTGGAGCAGTCATTCATCACCTAGAAATTTTTCCTGATATTTCCTTTGGGAAGAAATGCTGTGTGTCTCCAAAGAGCAGAAGAGGCCTTTGATATTTGGCAGGTGGAAAACTTTTGCTCTAAAGGAGGGATTCTCTTTTGCTTTTGGATTTTCATCCTGTTATGCTGTATCAGTTGTCCTGCTGAATTAACTGGTAAAAATCGCTACTTTCCTTTTTTCCCTTGCTTTCTTTAATTTTTTTTGCACCATCCCAAAATAATGAGTGAGTCCAATAACAAATAAATGTCAGCAAGTGACAGAAAATGACAGTAACATATAAAATAACTAAAAAAATTACATAAGTGGCCTTCAGTTGAGTTCATGCGGCTGTCAAAGCAGCCGACGTTTGCCAGCTACCAGAGTACTTGAAGCAGTAGATGGTAGGGTAGGGGAAAAAGGCAATCAGTGCTTGGAGTCTGCACCACTGACTGCCTCCTTCCCTCCCTGCTTTCGCAGCCGCTGCGTGACAAGGAGAGCTAAGCTAGACCGAGCAGCCCTTCTCTTGCCCCAGGAAGGGAGCGCTCCCCAGGCAGGCAGCCGTGCCGAGAGGTGGCTGCTCAGGGGTGTTCATCCCCATCAGGCAGCCAGCAGCTTTGTCCGACCTCCAGTTTTGTTCTGCACCCACTGCCCAAGCAGCAGTGCTGGATAGTCAAGGTTAAAAATGCTGCTGGTGATGACGATGGCACACGGTGAGCTAGTTGCCTGAGGTATGCATCATAAATTGCTTTTGCCTACTTCCTTTGAGAATCTAGGAAATTATTATTTTTTTAATTATTAAAAGAATGTTATTTAAGTTGTGAAGTACTGCTAGTTTGAAAAATAAGAAAGAAATGCCGGATTTGCATACAACCTAAATTCTGTTCCCCTGTGCTCTGTAATAGAGCTTTAATTACTCAGTCACAAGCTATTATTTCGATAGGATTCCTGTCTCATTCAATACAAAAGAGGGCAGAATTAAGGTTGCCTGGGCAACTGTAAAACTGGAGTTTTCTAACATTTCAATACTTGACTTTACAACATGAATAACATTTTTCTTAGTTTTATGTAACTTCAGAATTCATTATCGACATCACATACAAAATTGTATGACCATCAATAACAGGTTTCAGTGGGCAGTAGGGAGAATGTATGTAGGGTCTCCTCATTTCTGAGTGCGCACAAACCAAATGCGGAGATGACGTTTGTGTATATCCAATGTGTCAGTATGGACAAATGCAGGTTTACCAACAAGTCTGATTGGACTTCAATTAAGTGGAACATTTAAGACTTTTCATGGAAAATAATATTCCATGTTTTTAAAAACAAAATGAGGTTAGGAAAAAAACTTGCTAATCAGCTTCTGTGTTCTCATTTCCAGGACCTGTTAAGATGCAGAGTGTTGACATCAGGGATTTTTGAAACAAGATTTCAAGTAGATAAAGTAAATTTCCAGTAAGTCTATTAGTAATAATTTATTAATATCATACTAATTTTTAACAACTTAGTTGAGATGTCTGTGCTCATGTATGCTTGGTATAGTAGGTTTAGGGTGGGAGTTGGGGTTTTTTTGTTTGGTTGTTTTGGTTTTTTAGTCTCTTTCCATAGGTCCTAGTAAAACTGCCTCGTACTTTGCAAAAAGAGCTGATACTAGTTATGCGTATTAGTGATGCTCTATTGTGGGGTTGTCTGTGGCTGTTTTTACTAACTGGTTCATTGATATAGCACTGTAAACTCATAAAATACTTTTGGGGATAAGATCTTACAGAAGTCAGTGGGAATCCTGCCACAAGTCAGACTTTGTACAACAGGATGAGGAGAGTTAAATGTCTCCCTTCTTCCGGAGGGCTGCAAGCTCTGTGTTTGTCAAAGTTTATGCTATGTCTCTGTAAAACACCCACTATCGGGCTGCTTCTGCTCACCAGTTCTTGCCCAGAAGGGTGGCAGTGCTGACAGGGCAGAGCTGTCCCCATGTCGTCCTCCCTACAGAGACATACTCTCCCCACCACCCTTCACAATATGCCGAAACGCGTCCTTGTTTATAGTACAGTAGGTCCAACCTTACATGCCACGTGCGCTTCTGTGGGCTGGAAGGGCCAACACTTGCCCTGGAAAAGAGTATATTTCTCATTTTATGGGTTCAGTAGCCTTCTCCTGGCAGCGCAGGGCAGGTGGAGCTATGCAGCTCTCTGAATGCAGTGCGGCATCAGCAGAGCTCTTGACATGCAACGTGGCATCAGCAGAGCTCTTGACATGCAGCGTGGCATCAGCAGATCTCTCTCCCCTTCAGGCAGTATTTTGCTGCCGCTGTCCTTGGGGCTGTCAGTTTTTTAAACTGAACCCTTGTGCTGCATGCTTCGTGTGACTTTCCTAGTGCACATAAGTGATATAACATCCTATGGCTTTTTAACAGCATGTTTGATGTAGGTGGCCAGAGAGATGAGAGAAGAAAATGGATCCAATGCTTTAATGGTAAGTAAAAATATTCCACATTTTTATTTTGAACTTATTCTCTGAGATGTGAGCAGCTTAGTATTCATATTCACACTCAGTGTGTCACTGATACAGGAGTCCAGTGTTATGGATATTTTCTTCAGGTATTTTTGGCAGTTTGGGGAGTAACGGCAGTGTTACCTCGAGGAGTATGTGCTGGGATAACGGAGATGTTCTTTTCTCTCTCCTTCCTGTCTTTCTTTTGTGTGCTCTGCCCAGATGTCACAGCTATCATCTTCGTTGTGGCTTGCAGCAGCTACAACATGGTAATAAGGGAAGACAATAACACAAACAGACTACGGGAATCCCTGGACCTTTTCAAAAGTATCTGGAATAATAGGTAAAACACACCTCATTTCCCACCCACCCTCCCCAATTTAGCTGCAGTTCAGCTCCTTACAAAATAGGCCTTCCCTTACTATATGCTCAGATTGCTTATTCAGAAAATGTCCAAGTAGGGCCAGGTCACAGGGTGCCCCCACGGTGTGTACCCCTCCCCGGCGAGGGCCGTGGCACAGGGATGGTGCACACGGCATTTCACCGCTGCTGCCAAAATGATGCAGGGCGTGGGGACAGCTCCCCGTGCCGGCTGCCACGAGGGAAGCAGGGGAGACACTTTCCTGGTGTCACTGCGCTGCTTGGCCGAGACTGAGAGCATCCTCCAAATTACATTTCGTCTCCTCCTCAAATGCAGCAGGAGGAGCAGCTAGCTGTTGGTGTTGCATTTGATTGACCGGCTGGCGCTGCACTCGATACCCGCGTGGGCAGCCGCTCTCGTAAGACTCGTCTCTGGGAGCACACAGTTTCTCTGCCTTGTGGGATGATATTTCAGATCTAATCTAATTGTAGCTGCCACTAAATTGCCATTCTGCCACAGTGCATGTTAATTATAGATATGTAACCAGATAGCAATCTGAATAGGTTCTTGATAGAGAATAAGTAAAAACAATACACAAAATAAGGTACTGAGGTTTTCAGCACATACCTGTGAGGATGCTGTGCACTGAGAAGTGATTGAAGGTAGAGTGAGGAAAAATATTAAGCGCAAGTCCAAAAGGCACATCGTCACAGTGATGGCTAGGTATTAATTGGGGAAGAAAACAGATTATTTTCTTTTGATTCATCAGGTGTCATACAGGCCACCCTAAAAGACAGGATATCTGTGTGGATGAACAATAGTTAAGAGCAATCTGAGGGAAGGCAGCTTTCCAGCCTTTTTCTTTTGCTTCAGCAAAATCAAACAAAGTAGACAGTAATGTCTGGTTTTGGACTTCTGTGCTTTTAGGAAATGTCATAATTTTCCCAACTTGATATCAAAAGGATAATTTAGAAAACAATATTTGAAGACTGCTCTCTTCAGCAATGTCTACTGCAGTTTTTATAAGTATATTTACAGATCCTATAAATATACCCACCAACACAGGTGCAACCCAATCGAAACAATAATTTAGGTCATCTTTTTTTGTTGAAGCATGTTCCACACTACTTCACTCTCTGTCCACGGAGGGAGAGCCAGTAAATTTTCTGTTGAAGTGATATGTTTTCCTTGATTAAGGTGTCAGAGATAACACAAACATTTGGTTTGGTTTTGACAGGTGGTTACGGACCATTTCTATCATTTTGTTCTTGAATAAACAGGACATGCTGGCTGAAAAAGTCTTGGCAGGGAAATCAAAAATCGAAGATTACTTTCCTGAATACGTGCATTATACTGTACCTGAGGATGGTAAGGTTTTTCACCACACAGGGATGGGACCTGCTGGCGTAGCCCAGCCCATAGTTCCTCTCTCTGTCTCTCTCTGTCTCTCACACACACACAAATTCACAAGCGCACACCGTTCCTTAACGCGAACTGTTGGTCAGGAAAGAAGCGTGCCGGCAGCACGTAGCTCGGAGGTGCCCCAGCACAGGCAGGGTCTGAAGAGGCTCTAGCTGCTGGCAGGGGTGTGGGGAGACCACGGGGGGCTGACTCCAGAGTGCCTGCCTTCCCCTGCTTTGGAGCAACCCACAGTCCCAGGAAAGCAAAGCTGCCGAGCATGTCTCTCCCCTGCCAGATGCTGCTGCCTGGGCCTCCTGCAGTACTGAACTTTGTTAGGGATTCGTTAGACTTATTTTGTGGCCATTCTGCATCCTCCAAGACTGTAACTTCAGCCTTTGCCAATACTGACAGGAAGCCCAGCAGATCAGCAAGGGAACTTTAATGGAGGAAAACCACATCGATAAATACAGAGCGAGCTGTGGTGATGGAGCGATTTGCATGGTTTCTTATCATTTCAAGAAGTACAATGATTCCTGCACTGCAGTAACATACTGCATAAGTAAACTCTGGTATTATGCCAGTTTTATACCAGGCAGAAGGCTTCTAAATATCTCAGGTCTGCATCTAGCAAAAGTGGTGAAACTTGCACTTTCTGACCACTAGCCTCTGCCTTACCCAAGTGATGCCCCTGGCATAGTGCTTGCAGCCACCTGTTGGAAAAGGCTTTTGTTGTCCACTAACCATCAACAACAGCCTAGGCTACAGAGGTGAAGATGGTAATAAGCTATTCTCAGCTTTCATTCAGATCTGGAATTTCAGGAGTCTGATGCTGAGTTTCAGGTGGAGAGGATAAACAAACTGCCCTGAAATCTGAGTTAACCTGGCACCGTTAGTTTTATGATGCTGAGGGCTTTCAGAAGAAATCTCCTGTCACCATCACCCAAATTTCCCTCTCCCAAACATACACCACGTATATACAGAGTTTGGGTAAATTTTCAACATTTTTTTATAGTAAACCAGTTGTCAGAATAAAGTAGCTTTTGGTGTTTCTCAGCGGGATTTCACAGCGGATTTCCAGAGTGATCCAGAATATTCACACATGAAGCAGCTCTCTATTTTTAACCTGTAGTTGTTCATTTGTTCTTTAATTTCAGCTGACATTATTTAAGGACAGCAGCACTGAACTCTTAAGATGCTGCCAGTTGTGCTGCTGCTTTATGTTTACACCCAGCGCTATAGATAAGAGGAAAAAATATGTTTCCATATTCTGATAAATTCTGCCCTTTACCATATTGTGTTTACAAGCATCTGGTTTGGTATCTTAGATGAGGAGAAATCACACTGAAGGGAAACGAATAGGTTATCTCTTCACTGTATTGGTTTTTACACTTACAGTAAATATAGTTGTTACATGGCCTAGATAGAGATGACTTTATCTGCCAACAGTTAGTACTGACCAATGAGTCTCCCACTCAACAAGAATTTAATCTAAAGCCCCTTGATGGGCAGTTTATCTAAGTATTCTGCTGACTCTGGGCCTGGAAATAAAATATATATATTAAAAGATCTTTCAATGCTATCGGTTTTTTTCAAGTGTAATCTTGGACTAACCATTTTCAAACCCAAATTCCTGCCTGCAGAAGCTTTATTCAAGAGATGCTGTTCTGCTACAGAAACTGAACAGCTCAGCTGCTCTTTCTAGTCATATTTTCTGATAGAAGTTAAACCCTAACTCCCACTTGTTTTGTATCTATATGAACAAACTTGTGGATGTGAGTAAGCCTCTTTATGATACAACCAGTGACATTGTTGAAACAATTTCAGCAATTTTCAGGTTCCTAAATATGTTAAATGCATAGGCAGGTTTTACAGTACCCTTCCATTTTAGAATTACCTATCAGGAATCTCCTGTGGATGTTTAACATTTTAATTTCTGTATTGAAGGACTACTTCCTCCTTACTAAATCTTTTATTATGAAAAGTAGATGATTGTTTGTTTTTCACGTGTCTGATGTCATTATTTTTAATTGAACAGCAACACCAGATGCAGGAGAAGACCCCAAAGTCACAAGAGCCAAGTTCTTCATCCGGGATGAGTTTTTAGTGAGTAATTTTGATCTTATGTGTGATTCTATCATAGGAAATACTGGCAGATGGCGTAGTTTATTTAGAGAAAACTGATGGGTTTTGCAGAAAGCTAGAAGGAGAGGAGAACGTCTGGCAATTCCCTAATTCTTTTCAGCTGCCCATCTTGCAGAACCTTCCCCAGTGCTTGCACATTTTTACGCCCATTTTATATAAAGTCACCTGGCCTGCAAGGTGTCACACAGCAAGTAAGTGCTAGTGCTGAAAACAGTCGTGTGCCTGCCTGCTTCATTTTGGGTTCGGTGTGGGTGCTGGCAGCCCTCACTCTCTGCGCAGGGGAACAATGCCAAGCACTGTTGCCATTGCCAGGTAGTGAGGTTTTCTGTGGTTGTCTTTACCTGTAAGATGCTACTGGCTGTTGCCTTGAATGTTTATTTTGTGTATCGGTCCAGTCCATGTTTAAGCAAATAGGCTTTTTGGGTTTTTATCCTGCATTCCTCCAAGGGCTTTGGCAGTGGTCAGCTGGCAAGAGGGAATGAACAGAAAAGCAGATTTAATCCTTAAATAAGATTCTGTTGTGCCTGTTAGAAAGTTTGCCTCACCCTAGCACTGGTGTTATGGCCCTACTGAGGAATCATAAGAACGTGTCCTTGTCTGGTCACAGTTGTTCTTGCAATTAAGGTTTCCTCCAAAGCTGGTGCTGAAGAGGTGTTGCCTACATTTCGCAGATACAAGCATTGTCAGGCACACGATCACAGCCCAGCGCTGCTATCAGAAACAGAGGGCTTATTCCAATATCACCTACGGCTTCACCGATACTGAGTCGTTCCCACAGTGCGAAGCAGTAATGGAGACCAGAACCAAAGCTCATCCATCTTGCTGTACTGGTAGAAACTGTATGGGGGTGTTTGAGAGAACAAATTTAATCATTAGAATTAAGAATTTTAAAGTCATTGTGCCTTTACAAGTATTGTTAGGATTTACAGCTGTTGATGCAACAAGAAAGAAAGAAGCAATTAACTGTGTTCACACTTTGGGGATTTCCGTTCACAGCCTTAACCTTCCGGATTCTGAGGAAAAATGTCAGATTGTGCTGTATTGGCAGAAGAGTTACCCAAAGAAAACCACTTCAAGCCAAATGTCTCTTGTGGTAATGCTGAAATGCTGTGAAGCAGGTGACGGTATCCAGTTTGGAAGGAGGGTCCAAGAGAACCAAATTATGGGGAAACTAGAGCGAAACTCCCCACCTTTATCTATTCTCATTATTTTAAAAAAACACGTCAAGGGCGAGGTCCTTACCTGCCGTGACTCACTGGTGTTACAGGAAGAGGCCACCTACGAAGCGGGGAGGGAGGGAATTGCAACCACATAAAAAAACCACCGTGCCTCTGCAGAGGGCCTCTGCAGCTGCGGGTGCTGGGGGCAGGAGAAGGGTTTGGGCTGGGGCCAGCACCGCCAGCTGCCAGGCAGTCTCCGGGGCTCAGGCGCGGGGCCAAAACGGGGCCAAAACAGCTTTCCCCCCTTTCCCCGCCACCACCGCAGTCCTGGCAGAGAGCATCTCCTCCATAAGCAGTGTTCGTGTGTTTCTCTCCTGGGTTTGTGCTTGGTTTCTCAGCGTAAAGAAACATAAGGACGTAGTCATTTGAACAGTTGCTTTAAATTCTTGGGCTGTTTGAAATTAAAGTCTTGCAAGCGAGGGGTTTCTGCTCCCATAAACGGTCTGAACAGCCTGCATGTGCCCCAAGTAATGGAAGCCGTGCACGGGCCCAGCGGGGAGGGTGTGGTGGGCGAAGGCTGAGTAGAAACAGCGAGTTCCAGTTTCATGGGGTCAGGCACAAAAGGCTGAAGTTTCGGAGAGGGAGGGACAAAGGGGACAGGGGAAATAAGCTCAGCGTACAGACTGGGGAAAGGTCTGATGTCCTTAGCCAGGTGCAAGGAAGAAAAGGTGTATATTTTCTACCTATGGCCTTTCTGGCTCTGCTTTATATGTTTCTTTCCAAGTTTCTTTATTTATGACCTTTTCCTTGTCCCACTCTGTAAAATTTTCAGACACGATTCAGAGGAATCTGTTTTTATTCATTTATAAGCTTTATAGCAATTTTTATCGCGGTAGCGGGTCTGCATAAGGCATGGATATGTGTGAAAATCACCACCATGGCGCTGCACCCCTTAAAACTCTACCCAGCTGTAGGCACTCGTACTGGCAAATTTAAAGCATGTAATTTGAAGAATTTTGGAAGGAAGTTAAATATAAACACATTTCCAACAACAATTGCTACACAGTAGTATCTGAGTATTAGTAAGGCAAAATACATCGGCTCCTGGTTTCAGAATTGGTGTGGGGGCCTGTGGCCTCTGGGGGCTCCGGTGGCAGGCCTGGCTGCTCGGCACCGTTGGTTTTTAGTGGGGGGGAGCGGTGGATGAGGGCTGGCAGGACATATCTTGTAGGAAATTCTCCTTCCTTCAGCTCAGGTACGTTCTTTGTCCTCCCAAGCTCTTCACGGAGGCAGTGTGCTCGTGCACTCCTTGTTTAGGCTGTTCCCCAGCCGCATTTTGGTGGTTTGTACACAGGGCTCTCCAGTGCTGATGTTTTGTTTTAATACATCCCCAGTGTCTAGGTAACCCCTGTTAAAGCAGTGGCCCAGGCTCCCTGGTTACTGCTGGTTTTTAAAAATCTGAACCTTGGAGGTGGAGAAGCTGCTGCTCAAACACACGAATAGCGCGTTTGGCTCCTCGCTGAAAACTGTCGTCCTGACCCCCGCAGTATGGGGACGCCAGCATTAAATATTCCCGCGTGTGTTATAGGAAGGTAAATGTACTTTCATTGCTGTCCCAGGGGATTTTTTTTTCCCCTCTGAACCAGTGCTAAGTAACATGCTATATTCAGAATGAGTTTTGAGCAGTTGAGCAGGGGTGAAAATACTGCATTTGGCCTCAAATGAGAGAACTACAGAGCTGTCAGGGGACAAAAAAAATTTAACATTTTGAAAATACATCCTTTGACATACTTTATACGTAACCAGGTATCTCCAGAACATTGTAGGCAGCTTACAACCATAGGCGTCAGTGGAATCAAGCGAACACTTTGTGAAAGAACACTTATTTTACTGAACACAAGAAAAAGATTGAACGTTGGGTTGGTAGGGTGGTGTGCTCTCTACTACCCACGTCTGGGTGGCACTGAAAGCGTTTGTACGTTGTCCCTCATTGACAGCATATAACATTTAGTCCTAGAAAGAGCACGTCAGCGTGGGAGTCTGATCCCCCTCTCACACCCTTGCAGTTGGTAACT